>NC_080760.1:28481393-29106393 GCF_020826845.1 Diceros bicornis minor
GAAAGATTATGAGGACAGGATGTGAGGAGTGATGGGTAAAGTTTGCCAACAATGTTGGGGGAGAGCAGGATAGACAATTCAGGGAAACTGACTAAATGGATAGATAAGAAGTACAAAGCTGAAAGAGATATTAATGAATATTTCTGTTTCCTCCCTCTTGCTTGCAGCTGTGGTGAAAAACAGACCTACGAAAGATTAGGACCAGAGTTCACATAAATCTTATTTTTGTATCCCTCTACGAGCCTCATCAATGTCTCTCACACAGCAGCAACTTGTAAAATACTTGTTGATTGAATAATATGCAAGTCTGTAAAGATAGCATTTCAGACACCAACACTCAAACCGTACCTGTTACTGCTGTTTTGAAATCTGTAAGCGAGGACGTGAGGGGTAGGTCTACCTTGAGTTGATCTTTAACTCAGCTCCACTAAATTAAGCCTGTCACAGTAATCCCTAAAATGTTACTTTAATCATGTTTAGGATTTGGAAGAGGGACAGGCCATAGTTCCAGACAGTTTAATAGACTATATTAAGTAGCTGAGGCAGGAATCCCCTCCATTGACATAGACATTGAAAATTAACGTTAGTGTTCTTTCTTTGAGGCTTAATATTAAATAGTTTGGGCAAAATATTTCTTGAGGTTACAATGAGCAATTCAAAAATTTTAGTTGATTTACCTAAAATTTTTTTATCTTCCCTTTTCAGAGCTTGCTTTCTATGTTGGAGTTAATGAAGCAAATCTGATTCCTGAGATAGTAACTCAGAAAGATACTACTGCTGAACCACGCTTAATAAGGCCAGGGCTAAAAATCTAGATACATTATCTTCACATCACAGTAGAATAAATATAAAATCCTAATTAAACATTTTGTAAAAATGCTTTTTTGTAATTTTTGATAACATGTGACACTCAAAAATTAAAAAATAGATGATAAATTAAATGTTTGAAAACAGATGTCAGTTGACAGCTCTTCTAAAGGTATTAAATGAAACAATCCAAAATAAGCATTTGATCTGAATGACTGCAAATAATTACATTATTATATCGGAAAGGGCTTATTACTTAAATCCAAAGCAGAATCTGGTTTGTTTGTTTGCTTTTGACATTTAACTTAATGCAAATTCTGAAAAAGAATAATGTACAATTTTTGTCAGATCACAATAACATCAAAGCAATAAGAACACATAACATTTTAAAATGAATATGCATTTTGTATAATTTTTAAACAATATATTCTGAAAATGCTGAGGTTATATCAATATCTGAGTTTAAAATGGTGATCTTCCATGATCTAAATGGCTCCTGTATGAATAAGGTGACTACACATCTCACTCAGAGGCAATTCAAACTTTCCTATTTATTTCACAATAATATTATATCTTTGTGTAAACCATAACCTTTAAATAGTTTAGAGGCCATTCATTAAAGTCCCGCTACTGATTATATAAACTTGAAGATTGACATGAAAATGGTAAACCACGTCGTGCCCTGTTTTACTCGCTGAGTTTTATCAGTAATAAAGGATTTACTTACTGAACATTATTCGAGTTTGATTCTAGTTGTAGGTGAATGCCCCTGCCTTAACCGCCAACCTTCTGGATGTCTATGCCCAAATTGCTGAGACCTGTGAACATGTTACTTTACTTGCCAAAGGTGTCATTAAAATGTAATTAACGATTATAGGTCTTAAAATAGGGAGAGTATATTAGATTATCTGCGAGATTCCAATCTAGTCCGATCTGATAAGTTCCAGAGTCCCCATCTCTATGCAAGATCATAAATTGATACTTGTAACCGCAATACAGAGTCCATAAAACTTGCACTTTCTGGGTGCTGGAGAACTTGTGAAAAACCAAGAGAATGACACCTTGTTGCATACTAATTTAAATAACTATGTGAAAAATCGATCAACATTTGATTTATCATAAGCTCTCTGGCTCCTTTGTCCCATAAAGAACATTCCAGTGGGAGAGTTTGAAAGAATGAAGACCAACATGATTGATTAAAATTGGTAAGGACAAAGGAACGTCTGCTGAAAGAAAGGACTAGAATTTTCAAATGCAAGATATATGGCAAACAGTGAGGAGTGGGTTTGAAAGACAGTTGAAGGAACATTGAGGATTGAAAGGAAGAGATTTGGGAGACTTCTTGTGTTGGGCCCATGAGATATTTGGTGATAGACAATTCAACTGATCTAAGAAGGTTTTCTTCAGCTTATGAGTATAATCTTTTTTTGACATTTTTAATCAGAACATTTAAGTTAACTTTTAATTATGCTTGGGTGTTGGATACATATCCTAAATTTGAGATAACAGTGCTGAGGTAATTCATGAAACAGCTTAGTTTTATCCCAGCTTCATACCAATATAGAGTAGAATATATAGCCTTCACCTCTCCAGGAATCAGATTCTAAAAGACGAAAAAGAAATGCTTATACAGTCTGATTGGCCTCTGTTATGTCTATACGTATCAAATGATTTTTTTATTTTGCTTTTCTTCCTCCCTAAGAATGAACTACGTAATAGTGCTTAAAGTAAATCAATTTGAAAAGGATTAGGCAAGAAAAAGACAAATCAGGGGTAGAAGGCATTCAAGAAATTCTGTGTTTATAAATCAAAGTTAATATTCAATTTTTAAAAATTCTCTATTTCTCTTAAAAAAGAATAGAACATAGGGGCCGGCCCCGTGGCTTAGCAGTTAAGTGAGTGCACTCCGCTACTGGCAGCCCGGGTTTGGATCCCGGGCACGCACCGAGGCACCGCTTGTCTGGCCATGCTGAGGCCGCGTCCCACATACAGCAACTAGAAGGATGTGCAGCTATGACATACAACTATCTACTGGGGCTTTGGGGGAAAAATAAATAAATAAAATTATTAAAAAAAAAAGAATAGAACATAATTTGCCTAGGGCAGTTGAAGATTTTGGTAAAATGTCTATAATGGACAGGTTCTTGGGTAAAATGAACGCAAAGACCATGTCTAATTCCTGTTTCTACATCATCAACACTACCATCCAACCACCTCATATCCCTGCTAATGTCTTTCATATAATCACTGAAAAATTTTTTTTTCTATTGAATTTAACTGAATTGATTTGAAGGCACTCACCTTGACATCTCTCTGCAGGAAAATGGAAGGTTGCCTTATCTGAAACACTTGCTTTATTACATAAAATGCTTCACCTGCTTCTCAGCCTTTAACCAAGAATTATGAGCAGGCAGGGGAAAAGACACATTGCTCTGTCAATCTGGCTTGCATAGGAAAATGCCATGATCATACATTTTGGGAATAAACAGAGGCGGACTGTTGTTAACCACCTTGCTTGTCACACAATTAGGGGATTCAGCATAATGACTGTAAGAAAGATACAAGGCAATCCTCCCACTTGCACTACTCCTGGCACAGAGTTAGCACCATTGACACTGTTACTGCTATTGATGCTGCTGCTATTATTAATTACTATGTGTACTGCATTATTTTGTGTGTGTGTGAGGAAGATCAGCCCTGAGCTAACATCTGATGCCAATCCTCCTCTTTTTGCTGAGGAAGATTGGCCCTGGGCTAACATCCATGCCCATCTTCCTCTACTTTTTAAGGGACACCACCACAGCATGGCTTGACAAGCCGTGCGTCGGTGTGCACTGGGGTTCCGAACCTGCGAACCCTCGGGCTGCCAAAGCGGAGAGCGCGCACGTAACCACTACGCCACCGGGCTGGCCCCTGAATTTTTTTTATTTTGGCAAAAATACCACATCTAGAATACTCCTATCCCAAAGGAATCATCTCTTTTGATTAGATGATTATGTAATTTGTATATTTGTCCTTACTATGCAAAAAGTGAGGATTTCTTATTAATTAGACTAGAATGACTTTATTTAGACTTAATCAGCTTTGATGTTTCTCTAAGGGGCATATCAATTTCAGACAATTATAGGAACATAGCCTCATGTAAATTAGTCCAACCATAAGTCATCAAGCTAGATTGAGAAAAAAAATAGAAGGTAAATGATTTTGCTGTCCTCAAAAGGATGTGGTAAACATTTAAACTGGTTGTATGGCACAGCAAATGGTAAAATAGAACCTTATCTATGGACCACCAATATATGTGCCAGGTACATTTACATATGATATCTCATTTAATCTTTATAGCAATATTCTGTACATTTTTTAAAATTTATGTATGTAAGATTACCAAGCTTAAGTATATTAGGCAACATGTCTGAGTCAGTTCAGTCAGTTCAGGCTGCTATTACAAAGTACCATAGACTGTGTGGCTTATAAACATCAGAAATTTATTTCTTATAGTTCTGGAGACTGGAAGTCTGAGATCAGGGTACCAGCATGGTTGAATTTGGGTGAGGGCCCTCTTCCAGGTTGTAGACTGCCAACTTCTTGTATCCTCAGGTAGTAAAAGGAGTGAAGATGCTCTTCAGGGTCTTGTTTAAAAGGGCACTAATCTCATACTAGAGGGCTCAGCCCTCATGACCTAGTCACCTACCAAAGGCCCTATCTCCTAATACCATCACACTGGGAGTTAGGATGTGAACATGTAAATTTTGGGGGGACATAAACATGCAGTCTACAACACCAAAGTTTCAGCCAGCACACAGCTACATTGTAAGTTTCATTCAGTTTGTATCTGATTTTAAATTTCATGCCTTCTATATTTTTACCACACCCTCTTATTTTCGAAAATATACCCTGGAGAGAATGATAAGGGCTTACGGATGGTTAGTAATGGGAATACAAGGGAAAGTGCAGATTTACAGTTCATGTAGCAAAGTAGAGTTATATTAGTGACCAAAGAAATAATAGCCAAGAAGGAGGAGGAGATTTCATCCCCAAGATGTTGAGCCTCAGTATCTGGGAGGATGATGATCCTGTTATTTAAGTAACTCGGTGAGGACTTTCTATTTTAACATATTAAATTAATGGAATTCAACTTAAACTGTTGTGTGCAGTAGCATGGTATATATTTGTGATAACTAACTAACCAGTATTGATAGATTATCATGAACTAAAATCCATTTCAAATTTCGTTAGTTTTTACCTATTTTTATTTTCAATTCCAGGATCCCATCTAGAAAGCCATGTTTTATTTAGTTGTCATGTCTTCATAGGCTCCCCTTGGCAGCGACAGTTTCTCAGAATTTCCTTGTTTCGCAGACCTTGACCTTGACAGTTTTGAGGCATATTTGTACACTGTTCCTCTATTGGGATTTTTCTGATGTTTTTCTAATGATTAGACTAAGGTTATGTGTTCTTGGAAACAAGAATACAAAGGTATAGTGTCATTTTATCACGTCATACAAAGAGAGCACACTATCAATATTAGTTCTCACAGTTGATGTTAACCTTTATTACCTGGCTAAGGTAGTGTTTGAAAAAAGTTACTCTTTCTTTTCCTTTCCTTTCCACACTGTATATTTGAAAGGAAGTCACTATACACAGTCCACTTTTAGGGTGTGGGAAGTTTCCTTAACCTCCTTAAGGGTGAAGTATCTGCAAAAATTATTTGAAATTCTATTGCATGAGACTTTGTTTCTTCTTCCTCATTTATTTATTTATTCAGTCATTTATTTATATCACTATTGACTCATTTACTTTACACTTTTGATTATAATTGAATACTACTGTATCTCTAAGTTATCTATCTATCTATTATCTATCTTTCTATCTATGTCTATCTATCTATCTATCTATCTATCTATCTATCTATCTATCTGTCTATCATCTATCCATCTCAAATTGTGTTAGTTTTGGACATTGGGAGACCTTTCAGTTGGTTCTTGGTTCCTTTTGAAATACTCCCATTCCTCTGTGTATATGTGTGTGTGTGTGTGGGCGCGGGTGCGGTATCAGCACTTCTTTACACTTGGGCACTCTAAAATATTCCAGGTTTATCTTGTTTATTTTCTGCCCCAGACTTAGAAACAAGCATTTATCAAAGAAGTCTTGGTTCCTTTTATTGGAGCATGGTATTAATAACCGACATCTGAGTGCTAGGTGTGCTTAGCTACTGGTGGGTCATTATTTTTAGGTCGTCTCTGCTGACAAAGAAAGGAAATATATATGTGCATACTAACCTGTATATATACATTTATCTCTAATTATTTGTATATATGATCATCTGTATCTGTATTAAGATAAGCATGAGTTCATAATGATGTCTCCAACTCTAATCTGTTACCATATGGATCATTCTAGGTGCCACCTCTGGCTTATGTCTAACCTCCCACTCTAAAAGTGAGATGCCTAGCTCCCACTGTCCGCCATCCATTTATTTAATTTTTCAATTGCAGTATACATGTAGGGAGGTAAAAAAATTGTTAACCCATACCCCCATGGAAAACAACTTTGTCAACCAAAGGACGACACTTATATGCAGTTCCATTTGGCTTTAGTCTTACAAACTCTACTCATTTCCCAGGTTACTTAGGTCAGCACTTCTTTTCTTTCATCCCCTTCAGTGAGGTTGTTCATATGATTATAATATGATGAAATCTTCTTTTCACTTTTTACATTCCATCCTGGGATCTCAGGACCTTTTAAATTATTTCTTTTAGTTGCATACATTAAAGTTCTCTTTTTTGTGTTTTAAAATTCTATAGCTTTTCACAAATCCATCATTATAGTAAGAGAACAAAAAAAAATTCCCCATCTGCTTCACTGATTCATCTTTCCTGCTTCTGGAATATCTGACAATCACCAATCTATATTTCTGCCTCTTATAAATGTCATATAATTGAAATTGTACAGTACATACAGTATGCAGTGTTTTTTAGATTGGCTTTCTATACTTAGTAATAAGCATTTAAATTCCATCCATGTATTCTGGAAGCTTGTTGGGTCACTATTTTTATTGCTGAAAAATATTCCAATGTATAGATGTACCACAGCTTGTTTATCCATTCGCCTATGTAAGAATATTTTGGTTGCTTCCAGTTTTTGGCAATTGTGAATCAAGCTGCTAAAAACGTATGCATGCAAGTTTTTGCATGGCCATAAGTTTTCAAATCTAGGAGCATGATTACTGGATCGTATGGCAAGACCGTGTTTAATTTTAGTAACAAAGTGCCAAACTGTCTTCCAAAGTGGCTTTGCCATCTGGCATTCACACTGGCATAAATAAGAGTTCCATTTTTCTCTGCATACTTGCCAGCAATTTGTATTAGGAGATTTTTTTTTTTCTTTTTCGTTGTCATAAGTGTGTCGTGGTATTTCATTGTTGTCCTAATTTGAAATTCCCCAATGACAGTAGATACTGAGCATTTTTACAAATACTGATTTGCCATCTGTATACCTTCTTGACCAAGTTACCTGTTCAGATCTTTTACCTATTTTTAAATTGGGTTTGTTTATTTTCTTATTGTTTAGTTTTAAGGATTATTGGCATATTTTAGGTATGAGTCCTATATCAAATATCTGTTTTATCAATATTTTCTGCCAGTCTGTGGCTTATCTTGTCATTCTCTTAACAATGTTTTTCACAGAAGATTTAATTTTAATAAAATCCAACTTAATTTTTTCTTTTAAATTAGTTAATGTGTATTTATGGCTAAAAATATGATCTATCTTGGTGAATATTCCATGTGAGCTTGAGAGGTTAGGTTTATACTCATGTATATCTTTTTTTGGCGTTATTATGAAGCTTTTTTGTCACATTTCCTTGTTATATCTGGTAATTAGTTCTAGCTGTTTTATTTTTGTTGTTGTTTCTTTGGGATTTTCTAAATAGATAACTATGTCTTCTGTGAATAAACACTTTTATTTCCTCCTATCAAATCTATATACATTTATTTCTTTTTCTTGTTGCTTTGTACTAGCTAGGAGGTCCAGTACAATGTTGAATAAAAGTGGCAAGAGAGATAATATCTTTGCCTTGTTCTTAGTCTTAGGGGGGAAACTTTCAGTTTCTCACCATTAATTATGCTGCAAACTTCTTTTTTTCAAATTTTTTTTGGCAGATGTCTTTATCAAGTAGAGGAAGCGCCCCTCTGTTCCTGGTTTGGTGAGAATTTTCGTCATGAGTGAATGTTGGATTTTTACAAGGCATTTTTCTGCATCAAGTCATAATCGTATAATTTCTCATTTAATCTTGTTGATGTGGTGGGTTATATGGATTGATTTTCAAATATTAAACCAGCCTCTCAAACCTGGGAAAAAATTACACTTGGTCATGGTATATAATAATTCTTTTTATACATTGTTGTATTTGTTTTGCTAATTTTTTTTTATGATATATGCAGCCATTTATGAGAGATATTGGTCTGTAATTTTCCTTTCTTGTAATACCTTCATCTGTTTTTGTGCTTAGAGTAATGCTTGTCTTATATAATGAGTTAGGAAGTGTTTTCTCTTCTATTTTCTGGAAGAAATTGTGGAGAATTGGTATCATTTTTTCCTTAAAAGTTTGGTGACATTCATCATTAAAAACATCTGAGCCTGGTGCTTTCTTTTTTGGAAGGTTATTATTTAATCAGTTTCTATAATAGATATAAGCTTATTCAGGTTATCTATTTCTCCTTGTGTGAGTTTGGTTTTTGTGTCTTTCAGAACAGAGATACATTTCATCTAATATGCCAAATTTATGGATAGAGAGTTATTTATAATATTCTTTTAATGTCCTTGGGATCAGTAGTGATAACCTCTCTTTCATTTCTGATACTGATAATTTGTTTCTTCTCTCTTTTTTTCTTGGTTAACTTCACTAGAGGTTTATCAATTTTATTGACGTTTTCAAAGAACCAGCATTTGGTTTTGCTGATATTCTCTATCATTGTTCAGTTTTCAATTTCATTGATTTCTGCACCAATTTTTATTATTTATTTTCTTCTGCTTGGTTTAGCCTTAAATTGTTCTTCTTTTATTGATTTCCTAAGATCAAAGTTTAGATTATTGATTTTAGATCTTTATTCTTTAGTTAATATATGCCTTTAATGCTATAAATTTTTCTCTAAGTACTGCTTTTGCTGTATCTCATAAATTTCAATGTCATTAGTTTTTAGTTTAAAATATTTTTAAAATTTCTCTGAGACTTCTTCTTAGACCTATTGTTATTTAGAAATGTGGCATTTAATTTGCAAAATCCCCTAAGAGTATTTTTCTTGGTGTTTATCTTTCTTGGTATTATCTGAGTTTCCTAGATCTGGGGTTTGGTGAATAATTAATTTTGAGAAATTCATAGCCATTGTTACTTCAAATATTTCTTCTACTCTTTTCCTTCTTCTCAATTAAGTTTTGTAATCATGTGAATGTTATACCTTTCGAAAGTATCCCACAGTTCTTTAAAATGTTTTCCTAGTTTTTTTCCCATTTTTTTTCTCTTTGCATTTTAGTTTGATATGTTTCTACCAACCTATCTTCAATATCACTGATGTCTTCCTTGGCCATGATCAATCTACTGATGAGACCATAATAGTCATCTTTCATTTTTGCTATAGTGTTTTTGATTTCTAGAATTTCTTTTTGCTTCTTTCTTAGGGGTGTTATTTCCCTGTTTATGTTATCCATCTGTTCTTGCATATTTTCTATCTTTTTCCCATTAGTGCTCTTGACATATTAGTCACAGTTATGTTAAATTCCTTGTCTTCTAATTAGAACATTTGTGTCCAATACATCGTTCTGGTTGTTATGCTAGCTTTGTCTCTTTAGATTATGTTTTTATTACCTTTTGGTATGTCTTTTAATTTTTTTTTTGAAAGCTGTACATGTTGTATCTGGCAGTAGGAACTGATAAGTAGGTTTTCAGTGTGGGGATTTAGGTTAATCTGGCTAGGAGTGGGCTATGTTTAATGTTCTCTAGCTAAAGATAGAATAGGCTTTCTATTCCTCTAGTTCCCTTGTTTTTGTCTCCTCTCTTGGCTTGGGCTTGCCTGAGTCCTCCTTCTCAGAAAGAGTCTGTATCTTGCAGCTCTTCCTGCATAATCTACTGTTATTAGACTGCAACACTGTTGGTGTAGTGGTAAAGTGAGGGGAAGGGATAATTTTCTATAATCTTATTATTACATCTCAGTCATTCTGTAGGTCTGTGATGCTCACAGAGTGTTTCTCCATTGGTATAGCTTTTTATTTTTCCCTCTCAGGTGAGACAGGAAGTCTAGAGTGGGCTAGAGCTGAAGAAAAGCCTTATTCCCAAATGGTTAAGGTTCTGGTAGTCATTTCCACTGAAGAGCCAACTTTCATTATGGAGAACACTCTGGTGTATTTTAGAGATTATTCTCACCTTCTTCTGCTAGATCTATAGGGGAATCTTTCTTGGACTTTCCTTTGAGAACTTGGTGGGGTTCCTAGAGGTAAAACCCACAAAAGTGCAGGAACCTCCACCAAGACTGTAACAGTGAGGAGTTTCTTACTTCCCTGCTAGTCTACTCAGGCTCCAGAAAATCAGCAAGATACCATTTAAATGTTCCTACCAGTTTAAGACTTGAGTGGCTTCTACTTCAGGCAGGAGATCTCGATTTTTACTCTGAATTTACCTGTCTCTCCAGATTTTGAGTTGGTGTTTGCTCTGCAACCTGAGTTTCCTAATGGATCTATGAAAAGTCATTGAATTTCAGTTTGTTCAGGTTTTTCTTGTGTAAAGGTAAGAGTAACAACTTAGAAGCTCTTTAAGGATGAGAGCTGAAACTGGAAATGGCAAACAATTTTTATATTATTAAGCTTGTTTACATCATAATCAAGTCCATTTTATTAATTTTGATGTTACAAAACTATGTAAATTAATGGTATTATTTATTTTTGATCATATTCTTATAGATAGATAACGATATTGAACTTCAGAATGATGATGAACTTTTTTATTGAAAAAGGCTGCCTATTTATTCTTTTAAATTTAAGTTAAAATCTGTTGATCAACAAGCATACTCAAATGTAGGACCAAAACACATGTACTAGTCTACATATATTTATTCTACTAGAGTAAATATTTAATCTCTTTTATTAGATTGTATAACAGAAAAATATTAATCTTTGCATCTACAGCATCACTTGATGTATTCATAAGTATTTTTAATAAAATAATGTTGCATCTAATATTTTTCTAAAAGTCATAGATTGTCAAATAATATAGGGTCACATGTCAATGCTTTGATTTCAATGCTAATTTAGATTAATTTAAAGTGTCATAAGGTTTCAGTAAATTCAACTGTGTTAATTGCCAAGAATATGATGGAGAATAATCTATGATCTTTTCCTCAAAGAGCCTGTATAACTGTACAAAAACTTAATAATATCTGTTTTGTTTCTCTTCTTCATGAAATATAACTATGATTTTGTATTTTAAATGCATAATTTCTCTTTGAAAAGCAGTAAACAGTACTTGAAGATTTTGAACTATTTCACCTCAGTGTTCGCACATTAAAAAGGAGATAATAATTCCCCCTTTCAGAGTTGCTGTCATTATTTGAAATAAAACATGTGAAGCATTTAATAGCATGACTGAAAAATGATGGGATTAAGAAATAATCAATATGGTTTTAGGTCTTAATCCACTTCGAGTTGATTTTTGTCTCTGATATAAGAGAAGGATCCAATTTCATCCTTTTGCATGTGTATATCCAGTTTCCCCTTTACCATTTATTGAAGAGACTATCCTTTCTCAATTGTGCCTTCTTGGCGCCTTTGACAAAAATTAGTTGACCTTATATGTGTGAGTTTATTTCTGTGCTCTCTATTCTGTTCCATTGGTCTATGTGTCTGTTTTTATGCAGGTACCATACTACTTGGGTTACTATAGCTTTGTAATATAGTTTTAAATCAGAAATTGTGATGCCTCCAGCTTTGTTCTTCTTTCTCAAGATTGCTTAGCTTTTGGGATATTTTGTGGTTCCATACAGATTTTAGGATTTTTTTTTTCTATTTCTGTAAAGAATGCCCTTGGAAGAATGATGGAGATTACATTGAATCTGTTAATTGCTTTCAGTACAATGGACATTTTAACAATGTTAATTCTGCCAATCCATGAACATGGGGGATCTTTCTATTTATTGATGTCTTCTGCAATTTCTTTCATCAATGTTTTATATTTGGGGAAAAGATCTGGATTTTATCTTCAGGATTATCATTTGTGCTGTATGGAACAATGTCCCCCAAAGGTGTCCATGTGCTAATCCGTAAAACCACATTGGTTATTCTTTCCCAATAGGAGGTATGCTGTGAGACCACAGGGGCCTTGCCTAGGTCCATGCTGTATTTTGTTAATGAGACAAGTATGACTAGACAGTTCTTGAAATAATTAGGCACAATTAAATATTTTTAAATTACAAAGAAATGAATTTATAAGCTTGGTCAACAGGCTACCTTAGTATAAGTTCAATACACATTGATTAATTGTATTCTATTCATTGCAGCAACAAATTAATATTATGAACAGAAATCTAACAGAAAAACTACAGAAGATGGTGAATATGGGTCAAATTTTTCTCTAATATATGAGTGTATACTTAGGCACCAATAATTTACAAATGTAGTACACTTGCATAAAATAAATATAAAGAACAATGAAGTAGAAGGCAAAGTATAGAAAAAGAATTCCAAAATTAATTGAGTGTAAATATGGCATCTTAAAACATGGAGAAGAAACAATATTGGGAAAATATATTCATATATCTTGTCCTTATACAATGTAATAAGATAAATTAAACTTTAGGACTTTTGACATTTTGGAGCAGACAAGTAATATTTGTAAAACTAATGATAATCATTCAAGCATAAGGTAAAGTGTTTTACACATATGACACAAGAAGAACACGACTACATAAAGGAATGCATATATGAGTGTATATAGTACGTGTATGTTGTGTATATATCATACACTCTAAAGTTCAGAGGTTAAGAGCTCAGCTTTTGGAACAAGAGTGAGTTTGTCAACTTGACCATTTAATAGTTGTATAACTTGTCCTAATTATCTAACTTTCTTGGGTCTCAGTATTCTTATGTATAAAATAAGAATAATTAGATCACTTACATTATAGGGTTTTTAAGGATTAAACTTTTATTTATATTTAGCAGTTAAAGCTCCATTTAAATATTTGTGGCTCCTATGGTTATTAGTAAAAGAAGAAGAAAATATAGACTTTCACTCCACTGCCAACAGATTTGTGTATGTTTTGCATTCTTTGGAAACATAAATTACAATTAAAAAATAGTAGCTTAAATTACCTGAAATTCCAAAGGGAAGGTATTACACTGTTTTTGGCCTGTTGAACTGGCCAAGATTAAAAAACAAACAAATGCAAATAAAATATTACTAACTAGATAATATTTCTTTGACATTTCTTTGTTCCCCTTGGGGCTTGCTTAGCTATTTTTAAATTTGAGATGATTAAGTAAAAATTTAAATATATTAACAAATATTATGGAAAATTTCAAAACAGAAGTGAACATAAGAATGTCTTGTCTTACCAGATAGTAAAATATATTACAAAACATTTAAATGTGTTACAAATTAATTAGACTTAATGTTGCTAATTCTGACTGGCTAACCATCTGGAGAATAATAATTTGTATCATTATGCCATTATTTAACATTTTACACAAAAATTATCTATCATTTTTGAGTACTATTAGAGTTTAAATTTTTACACACATCTATATTCATATGATTTTATATTTACATATATTATTTGTCATTTAAATATTATTTTGAAGTGGTGAGTGGCTTTCTATGGTAGAGATTGAATCCTGTGTCGTAAATTTGACTATACACACAACAACATAAAGTAAGAAATAAAAAATAAGGTAAATATGTCAAAAACACATACCCTATTGGGAAAAATGTAATCAATGCACATAAAATATTATGTCATAAATAATATATAAATTCTTAAAAATAAGAAGACAATTTTAAAGACATTGTAAAATCAGTAAAATGGAAGTAACGTATGGACGTTCAGGCAATAGTAAACTTTCAAAAATACTTAGACACTTATGAGAATATATTCAATCTTACTCATAAATAAGAAAATTAAAATGAACAATTTCTGTACATAAATCATTTATCAGCTTGGAGAGGCTCCTCAGTTTGATGATACACAATGTTAAGTCATGGTTTAGGGATATTCAGCACTCATATATTACTGATGGTTATATAATTTGACGATAGATAATGTGGAAGGATATATAAAAATAAGTGTAAGCATTTTAATTGCACATACACTTGTGACTTACTGAGTCTACTTTTAGGAAATTATTTTACAGGTATAATGGAACTCTTAGATTTTATATAGAAAATGCTCAAATCAGTTTATGCATGTGGTTTGTTTTTTATAAAAACTAAAATTTAAAGAAGCTAAATTATTATCAGAAGGGAGGAAAACAAGAAATATTACCAGAGATAAAGAGGAATACTACATTGTTATAAAAGGTCAATTCCCCAGGAAAATGTAAAACTGGAAATTTATAATAAACTAACAAATGAGTTTCAAAATAATTACAAACCTGATAGGAGAAATAGAAATATTCACAATTATAGTTGGAGATTTCAACACTCATCTCTTAGTAATATAAAAAACAAGATAGAGGATATATATGGATAAAGAAAAACTCTACAATACTATCAAAAAAATTGAGCTAATTGACAATTGTAGAATGTTTCATTCAATATCAACCTTCTTTTCAAGTACACATAAAATATTTGGCAGAATCATATTCTGAGAAATACAACAAACCTTAACATATTTTCAAAATTTAGAAGCTTCCAAAGTATCATCTCTGACCACAATCAAAATCGCTAACAGACAGGTCTGCAGAAAATCCTCAAATATTTTAAATTTAAATGAGATAGTTCTAAATATTCCATGTTTCAAAAAGAAAGTCACAAGTGAAATTATAAAATATTTCTGAATAGAATGAAAATAAAACACAACACACCAAAATTGGTGGGATGTAGCTAGAGTAGTAGTTATAGGAAAATGTATAGAATTCAGTACTTATATTAAAAAAGAAGAAAGATCCCCAGTCATTAACCTAAGCTTTTACAATAAGAAACAAGAAACCTGAGAGCAACCAACCCCCTCCTCCCCCCCAAAAACAGAAGAAAGTAATAAAGATAAGAACAGAAATCAATAAAATTGAAAATAGAAAACAATAGTAAAGAAAATCAATAAGATTAAAAGTTGGTTCTTCAAAAACCTCAATAAAATTAATACATATCTAGCAAGAATGACTAAGGAAAAGAGACAGAGGCTATGAGGGAGGGTAGGAGAAATAGACAGAGAAACAAGTTAGTTCCAAACACCAAAAATGAAGGAGGAGACATCACTACCACCACCAAACACTGGAAACATTAAAAGTATAATACAAGAATATTATGAACCACTTTATATCCGTAAATTTGAAAATCAGGATAATATAAGCAAATTTCTTAAAAGACAGGATATACCAAAGCTTTCCCAAAATGAAATATATAATCTGAGTTTTCTATTTAAAAATCACCCAGGGCTGGCCCAGTGGTGTAGCGGCTAAGTTCGTGTGTTCCTTTTCCGCAGCCCAGGGGTTTGCCGGTTTGGATCCTGGGCACAGACCTACTCACCACTCATCAAGCCATGCTGAGGCAGCATCCCACATAGAGTGACTAGAAGGATGTACAACTATGACATACAACTATCTACTGTGGCTTTGGGGAGAAAAAAAGAAAAGGAAAAAGAGGAAGATTGGCAACAGATATTAGCACAGGGACAATATTCCTCAAAAACAAACAAACAAAAAACTATCCAACAAAGAAAATTCCAAGCTCATAACTAGTGAATTCTACCAAGCGTTTAAGGAATACATGCTAACCCTCTTTCACACTCATTCAGGAAATAGAAGATGAGAGAACACATTCTAACTCATTTTATGAGAGCAGTATTTCCCTGATACCAAAACCAGTGAAAAACTTTACAAAGAAAGTAAATTATAGACAAATATTTGTCATGAATATAGGCACATAAATCATCAACAAAATTTTATCACATAGAATTCAGCAGCATATAAAATGAATATCATGACCAGTGGGGTTTATCCTGAGAATTAAACATTGGTTCTACATTTGAAAATCAGTCAAAGCAGTTCAACATAAAACATACTAAAGAAAAAAGTTTGTGTAAATATATGCAGAAAAATAATTTGACAAAGTTCAAAATGCAATCATACAAACCTCTAGCAAACTAGGAATAGAAGGACCTTTTCTCAACTTGACAAAGGGTATTTGAGAATACCTTTAGCTAACATCATACTTAATGGTAAAAGACAAAATATTTTCCATATATAACTTTAAAAAAGGCAAAAATGTCTGCCTTCAACATTTCTATTCAACATATAGAATCCTAGCAAGTGTGATGAGACAAAATAATAATAACAGTAATAATAATAATAGGAATAAATGGAAGATTTGGAGGAGGAAGATATAAAATTGCACATTCATAAGTTATATATTTTATATTTAGGCAAATGTCTTTTATGCAAAATAAATCAGAACCTTTGAAAATTAATAAGAAAACAACAAACAATGATATGATCATCTACGTTGAAAATCTGAAAGAATTGACAAGAAAACTTCTGGAACTATTAAGCAGTTATAGCAAGATTGCAGGGTACCAGGTTAATGTACAAAAGTCAATTGTTTTCCTATTACTAACAATGAACAAGTGAAATTTAAACAATACCATTTACATTATATCACCAAGAGAATAAATTCTTAGATATAAATCTAACAAAATATGTACAAGATCTAAATAAGGAAAATTCCAAACTCTGATGAACAAAATTAAAGAACTAAATAAATGGAGAGATATTCCATGTTTATGGATGGTAAGTCTCAATATTGTCAAGATGTCAGTTCTTCTTAAATTGATCTATAGATTCAGTGCAATCCCACCCAAAATCTCAGCAAGATATTTTCTGGATATCGATAAACTGATTAGAAAGTTTATATGGAGAGGCTAAAGACCCAGAATAGTAAACACAATATTGGAGAAGAACAACAAAGTCGGAGAATTGACGCTACCTGACTTCAAGACTTACTATAAAGGTACAGTAATTAAGACAGAGTAGTATTGGTGAAAGAATAGACAAATAGATCAACAGAACTGAATAGAGAACCCAGAAATAGACTTCCATAAATATTGTGAACTGATCTTTTACAAAGGAACAAAGGCAACAGAATGAAGAAAGATGGTCTCTTTAGCAAATGGTGCTGAAACAACTGGACATCCACATGCAAAAAATGAATCTAGCCATAGACCTTACACCCTTCTAAAAATTAACTCAAAGTGGATCATACACTTAACTGTAAAATGCCAACTATAAAACTCCTAGAAGATAGCATAGGAGAAAACCTAGATGACTTTGGGTTTGGTGAAGCCATAGACAAAGGCACAGCAAAGGCACAATCTATGAAAGAAATAATTGACTAAATTAAAAAGTTTTACTCTGTGAAAGCTATTATCAAGAGAATTAGAAGACAAGCCACTGACTGGGAGAAAATATTTGAAAAAGACATATGTGATAAAGGACTGTTACCCAAAATAGACAAAGAACTCTTAAAACTCAACAATAAGAAAACAAACAATCCCATTAAAAAATGAGTCAAAGACCTTAACAGACACCTCACCAAAGAAGATATACAGATAGCAAATAGGTGTGTGAAAAGGTACTCCATGTCATATGTCATCATGAAAATGCAAATTAAAACAACATTGAAATATCACTCCACATGTATTGGAATGGCCAAAATCTGGAACACTGATGACAGCAAATGTTGGTGATGATGTGGAGCAACAGGAACTCTCACTCGTTGCTGGTGGGAATGCAAAATAGTACAACCACTTTGGAAGACAGTAAGGCAGTTTCTTACAATATTAAACATACTCTTACCATACCGTCCAGCAATCAGACTCTTGGTATTTATCCAAAGGAGTTGAAAACTTATGTTTATAGTAGCTTTATTCACAATTATCAAAACGTGGAAGCATCGAAGATGCCCTCAGCAGGTGAACAGATAAACTGTAGTACATCTAGACAATGGAATATTATTCAGTGCTAAAAATAAAGGAGCTATCAAGCCATGAAAAGATATGGAGGCAACTTAAGTGCGTATTACTAAGTGAAAGAAGCCAACTTGAAAAGAATACATACTGTATGATTCCAACTATGTGACTTTCTGGAAAAGGCAAAACTATGGAGACAGGAAGACATAGATGGTTGCCAGGGGTGGAGGGAGAGAGGAGAGATGAATAGGCAGAGCACAGAGAATTTTTAAGGCTGTGAAAATACTCATTATGATATTTTAATGAAAGTTTACAACTTTGTTGTAAAACTAAAACTGCTCTAGAAAAACAGTCCTAAAAACTTAAGATAACATAAAAACTTAAATAACATAAAATTGATCATAGATTTACATGTAAAATGAAGTGCTCTAAATCTTTTAGAAGATAACACAGGAGAAAGTTTTCAGCACCTAGGACCTAAATTGGATTCCATCAAAATTGAAGTTTTGTTATATGAACGATTTTGTTAAGAGGGTGGAAAGACTAGCTATGAACTTGGAGAAAATATTGGCAAACTACATATCTGATAAAGGACTTGTATATGGAATATATTCTCAAAACCCAATGGTGAAAAAAACAAATTAGAAAATGAGCCAAAATATGAAGATAAAGTGACATTTCGTTGAGGAAGATAATCATTTGAAAAGATGTTTAACATCACTAGCCATTAGGCAAACTCAGATTAAAACCACAGTAAGATATCAGTATACACATATTAAAGCAGTTAAAAAATTTTTTTAAATAGTGATATTGCAAATGCTGGTGAGGATGAGAAGAAACTCTCTCTCATACATTGCTGGTCGGAATGTGAAATGATGTAGCCATTATGAAAAATAGTCTGGCAGTTTCTTAAAAAATTAAACATACACTTACAGCACAACTCACCAGTTGCACTCCTTGGTATTTATCCTGGGGAAACAAAAAGTTTTGTCCACACAAAAACCTATATAGTATTATTTATAGCAGCTTTGTTTGTAATAGGCAAAATTTGGAAACAACCAAAATGTCCATCATAGGTGAATAGTTAAACTAAGTGTGGCACATTTATGCAACAAAAAAGAACAAACTACTGATACACACAAAATCTCTGATGGGTGTCAGGGCATTGTGCTGAGTGAAGAAGTCATTTTCAAAAGGTCACATACTTATGATTCCATTTATATGGCTTTCTCAAAATGACAAAAGTAGAGAGACAAAAAACAGATTAGTTTAGGGGTTAGGAATGGTGGCATGGGGGAGGTGGTTGGGTTTAAATATGAGGACTTGGCATGAGGGTGATCTTGGTGATGATGGTGCAGTTCTATATCCTGGTTACAGGGCTGGTTTCACAAATCTACACATATGATAAAGTGATGTGGAATTATACTCAAACATTTACTCGTATCAATTTCCTGGTTTTGATGTTGTACTATAATTTTGCAAGAAGAATCCACTGGGGAAACTGCTTTCAGATGAGAAAATGTTAGATCTTTATTGATAAATCATGGTAGACAAATCATTCATTATTCAAGCCAAGATTAGCATATTTCCTGTCAAACTGATTTAAATATGTATATATTACAAATATAAATTTTATTATATATATATAGAAAAGAAATTGTATGAGGAAGAGAAAAAAAATCTTTCATCTTGTCATTAAGTGTGGATCTTTTCAGAAATCCTTATAACTTACAAGTTTTCCTGTGTCTCAAGTTATTCTGGAATCAATTATACATTTTGATTTTTAAGGTTTTGGTCTCATTTCCATTACCATTAATATATTAGATGAATTTCAAAATTGCGTGGATATTATAAATCGAATGAGAAAAATATCAAGCAAGAAATTTGAAGACATAGGGACTTCCACATTGTTTAATCCTTAAACATAACGAGGAAGTAGATTAGATTAGAGCAGCTTTGATTCCAGCCCCCTACAAATTAGGCAGAGATATCAAAAGAGCAACCTCCTTCCCTGTCGAGATTGAATCTATATCCAAACATTGTTTTAACAGAAAGACAAAAATAATAATGTCATATGGTGAGTACTTTCTGCTTGATATCAAAAGATGAGCTGCTGTGTTAATCCTCACCATGTAGGTTTTTATAAAAAGAACAACTTGTTTTTATTTCTTTGTGTTTTTCTGGACTCTGTTGACCAGAAATTCTATCTTGATGGAACGGTAGATATAATTATTTTATAGTAAAATTTCAATAACGATAACATCAATGCCTAACATTCACCAGCATGTCATTTACTACCACGTTTTTTTTGCATTTGATACTAGACACTTAGAATAATGAGCTCCTTCCAGTTGGATAACTATTGGATCAAAGTTTGTAGTGTTTTACAAATATTCTATTTTACCATTCTATTTTCATTAATTCTCCATTTTTGCTTTTTGAAAAGTGAAAATATGATATGCAATTTTTTAATTCTCCTTGGTAACTATATTGTATTATTACCTTATGTTTTGGGGAAAGTTCTATACCCCAACTGTCTTTGTACATTCCTTCAGAACTGAATTGAATGTTTATCACAGCAGGAAGATATTCATTCCTCAGTGATTAAAGGACTTCTGACATTTTTTATGGTATAGGCTGCCAGAGGGTACTCTCTGATTGTCATTCTCACCTTGTTCTCTAACTACTTCCATCCATTGAAAGGTAAAAGCCAGGTTAGTTGGAATTTTAAAGTGAAATGTGAACAGAAGATGCATTGAGATGGAGAGAATATTTCACTCCTATTATGTTTGTTTCTCTTTATTTTGCTTTCCTATCTTTGCCCTTCAAGTTTTCACTGTGTGCTAGTTATGAGTACCCCTTCATGCTGTTACCGTGAGTGACTAAAGGGAAAAAAAAATTGTTCACTTGTATTGATGTTAGGAGCGCAGAGATTTGCTTGCTTTTGGCTGTTACTGCTTTGCTGGCAAATGAATGAAAGTAAATTCAACTTTGATGTATGTCATAGGTCCACATATTTAACACCTCATAATTACAATACTGAGTCATATTATAGCTCCTACTATCTATTTTTTCCAAATTGGAATGACAAAGCATTCTCTCAAGGCTCTTTTGTTATCTGCTATACATGGTACATATTTCACTTTACTTGCTGATGACATAAAGTTTTCCCTAGGGTACTTGTTCTTTTGAAAAAGAGTTCAATATCTACTGTGAGACTACACAAAATATTACTTTATTAAAATATATAGAAGAATGCAAGGCTTTCATTTGATTCTATAGGGGAAAACAACTTCTGTTCTGCAAGCTAACAAGAAAATCTGTCTGTCTTAGCCAGATAGCATCCTTAAAAGTAATATATTTTTGCTTTTTTTTTATTTTATTTTGTCTGCTTATCCTCTCTTCATATTAAAATAAATGTCATATGTTTGTGATAAATAAGGTATATAATGATATAGAAAATATAAAATTCCATTCAGTGTTCAATTTTTTCACAACTAATTTATCTCTTCAAACAATTGGATTCACTATATAATTATTGCAAAAGCATAATATTCCATTTTTATACATTACTTAGAATCCAGATAACATTTAAAACATTTTCTTAAACATAAATATTTATTCTTGGTCCAGCACATAACCCAGTACTGTTGAAAAAGGTAAAGTGGGGAAGTAAAGACGCAGACAACCTTTACCTTGCATCTGTGGGGGATCTACGGCTGGTGAAATTTTCCTGTTTCTCCTTCAGAATAGCAGGCCTCTGCTTTGTATCAGTTCAGGATTCTGAGTGAGTGTATTTCCAGTCCCTCCCACAAGGGCAGAAAGCTTTTCCTTCTAATACTCCCTCAAAGGTAGTTAACATGGACTGAATTGTGTCCCCTTAAAATTCATACATTGTAGCTTTAACCCCATTTTGATGGTATTTGGAGACCCGCCTTTGGGAGGTAATTAGGTTTAAATGATATCCTGAGGGTGAGGTCCTCATAATGGGATTAATGCCCTTCTAAGAAGAGACATCAGATAGTTCTCTTTCTCTCTCTCTTTCCACACCACACACGAAGGAAAGGCCACGTGGGCACACAGCAAGAAAGCCGCTGTCTGCAAGTCAGGAAGAAAGTTCTCACCAGAACTCAACCATTTTGGCACCTTGATATGGGACTTCCAGACTCCAGAACTGTGAGAAAATAAATTTCTGTGTTTAAGCCACCCAGTTATGGTATTTTGTTATGGCAGCCCAAACAGACATAGACAGCAGTGCATGCTTACCTGGGACCAGGAGCAGGATGACTTTCGATAGTAGAATTTTTTTGATTTTCCTTTTATTACTTTCTCAGCAGCAGTGTATGTTGCCCATGCTCATGAGCTGGGCTGGGAATGTTTCCTGCCCCTCTCCACAGGCTGTGGTTTTGTAGGTTCCAGGAAGCATATGTGATTTGTGCTTGAATGCCACTGACAGAGACTCTTGCAGAAATATGCCCTGCTCCCAATTTTTCTGTGAACATCCAGTGGAACCCCATGGTAAAGAGCTGGTAAGTGAATGTGGATATCTCTTATGTCCAAGGGTCCCAGGAAGCTGGGACGCTAGACGACAGATGGTCTTAAAATGTCAATGAAGTGTAAACAATTATACACAGGCACACTCATCCTTTATCGAGATACAACTCACATACCATAAAATCCACCATTTTAAGATGTAAATTTTAGTATTTTTAGTGTATTCACATGGTGGTGCAACCACTGTCACTATTTAATTCTAGAACATTGTCATCACTCCATGTTACGGACTGAATTGTTTGTGTTTCCCCCTCCACCCAAATTCACATGTGGAAGCCCTAACTGCCATTGTGACTACATTTGGAGACAGGATATTTGGGAGGTAATTAAGGTTAAATGAGGTCAAATGTTTGGGGCTCTAATCTGGTAGGAATGTTATCATTACAAAAAGAAGAAGAGGCACGAGAGTTCTCTTTCCATGCATGTAGAGAAAAGAGGCCACCTGAGGACATGTTGAGAAGGTGGCCCTCTTCAAGCCAGGAAGGGAGGCTTCATCAGAGACCAACACTGAGGGCACCTTAATCTTGGACTTATATCCTCAAGATCTGGGAGAAAATAAATTTCTGTTGTTTAAACCACCCAGTCTTTGGTATTTTGTTATGCAGCTTGAGCTAACTAATACGCTCCATAAACAAACCCCATACCTGTTAGCAATTATTCCTTATTCCCTCTGGAAATCACTAATCTACGTTTTGTCTCTTTGGATTTGCCTATTCTGAAATTTCATATGAATTGAATCATAGAATATATGAGCTTTTGTGTTGGGATTCTTTCACTTCGCATAATGTTTTCAAGGTTCATCCAGGTTGTAGTGTGTCTCATAACATTATTACTTTCTATGGCTGAAGAATATGCTGTATGTTTATCCATTCATCACTTTATGGACATATGGGCAAATTCTAACTTTTGGCTATTATGAATAACACTGCTATGAATATTTATATACAAGTTTTTGCATAAACACATGTTTTCAATTATACTGGGATATACTTGGGTTTGGAATTGATGGGTAATTATATGTTTAACTTTTTGAGGAACTGTCAAACTATCTTCCACAACAGATATACTGTTTTCCATTCCCACCAGCCATGTATGAGGGTTCCAAATTCTGCACATTCTTGCCAACCTTGTCTTATTTCCCATCTTTTTTATGATAGCCATCCTAGTGGGTATAAAGTGGTATCTCATTGTAGTTTTGATTTGCATTTCCCTAATGACTAATGACATTGAGCATCTTTCAATGTGCTTTGTGGCCATTTGCATATCTTCTTTGGAGTGATGTTTATTCAAAATTTTGTCCTTTTTTTATTTGGGTCTTTTGTTTTTTTATGGTTGAGTTGTAAAAGTTCTTTGTATACTGTGAATACTAGACCCTTATCAGATGTATGATTTGTAAATAATTTCTCTCATTCTCTCTTTTGGTGTTGTTTTTATACAAATGTTGCATCTATATATATTACAATCCCTCTCAATACAGTATTTTAGTTCCTACTTTATCAAATGATATGTGTTTTAACAGATTAAAAGGAGAAAACATAATATAGTCTCTTATATGTACTCGTATATTTATCTTTTACCCTTAAGCTCTTTCTGTTGATCCCAATTACCATTTAGTGTCGTTTTCCTCCAAGCTAACTCACTTGCTTTAGCTTTTCTTATAGAGAAAATTTGCTAAAGATAACTTTTCTGCTTTGGATTTATCTCAATATATCTTTATCTTACCTTCATTTTTGTAAGATAGATTTGCTGGATATTGAATTCTTGTTTGACAGTTTTTTTGTTTGTTTTTTTACTTTAGCACATGGAATACTTTGTTCTAATGTCTTCTGCCTTCCACTTCCACCATATCTTACTCATTTTCCCCTTTATATACCATGTTTTTCTCTTGTTGCTTTCAAGATTTTCTCTTTAGCTTTCACATTGTATGCTTTACTCTGGTGTGGCTATAAGTATATATCTTTGTGTTTATTTTGCTTAGGGTATGTTGAGTTCTTGGGTCTGTAAATTAATGCTTTCTACCAATTATGTGACTTTTCAGCCATTATTGCTTCAAAAAATTTTTTTTTTCTGCACATTTATCTCCCTCCTCTCTTTCTGGGATTCCAACTACACAATGTTGTACATGTCATATGGTCCCGCTGCACTCTGATGTTCTGTGTTTTTTTTTCTTATTTTTTTCTTTTGGTTCTTCACTTGGGTAATTTCTATAATTCTTTCTTTTTAGTCGCTAATTCTCCTGGCATCTCCAATCCTATGCTGATATCATCTATCAAAATTTTTATTTCACTAATCATAATTTTCAGGTGTAGAAATTCCACTTTTTTGTAATTTCTGTTTCTCTGGAGATTATCAGTCTATTTATTCACAAATGCAATATCATCTTGCAATTATTTTAACATAGTATATTTTATTTCTTTTAACTTATTTATAATAGCTGCTTTGAAACCTTTGTAAAGCCAACAAATGGCTCCACATAGAGTCCCTTTCTGCCTTTTTCCTTATTATGGGTTAGTCACACTTATCCTTTGCATGTCTGATAGTATTTGGTTGAAAACCAGACAAGGTATTAATATTTTGTGTAGATTGGATTCTTTCATGCTTTTCTGGGGATTGTGAGAATTTTGTATAACAGGGAGTTGTGTGGAATCAAACTACAGTATGCAGCTTCTTACAATCTCTCATTTTTTTTTTAACTCTCCACTGCTGCTTTTGAGCCTGGTCCTCTCTGAGGTACCCCCTCCCTGGAAAAATTATCAGTCAACCAAGTATCCTGACGGAGGATGAAGCTCACCCTTTCTGTGAGTTCTTAGTCTCTGGCAATTCTCTAATCTCCAGCTGTTCTGCTAGCTTTGGACTCTAATACTTCAAGTCTTCTGTCACCAGAGCTGTGCACAGTTGAGCTATGCACTCACGTAAGAAAATACCAAATTCTTGCTTCTAGCTCCTTGTTGCTCTATCTTTTGAAGTAGATTTCTTTTTGGTCTCTGCCTCTTTTTTGCCACCATGCTTTATCTCCACTCCCAGGTATCCTAGCACATTCAGTGTTTAACTGTTAGCCAGGGATTTCTGGCAGTTTACTCTTTGAATGTGTTTTATTCCTGTTTTACCTAGCTGTCAGAATTTATCCTTTCATTTCCAGATGGTTTCCTAGACCAGAACTCTAATTCTTGGGAACTTTTGACCCTTAACAGTGAGGTTATCACGCTGCTGTTTTCCATAGCTATAGCTATGGAATTTGAGCCCCATCTTCTAACTAGAAAACCACACATTTTCCTTTCAGTTGCAATTTTTGGTATTAACTTTCCTCTGTCTGGCTTCTTTCTGCAGTTGGATGCTTTCCAATTGTGTTTAAATGTTTTTTTCAATGTCTTCAGGATTTTTTTTATAGTAAATTCTTTAGAGATCTTCTCTACTCTTGGGGAGATGAGAAATGGTAGATGCATATATTTATTATGTAGCATAATGATCTCAGATAACTTTGCCAGCCATTTGCCATGCAGAAGTCTTTGATATTCTACATATTTAAAAATCAACCAAAATCACTTTGATCAAGATATCATGAGCACAGTTTGAGAAACAAACGTTAGTCTAGGGTCCACAATCATAGTCAGCAGTTACATATTCTCAGCGTAAAATGTGGGACTTGGGACATAGGATCAAGACAAAGGATTTACATGTAAAGCAGAATACAAAACATAAAGAATTCTAAATTTCATCTTGGACCACAGAAGATCCTAATATCTGACGGAGCACTTAGTTTGACTAGGGAATAGACATCATCTCTCTATCAAAGATATGACATGTTCCTAGAGAATGGCTGAATGAAAAGCCAACCTCGTTAGGGACATAAACATGCTTCAAATTGGCTCATACTCATTCTGTGCTAACAATGTTGTCACCATTATTCTAAGTTGCCATTCACATAAAGCAACATTGCTATTTGTTCAATTTCTAAGTTGTGTGTCCATGAATACACATCTCCTTAAAGTTTTCCATAACCCAATATTGTACTATCTTATTTATGATAGGACAACTCCATATAATTCCTATCTATCTTTTATGTTTAGGTGAAATAACCACAGTCACACACATTGTCTCTTAACCCATTTCACAGGGATATATTTCCCCTCTCAACCTGCACAGTATACATAATTTATAGTACTTATTTGATATATTTAATATATAAAATTGATGTCCTTGCTATCTTTTAAAAAGTATTACTTATACAAAGTCTCTTTATACTAAAGTAGGTTATAATATCTTTGAGAGCAGAGATAATTTCTTAAGTATCTTTAATGATCTCCAAGTTATCCTGCAAAGTTTCCTAAAGAGAAGTACTCAGCAATTCTTTTAAGCTTTTTTTTTTCTTGGTGAGGAAGAGTAGCCCTCAGCTAACATCTGTTGCCAAGCTTCCTCTTTTTGCTGAGGAAAATTGGCCCTGGGCTAAGATCCGTGCCCATCTTCCTCTACTTTATATGTGAGATGCATAGGTCTGCACCCAGGATCTGAAACCACGAACCCTGGGCTGCTGAAGCAGAGAGTGCGAACTTAACCACTATGCCACCGGGCTGGCCTTCAGCAGTTCTTTTATATTATGTTTGGAAAGCAGGGCACACAGAAGGCCTATTTATCAGACACCACCAAAGCACCGCTAAAATCTCAGAACCACTGCTTAATGTAGCCAACACTGTAGCAACCATTTCTTTGCAGTTTTTGACCAGCTGTTGGGTGATATTAACGCTCCTGAGACATGACATAAGGTAGTCAGCAAGAAGGCCCCTAATTGTCTTAATGTTGCACAAAACTTTATGCTGATCCACTATATCTGTGACATTATGCCAACTGGACCTAGTGAGGAAGAAGTAGCAAGTTTTCTAAATACTCTGGTAAAACGTATATATGTCAGATGATGGAAGTTATACCGCACAAAGATTTGGACGCCAGTCATTCTGGTGAAGTTTGAAGGAATTTTATGGTCTGGGGCATTCCAAGCCATACTCAGTAAGTGGAAAGAAAAGTTGTTGCATTTTTAATTCCCTACCACTAACAGAGAGCTAGAGTGCTTAGTGTTATTTTGGGGAGAATTTTGTGGATTAACTGAACTTTTACCATGCTTAGAAATACCGCTTCTACCAATTTAGTGGTTACTCAGGAGACTCTCGAAATTTGATTGCAACTTAAAGTAAAATTTACTCTGCAGTCCAGGGCCTGCATTTAGGGCATATAGGGCATATGACAGAGAAGATTTGGGGTTGCTAGAGGCATTCATGTGGGTAAGGATTATGCAAAGTAGCTCTCTAAGCAATGAGACCCTCAAACAAAGTCATGTGCTATGTTCTCGGCTGAGAATTATTTGCCTTTTGAAAATAACTCCTGATGTGCCACTGGACGTTATTAGAAATTGAGCAATTTAACAGAGAAAATCAGGTGATTATATGACAAGAGCTATACAATAAAAGATGAGTATTTTTAGATATTTGATCCATTAGTTTAGGTAAATCCAGCAGCTTACCATTGAACGATGGTTTAGTTCATCTGGGATCAGACCCAAGCAAGTTCAGAAGACACAAGTGAATCTGTTATATTGATGCCTCTCCGTCAGCTCACTTGTATTTTCTCCCAAAAAGTTTTTTCTAATGAACTGTTGAAAGGAAGCCTTGGGTTCTGTTCATACATAGTTCAGCACAATTTGCTCATGCAGGCTGTATATTGACCAAGAAGGCCTTAACTTTCCCTTCAGTTTGCCTAAACTTTAGACAGCCTTCTTCCTTATTCTAGTCCCTAGACCTCCTTTTTAGAGCATTTACCTTAGAAAACTTGTAATTGCAAATTCTGTCTCTGCCCTTTTGAGATGTAAATCTCCTCCCAGTCTCTTGCAGTTATACAACCTAGGAATGTCTTTCTCAAGGCCCTGAGAGTCATCCTTTTGAAATGTAATCATTTAAGAAGATAGTGCCCATTCTCTGTGGGAGAGTAGGAGCCTACCTTCCAAAAGGGGCAGTTCGCAAACAGAGTTGGCTTAATCACATCGGCCAACTTTACCCCTAACACCCAGCAGTACTTTTCCATTAGCTCACTCTAAGTTTTAGTGCTTTCCTTCAAGCATAGTTGAGTTCAATTTCTCTCCCCTATTGTAAGTCCTGAATAAAATCTTCCTTGCCTGTTTAACAACATGCATCCAGTGTAATTTTTCTTTAAGAAGGTAGATGGTTATAGTAGAAAAGCTTGACACAGAGTGGCAATAGAAGACCCTGGTGACAGAGAAGAGATGAAAATTAATTTAGTTGTTCACTTTGTATGGAGAGAAAAGTGGCCCGAGATATGACTATACATTGACACCAGTGGCAAATGGGACATTGGCAGATGTCTTCGCTGCTTGATCAGGGTCCTAGAAAAAGTAGTATTGGAATATTGAGACAAAGAGATCTGGGAAAGAGACGTGTGTTACTGGGCACAATCACAGGTTCTTTACCTGCCACACAAGATGGACCTAATAAAAACTGGAACACCAGGCTTATGGCAAGGAAAGAGTTTTTATTTCAGGTGACATCAGCTGGGAGATGAGAGTGAGCCCTCAAATTTGTCTCATCTCCCTGAAAGATGGGAGGCAAGGGATTTTAAATGTTGCAAGGAATGCAGCTGCTTGTAGGCACGGGGAGCCTGTGGCCTTGTTGGTCAGTGCTTTCCCAGCAGCCTAGGTTTGGCATTGTGAGGCTGCTTGCAGCAAGGGGGATGGTGAGGTAAGGGAATCAGCAGGCGAGTGTCCTTGGTTGTCTGCCTCCGTGGGGGTGGTGGATTCTGGCACGAGGAAGCCAAGGAGTTGGGGTCTGGGAAGCTTTAGCTTCTTGATATTCTCTGGATATTAGTTTCCCTGTAATAAAACATCAAAAGATCCATAATTAGCCAAAACTTAAGTGTAAGCCCAGTGTGAGGCCACCTGGGCTTTTAACAATTTGTAACTTCTATTGCCTTGTGAATTTCAGGGATACAAAGGTTTAAAAAGCCAATATTTACATATGAATGTAACTTAGAGAAGCAGGGAAAGGGCATGAGTGCTTTTGGTTTTAACCCCATATATGCTTGGTTTAATATAGGATAACTGATATCAGGGCCGGCATCATGTGGATGGACTGATAGGAGTGAACAAAAAGCCTATGGATTTGGTGAATCACATTAGTGGGCACTAGAAAGCATTCACCACAGTGATGACACTCAAAAACCAGGTAAGGTTAACTTGGCTTGTGTATGCCAGATTTGTCTTTTCCCTTGGTCATCCCAATAGTAGTAAAATAGGCCTATGAATGGAATAGCCATATTGGCAGGGAAGGAGGCTGTGTATGACTCCAAGAGCATGGACTTCCTCTCATCAAGGCTGATCTAGCTATTGTCAGATCTGTGTTCTGTGTCCAAGATGGTTCTCTTCCCAACACTGAGAAGTAAGGGGTTTTATTTGTTTTCCTTTTCTTAGCTACAGTTGGTCTTCATCTATGCACTGAGGCTAATAGAATTTGTTGCCTTCCTCCTGGGGCTTAAGTCTTTTGTCCTTCAGAGTAGTGAGGACCAGGCAGAATTGTGTGTCTTTCTTACAGCACTGTCACTTCCCTCCTCCATTCTTGCACCAGCTAAAGAAGCTTTCTCTGGACTCTCCCTGCTCCCAATCTTTCCATGAGAACTCAGTGAGGTCTGTGCAGAGCAGCCTTCAAGTAGATTCAAACTCTTCTGTGTCTGTGGCTCTCACCGGTTCCATAGTCTCATGCTAGATCACAATAGGCCTTTAGCAATTTGGTAAACATTTTAGCAATTTCTTCTTACCTGCCTATCTGGAGGCCTTGTCTTCCTCTTGCTGCCATAGGTTTTCAGTGCTCCTTTGACATGCTGTCTTCCCTTAGCTTTCATGCTGGTTGATTGTTATATGAACTCAGCTTTCTGATAGGTTCCCAAAAAGTTATTATTTTATAGATCACCCAGCTATTTCTACTTGTCAGAGTGGGAGTGATGATTTCTCCAGCTTCTACATGCTAGGCAAAAAATGGAAGTGTTTGCCTTCAGCATTTCTTATATTGAAGATCTACTGGCAACGTAATCTCTCTGCTTTTACTGGTCTATTAATGTCTTTATTTCAGTTTCCTTTTTGAAGCATATATTAACTGTATATTTAAAAGCTTGGTTGACAATTCTTTCTTTTCTTTTAGCACATTAAAGATGTTTCTCCACTGTTCTTTTAATTGCCATTTTCTGGTGAGAAGCCTGAGGTCATTCTACTTAATTGTTCTTTTATATGCCTTATGTCTTTTTTATATTGATGCTTTAAAGATTTTTCTTTATCACTATCTTTTGTCAGTTCAATTCTGATGTGACTTTGTGTGATTTTCTTTGGGTTTATTTTACGCAGAGTTTGTTGAGCTACTTGTTTCTATACATTTTTCTTCAAACTTGGAAACGTTTCAGGTATTATTTCTTTATCTATATATTTTTTATATCTACCTCCTTTCCGGAGGTAGCATTTATGTTAGTTGGCTTGATAATGTCCCTAGGATCAGTGAAAGTTTGTTCCAACTAGATAATTCTTTTTTTTTTCTTTTTCTGTGATTAGCTAGGTTCTATTGGGGTCCTCAATAGAGGGGGTAGGTAGGTATTTCCTACCCTCAAATTTAGTGATTTTTCCTCCTGTAACCCCTCATGAGATCTTAATCTCGCTCAGTAAAATTAGCATTTAAGACACTTCATTTTCTATTTCTAGTAGTTCTACCTGTTTTCTTTTCTCTTCTTCTTATATAATTGTGTTCTTTAAATTGTTGAGCATATTTATAATAGCTCCTTTAAGGTCACTGTATTCCAATCTCATCTTCTGTCATTTTTAAATCTGTTTTGATTAACCCATAACATTCTCCTGATTATAAATCAAATTTGCTGCTTCTTTAAGAATATGTAATATTTGATTAGATGCCATACATTGTGATTGTTAAATTGTTGAGGTTTGGATTTGTTTTTCTTCCTTTAAAATAATTATCTAGCTACTTGCAAATCAGATCAGTCATTTGGAAGCTTGTTTAAAAACTTTGTTAAAGAGGTCTATTGTAGTCTTTACTTGGATTAATTTTGCCTTAGTACTAAAGCATGATCCTTTCTAATTCTCCAGTGGTAGCATAAACTTTTCAAAAAACTCTCTTGATTGTGACTGTATGAACTCCACTTCTTGTAAGCTCTAGGAATCACTCATTACTGGCAGCTGTTTTTTGTTTGTTAGCCTGTTTGTTTTTTCTGGACTAGTGGCGTTTACTTTATGCATGATCAGAATACTATTCTGTCAAATAATCCAGAAAACATTCTGCAGTTTTGTAGCTCTTATGCTATGTATCTCCCGTATATCAGAGATTATGCTTACAATTTCCAGCAACTTCCAATTTTTCAAACTCCAATCTCTGTCTCCTTAGCTCTGAGACAAACATTCTCTACTTGGGCTTCTCTTTTATGAATCTTGAACTGGAAAATGTCCCCAGGAAAAAAGCTGGGGTGATGTTAATATTCACCTCTTTTCTTTCCTTTGTTTCAGGGATCACAGCTGTGTGCTGCCTGTTTGTTGTCCAATAACTGAAAGCAGCTATTTACTATATTTTGTCCCATTTTCTAGTTTTTTATGGGTATGGTAAATCTGATCTTTCACTTCGTCATGACCTAAAGTGGACATCTTCATAAGTTTTTGATTTAACAACTATCTAAAGCATTTAAAGCATGACTATTTTTAATTGAATCCCTTTTCTTCATTGAATTTGGCTGTCATGTTGGTCTGTTCTAAGCTACTTTATCATTCCTGAAGTGAAGTCGCAAATCCTATTCTTAGCATAGGTCTCTAAGAGTTGGTTTCCTTTTCAACATTCAACTTGTATAAAGTTCTAATGTTAAAACATAAATAAAGTTAAGAATCTTGGATATGAAAAATTTCCAGGGATCTTAGATTGCACAAATGTATTAGATAAAATATAAAACTATAAAAAACAGCAAATTTTTTATAAAACTACAATAGTGTAGTAGGTTGAATAGACAAAATTCATGCCTCCCCAGAACTACTCAGTGATTTTATTTGGAAATGGGGTCCTTGCAGATGTAATTAAGTTAAGAGGAGGTCATTCTGGGTTAAAGTGGGCCCTAAATCCAATGACTGGTATCCTTAAAGGAAGAAGAGGAAACATACAGAGACACAGAAAAGCAAGCCATGTGAGGATAAAGGGAGAGATGGGATTTATGCTGCCACAAGCCAAAGTACTCTGTGGATTGATGAGAGCCACCAGAAGCTAGGAAAAAGCAAGAAAGTATTCTTCCCTAGACCCTATTGACACCTTGATTCAGACTTCTAGCTTAGAGAAGTATAAGCGAATAAATTTCTTTTGTTGTAAACCACCAAGTTTGTGGAAATTTGTTACAGACTCCTAGGAAACTAATCCAGGTAGAAAACACAGGAGACTGTGTCAAGATGGTGGCATAAGCAGACTCTGAACTCACCTCTTCCCATGGACACAATGAATTTACAACTAGTCTTGGAACAATTACCTCTAAGAGAGAACTGAAACCTGGATAAAAAGAACCCCCACAACAAGGGATGGTGGTGACTGGAGTTTAAGAGGCAGAAATTCCTTTCTGGAGAGAAAAAAGCCACCTTCTAGCTGCAACACTTCACAGCTGGCCACCAGAAATCTTAAGGTAAGAAGCCTTCCCTGGTGGAGTGGGTGATCTGAGCAGGGGAACATTATCACAATAAGCAGCTTTTGGACTCAGCACAACCAAAACAAGTGTCATAATACCTGGCTTTGCTGGCCATTAACTACAACAGGGACTACCCCCAGAGAAGCTATCAGACATAAAGGGGAGTGGGGTGGGGAATAAAAGCCTGCTCTTAAAGGGCCCACACATAAATTCACCTGTTTTGGAAAGCAACCTAAAATCACTAGAAAGAAAGGTGCACAGTCCTTTGGTGAAAAGAGACAAACCTGAAAGTCTCTGCGTGCATGTCAGTGAGAGGTGAGATCTCCCCAGGCTGGAACCACCTCCCAAGCGACTGAAACATTGACAGCAGCCGTTATTGTGACCTAGTTCAGGAGTGCTGACACAGATGCTGGCAGATGCCATTGGAGTTCTTCCCCTAGCCTGTTAGCCCAGGGACTGCCCCACCCATTAGAGCACTAGATTTAATCCAGTTCAACCAGGGCAGGTAGCCCACCCTAAGGACTGGCCCCACCCAACAGCAAGCCCTCAGGCAACTTATGGGCCTGCATAGGGGTGCCTAGAACCATGGCTGCCAGGTGAATGTGTCTGTTTCTATGGGTCAGGGCATGTGTGAGGGACAGGACTGCATTCGTGCAATGTTTGGGGCCTCTGCAGCAAGACAACAAGGTCCGCGTCAGTGGGTCGGGACATGTGCACAGGACAGGACTGTATTGATGGGGTGTGTGGCCCTGCAGGTAGTGGGGCCTGTCAGCTGAAGCAGACTTGTGCTTCTCAAACAGCCACATAGGAGATCAGCCCCACCTTCTAAAGCCTGAAACAATTGGGTGCTCCCATGTCTGAGGCCAGCCCCTCAGCTGCAATCCTGAGATAGCTGACAACAGCCTTGCAGGCTGGATATCTGTAGCAGTTTTAAGCCCCTGAGCCTAGCAACCAGCCATGCTTGGGGCCTGCTCACTTAACAGAAAAACTGCAACAAGAATGTGCTATTAGACCTTGCAGCCAACTGTGCTGGGGCTCCTGGCACCCAATAAAATGACTGAAGGGTCCATAGCAGCCACATGCAGCTGAGCATTACAATCAGCCAGCCTAGCCTTCCTGGGCACCTGCAGCAAAAGCAACACTGCCATAACAGAAGGACACACGTAGCCCACACAGGGTACACTCTTGGAACGTTTGGAACTTGTGATGAGACAGAAGCACATTGCTGGGCCTCATAAGACATCTCTTACATAAGGCCACCTCTTCAAGAGCGAGAGACATATCTGACATCCTAAATACATAATATAAGCACAGAGAAAGAGGCAAAATGAGGAGACAAAGGAAAATGTTCCAAGTAAGGGAACAGGACAAAACCCCAGAAAAAGAACTAAATGAAATAGAAATAATCTACCTGACAAAGAGTTCAAACAAAGAGTCATAAGGATGCTCACTGATCTTGGGGGAAGAATGGATGAACTCAGTGAGAACTTCAACAAAGAATTGGAAAATATAAAAAAGAATCAATCAGAACTGAAGAATACAGTACTGGAAATGAAAAATTCACTGGAGGGACTCAGTGGTGGAGTAGATGATACAGAAGAATGGATCAGTGAGCTGGATGAAAGACCAGAGGAAATCACCCAAGATGAACAGATACAAGAAAAAAGAATTAAAAAGAGTGAGGACAGGGACTGGCCCAGTGGTGTAGCAGTTAAGTGCGCTTGCTCCGCTTCAGCAGCCCAGGGTTTGCAGGCTCAGATCCTAGGTGCTCACCAATGCACCACTTGTCAAGCCATGCTGTAGCAGCCTCCCGTATAATTTAGAGGAAGATGGGCAGAGATGTTAGCCCAGGGCCAATCTTCCTCAGCAAAAAAAAGAGGAGGATTGGCATTGGATGTTAGCTCAGGGCTAATCTTCCTCACACACACAAAAAAGAGTGATAACAGTCTAAGGGACCTCTGGGGCAACATCCTTAATACATAATATAAGCACACTAACATCCTTGTTATAGGTGTCCCAGAAGGAGAAGAGAGACACAAAGGGGCAGAGAATCTATTTCCAGAAATAATAGCCGAAAACTTTCCTAACCTAGGGAGGGAAACAGACATCCAGGTACAGGAAGCACAGAGAGCACCAAACAAGATAAACCCACAGAGGCCCATACCAAGACACATTATAATTAAAATGTCAAGAAGTAAAGATAAAGAGAAAATCCTAAAAGCCAAAAGACAAAAGCAACAATTTACATACAAAGGAAACCCCATAAGGCTATCAGCTGAGTTCTCAACAGAAACCTGACAAGCTAGAAGGGAGTGGCATAATATATTTAAAGTGCTGAAAGGGAAAAACCTACAGCTAAGAATACTCTATCCAGCAAAGTTATCATTCAGAATGGAAGGAGAGATAAAGAGTTTCCCAGACAAGCAAAAATTAAAGGAGTTTATCACCAAGAAACCAGCTTTACAAGAAATGCTAAGAGGACTTATTTAAGTGGGAAAGAGAAGACCACAAATAGGAATAGGAAAATTATCAAAAAAAAAAAAAAAAGGCAATACAATCACTGGTAAAGGCAAATATGCAGTAAAGGGAACAGATCAACCACCTATGAAGCTAATATGAAGGTCAAACGTCAAAAGTACTAAAATTATCTATTTCCGTGATAAGAGGGTAGCAGATACAAGCACCCACAAAAAGGAGGTTGGATATGATGTAAAAAACATAAAATGTGGGAGGAGGGGAGTAAAAGAGTTGAGCTTTTAGTAAGAGGTCAAACTAAAGAGACTGTCAACCTAATATAGATTGCTAGATACATAGGTTATTATATATGAACCTCATGGTAATCACAAACCAGAAGCCTATAATAAATACACAAAAAATTAAGAGAAAAATGAACCCAAACATAATATTAAAGAAAGCCATCAAACCACAAGGGAAGAGAGCAAGAGAAGAAGAAAAGAAATGGGAAAACTAATAAAACACCCAGAAAAACAGTAACAAAATGGCAATAAGTACATTCTTATCAATAGCTACTTTAAATATCCATGGACTAAATGTTCCAGTCAAAAGGCATAGGGTGGCTGATTGGATAAAACAACAAGACCCATATATAGGCTGCATACAAGAGACACACTTCAGACCTAAAGACACTCACAAACTGAAAGTGAAGAGATGGAAAAAGATACTCCAAGAAAATGGCAATAAAAAGAAAGCTGAGGTAGCAATACTTATATCAGACAAAATAGACTTTAAAACAAAAACTGTAACAAGAGACAAAGAAGGACACTGCATGATGATAAAGGGAACAATCCAACAAGAGTATATAACACTTGTAAATATCTATGCACCCAACATAGGAGCAATTACTAAAAGACATAAAAGGAGAAATAGACAGTAACACAATAATAGTAGGGGACTTTAACACTCCACTTACACCAATGGATAGATCGACCAAAGAGAAGATCCATAAGGAAACATTGGCCTTAAATGACACAGTAGACCAGTTGGACTTAGGAGATATATACAGAACATTCCATCTAAAAACTGCAGAATACACATTCTTTTCAATTACACATGGAACATTCTACAGGATAGATCACATATTGGGCAACAAAACAAGTCTCAATAAATTTAAGAAGATTGAAATAATACCAAGCAACTTTTCTGACCACAAAAGTATGAAACTAGAAATCAACTACAGGAAGAAAATCAGAAAAGCCACAAATATGTCGAGATTAAACAAAATGCTACTGAACAATGATTGAGTCAATGAAGAAATCAAAGGAGAAATAAAAAAATACCTAGAGACAAATGAAAATGAAAATACAACATGCCAAAACTTATAGGATACAACAAAAGTGGTTCTAAGAGGGAAATTTTTGCAATAAAGTCCTACCTCAACAAACAAGAAAATCTCAAATGAACAATCTACCAAAGATTAAAGGAAATAGAAAAAGAAGAACAAACAAAGCCCAAGATCAGTAGAAGGTAGGAAATAATAAAAATCAGATCAGAAATAAGTGAAACAGAGACTAAAAAAAAATCAATGAAACTAAGAGCTTGTTCTTTGAAAAGATAAACAAAATTGATAAGTCTTTATCTAGACTCACCAAGAAAAACAGGGAGAAGGTTCAAATAAATAAAATCAGAAATGAAAGAGGAGAAATTACAACGGACACATTAGAAATTGGATAGTTTAGAAGAAATGGATAAATTCTTAGAATCATACAATGTTCCAAAACTGAATCAAGAAGAAATAGACAATTTGAATAGACCAATCACCATAAGGAGACCAAAACAGTAATCAAAAACTTCCCAAAAAACAAAAGTCCAGGACCAGACAGCATCCTTAGTGAATTCTACTGACCATTCGAAGAAGACTTAATACCTATTCTTCTCAAACTCTTCCAAAAATTTAAGTGGAGGGGAAGCTTCCTAACTCATTCTATGAAACCAACATTACCCTGATACCAAAACTAGACAAGAACAACACAAATAAGAAAATTACAGGCCAATATCACTGATGAACATCGATACAAATATCTTCAGCAAAATACTAGCAAAATGAATACAATACATTTAAAAGATCATAGACCGTGATCAAGTGGGATTTATTCCAGGGGTGCAGGGATGGTTCAACATCTGCAAGTCAATCCACATGATACACCACATTAATAAAATGAAGAATAAAAATCACATGGTCATCTCAATAGATGCAGAGAAAGCATTTGACAATATACAGCATCCATTTATGATAAAAACCCTGAATAAAATGGGTATAGAAAGAAAATACCTCGGGCCAGCCCCATGGCTTGGCAGTTAAGTGCGCACGCTCCGCTACTGGTGGCCTGGGTTTGGATCCTGGGCATGCACCGATGCACCGCTTCTCCGGCCATGCTGAGGCCGCATCCCACATACAGCAACTAGAAGGATGTGCAACTATGACATACAACTATCTAATGGGGCTTTGGGGAAAAAAAAAAAGAAGGGGAGGATTGGCAATAGATGTTAGCTCAGAGCCGGTGCTCCTCAGCAAAAAGAGGAGGATTAGCATGGATGTTAGCTCAGGGCTGATCTTCCTTACAAAAAAAAAAAGAAAATACCTCAACGTAATAATGGCCATATGTGACAAACCCACAGATAATATCATTCTCAATGGAGAAGAATGGAAAGCTATCCCTCTAAGAACAGGAACCAGACAAGGATGCCCACTTTCACCACTTTTATTCAACGTAGTATTGGAAGTCCTAGCCAGAGCAATCAAGCAAGAAAAAGAAACAAAATGTATCCAAATTGGAAGGGAAGAAGTGAAACTGTCACTATTTGCATATGACATGATTTTACATACAGAATACCCTAAAGAATCCACCAAAAAACTTTTAGAAATAATAAATGAATGTGGTAAAGTTGCATACTACAAAATCAGTTGCATATCTATACACTAACAACGAAGTAGCACACAGAGAAATTAAGAATACAATCCCATTTACAATTGCAACAAAAAGAATAAAATACCTAGGAAGAAACCTAACCAAAGAGGTGAAAGACCTGTACACTGAAAACTATAAAACATTGTTGAAAGAAATAGAAGAACACAAAGAAATGGAAAGATATTCTGTGGTCTTAGATTGAAAGCATTAACATAGTTAAAATGTCCATACTCCCTAAAGCAATCTACATATTCAATGAAATCTCTATGAAAGTTCCAATGACATTTTTCACGGAAATAGAACAAAGAATCCTAAAATTTATGTGGAACAACAAAAGACCCCAAATAGCCAAAGGAATCCTGAGAAAAAAGCACAAAGCTGGAGGTATCACACTCTCTGATTCCAAAATATACTACAAAGCTGTAAGAATCAAAACAGCATGGTACTGGCACAAAAACAGACAAAAAGATGAATGGAACAGAATCGAGAGCCCAGAAATAAACCCACACATCTTGGACACCTAATTTTCAAGGGAGCCAGAATCATACTATGGACAGAGAAATGTCTCTGCAATGAGTGGTGTTGGGAAAACTGGACAGCCACATGCAACAGAATGAATGTAGACCATTTTCTTACACCATACAGAAAAATTAACTCAAAACGGATTAAAGACATGAATGTAAGACCTGAAACCATGAAGCCTCTAGAAGAAAACATAGGCAGTACGCTCTTCCACATTGGTCTTAGCAACGTATTTTCAACTACTATGTTTGACCCGGCAAGGGAAACAATAGAAAAAATAAACAAATGGGACTACCTCAAAGTAAAAAATTTCTGCACAGCAAAGGAAACCATCAACAAAATGAAAAGACAAGCTAACAATTGAGAGAAGATATTTGCAAACCATATATCTGATACGGGGTTAATGTCCAAAATATACAAAGAATTCATACATCTCAGCAACCAAAAAACTACCAACCCAATTAAAAAATGGGCAAAAGACCTGAACAGACATTTTTCCAAAGAAGACGTACAGATGGCCAACAGACACATGGAAAGATGTTCAATATCACTAATTATCAGGGAAATGCAAATCAAAACTACAATTGAGATATCACCTCACCCCTATCAGAGTGGCTATATTTAACAAGAAAGGAAACAATAAGTTTTGGAGAGGATGTGGATAGAAGGGAACTCTCACACACTGATGGTGAGAGTGCAAACTGGTGCAGCCACTATGGAAAACAGTATGGAGATTCCTCAAAAACTTAAGAATAGAACTACCATATATGATCCAGCTATTCCACTGCTGGGTATTTATCCAAAGGACTTGAAAACACCAATGCGTAAAGATACTTGCACCCCTGTGTTCATTGCAGCGTTATTCACTATAGCCAAGACTTGGACGCAACCTAAGTACCCATCAAGGGACGAATGGATAAAGAAGATGTGGTATATATACACAATGGAATACTACTCAGCCATAAGAATGAAATCCAACCATTTATGACAACATTGGTGGACCTTGAGAGTATTATTCTATGCGAAATAAGTAAGAGGGAGAAAGTCAAATACCATATGATCTCACTCATACATAGAAGATAAAAACAGCAATAAACACATAGAGACAGAGATTGGATTGGTGGTTATCAGAGGGGAAGTGAGAGGGAGGAGAGTGAAATGGGTGATTAGGTACATGTGTATGGTGACGGATTGTAATTAGGCTCGGGTGAGGAACATGATCTATTCTACACAGAAATCAAAATATAATGATGTATACCTGAAATTTATATCATGCTATAAACCAATGTTACCACAATAAAAAAAAAAGGAAGAAAACATACATTAGAATATAGGAATTATTATTACACTTTTATAGTTAAGGAACTGAGGGAAAGAAACCTTAAGTAATTTTCCCAACATCAGTTGGTCAGAAGGTTTTATAAGGACAAAGATAGATGAAAATGCTACACTGATTTTTTATTATCTTTTTGCACAGAATTAAAATCCCATTATCAGCTACTATCAAAGTGAATAATTTTATACATTAAACTATAAAATTATTTTTCACACAATCTGTCAGAACTAACATGGCTCTTTTACCACTATCATCATCACTTTTTCTTAACTTTTATTTTTAAGTCAGGGGTAGAATTATATTGGTCTACATTAATGATCATAAATAGGAAAGAGGAAGAGAGAGAGAGAAGGGGATTGATTTTGAATGGTGATAAATACTCAGTGAGCTTTTGATAATATGCTTTGCTCTTTAATACTTTCTTCCTCCTGGAATGTCCGACTTGCAAAAAGTGTTCATTTTTAGTCCTGCTTTTGTTATTTAGTCAAAAAAGTGGACTTGCTATCTTAGATAAGTGTAATAGTTAACTAGTCTTGAATTTGATGAAATCCTCAAGGTTTTTAACTAACTAATGGACGGTTTCCATTCAATTTATTTTGATGGTGTTTTTCACAATATTTGCTTCAATGATTGCTCATATTTGAAATTTCAAAGCAAAATGTCTGCCATATTGACTACAGGGATATAAATTAGTTTTGTTGGCATAATACATTCTTCGGTTTCTCCTCTAAAATTATGAATGATAGCCTGTCATTTATTTCTCAGAGTCTGGTTTAGAGAAGTTTTAATATTTCAAAATTTTTCATATCAATAGAGTTCAGTTACATATTGACCATTTAACTTATCATTTATTCTTCTTCAAAGAAGACGAAATTGATTGAACCTTGGCAGGGAGGCCAGTAGTAAAGGAAAATGTAAAATGCATCTTTTATCTGAATTTTATACATTTTATAGCTATTTTTGGTGGCAACATTTCTGTGCCAGGCTGGCTACTTTTCTGTTTTTTAAGTGAGAACATGTAGAACTTTGTTGACTAACTTGGATACTCACGTTAGAATCTTATTTATATTCCATTAGGGGCAGAGAATTTTGGAGATGCACTGGCTGACTTCCTATTAAAGTGAGCTTTGCATAATTCCCACTGACTTTTCCAAAAAACAGCTTTCTTTTGTCATCTTTCTGCTGTCTGCAAAAACCTTAACTGAAGTGTTCAGCTTGAAGAATATGTCTAATGAAGGTACGTGATGGATTCATGTTCAAAAAGTCAGAGAACTACTAAAACTAAACTTTTTTTCCTGATAAAATGAATTTTTATTATTCTATTATAACTGGCAGTGTTTATGGCACTAATGGATTATTTCAGGATATAATACATTTCTTTTTTCATGTTGAATAAGACAAAAAAATTGTTTATAGCAAAATGCATTTATACTTTTTCCAATAGAAAAAAAAATTGCTCTCTATATCTTGAGATTGCATGGAATTATCTTAAAATTAGTAATCATATCATTTAACAATCTAATAAAAAATACGTGCTAGTTTTTAGTAATCTTTAATTCATGTATGTTACATTAATTTTTATAGATAAGTATCAACATACTTTTAGAAAGTTAATTTTCACATGATAGCATTATCTTCCTCTGTTAAGAATACTCTTTTCTTGACTAAAATATGATATAATGAATAATTCTGCTGTATATATTTCTATAATTTGGCAGTTTTTTCATATAATACAATAAGATATAGTATTCAGACATGAAAATTCTGTCATCCTAATAATTTCCATCCTCATTGGAAACCATTTTTTCTCAGTTGTTATTTTTTTCAGTTGTTGTACCTGTTTATTTGCTAATAAGCTCTAACCAAGAAACCCAAAATATATGTGGCTAAGCAAAATCATAGAGCTTTCTTTCTCAGATTATACTTTTGAGATGAGTAGTCAAAATTGTTGGAATAGCTCTGCTACATACGGTTATTTAAGGATCTTGGTTTCTTTCACCATGTTATTCCACCGTTTGCGGGAGTTTTGTCCACATTTACTTTTTCAGAGTTGGTCTGGCATGTTCCAGATTTCAGGGCAGAAATTTTCTTTTAATTAAGTGAGGTGAAATTGGTACACAAATCTTATGTTTAGTTGCCATTTGTATGAACTTAGATGTATGCTCAGAAGTAATAACTTTTTTAAAAAAGATGGAAAATATATTCTATATTTAAATGACCATAGGTGTAGGTTAAACACTCTTACTGAGGAAGAAAGGAAGAACCAATTTTAATCAACACTTCCACAATTAATTATAATATTTTCCAGAATTTAATTTATGCATATTTAATTTGTTTTACACTAGATAGTATGAATTATTTTTAATACACATTCCATTGAATATAATTAATTTCAGTTAATTTATTGATGCCAATTTTATTTTGCTAAGAAGTTGGATGGTGCATCTTTAAAAACACTCTGACCATGAAGAGAGATATACAAAACATTATTATATATTTTATGTATATCAATAAGCATAGAATAGTAAAGTTGAAAGTCAGGTAGATTTTTAAATTTTTGGAATATTAAGTTTAAATATCTCTGCCTTGTATTTGGGGGAAGGAGACATTTTCTGACATTACCCCAATAGTAGTGGAGTTTAATTTTTTTATCACCATAGGATCCTGGGCACAAGCTGATTTCCTTTTAATTCCATTTGAGTAAACAGTTGTTGCTTCTATGCCTCCCTCAGCACGGACATTCAAGGAATACTTACATTCGAGAAATAACAGTTTTATCTTCTAAATAAAGTATTTTACCAGGTTTCAGTTTCTATACCTTTATCTTAAACGTTAATATTCCCCAAGGCCCCTCTCAACACAGTGTAAACTCTTCCACATCATCAAGACAAACACAATTCTACCTCGTAAGAGATAAGTATAGTGACTATCATGGTAGTGGAATTAAAATATATTATTGCTAACTTACAAGTTATTATGGCATCAAATTTCAGAAAAAGGAAGAGAGAAAAGAAAGGTAATTGCTTTGGGAATGTTTGATTACTTATTTTACAATTCTATTACTAACAATAAAATAAAGACATTATTTAAACATTTCTAATTACTTTTATTTTTCAAAAGAGTTTAATCTATTACCTATCATCTACTCTTTAGTATCTTTAACTATTAAGTAATAATTTTCAGATTTTCAGAATGAATAATGCTTGTATTTTTCTTTATCAGAAAATTTTATAATGTTTCAGATTGGCAGAAGTTTTTTGTGTTTTTTTTCCTGCCCAATGTGGAAAGCTAAGTCCCTAAGTTGCATTAGGTCACACATGACACCTTTATATTAGAATGTGCATGTTGTCAATGCCTTAGGGACAAAAATGATATTTCTATTTCTGAGTTTCTATAATTTTATGTATTCCAATGTCGTAAAAATTGGGAAAACAAATGTAAAGATTATATGTTTCATTAAAACATGAAATATGCTCTTGAAATAAAAGATCAAGTTGTTATAACACTATACACAATTTTTAAAAATCTCCTTAACCTCAAAGAGAAACACATTTCACTGATTCTCCTTTTTGTTCTTCTAGCAGTTATCTTGATAACACTAAATTATAAGTTCATATATCTATTTTGACTTAGAAACTCTAAAATTATTGAAAATGTCTCTATACATTTGTTAAAGAATTTGTATACAGATTATACAAAATATTTTTACAATTTTGTAATAAGGTAACAAACAATATAAATATTGTGCAAAATATTTCTATACACACTTCACAAAAAAAGATATTCAAAAGGCCGACAAACCAAAGAAAACATTTCCAAAATCATTAATCATTGAACAATACAAATTTAAACCACAATGAGATATCACTCCACACCTTTTAGAAAAGCAAAATTTTAAGTATCTGATGATCCCAAGTGCTAGTGAGGATGTATGGCAACTAGAATTTTTATACACAGCTGGTGGAATCAAAATAACAACTTGAGAAACTATTTAATAGTAACATAGGCTTTCCGTACAACTGAACAATTCCACAGCTAGGCAGTTACACATAAGAAGTAAGAACAAACATCCACACAAAATCTTATATGTGCATACTTCGTCTCTGTATTCATAAAAGCAAAAACTGGGGGCAGTGGGGAACTATATGACTGTCAACATATGAATGGATAAACAGATATGACATATTCATACAATGGAATATTACTGAGCAATAAAAAGACCAAAGTATTGAAACAAAAGGATGTGTATGATTTAACAAATATAGGAAAATGAAACAATGACCTACAGACTGAAAACAATCAATATGTATCCCAATCCCCAAGAAAGGAGATGCCAAGGAGTGCAGTAACTATAGAACCATTGGTCTAATTCCCCATGCAAGTAAAGTGATGCTCAAGGCACTGCAACAAAGGCTTTTACCTTATATGGCATTTCTCAAGAAATGCCTGATGTCTAAGCTGGATTTCAAAAAGGGAGGGGCATATGAGATCTAGCTGCGATTGTTCATTGGCTATGGGAGCGCTCCAAAGAATTTCAGAAGAAGGTTAGTCTGTGTTTGATAGACTACAGGAAAGCCTTTGACTGTATGGATCATGAAAAGTTATGAGCTGCTATGAAAGAAAGAGGCATGCCTCAGCACTTGAATGTCCTGATGTGTAACCTGTGTTGTGGACAAGAAGCCACTGTCAGGACAGAATATGGAGAGACAGAATGGTTTTCTGCAGGCACAAGTGTCGGACAAGGGTGCATTTTATCCCCTATCTGTTTAATCTGTGTACAGAACTTATACAAAAAACTAGGCTAACCTCAGATACAGGAGTGAAAATTGCTGGAAGAAATATCAACAATGTAAGATATGCAGATGACACCATTTTACTGGCACAAGGCAGCAACGACTTGAAATGACTTCTGATGAAACTGAAAGAAGAAAGTGCCAAAGCAAGACTGCATTTGAACATCAAGAAAGCAAAAATCATGACTACAGAAGAGCTACACAACTTTAACATAGACAATGAAGACAAGAAATTGTTAAAGACTTTGTTTATCTTGGTTCAGTCATCAACTCAATTCAAATGGAGACTGTAGCCAAGAAATCAAGAGAAGACCGAAACTTGGAAGGGCAGCAATGAAAGAATTAGGAAAGATCATCAAGAGTAAGGAAGTGTCATTAGAGACTAAGGCCAAGATTTTCCACACCCTCGTATTCCCAGTTACTATGTACAGGTGTGAAAGCTGAACAATGAAGAAGGCTGATGGGAAAAAAGTTGATTTCTTTGAAATATGGTGTCAGAGGAGAGCTCTATGGATACCTGAACTGCCAGAAAGATGAACAAGTAGGTCCCAGAGCAAATTAAGTCTGAACTGTTGCTGGAGGCAAAAATGACAAAACTGAGGCTGTCTTACTTTGGGCACATCATGAGAAGGCATGATTTTTTGGAAAAGATAATAGTGCTGGGAAAAGTAGAAGGCAGCAGGAAAAGAGGAAATCTAAGTGTGAGATGGATTGACTCCATACAGGAAGCCATAGGCATGAGTTTACAGAAGCTGAGTAGGGCTGTTGAGGACAGGACATTGCAGACATCAGTCATTCATAGGGTCACCAGGAGTCAAAGATGACTTGACTGCACATAACAACAATTCTCAAAAGTAATATTGAGCAAAGAAGCCAGACACAAAACTGCATCCTATTTAATTTCCTGTATATGAAAATCTGTAAAGGCAAATCTGTTATTGAGACAGAATGGAGATCAGTGGTTTCCTGTGGCCAAGGGAATAGAGGAAACAACTGGGATGGGACATAAGGAAAGTTTTGGGTTAATTAAAACCTACTATATTTTGTGGTGGTTCCACAGATGCATGAATTTGTCAAAACTCATTATTTATTGACACAACACTTAGTTGCTTACATTGACCCATATGTAATAGATGTTTATGAAAATTCTTCTTACCCAGACTATTGGCAAAGATTGAAAAAAGATTTTCAAATAAAGCTTTATTGTTTGTATTTTTTATGTAAAAGCAGATTATTTGGTGAAAAAAATATTTCCTGTTGACTAGTGTCATGTTTCAAGACGTGAGGCCATTATATCAAAAACAAAATCAAAATCTGTTTTCACTCTGAAAAAAAAATTGAAGGCAAACTTTTTTATCCAAATGTAAGAATATATAAATTATAATTACTTTAAAAAGTAGATTTATCACTGCTATGCAGACTTACGCATTCAAACAGAGGCAAATGATTCATTCCCAAGAAATAAAAGAACTCTTGTGTGTATTTTTGTTGAAGTTGAATTGTATACAAAAAAATAGCTCCTCCAAAATACGAATATGATTTGCATTACCAACAATTGTTTTTTTCTAAAAGTGACTTAAGATAACATTTTTCTGTTAGTCTTTACGTTAAATGAACCATGGTTTGTTGAAAATGAAATATGATACTGCCTGACTGGTCAACAAGACTAAGTTTTTTCTTATCACACCATTGGCTCTGTGAATTGTTTTGCATAGTAGTCTACTTTAGTTTATTGGCTCTGAGCACAGACCCAGAGGTTGAATGAGAATAGTGGAGATCCCAGTACATCATCATATGATAATGATAATGAATCTTAAATAATGAGGCTCTACACAATATTCACAATTAATATGGCAATTTGGGAGCAGGTTCTGCTGCCTATGTCTACCAACGGGGTTTAATATCCAGACTGCATTAAATGGGTTACATGGGCAATAGGCTTAACCAATCTAAACCTCAGGGGATTATAATAATAGCACTGAGCACATAGTTTGGTTGTTAAAATAAATGAGATAAGCAGTATGAAGCACTTGGTTCACAATTTGGCACAGCAAGTGCTGTACAAATATTAGCTATTATTATAGGCATAGTTTCTCAAATTGCATCTTGAAAAGAATGCTAAACATTGGTAAAATTGAACAAATGGCAAACGTTTCTCTCCTTTACAGCTGTATTTTATACTGCTAAGATGAAAATGAATTAACTTTTAGAACAAAACTGAACAAGTTAATAGTCTTAGTATAGATAGTTGTTAAGATAAAATTTCAAAATATAATTTTGTGGAATTTTGGTTTTTAATGAAAGAATTGGTGGTATATAAATATGAAAGTAGGTATAACTATATCTAAAATATCTTCTTTGGGTGACCAAACAGCAAATAATCTAATCAAACGTTTTCTTGAAACGTAATACATGGACAATCAAGTATGCTGTGAATGTTATAGCCACCCACACTGCTAGTTAATTGGCACATCTTCTTAAAACAGAACTTTTTATTGGTTCCAGGACAGGAATATTAATAAATATCATTGCTCACCTGCTGTTTCTTTGCCAACAGAACACACAGGTTCTATAATGAATTTAAAGTGTTTCATTCCACAATACTCTTACTGCATTTCCTATTTTGCTCTTATGTTTGAAAAGATGATTATACTTTTTGGTTTATATTTTATGAGCTTTATTTTGTTATAGTTGAATCCTAATTTGTATGCAAGAAAAGCTACCTTATTGATTTCATCACTTTTGTAGAGATAATTAATGGTAAAAACTAATATATATATATATATACACACACACACACACACACACATAATTATTCTCACTCAAAGTTGAAGACAAACTTACCTTATAATTCAGAAAGTTAACACATTTGAAACATTTAAATTCTTTGAGTAGGTCTCATTCTTCTATGCATTGTAGAGAAAAAGAAGTTATTTTCTTCAACATATAATTAAAGCTGGCAACATAAATTAAGGCACATGACCCCAAATGACAAAAAAATGAGAAATATTTAGTCAAATCTGGCCCCCAAATTCCAATATTGTAAGAAGATCAAAGAAGGTAATATTTATGCATTCTATTTGTTGTCAGTCCTCTTTAACATAATTGAGAAAAATATTTCACTAACAGGCAGTGAAAATATATGGATGATGCTAAACGTTATATTCTAGGATACTTTATGGAGGTAATAATATACCTCTATTCTTTATGATCATTACTAGATTTTATTATTGTGATTTGATTATGATTAAGATATAGAAACAAAATAATGGAGAACTTATACATCAAGTAAGAATCTGTATCTGGATTTGCATATCATTGTCTCCTGGCTTCAAGAATATTATAGGTTCTTAAGTTGAATAAATAAATAAGGAATGGTTTTAGAATGATACTCTAGGAAGCAATGTATATCTAAGTTTTAATTAAAAAATAAGATAGCTCAGAAGTAAATAAAAAATTTAAATTATGGTAATCAGTATCCTTTTTTAGATTTGAATCCATTTGTAATAACTCTGATGTACATTGTTAACACAATTGCTTTTGGTTAAAAATCTATTTTTATATTGCTTCTTGTCTCATATATGATGTTATTGTACATAAAATCATAAATGCAAGTTTATTAAATGACCTTTTAGGATCTATTGATATCTTAGTTCAAATTCACTAGGAAAGATAGCCTGAGACTAGGTATTAATACTAATTATCTTTTGGGGGGGTCCAGTTCCAAAGAAGCTAGTACAAAGCAAAGAAAAGTGAGGCAAAGAAGGATGTGAGTAAAGGCAAAAGGATGCTTTAATGATCTGGCCACTGTCCCATAATGAGCTAGGAAGAGTGACATCTGATTATTCAACAACTGCAAATATTCAGCAACATATGTTCCTCAGACACAGGAAGGAAGAGGTCATTTAGTTGCCAGTTCCTTTTTGGCTTCTGTACCCAATGGGTCAGTTTGCCTCATGGGGAGTTAACTGCCTCATACTTCTGAGATGCCCCCCATGGCCACATGAGCATTTGTGCTCATGTCCTTTGTCATTAGTGCTTCACCTGAATCTGGAAGGGGTGGGAGGAACCAGAGATTCCTGGCACATAGTTGATGAATCTCAAGCGACAAAACCCCTCAGGGTACATGTAAGAGGTGAGCCAGAGGTTTTTCATGGTAAACTCCCTCTAGCATTTCAATCTCTCTAAGCCTTTGGGCACTTTTGTTTTCAAAATACTGACAAAATTCTAGCATTTCAACTTCATTTACTCCAAGCTTGCCTTGGGTCCAACTTTTAGTCAACCAATCAATCAAACTGTTAGAGTCCCTCAATCTAAGGCGTTACACCTGGAATCTCTGATTAGCATGCTTATATCAATACATTCAGTCTGATCAATTTTATATTCTTTTTTTGAAGGTTTTTTTTTCCTGAGGAAGATTCACCCTGAGCTAACATTTGTTGCCAATCTTTCTCTTTTTGCTTGAGGAAGATTCACCCTGAGCTAACATCTGTGCCAGTCTTCCTCTATTTTGTATGTGGGTTGCCACCACAGCATGGCAGCTGATGAGTGGTGTAAGTCCGACCCTAGGAACCGAACCCAGGCCACCAAATCGGAGAGCACTGAACTTAACCACTAGGCCACGGGGCCTTTTCTGAGTTTTTATATTCTTAAAATCCCTTCACACACATAATCCCCAGGTTTTCTGTCAAAATAAGTTGATAAAACCATGCAATTTTTTGCATCTCCTTTTGAGTCTTACTTTGTACCTTGCCCTCTGAGGCCTCATTAAGACTTGAGTCTTGTTATATGTCCCAAAACAATGAATGGTGGTAGTGATGGATTTTAAGGGAGATCATCAGTCCTTTGTGAAGCAACTACTTAAGCGAATGCCATTACAGGTTATTCAGTCAAGGGTAGAATAACCTCTTGAGAATGTGGTAGAAGGGTTGCTTCTCCAGGCAAAGATCCGCAGCTTTATCAGAATCTTCCCATGTCCCAATGCCATTCTTCATGATCACGCTTCTTCCTAATCTAAGCCCTAACTTTAGCTCAAAAGATGCTGCAAGTTTGATAGTTCAATTTATATTATAATTCAGTCACCCACAGTATTAGACTTTAGATATCTGTGGATCTAAGAGATGAAGATTCTTTTTAGGGCAGTCCTAGAATCTTTTAGTTTTCTTATACAGACCTTGAGCTAAAAACTTAAAACCCTGAGATCACCATTTTCATTCTCTAAATTCTACATCACAGATAAGAGCATACAATAGACGTGTTTCACTCATTATTTCTATTAAATGTTTTAAGGCAGCAAATACTTAATCATCCAAAGTCTTCTTTCTATATTTACTTGTTAATAGATAATAGAAGTGACTATTTTACCAGAGCATATCCTGGACTATCCTTTGCCCCCTTTGCTACTGGAAATAGGATAATAAATAACTTTAACTCCAACCAGATTAGAGAAACAATTTCACATAACTGAAAACCAGTTTAGGAAGATCAAGCTTAAGATTCTGTTTCTCTGGAAACATTTCTGGTGTCACCATTTCTGTACTAGCCAAGGGTAATGAACAGATGGCATATGTAATGTACTTGCTAAGCACATGTTCTTTAGTATAAAAACTTTCTAGATTTTTTACTATCCACAAACTATTTAACATCTGGCTTCCTCATCTATAAGATTGTATATAGTGATGGTAAACTATCTCATGAGGTTGTTTAGGCATTAAGGTAAGGCTCCATAATGAACAAACACCCACCTTGCTACAGAAAGCTATTAGGTAATTTATTGATATAAACATATTTATAGCATATCTTTTTTTTTTTTTTTATAATTCTATTTTATTTTTTCCCCAAAGCCCCAGTATATAGTTGTATGTCACAGCTGCACGTCCTTCTAGTTGCTGTATGTGGGACACGGCCTCAGCATGGCCGGAGAAGTGGTGCGTCGGTGTGCGCCCGGGATCCAGACCCTGGCCGCCAGCAGCAGAGTGCACGCACTTAACCGCTAAGCCACGGGGCTGGCCCTATAGCATATCTTTGTAAGTAATTCACATAATATCCTGAAATTAAGTGAGTTTGTTTCATTTGGTACAATGCATAGTTTGATTTTTATAATAAAATGTGCCTTTAAGAAAAAATAGTCAAAGTTTTAGATTTAATAGGGTGCTTAAAATGCACATTTGCTATATAATTTCCTTAAATAACACCTCCTGTTCTCTAACTGAAACCCTGCAACTTGTGAAAATGCTGGACTATACTTCTGAATGTGGACTTTATGCTCTTTTCTGTTGCAGGCATATGCATTATTATCCTTTTCAATATTTAGTATATCACAGAATGCTTAGTTTTTGTCTTTATTAGACAGAAAGTTCATGCTTTTTCCTCTCTGCTGGAACTTACCAAGAGAAATAACACTGAAGTTGTCCATCTATACATATATGTTGCAATAACAACTACAACAACAACAAAAATACTCTCTAAATTTCAAAGGTATTTCTTGCTCATGTAAATTTTACAGCAGGTCTTGGGTACTCTCCAGAATAGCTGTCCTTCACGTGATGGCTCCACGTTGCGCCTAAATATCAGCAAATGCTCCACAGTCATCAGGGCAGGGGAATCTAGAGTCTTGCATAAGACATTAAATCTTTCCATACAGAAATGGCAAACATCACTTACTCTCCCATTTCTCTGGCCAAAGTTGGTAAAAGTGGGCACAGTTCTGAAGGGAGAAAAGTGCATCCCTTCAAAGTGTTGAAAGTGGAGAAATGAAATTATTGGCTAGCAGTACTAATACCTACCATTCTAGAAAGCATACTTTTTTTTTTTTTGGCCATAAAATTAAGGAGCTAATGATTCATAAGGAAAGCTTGAGTTAAAACCTTGGCATGTCTAGGTGATTTATGTTATAAAAAGAGGAAACTTTTTTTTTTATAATGCAGCTAAAATTATCTTTTTCTGTGATACATTTCCACTATTTAAACAGGTAGCCTATAATTCTTTTTGCCTAGACAAATGTTCAAACTCTACTAATATATTCCATAAAATGAAATATAACAGAGTGGATGAGAGTGGTGGTGAGACAGAAACATTCTTATGATTTTCATTATGATGCACAGTGAATTTCACAAATTTTATTTCCAGTATGAGTTCATCAAGTTAAATGACCTTGGAGTAGACTATTAAGGGCAAGTATACTTCTTTTATAATATTCTGCAGTAATTAAAGCCATTTTGAAATTCCCTCATGGTAAGAAAGTTTTATCCTCTTCCTTCTGATTGCTATAACAAAGAGTTTGGGCTGTTTGTTTCAAATCTCTCATCTAACTCTGCAGTAAAGATGTTATCCATGTTAAGAACATCCCAATCTGGTCTAGTCTGGTGTACCTTGATATCATCAGAACCTGTGAAAATGCCACTTAGTTAAAAGTTATTCCTTAAGGGTGCTCATGCATGGAGAGTTTCTGAATATTTCATACTTACTTTGGAGTAGAGAAAGCTATGTGAAAAACTTGGAATAAAAAATAAAATATTAACAAATACATTACAAACACTAATTATGTTAATTCCAAATAATTTAATTTACTAATTCATTTGCTTAAAGAAATTAATGGTCCTATTAATCGGTAAATACAGAGTCTGCAGATACACTGAGGAACAAATAGACACAATCCTGATGTCACCGGTGTTTACTGGGGACATGTTCTAGCAATCTAAATACAAAATAATGTATCAAGAATATAGTTTTTATCATTCTATGAATTTTAGGTGAATTTATATTATAGCTAATAAAACTAATTACCTATATTGGCAGAACAGTATTTATCAGGTACTATCTCATTACCTCCAAAACATAATTAAACCTATAGCAAGCGACAAAATATAAGATGTTAACATTAAAGAATTAACACCCAATATGTTGGAACATGCTTGGAAATAAACAGTGTCAAAAAGATAATGATGGCTCATGAGAATACACTACTCTTTTGAGTGTTTCTGCAGCTTGTGTTACTCCACATATAAGGTGTTTACACATAAATTCTGAGAATATCCTTAATTTTTAAAATATAAAATATTTTAAAATGTAAAAGATTGATATAAATATCATTTCCAATGTAAGCTATAACTGATAAACTGAATGAATCTGCAGTTACAAATTAATCACCTCTTCTACAACAATGTAGTAATTTTGTTTCTCTAGTTCAGTTATATCTATGTATCATTGTTTTTATTTATTCCTTAACTCTTGATAACTTCCCACTCAAAATAAAGGTCACTTATATGCCCTTTCTGTTCTTGAATAATCATATTTCTTTCCATCAAAATAAATGAGTTTACTTGAGGTTAATAGTTTTTAGCACCTTTGACAGATCACTAAAATTAAAAAAGAAAAATCTATATTTAAAATCACTCTTCATCTTACAGAGAAAGAAAGTTTGAACTGGTCATCTCCAAGGCAATTACAGCTAATATTTCACATTTAAAAAGTGAAACGGGCTGGCCCCATGGCATAGCGGTTAAGTGCGTGCACTCCACTGCTGGCGGCCCAGGTTCAGATCCTGGGCACACATCAATGCTCTGCTTGTCAGGCCATGCTGTGGCGGCGTCCCATATAAAGTGGAGGAAGATGGGCACAGATGTCAGCCCAGGGCCAGTCTTCCTCAGCAAAAAGAGGAGGATTGGCATGGATGTTAGCTCAGGGCTGATCTTCCTCACACACAAAAAAGGGAAACAATACATTGTCCTTCATTTTTTCTACTTAGATATTGGGTCAATGGCTTGATACTAGTGGTTGAGAGAATAAAAATAAAATTATGATTCAAATAAGTTATTTCTTTCCTTATAAAATAGAAATTTTTTTTCCTATTTAGTATATCACTAAATGACAAAATATAAGATAGTTATTAAATTAATCAACAGAATGATCGATCATAAAATATGTCAATCTGTAATGAACTTTTATTGATGTGCTATAGCTTCTGTCCAAAACCACACAGCAGCTGATCTGTTGGTTGATCTCTTTGGTGTGGTGCAGCAGCTGGGCCTGTAGTTTCTTCAGCTCCCACTAGCTCATCTCCATCTCAGTCTCTGCTTCCTGGGTCACCAGACATGTGAAAATGAATACTGACATACACATATATCTGCAACTCACATCCCTCTATAAGTATATATGTTTCCTGAACTATATAAAGACTCCCAATGCCCCTTTCCAGTCAATGAACCACCCACAAGTAACAACTTTTATGATTATTTTCATGATTGACTAGGTTTTCCAGTTCTAGATAAATGCTAACTTATAGAATATACTCTTCTGTGTTCAGCTTCTTTCACTCAGCATATATGTGAGATTTATCCATGTGGTTGACTGTATCTGTCCCATGTCACTTTGTAATGATAAGTAGTACTCCATTGTATGAATATAACATATAAAAAAACTTTTTTTATCCTCTCATCTGTTAATAGATTGTTTTTTTGCTTCCAGTTTGGGGATTTTATGAATAAAGCTGCCATAAAAATTTATATAGAATTTATTGATATATGTTTTTATTTTTCTTGGGTAAAAACTTAGGGCAAAATTGCTGCAGCAAGTCACGGGTCCTTCCCACATTCAAGGAGAAGGAATTATATAAGGACTTATACTGGTTAGAGGTTATCGCTAATAACCTGTGTTATTAGTGGCTGTGTCTGCCCCAATATGAAGTAGAATTCTTAGTTGAGAGTATTGTTTTGTTTGATTTTTCAGTACTATAAAGATGTTGTTCCATTGACTTCTAATCTCCTTTTTAAAGAAAAACTAATCAAGGCTGGCCCTGTGGCTTAGCAGTTAAGTGCGCGCAATCCGCTGCTGGTGGCCCGGGTTCGGATTCCGGGCGCGCACCGACGCACCACTTCTCCGGCCATGCTGAGGCCGAGTTCCACATACAGCAACTAGAAGGATGTGCAACTATGACATACAACTATCTACTGGGGCTTTGGGGGAAAAAAATAAATAAATAAAATTATAAAGAAAAACTAATCATCATTCATATGTAATTGTTCTCCCGTATATAATTTGTTCTTTCTTTCTGACTGCTTTCAAAATTTTCTATTTCTCTTGATTTTTCAACAATTTGACTATAATGTAACTAGATGTGATTTTCTTTGTTTTACTTTGATGAGGTTCACTGAACTTCAATCAGTCAATGTATGGTTCTCACCTTATTTTGGAAATTTGAAGCCATTAATCTTCAATTTTTTTGCCCCCCTCATTGTCTCTCATCTTTCCCTAGACTCCAATTGTATACATGCTGACTACTTAACATTGTACCACAGGAAACTGAGGATCTATTTATTTTTTAAACTATTTTTTCTCTATCTTTGCCAGTTTTAAAATTTCTAGGAATCTATCTTGAATTCAAGCATACAGTCACTTTTTTCTGCAATCTACAGTAGGCTGTTAGGCCATCCATTTTGATATTTTACTTCTCAACTCTAGAATTTCAATTTGCTTCTTTTGCATTAGATTCATTTCATAGTTGTGATTCACTCAAACATTTATTCAAAGTGACTATATTTTCCATTGAATTGTTCAACATATTTAAATTAAGTGCTTTTTAATTTCTAATTGGTAATGTCTCTTATAATTCCGTACTGTCACAGTATATATGATAGGCATCTGGTCAATCAATTAACAATTAAGAAAACAACAAATTAAATAGCATAATTTTATAGGAAAATCAGTCCCTTTTTAAACTGCACTTGGTATTCCTGTGATATATTAAGGGGTATTTTGGTTATATCATTTTAATGTAAATAATATCCATGTATACTCAATAATCAATATCAAACCTAATCCTCTGCCTGAGGGTAGAAGTTGGTCTCCCAAAGTTAAACTTCTCTGTAAGTTCTGGAGTTTTCTATATACTATTTCAATATCCTTTGCTATTTATGCTATGAATAAAAGCTGCCTGGATCAACAAAGCAACACAATTTATTGCATTCTTACTTTGTATTTAGAAATATATTAAACAAAGGGAAATGAAAATGATAAGATCTCTAACTTGAAGATCTCTTGGGTTGATTGAAGTGTTCAACACATAATTAAATAAAAATCATTATGATAAAATATCAAGGATATCAAATGTCTCATGCATTTAAGGAGTAAAGGAACTCATCCTAAAAGTCAATTAATGTACTGAGATTTGAGGATGAATTTTATGGACCAATCAGAAATAAGTGTGTTTTCCTGATTGGGACAGAAAGATAGATTGATATATCTATGTCAGTCAACACAGTGTCTTTCTTCTATGTTGAGAAGTATGTGTCCTGTGAAACTTTTCTATATGTTTTTATTCTGAATCCCAAAACCAATGATGTTTACATCTATGCTTTATCATTAAAGTGATTCTCCTCAGCAGAAATTGCATCTTACAATCTATCTCTAATACTTCTAAATTCTGTCTATTTTTGAGATATTTCTCAGGGTCCTTTCCCAACAGGAGATGGACTCGCGTAAGTGCTGTGGAATTTTTATTACACATGTCCCACTTTAGGTAAAGAAGAAATTAACCTTTCCTTTTTATAGGGCTGTAGGTAAAAAAGGTTAGACTTTTTTATATGCACCTAAGCAAAAATACAGCATTTATTCTTCTGCATAGGGAAAGAGGAATATATATTTGTAGTAAGAATTTTCTCAGGCACATATCTAATATCAGCAAACTTTGTATTGAATAAGTTTTCTTTCTACTGTTTTCACAATTAAAAACTTTGACTTCCTTCTTAGCCTCTTAGATAATTATTTAAAAACATCTTTAGATTATCCTCTTTCAAACTGTACCAATTGAAGTTATTGGTTTCACAGATAAACAAACATTGACTAAGTAAATGCAAAAGGAAGGTTGTTGACACGTTGGAAGCTCAGAATTTAATTTAGGAACAGCAGGGACTAAATAAGTTCTTAGAATACAATAAACGGTAACTTTTATTATGAGTAAAGACTTCACATCTTCTCTCTGTCCTTTCTTCATTCTTTCAGATGCAAAGTCCATGGAAAGACTTTCCATTTGGCCTAACTTAGACCATATGATTGCTCTCAGGCTGAAAAGAGAACAATTAGAGGAAAATATTAGATACCTCAAACTTAGTAATGGCCTACAGACAGTGGAAGTCTAGTGAGGGGATATTATAATTCATAAATAACTACACATGATAAGGGAGAGTTGATTCCCCACGTGAAAACTGGGCCGCTAAGTGGAAGGGAGATGAATTCTACGTAGATAGAGCTGAAGAAAACCTCAGACATCAGCACAGAGATTCATCTAAGCCTACACCTCACAATATGCCAAATTGTTCTGTCACTACGTTACGTAATTTTAACTTAGTTCTCATTGAAATACCAAAAAGTAGAATATATAATTCTATTATCTCATATTATAACAGTTCATCATAGCCTTGAACTGGTAAGACTAAAAAGTATATTTGTTTGGATCACATAAATATATAAGCTACCACTTATGAAAGCACTCTCTAGGAATGCCTCTATGTTATTTACACAGATTAGCCTGTTTAACTATTTTTAACTCTGTCGGTTTCTGGAAATACAGGAAACAAGACAGAATAATTTATTTATTTTTCCTGTAGGAACTATATCTTCTCATAGAGGAAAAAGAAATAAAATGATATTAAATACCGAATACATTAATATTGCCCACATAGCATACAGTGTGGAAAATTAATGTGAATGATTCATTTTTGTAAAACTAATAGTGGTCACTAAGTCAGCATCATAGATGTTATGGTTCAGGATTCACATGACATAATATCATCCCATATTTTCCTTAAGAAAGAGAATGTGATGAGGACATTATAGATTGAAGAATAAGCATGCACAAAGCTTAAAAGGTCCTGAAAATACGCATAATATTCTGTGAACAATAAGTATTTTCTCATTTCAGAAATATAAAGAAAGCTATGTTGGGAGAGAGGCTACAGTGATTTCTAGGGACCAGGTCAAGGAGATTGTGTGCCAAGCTAAACTGTTTGAACTTTATCTATTAGGCAGTAGTGGTCTATCATAGAATTTCAAATAAGTAAATATCATAATCACCTTTATTCTTTAGAATGATCCCCCTGGCATGGTTTGGAGGGTGAACTGAAAGGTTGTGAATTTAGAAAAAGAAATGTCAGTAAGGATGTATTTCTAACATGCCCAATAGGAGATGATGTTGATTGAACCGAAGTAATATCAATGTGGTTATGGAGGAGAAAATTATTCCAGGAGTTGTTAAGGAAAAAGTAAGGAGATGGAATTGAAAATACTACAACAGAAATTAGATGCCCAGGGTGAGATAAAAGGGAAAATCAAAGCTAACACCCATAGTTCTGGTTTTAGTGATTGAATAGATTAATCAAGAATCCAAATATTTCTTCTCTCTCGGTGTCTCTCTCTCTCCCGCCTCCTCTTTCTCCTACAAGCTACCTGAGAGATATTTGCTAATCAATTCCAGTTCTGAGGATTCCTCTCATATGGATTTGGATATCTTAAAATTCAAAATATCTTCAGTAGTCTTCTAAATTTAAGAGTAGAGAAAAAAATGAAATCTCGTATTTTCACACAACTGCAGGAATAGGTTTACAATGTCATCAGTAAAGAGATTATAGGTACAATTTCTCCTGCTGGCAGATGCTTTTCTGTCCTCATCTCAAACATATATGTTATAAAAATAAGTGCTCTAGGACTGTAATTAGGCATAAATTTGTGAGATGTCAGCATAGATATTGCTCATCAGCAAAGGAAAAATGCAGAGAGGGGTTAAGAGCAGCAGTCTGGTATGAGAAAAACACATGCTAAGGATACTGTTGAAACAAATGAAGCATTTTCATGATGTCATTAACTACTAAATCTATGAGGATAGAATAAAATATTTCAGAGTAATACAAGAGACGAAATGTATTGTTTAGGATCATCCTAATTCTGTAGAGTTGACTATAAATTATTGAAAAACCAGAGGTAATGGTTATAGTGTTGATGGAAATAATGAGACACGATGCACAAGAGAAATCAGTGGGGGAGTCAATATACACCCACTCTTGCTCTTAAGAGAGGTGAAATACATTCAGTAGTTATATGTGTTGGCAATACTTAGAATTTCATCTTCAATCTACTGCATTTCATTTTAGACTGACATTTTTCTCACATCTTTCTAAAACACATTTACTTTGAGATCCTGGGATGGGAATGGAGGAGAGGGAGAAAGATTACGCCAACAAATGAAATATTTCAAATAATAATGTACCCAGGAATCTTGTAAAGCTTTTAATTTTGTCACACTGGAAGAAATTTCAGAAATGTATTTTTCTTTATAACAATGAATGATTTGTAAGAGAACAAAATAGTTTACAGTTGCACATACTTCTCTCTACCACTTTTCTTTTCTTTTTTTTTTTTTGTGGGAAAGATCAGCCCTGTGCTAACATCTGCCAATCCTCCTCTTTTTTTGCTGAGGAAGACTGGCCCTGGGCTAACATCCGTGCCTATCTTCCTCCACTTTATATGGGATGCCGCCACAGCATGGCACGACAAGCAGTGCATCGGTGCCTGCCCGGGATCCGACCCTGCAAACCCCGGGCTGCTGCAGCGGAGCATGCACAATTAGCCGCTTGCGCCACCAGGCCGGCCCCTCTCTCCCACTTTTCACACAAAGAGTGTCTGACTACTCTTTCTTCAAATGACTAATGAGAATAGCCCCAAACTTCCTATCAAAGACTAGTGCATGATTAGTAAATTTTATAGTATGTAACTTGTATCTCAATTAAGCGGTTACAAAGAAGATGAATAGTCAATTTCCAAAGAAATTATGATTTTCTTGGACTAGAGGTTGTTTCCTCAAGAAGTGAAATCTACTGTATTTAATGAAATGTTTAAAAAAAGTTTTTTTTTCCTGATGAATAGATTAAAATTATTTAAATTTTGCCATAAATTCCTCTAAATACTTCAGAAAATAATATCTATTTTATTTCAAAAAGACAAGGATTTTCAGTGGGTAAGAATCTGTTAAAAAAAGTCTTTATTTAAAAAAATTGATATAAAAAGCACCTAGAAACATTCCTGGCACATCAGAGGCACCAAGTAGGTATTTGATAAATGACTGTTTTAATTAATGAAAATAATTATATTTAGAAAGCATGGTTGTTCAAATATATAGCAAATGCTCAGTATAATACTAAATGAAAACAGTATTTTTCCATTCAGTTTTGTCATTCTGCAAAAAAATTCTTCTAGAAAAATCTTCTTAAGCAAAGATCTATTATAAAATTCTGTTTGATATTCTTTTAGCCTTCTAATATTTTCAATATTTACTTATGAAGTTTCAAAAAATGCAGAAAATTGATATAATTTTGCAATCAAAATTCATATATATCAGTATTTTTTTTTTTTTACAATCTTGTGCTCTAAATTTAGAAAGTGTTCTCTCAAATCCAGTGCTAATATTCAATGAATTGATCCAGCTCCCCTGTTTTATAGATGATTTTTCTTCTTGGGTTTCCCACAGGGAAAGTGGTCCTGAAAACATCAGTTTTTTAGAATAGAGTTTATATTTAGCCTGTATTCATAAATACAGATTACGTGTTAAATTACTTAAATGCTTCCATTCTGAAAAATAAATATAATTTACAAAAACCGCAAATTAACTAACAATGTCCAAGGTTACATAGTGGCAGCTCTCAGGAGCTCCTGAGTAGACAGCAGTGACAGAGGCAGGCAAGGGCAAATCGCATCCACTACTCTAGAGCAGCCTGACGTTGGCTAAGACAACAGTGCACACAGCATTGGTATCAGTAATTTTGTGCAGGCTGAGACATAAGCTTTGGGTTCAAGCCATCTGGAAAGTTCTGACGTTTAGCCTCACTCAGTCTGAATAAAGTTCCTAATGCCAGTGTATTAATAATGTTAGTTTAATGTGAAATTTGTTGAAAATGTTTGATGTAGAAACAGGGAGCATCCTTAATTAAACTAATAACATTGACAATTTCCAAAATTCAGTGTATGTTTTGGAAATTGCAATAATGTTTGATCAGCGATCTATACCACAGCTTGGATTATTTGCAAAAGTAATTTATCATATATAGGATAGGAATAATAGAATATTATTTTATAATTCTGATTAATAAATTAATTTGCATTCTTATACTATTTGGCAAATGTTTTAAATATAACTTTTACATAAAATTATACAAAATTTGATGCTAAATCTGCATTTTAAAAGTAAATATTGTTGATGCCTTACCATGATGTGTTTCAAAAAATGATTTTCCCTATTTGCCTATCCAACCTCATAATTTAACACAATTCACAATTCAAAAAAAGACAGATATTTTTCTTATCACACATACCTTAGGTTTGCTGCCTTCATTCCATTGCAAGAAAGAATTTCTCTCAATCTACATACTGAACAACTAACAAATTAACACTATTAGGAAAGAAAGGGCACAAACAAATATTGTTAGGAATGAAAAATTCAAAATAATGTCAGATATAGCAGAGGTCTGGTTAATTATGGAAATTTATCTTGAAAATTACATCTCTATTTCCAACATTCCACACAATATTTTTCATAAATAACATAGACAGAATCAATCATTTATTCATCAAACAATTGCAGAATACCTTCTATATTCCAAAAAGTAAATACTAAGGCTAAGGGACATAGAGAATAAGATTAAAGCCTTTCTTCAGGAAATTGATAGGTCTGAAAATGAGAAACAGGCATGTGTGTCAATATGAGTGAAATGTGTGGTAACAGCAAGAGAAGTAAGCAGAGATTATGGTGCAGTCCCAAAGGAAATAGCAGCTAATTCTCCCAGAGGGATTAGGAGAAGATGTTAAATAGAGATTTGTACCTAAAACAACTCTTGAAAATTGATTATGTGCTCGCACGGTATGAAATAAATAATGGGCCTTCTAGGCTGATGAAGAAGCATGGGGAAACGAGAGAGGTGTGCAATGCTATAGTGTCATTTCCTCAATATGACAGAGGCAGAGCCTGAGGATAGTTATGTGATTGTTATAGCAATTAAAACAGTAAATAAACCAATGATTATCTTGGTATCCTTACAAATTAAAATATAAGAAAATCATTTACAATAGTAATACTCTTTATGATCATTTTACACCCACTGGAAAATTTTATGACTCAGAATTTCATGAAATGCATTACTTATCATGCAAATAATTATTACTGTAATTAAGCAAACATCTTAGGTATTTCCTTAGCTAAAGTGCCTCAAATTAAAACAAATGTAACACTCTTTTTAAAGATAGTATCCTCCAAACCATCCTTTGAATTTGGAAGTATTATTCCTGGGAGAGAGTGGAATAAGCTACTAGAAGGGAAAAGATACTTGATAGTCTTATTAACTATTAAACTTAAGGGAAAAACATAAGAATTCACCAGCAGAGAAAGCATGAAGTTTGTTAAGTTTTCATTCTTTCAACATCAGACACTCAAACACTGTATTCTCTAGTGATACGATTTGCTTCAGTATCCAAATAATCACCCAAAAGAATGTGAGGTATTTTTCTATGGTGAATTTATCTATACTTAAATTTGATTGATTATTTAAAGCTCACTAAATTTTATATTATTTATCCCTTTCAATACTGAGAATGACCTCATGAGTTAAATATGCCTTTATCTCATACAAGAGAAAATTGATTATCAAAAAGGCTGAGTGTATGATTGAAGGTTACATGTGGAGGAACACACTGAATCCAGGAATTCTAAATCCAAGTACAGTATTGTTTCTTTTGTATACAACATTGCCTTATAATGTCCCAGGGGCTTTGCTCAGCTCTGTGCAATGCTACCCCTCCACAATATGGTGTCTAACCTGGATTTGCCCTTCAATTAATAAGTAATTCATAGGCTCTATGATATTACACCTTTGCCAATTCAGAGCCTATTTATTTCATGTGTTGTTCACATGCAATCTCTTTTCTATTTGTACTGTAAAGGGGTGTGATAGACTAACTCATTACAAGATACTAAGGATTAACAGCTAACTATTACAAATGAACACATTTTCCAGCCATACTTGTATTCCAGAGATCATTGAAGTAAATGTCTACATGATTTTAATTAACATGATAAGCGTGTTATATCCAAAATAGAATTTCTATCTTCTTTAGTAGATATGAGGATCTCTAGGTCTTATCGTGGTTACTTTGATATTTCTCAATTCTCTGAGACCGACTATCACCATAGGCAGAAAATTACTCAAAAATATTGTGACAGAGTGAATCCAATAATTTGCCTATATTACAGTAGTTTTATATATTGCCTATAAGACTTTAAGACCAAGTCTTAGTGTCTGTGATTTTTAGAACTATTTAAGCTAATCTACACTTTTTCTGATACATGACCTGCTCCCTCTGGCCTGCCAGCCAGAAAGTCCTGACCTGAAACTGAAACTACTGGGTCTGGGGACCAGAGGTGTATGGTAACAAATACTAAAATCCATCCCATATATTCCACTACCTTGGTATTTACTAATGGAAAATTTAAAATTTATGGAGTAGAAACGTTTAGGCGTCTTGGATACTTTTGAAGTATGCGTTGATTAGGTAGACTCTCTTCCTCAAAATAATAGACACTATTTCTTTTTAAATATTGCATGCTATTTTAACAAGTGACAGACACTGTGATTAGTTTATAAACTCAAAAGATCCGTTTGTAAGGTTTGATCTATGTAGATAAGAAGATGATGGCTTCAAAAGGTTTGATAACTTGACAAAGGTCACATATATTATGAGCAACAGAAATCTGACCCAGCCTAATCTTCAAAGGCTACCAGATTAATAAATATATATGTTACCTCAAGTACAGTTCTATTACTATCTCGGTCAAGACAGTAGATCTCAATGCCTATCTTGTGGCAAATAGCCCTTTCTGGCGTTCGTCAAACAATACCCCCCTTTTTAGAGCCTTAGTTGTTTTGTCATGGGGTCTGCAGAGCACCAGAGCTAATACTCATCTGAAAACACGTTTGAAGTTCCGTAAATAAGAGACTCTGCTTTTAGTGTTGTAAATGGATGTTACAAATGAAAACAACAGCTTTATAATAATTATAACCAAAACAACAACAATAACAACAGTAATAATATAACTTTAGCTATTCCCTGGATAATTTTACATGCAACAGCTTGTTTGAACTATACAATTATTCCATGAGGCAAATATTGTTATTATCCCTCTATTACAGATAAAGATATTTTTTAAAAGTTGTCATTACAATCATGGAAGTCCAACGGCTCAAAAACTTCATAGCACTTTCAGCCAATCAGAGAAAACTTTCCTTTTCTACAGGAAGTTAGGAGCTGAGATTTCCTTAATATTTTCCATTCTTTAATCTGCATTTATCTAAATTGTCAGTTAAAATGATATTAATATTGCATAATCTCTGGAAATAATGTTTTATTTTTTTAATCAAAGAATCAATGTTTTTACTCGTCATAAATTGTTTCTTCTTCTTCTTTTTTAAAAATCATTGTGCTATGTGCATCATTTATTATTTGGCCAGGAGACACTTTCTTTTTTCCTTTTTTCTTCTCTGCTTAGTCAGGAATTTAGTTACATGTTCCTGTTTCGCGAATCAATGAGTTGAGGCATTTGTGTTTACACAAATGTGCTCGCGTGCTTATGCTTTATAGTAAACCCTAAGGATTTTAAGCACTGGTGCATAGAACAATAACATGCATTTTTATTTTAAATGATTTCTCTACCAGAAATAATCAACTATGAAACCAAAACAAACAATAACATACAACACACAATTGGTTTTTCCTGAAGCTCTGTGGGGAGAAACTTAAGTTTGATGAAACTGAGAGAATGCTCATCGCAGTCTCTTCTGAATTCATTTTGAGATATCTTGAAATATATCAACTATATAGAGCTTTTGTCATATAGGAAAGATTTGAGCCAATCTTCTAATATTGGGGAAAATATATCTTGATCCAAAGCTGTGCTCTGTATCCCTTTAAATAATAAGGTGATAAAAGTATTTCCAGTGAATGAGGGTATCAATATGTGTGTTTTACACAATCACATACACTCAGTTTTTATTTATTTATTTATTTATTTATTTAATTTTTTTTTTTCCCTCAAAGCCCCAGTAGATAGTTGTATGTCATAGCTGCACATCCTTCTAGTTGCTCTATGTGGGACGCGGCCTCGCATGGCCAGACAAGCAGTGCGTCAGTGTGCGCCTGGGATCCGAATAGTCTTTTAAAGAATATAACAAATTATGTGATAGAATTAACAGTTCTTCAATTGTCTGTTACCTCAATAATTAAATGTCTCTACCCATTACAAATCAATTTGAAGATAATTATACACTGATTACCAGAATCTTAATGATTAAGAGATATCACTTTGTTGGGAGTATGAGATCCAGGAAATAATAATTATTTTCTTCTAAATTGCCTTGTTAAGAATAAAAGAAGAGAAAAATCTCACGTAATTTGATCATCAAGGACAGAATAAAAGCGAATTGTCAAGGAAATCCAACTGAATGCAAGATGATTTTGGATGACACAGACTCACTATACCTGAGATTTATTTTTCTCATAGAGAAATTATCAGGGAAACTAATTAAATAAAGTCATTCTTGAAGACTCAGTGTCACTAATCTTTATTGTACATGACTCAGAAAAGAGTCATTTAATTTGATAAATTTATTCTAATAACGCTTATGCAGACTGTTTAAAAATTACGTATTTTACCAGAAGTAATAGACTTCTATAAAAATAATGATTCCTTAATTCAATTATGGAAATCACAATTATCTAAAGTAGTTTAACTAGTGGGAGAGAAAGGTTAGTATTTCCCACTTATTTTTCTTTGACCACACAAAATGTTTATATTAGTCCTAAACGATTTTTTACTCCATTTTCTAAACAACTTTGCATTTTAATTATACTCTGGCAGTATAACATTTGAATAAGTAAAATTTCATTTCTTATTTAAAAATATCACTCTGGATTTACATAAAATACATTTGCATGATAATTACAATACATTATACTATAATTTGCAATGATTCTTACAAATATATTTCATGTGGAACCCATGACTTAATGAATTGCCACCAAAGTTATCAAGGAGTAAGAGAAAAATCTATAAGCAAAAATTATCAACTTCTACATGGGAGCTGGGAGGAAGGTGGGAGGAGAATAGTGACTATTGCCAAATTTAGCAGTTGCGTGCCAGAAATACTCTCTATTATCATTTAAGATTATTACACTGAATGTCGTCTATTTTATTAATGATCTAGAATAGATCTGTCCAATACACTTTTTATAATAATGGATATTTTCTCTATCTGCACTTCTCAATACAGTAACCACTAACCACCTGTGACTATTGAAACCTTGAAACGGGGCTCGTGGGACAAAGTGGTCTTTTGATCCTATGTTATATCTTCACTTAGGGAGTTTCTTCCAATCTTCTTCTTATATTTTCTAACTCTGCACAGTTCTATCTACTGATATATCTGAGTCTTGAAGACAACATGAAGTACATTAGGAAGTTCAGTTCTGTACCTTGTGTAGGACTGTAGTATAACTGCTTGGCAAAAGCATGTGTACGTACTTCAGATATGGAATTAGCCTTTGATGTGTATCAGTGGTGACTTTCTTCTTATGGAACATGTTTTCCACTCATAAAACTGGGATTCTGTTTCTCTTTTCTTGTCTAGGACTCTATTTTCTTTTGGAGCTGTGAGATAGCTTTGACTGAAATTTGACTGCAAACCTTCCTTCTGATGACTAGATTCTTCCTTCATTATACAGCCACTGACTGAGGCTCTGTATTGAATAAGGACACTTCTAGAAAACACAATCCCACATATAAGAAATGTTTCCAGGAATCCACTACCTTGACTATCTTCCCCTCACTCTTCCTGCTAGATTACATCCTTCATTTCTATTGAAATTACTACTGTTTTAGAAAATATATATCATGATATTCAAATTCTGTCAGAAGAGCCCTACTTTTAATATTTAATTTTTTCATCCAATATCATTTCTTTCCTAGTTTTCTATTTCTTTCCACTGATCCATGTGCTGAAATTTTAACATGCTCAAAACAGAGCCCATGTCTCACATGACTTGCGTTAATTTTTAATAGCTTAAAAACTTAGTTCAAATGGAGCTGATGTACTCATGTTTCCATAAGAAAAAATTCAAATTTATGGGAAATAGTTTAATTCAATAAAGATATTATTAATTGAAATAAAATTACTATGACTCTTCTACATGGAAGTTAAATAAACCTATCAAAAAACTCTAGGGTTAAAGGTGAAATAACAATTAAAGTAACAGAATTCCTATAAAAGTAATGAAAAAAACCACTACCTATTGGAATCTATGGGATAAATTTAAAGCAACAACTAGAAGAAAATGCATAGTTCTAAATACTTTTATTGCTAAAAAAGGAAAGAATTAAATTAAGCAAATGTCCAGCTCAAAAAATGTAGAAAATGAATTGCAAAGTAAACCTAAAAGAATGCTTAAAAAAGAAAAAAACAAAGATAAAAGCAGAAATTGGTGAGATAGAGTATAGAAGAAGAAGTTGTCACATTAATAAAACAAAATTCTGGGTTTTTATAAACAATTGATTTAGAGAAATAGAAAGCACAAATGTACAAAAGTAAGAATTGTCAAGTGGGAAATAACCATTGAAAGAGTAAATAAAGAAATAAATGACTCATTTTGCAGACCTATATTCAAATAAGTGTGAAAAACTTGATGAAATCATTTCTTAGCAAAAACAAAAACAACATGACATCATTCACAATAGAAAGTTTAAATAGCCCAGTTTCCATAGTTTAAATAATGAACTCATCCACAAAAATCACCAGGCCTAGATGCTTCACAGAGGAATTCTACACATCCTTCAAAGAACAGATGATTCCAACACTCCACAAATTGTTTCAGAGATTGAAAATGAAGGAAAACTGTCTGATTCTTTTTATAAAGCCTGTGTAACACTGAATACTGAAAATGATGACTCTAGTACAGTCATGCACTGCATAACGACATTTTGGTCAACCACAGACAATATGCAACGGTGGTCCTGTAAGATTAGTACCATAGATTACACCATCTGTGTTTGTATAAGTACACTCTATGATGTTCACACAACAATGAAATTGTCTAATGACACATTTCTCAGAACATATCCCTCTGGTTAAGGGTTGCATGACTGCACAAAAAAAACTATTGGCCAGTATTATTTATGAATATCAATGCAAAACATTATATAAAATATTAGTAAATAGAATCCAACACCCCATTAAGATAATGAATCATCATGGCCAAGTTGGATTTATCCCAGGAGCAAGTTTGTTTCAATATTAAGAAATCTCTTAATACCATATGTCATAATAGTAAATCTAAGGAAATTTTTTAAAAAAACATATAGAAATAAAGATACTTTCTTAACATGATTAAATATTTATACCTTAATCCTAAAACAAATATCTTAATGGGGAAACAGTAATCATTTCCATTAAGATCAGTAACATGACAACAATGCCAGTCTCCTCTACTATTCACCATTTTACTAGAGTAACTGCCCAATGCAGTTTAATAAAAGAAATCAATTAATGTTGTAAGAATTGGCAAAGAAGTAGTAAAAATTCCTCAATATGCAAAGAACCTGATAAGATATCTGTAAAACACAGACAATGACTGAAAAAATTAACTTAAAGTTTTCACCAAAGTGGACTTGATATAAAATTATCATAGAAATCAATAGTCTTTACATTAAAAAAAACAATTACCAGTTAAAGACATAAAGATAGAGAAAACCCCTTTATAATCACATCAAATAAATACTTAGCAGTAAACTTAGCAAGATATATTTAAAACCAGGAAAAATTTAAGCCACTCTTGAAAGTTAACAAAAGTGCACTTGAAAAAATGGAAAGTCACACTATTCAGTGATAGGACACCTCAACCTTGCAATTATATTTTTTTCTCTCTAGTTAATATATAAAATCAATGAAATCCCAGTAAAGTTATCAACAGACTTTTTGTTTATAGAGTTTGACAACTTGATACTGAAGTTTCCGTAGAAAAACAGACATGCAGGAATGAGCATGAAATACTGAAGTTGAATAACTAGACCTACTATAAGTTAAAGCATTCTATAATGTCTCTATAATTAAAACAATGTGATACAGGATCAAGAGTAAACAACTAGATTCTGAATAGAATGGAAAGCTGAGAAATAGAACCAAATATACATTGAAATTTAGTGTATGACACACTTCAAAATGGCAAAATGGACTTTTTAATAAATAATACTGGAAAACTGGGTAGCCATTTTGAAAAAACTAAAACAAAAAGATAAATTTAGTTCCCTACCTCAGACCAAATACAAGAATCAAGTCTTAATGGAATAGAAATCTAAATGTAAAAATCAAAATCATTTAACTTTTGTGAAGGGAAAACCCAGAGGCAGTACAAGATTGAAAAATTTGTTTGCATAAAAATATATTAAAAATTGCATGATGTATAAAAATACTATAAAGCCAAAAGACAACTGACAAACTGGGAGAAAATATGCATAAAAGGAAATTACGGGAAAAAGGGGTGATGCAAACTTGTGTAATTTGTCAGGAAGGAGATTTAGCAATACTTATCAAAATTGTACTATACGTCTTGACATTTTGCCCCAGTTATTGCACTTCTAGGAATCTTCTCGGAAGATACATTTCAATAATACGAAAATACTTATGTGTAAGGCTATTTACTACATTATTTGTTATTGCAAAACATTCAAAACAATGCAATTGTCCACAGATAAGAGAATTATGAATAAACTATGGTATATCAACATAATAGAATACTATGTTACTGTAAAAAAGATTAAAGAAGATACTAAGGATATGGAGTGATTTTCAGGATATATTGTTAAGTCAAAATATCAAAGTACAACAGAGTATGTTATGCTACTTTTCATGTAGGAAAAAAGGGCATACAAGAACCTATGCTTATATCTGCTCATTTGTGCAAAAAAGAAATTTGGAAGTATAAATCAGAGATTAGTGAGTTTGGTAACTTACACAGAATGGATAGAAGCAGGGCGGAAAGAATGGGGAAATGGGAAAGCAGTAGATGGAATGAGGGTGGAGTGACACTTCTTTGAGTCTAGATTTTGTAATGGTAATTCTTACAAACATGGTAGTGTTTCACATACCCAAAAACCAAATAACTAACTAAAATCTACCAAGGTGCAGAGATATCCAGTATGGAACACAAATAGTAAATAGTGAACCAAACATGTTTGCAGATGAATACCCTAACCACGCCAAATTTGGTGGTAAAGAATAGAACTTATAGGGGCCAGCCCCATGGTGTAGTGGTTAAGTTTGGCATACTCTGCTTTGGCAGCCCTGGTTTGCAGGTTTGGATCCTGGGTGTGGACCTACACCATTCAGCAGCTGCTGTGGTAGTCACCCACATACAAAGTAGAGGAAGATTGGCAGAGATGTTAGCTCAGGGCTAATCTTCCTCAGCAAAAAAAAAGAACAAAAAAGAATAGAACTCATCTAATATTGGTAAATAATATTTTTATTTTATTTTATTTTTTATTTTTTTTGAGGAAGATTGGCCCTGAGCTAACATCTGTTGCCAATCTTCCTCTTTTTCTTTTTTCTACCCAAAGCTGCAGTACATAGTTATATATCCTAGTTGTAGGTCCTTCTAGTTCTTCTTTGTGGGACGCTGCCTCAGCATGGCTTGATGAGTCGTAGTAGGTCCGCCCCCAGGATCCTAACCAGCAAACCCCGGGCCATCGATGCAGAGCGTACAAACTTAACCGCCATGCTACTGGGCTGGACCAGTATTTTTATTTTATAATGCAATGCTAAAAACAAAAAGAATTAAACATAAATATTGTACTTTAGTTAGCAAATTTTCTCTTGGTGGTATGGATTAACAAATTCGAAATTATATTATATATATTTTATGATTGAGCAAAACAGTATATTGTGAAGAATGAGTGCTAGGTTTCTCACTTGTGGATAAATAACTTAAGATAATGAAAAGATGATGGCCATAGTGAATCTTGTGGTGTTGAATTTAAATTAGAGGTATCAGTATGAACACATGGTTTTAAATAAATATACGGATAGGTATAGAATAGGCAGAGATGTATACACATATAGATGTATTTCCTGTTCTGTCCACTGGAAGGACATAGAAGTTATTACACTCCAGAAGTAATGAGCACACCTAATGCCCAGATTTTAATTTCTAAATACCATTCTCCAATAAAAGAAATTGGAGCTCCTTGGAGAAATGATTGATAAGTTGGGGTAACAAAAGTACAAGACAAGCTTGGAAAGCTATGGTGCCAAAAAATAAGAAAGTGCTAAAAAAAAATGGGTCCATGTTGAAAAGACAAAAGAGCCAACTTGAATTAATTCCCAGTGACTAATAAGCACTTGAAAGTGGCTCAACATCATTAATTATGGTGAAAATGCAAATTAAAACCATAAGGTGATACCCCTACCCATCTATAACAATATCTACTTTTGCATGTTGAAATTGTTTTTAAATTTTTTTATTGATGTAACATTGGTTTATAACATTATATAAATTTCAGGTGCACATTATTATATTTTTGACTATCGACTACATCGTGTTCACCACCAAAAGTCTGGTTGCCATCCATCACTGTATACATGTGCCCTTTTACCCACTTTGCCCTCTCCCATCCCCTTTCCCTCTGGTAACCACCAATCTGTTCTTTGTCTCAATGTGTGTGTTTGTTCGTTTATCTTCCACATGTGAGTGAAATCATACAGTATTTGTCTTTCTCTGTCTGACTTATTTTTCTTGACATAATACCCTCAAGGTCCATCCATGTTGTCACAAATGGCAAGATTTCATCTATTTTTATGGTTGAATAGTATTCCATTGTATATAAATATGTTTTCTACATGAAAGATAGCATAATATACTCTGTTGTACTTGGGTGTTTTCACTTAACAATATATCCTGAAATAGATACGAAGAAAATTACCTCATTATGTCATGTGTGTACGTGTGTGTGTGTGTGTGTTAAGTGGCTGTTCATTCTTTAATGGTCAGAATTTTCTTTTTAAAGGGGGCAAAAACAAAATGAAGGGAAAACATGTAGATTCTATTGCTTTAAACACATTAAACCCCTGACACATTGAAATAAATTCTTAGTAGGAAGGAAATAATCTAGGAAGGAAAACAGGTCCATGTTCAAGATTCCAGATGTAAAGGAACAATGCTGAAACCTGTACCGTATAGAGGAGTAAAAGGTTAGTTTTTTTAATTTACATTAAAACATTTAGGAGATTTTAAAAAGGAAACCTCAAACATCACCAATAGTTGTATAGCTTTTAGATTTTGTTATTGCAGACAAAACAGCAGAAGATATCTAAATATAAATCTGCATGTAAAGAACTACTGATGAGTACTTCTACATAAAAAACGGGTAACTGCTCTATAATTTCCATATAACAACTGCAAGACAATTAAATGGTTACAACATTTTAATATAGATAAAATAGATCTTGCTAACAGGACAAAATTTTTAATTGTCTTGACTACGCTTTGTGAACAAGGTTGAATTTTTAAAAGCTAAAGACATATCCATTATTTAATTCATGTTAATTTGCGTGTTATACTTGCGGAAGAAATAAGGTAATTGAAATATGTACTTTCAACGATGTCTTTTTGAGAGATTTGAAGTGGGCTCTACTTACTCCAAAGAAAGTTTCTTCTTTCCTGAAACTCCTAACCCTCTCCTGTCATATTTTTTTTCTTCTAGTTTATGAATCTACATTTAAGAAACTTGGTTCTTTAGATTAAAATAACCAAATAATTAAACAACTAAAAATAAAGAAACAACTTTTCAATAAGAAGATAGAATTAGAAATATAATATTTTATCCTTTTCAATGTTTATTAAGGGGCTGGGGAATAAATGGTTGTTTTGTGGAAGAATGTTGTTTGTTTACATAATGGTAGCCTAAGGAAGGAAGAAAGGAAGGGAGGGATGAGAAGGGAAGAAAGGAAAGGAGAAAAAGAAAGCTGTACTCAAACAACTTCAATGATCTTTTTAAGTTACATGTTCTCTGAATATCTTATCTACTCTGGAAATTACTTACTGAGGTATGCAATATTCCATATGTTTTTATTCATTACGTAATAAAAAAACTTTTTTTCATATTCTCAAACACAGTTTGAAGGGGTGTCCCATATTTTAGGGATTAAAATGTATCTTTGTTTATATTCATTTTAATTGTGTTGTTGTCTATCTACAGGTATTTCTTCCCAGAATGAATCGCCATTCTTGTCAAGTAAAAATTCTATAATGGGATTGTGTGTGTGTGTGTGTGCATGCACAAGCACACACCCACACACCTGTTGCTTCTGCCTACCTAAATACAGCATTGCTTTACCTTTGGGGAACCACCAAGTTTCAACTTTCCATCCCTTTGTTCTGAGGGTATACCTCATATAATAGATGTTTGACTAATAGACTGGTCCATTCTCCCTGGCCATTGATATGCTCAGGTATGGGCAGATACGTTAATGTAGCTAGCCTTCCCGAATGAATCTAGTAGAATGAAAAATTCTCACTTGACACAAGCTGCTAAACTGTGAGCTACCATAAACCAACTCATGGTGAGAGCATATTTGAAAGTAAACATCAAATAGAACATGGCAGTCATATGATGGAAGAGAGATAAAACCTTATAACCCAGTATGAACTTCTGCATACAGCAAGCAGATGTATGTTTGCATATAAATTAGGTGAACTGATATCTTTTGTGTACAATTGAATAAATTTTCTCTAAATTCTAAGTGAAATGAAAATCTTCAAAAATATATTTGCCAAATGACAAACTGTATATTTGAACCTGAAATTTGTTACCAGAAAAAATAAAGTGAATTGGATTAAAAATGGTATAAAGGAACAAATTTTAAAAGCAATAACAAAAACGTGAATGGGTTGTAATATCATAAATATCACCTTTTTTTTCCCCATGGTAATTCTGTATGGAGCATAAAGTGTAACTATCACATTCAAAATGAACATTATCTTGAGTAAATATAGCAAAAAAAATTACAAACTGGGAAAAATATTTTCTATTTACACCACATTTAGGGATTATTAGACCAATATTCCTATGCAAAATGGGAAACTGAGTTAATAAACAGGTCACAGAGAAAAATAATGACAAACTTGATTTATAAATTATCTTCTCATCCTCTATTAGTTTGTTCTTATTTTAAATTAAAATTTTGATGCGATTCACCAGTGAAAACATCTGGGCCTTTTCTTTTCGTTTTGGCAGGAGGTGAGCAGAAGGGCAGTAAATTTTTTATTACCAAATTCAATTTCTTTAATCGATAGGATGCTATCCAGATTTTCTATTTTTTCTTCAGTTTTATTTCTTTCAAAGAATTTGTTCAAATTTATCTAGGTTCAAACATATTAGAATAACCTGTTCAAAACAGATCTTTATTATCTTTTTAATGACCATAGGAACTGTAGAGACATTTCCTTTCTCTCCTGCTATTAGAAACGTGTTTTATCATATTTTTTCATGATCAGTCTGAATAGAAGTTTATCAATTTCATTCGTATTTTTGAAAAACATCTTTAGGTTTCATTGATTTTCTGTGTTGCTGTCCTTTTACTGTTTCATTGGTTTATGCTATCATTATTGTTACCTTTTTCCACTTTTTAAAAATTTACTCTTCTTTTTCTTGCTTCTAAAGGTAGAAACTTAGATCACAGAATTTAAACCCCTTTTTCATTTTCTATATGAGCATTTAAAGCCAAAAATTTCCCTCTAATTATTGCCTGAACAACATCCTACAAATTTTGATATGTTTTGTTGCATTAACATCCTGTTGAAAATATCTTCTAATTTTCATTCTGAAATTTTCTTTGACATATGTACTATTTAGAGATCTCCTATTTAATTTCCAATATTTAGGGAAGTCCTAAATAGCATTTTCTTACTGATTTCTCATTCAATTCCATCATATTCAAATCACATACTATAGATGCTTTCATGCCTTTTAAATGTATTGAGATTCCTTTATTGGTCCAACATATAGTCTGTTCAGTTCAGTGGTCAGTGAGTTCTTGGAAAGAATGCATACTTTGCTGTTGTTGGGTCTTGTGTTCTACAAATGGCAAATGGGTGAAAGTGGTTGGTAGTACTTGTTTTATCCATTTTTCTGAGAGAAAAATGTTAAAAGGCCCAAATATAATTGTTGGTTTATTTATTTTTCGTTTTAGTTCTGGAAGTTTTTATTTTGATTATTTGAAACATCTCTCATTTGGTGCATGCACATTTAGGATAAGTACATATGCTTCCTGATAAATTGAGACTTTTCAATATGAAATTTACCTCTTTGTCTCCAGTAACATTCTTTAGCCTGAGAATTTATCTGATACTAATATGGCCACTCCAATTTTCTTTTTTCTTTATTATGATAAAATATACCATTTTAACCATTTTTAAGCATACGGCTCAGTATATTCAGGCATTAGTACATTCATGTTGCTGAGAAACTAGCACCACTATTCATCTCCAGAACTTCTAATCATTCCAACCTTTGTATTCATTAAACAATAATTTCCTACCTCCCCTTCTCCCATCCTCCGGTAACCACTATTCTTTCTGTCTCTATATATTTGACTATTCTAGCATCCCATATGAATGGAATCAAATAATATGTATATATATAGTTTTTATCTGGCTTATTTCACTTAGCATAATGTTTTCACAGTTCAGCACGTTGTAATATTTATCTGAATCTCGTTCCTTTTTAAGCCTGAATAATATTCTATTGTGTGTATATACCACACTTTCATCAGTTGATAAGAACTTGGGTTGCTTCCACCGTTTGGCTATTGTGAATAATGCTGCTATGAACATCAGCATACAAATATCTATCCTGCTTTCAATACTTTGGGGTGGATACCTAGAAATAGAATTGCTGGCTCATATGACGTTTCTATGTTTAGTTTTTTTGAGTAACCACTATAATATTTTCCACAGTGGCTACACTATTTTGCATTCCCATTATCAATGCATAAGAGTCCAACATCTCCACATCCTCATCAACACTTACTATATTCTTTTTTTTTGGCGGGGGGGAATAATAGCTATCCTAGTGGATGTGAAGTGGTATCTTATAGTTTTGATTTGCATTTCTCTAATAATTAGTGATGCTGAGTATCTTTTCATGTGGTTATTGGCTATTTGCATATCTTCTATGTTGAAATCTGTATTCAAGTTCTTTGTCTATTTTTGAATTGGATTATTTTCTGTTGTTTAGTTTTAGGAGTTCTCTTTATATTCTGGATATTACTTCCTTACCAGAAATACAATTTGCAAATATTTTCTCTCATTCTGTGGTTTGCCTTTTCACTCAGTTGATAGTGTACTTTGATGTGCAAAAGTTCTTAATTTTCATGATGCAATTTATCTATTTTTTTTTCTTGCTTGTGCTTTTAGTGCTGTATCCAGGAAACCATTGCCAAAACCAACGTTGTGAAGCTTTTGCTCTATGTTTTCTTCTAAGAGCATTACCATTTTACCTGTTACATGTAGATCTTTAATCCATTTTGAGTTAATTTTCGTATATGATGTAAGGTAAGGATCTAATTTTATTCTTTTTTTCAAGTGCATATGCAATTTTCCTAGCAGCAGTTGTTGAAAAGATTGCCGTTTCCCCATTGAATAGTCTTGGCACCCTAGTTGAAAATCATTTTGAGATATATATATGTATTTCTCCTTCTCTATTCTATTCCTTTGGTCTATATGTCTGTCTTTGTGCCAGTACCACACTTTTTTAATTTACAGTTTCTTTTCATTAATATTTGTATCATATATATTTTGCTTCTTTTAAATTTAGCTTTTTTGTTTAAAGTTCACTTCTTTCAGCATCACTGACCTACTGTAAATATAGGTAAAATCAGATTCATGCACAGCTACCAGTTAGGGCCCTCTCATTCATTTGTTTAACCCTACAGTTCCATCTAGCTTTATTTTCTTTCTGCCTGAAAAATTTCCTTTGTCGTTTCCTATAATGCTGGTGAATTTACTCATCTTTTGTATATCTGAAAATATCTTCAGTTTGCCTTCATTTTGGAAGGATTTTTTTTTTCTTTTTTTTTCTACATATATAATTGAATTTCTTTGTACTTATCTTGTTTGTAGTTCACTAAGTTTCCAGGATGTATAAGTTTAGGTTTTCTACCAGACTAAAAAAAAAAAAATCATTATTTTTCTTAAAAATAAATCTGTCTCTTCTCTTTTCCCTCCCTTTCTGGGACTCCTCTTTTACATAATTCACACAAGTTTTTATTGTCCCAACATCCCTGAGGCTCTTTTCACGGTTTGTAGCCCATTAGCTCTCTTTGCTTTGATTCGAATAGTTTCTACTGCCCATTCTTCCTGTGTCCTGGTGTTTTCTTTGGATTGTTTAATCTGTTGTTAAACTACCCTTCAGACATTGTGTCATTCAGTCTAAACTTTCAATTTTTTATGATTTAGAATTCTCTGACATTTCCATCTATTTACGTTTTTCCTTTAAATCCTTAAACATAATCCTAATAGTTATTTTAGAATACTTGCCTATTAATTCTAACTTCTTGGCTATCTTTGCATCTGTTTCTTTTTTCTGGTGTTGGTCATAGTTTTCTACATTTCACTTGTCTAGGGATTAATTATTGTGTCCTGAACAGTGAAGACTCTACATTTTTGAGAATTAGCATCGCGTGGTCCTCATTTTAAAGAATACTGAGTTTTGTGCTGGAAGGTGGTTAAATTACCTGTGAGTCAGCTTAATTCTTGTAAGGTTTTTTAAAATCTTTGTTAAGACTGATCTACTTGACAACTACTCCTGAAGTGTGACATTTCTGAGGTCTCAATTTTATGCTAGAGGTTACAGTAATATGTCTCCGTCGAGCTGGTCAGAAAACCCACATCTCTCATACTGCACGACCTTGAGATTACCCAAGTAGATTATAGTTCCCAAGGAGCTGTTTTCCGCCAGACATTACACTTGAGCCCTGTACATATGCACCTTAATTTTTAACTGGAGGCTTGAGAGTGTCCCTATGCAGGTACCCGGCACTGCCTCTTCTTTTTAGGTGTCCTGCTCCACAAATTCCAGTCACTTCAGCAGAACTGAAGTATAATCATTGTGATCTGCTTGGGTTCCACACCCCTGTGCAAAGCTCCACATCCCGTGTAAAGCTCCACATCCCATGTAAAGCAAATAGTTGTATTGGTTATGAGACTTGTTTTTTTTTTTTCTCTTCTTGTAGGAATAAGTCCTGTCCTGTTGATTGTGCAACATCAGAATTTTTTTTTTTCATATAATATGCTCATTTTTGTAGTTGTTTATGGTGAGAGGGATATTTCAATATTAATTTCTCTCTTATAGTTTCAAGTGCAAGTCAAAGAACATTAATATATTCTAAAATAAATAATATTATTACTATTTTGCTGCCTAAGAAATTAAGATGATAAATAAGTAGGTTTTTATTGTCTACAGTTGTACTTAAAATACTTCAACATAAACATCATGATGTATGTATGTGGGGGGAGTAATGAGCTCTAATCTACAACCTAAGAGTGGTTACTTTTATCAAGATTTTAATTTCTTAAGTAGGTAGAGTTCTGAGACTAATCTCGAAGCTACACTCCAAAATTGGCAATATCATTGGCAATTAACATGAGAAATGATAGAAATAAGATTTCATTTGTGAAATGGTTCATGTTTAAGATTTGTGGTTCGTTAGAAAGATTATAAGCATACCTCTACCCTTCCATGTGGAAGCTGTAAAAATTTGCTAAACCAGTACTCATATGGCTTTAGCTTAGTACTCTTAGTTTAGAAATGGTCTGTCAATATGGTAGTCACTGGTCACATGTGGCTATTTATATTTAAATTAATTAAAATTAAATGAAATTAATTTCTTTGGGCATTTAAAGCGGCTAAATGGCTAACATATTGTGTAGTATGTACATAGAATAATATCATCATCACAGAACATTCTATCGGATAGCGCTGGTTTAGAATTCCATTTGGTCCTTAAATTTCCCATTTTAAAGAATTCTCTCTCATCTGGTCAGACTAGAAAGTTCACTGATTCAGCTTTTAGTATATTGCTATGTATTTCTAAAACCAAAATTTTAGCCAAGTTCTTGTCAGAATACTTAATGAGAAGGGGAAATTCATGAGTATTCAAAGACAGTTTTTATGACACGTCTATGCCTGCTTGGACAAATTCCATCTAAGACTTGCTTACACTTTCATAAATGACATGTTAGTGAGCTTGTGGAGGAGAAGATATATAGCTCTGACCTACATATTGTTTTCAGAAGTTACTAGTGTCCACTACAAGAAACTGACAATTGTGAGCACCAGATTTCCTTAGGTCAGTTTACAACTGATCAACTTTCAAATGATGTTATCCTCAGAGTGGTTTAGTAGAAAGGGAAGTTTGCATCACTGAGGCATCTTTAACATCAAATCAACTGATATTCTGTATAAAAACAGAGGGCCTATTATGAAAAAGCAGCATCAAGAAAGATTCTTGCCTTTTCCCTATTGCCTTCCATCTAGCTTGCCCATCCCACTCAACAGAATTTCAGTGATACCATAGGGATTCAATCTCAGATCTGTCTAACTACAAAGTACACACACTTAGTCAGTTCCCTATGCAGCACATACCCAAAGGAGGGCAGGTCCAGGGCAACTGATGAAATTCACTAAGCAGCCTAAGAATAGCTCTAAATATAGAAATTTTTTTAGAGTCACACAGTATCAGACAAATCCATCATCTTCCATGAACAATTTTTATTGATTGTCTGCTCTGGACCAGACACTGGTTATATTTATGGGCTTTCTCAGCGTAAGAGGAAACAGAACAATGGCTGTGTTTGCATGAACTCACTGAGATATTTCAAAATAATTTCCATACAGTGGTATGGAATTCAAAAGGAGAATTGTGTCCCCAATGAAGTTTGTCTCCAGAGCCCACTGATACATCCCGAGTTGGGAATTCAGCATAATAGCAAATGAGTCTTCTTTCTATACCTGACCCAGTAAAAATACCCTAGGAAAGTAGAAATGTGACAGCCAGTGGCTCTGTAACTAGGAAGGTAGAATTGGGTTCATATATATTTATTTTTCCAACAAACACCACATTTGCAGAGATGCTATGGAAGCAAAAACATACAGGTGGTGTAGGTCTTTATAGAAATATATGCATATTCTATACCTCTGAAATACTCCTGATAATGGCCCTCTAATGCTGAATTTTGATAAAGGATTCTTGTTTATTTTGGGGGAAGAGTTCTCCAGAGACAACTGAATTTCCTGGATAGATATTTGAGACATAAGAAATTCTCTGAAGATATATTCACTTTTCTAGATTAGGTATGTAAAGTCAGTATTATTTTAAAATCCTAGCCAGTTGTGTAATATCTGTATATTTCTCACTCTTTTTTTTTAGCTATCGTTTTTTTTTCTCCCACAGGTGACATTGTTTTGAGGTAGAAATTAATTTACTTGCAAGGCCAGGTCAAATATAATCTTTTATGGAATGATAGTGTTCAGAGACATTCACAGTTATAAGTTTATAAACTGTTAACCAATTCCTCAAATTCATTTGTTACATAAAATGTCATTCAATAGAGCATTGAAATCATGGGTAATATTTTCGATAAAATATTAACTAAAGTCCTTTTTTATTTATTTTCCGTAAATAGACAAAGACTCATTCATTTTCAAGTTCCCTCTTTGAGAAACTTGAATATATAGGAAGTTCTTTTGAGTTTATTATATTACTTCATAATTAATGAAAATATCATTGTCAGATATTACAGTACATACGGGGAAAGTAACATGGATAGAAGAAAATCTCATTATCAAGGAATTTTATATGCAGATTAAATTTATTTCTTTAAATTAGATGAGATGAATCAAAAACTTGCATATAAATTTTCAGAGCTACTCAAGCATAGTCTGCAAACAGAAAGCAAGAAACTTTTAATTAAACATTCAGTAAATGGTAGATGAAGAACTCAAAATTATAGTTGACTGATACTTTTTTGGCCTTTATATTCCCTGTAAGAAGTAGAAGAAAAGATAAATCAAGTGAATTTATGGGAAGGAAAAGGCAACGTTAGATAAGAAAATAGAAGAAAGGGAGAATCTTAAAAGATATTTTCACTTGTTTTGTTTTATTAATTAATATTATGACTGGCAAGTGTGAGAATGATGAAGAGAAAGTCATGCAAAAAGGTAGTAAATTTAAAATACAAACATTTTAAATTTTATTCTATTTTTAAATTAATAAAAAAAGAGAAAGAAGAGTGAGTTGTTCTGAGAAACCAAGGGACGTTTTATATAGAGCAGAGTAGAGATTGAGACATCGCTTGTTCTCTAGCAAAGAATCTGTTTATAAACAATATGAAATTGCCAGTGCAGGTTGTATAACCATGAAGCATGAAGATTGCAGATAAGCAAATATGGAAGAAAGTATCTCATTTAAATAGAAACCCTGATGTGTAATTTACAATAAAAATTGGGCTATCATACATGGTTTACAACATGCCTAGATCATCTGTTTTATAATGCTTACAAAGCATTATTGTGTACATGAGTGGGGAGAGGTCAGAAGCCAACGGTTTACTTGGCCTGCACACTCTTTTTCATGCACGTAGATAGTGTACTGTAGCCCACTGTGCTCAGTTACAACTTCCTCTCAAGAATTTCCAGGCAATACTTTATAAGCTCACCCAAAAAAGAGTTGGGCTCTCCTATTTGGAAACTTTGCTGCAAGACTTTTTTTTTTTTCCGCCTTTGGTCTCTATGAAAAAAGGCAAAAGGTTATTTTCACGCTGGGCATGATGAAATTGTTTACCCATAAGCTTAAGTAGAAGCAGATTTACAGATATATTGTATTATTTACATTGAGGTAGGTACGATAATCAGGGTCTTGGTAAGAAATAATGTCATACTAAAAAGCGGTATGAACGAGTTTAAAGGAGAGAGGGTAACAAATGTGGACAGGGTGAAGGAAAACTACAAAACGGTGATAAAGATCTCTGGGTCAGCAGCAATGGGAAACTATTATCACCTTTGGCATTGAAGAGGCATGCAGAAGGGGGCTGTTAGAATTAAGGAAGAACTGTACCTGTAGAAGATGAACACTGGCTGGTATGTGTAAACTTTGGTAAAGAAATTGAGGCACTGGCATATAGGAAGAATGGTAATAAATCATCCAACCCCTACTCCCATCATTGCAACTCCTGCCACCTCCTCCTGCTGTTTGAACCTAACTACAGGGCAGAGGACATGTGATTTCCAGATGATACCATATATAGAAATCAAAAGTCCAGGACACAGCGGAGAATGGATCTAGAGAAACAAAAGGATACTCAGAACAGTTTACCTATGTCTCTCACAGCATCTACTCTTATTCTTTGACTAGAGGAAAACCTTTTTCTCCAAAAAACAGAGATAGAGAGTCCGGTCAGGTACTATACTATTATTCAGTGATGTTAGCCCAGGTATACTCCTGTTACTGGTTGAATTGTGTCTCCTTCCCTCCCCCAAATATATTGAAGTCCTAACGCCTGGTACCTGTGAATACGACTTCATTTAGAAATAGGGTCTTTAAAGATATAATCAAGTTAAAATGAGGCCATCGGATCCCTAATCCAATAAGACTCATGTCTTATAAGAAGAGGGAAATTTGGACACAGACACACACACAGAGAATATGAGAAGACACAGACACAAAGGGAAGATGGTCGTGTGAAGACTGCTGAGGAAATATAATTAAAAACAAAATCTTCTACCAACCCAGAGATACTCTCCACAAAGGTAGCAGAGAAAGAAAACATTTTTATTTTTGAATGAGCATTACACTGGAATGTGATGTGCAAAACAGATAATCCCCTAAGAAATTACAAGACAAAAATAAATCTCACTCTTTTACTTAGACAAGCAGATACAACCCATTACATACATGTTCTCCAGATGAACTATAACTAGTTCTCAAATAAGAGGACTTGATAGTACCATTTGTCACACATAGTTCACACTAACTTTACCTGGTAATTGTGGTGACCTGTCAGCTAATTGGTTTTATCCAAAGGAAGAACACACTATCATCCTTTGATGCTTACATTTCAAAGAGATGGCTTCCATTTCTTTACGAAAGACATTCCTGGATCATAAAGCTGAAAATAGGCCTGTCTAGTTTGCAAAATGATCTACTTAAATTTCAAAAAAGGAGAAAGTACTTACAATTTTAAGTTTTCTAAAGTAGAGGCTCTAAGAAAAAGGAGAGCAGAGGAATCTTTTTTCCTTATTTTCATCAGAGAGAAGTAAGCCTCTTATTTTTAATTTTTTTTAGTCCTTATAAGACAGAGGCAAAGTGGAGTTAGGCTGCCACGAGCCAAGGATTCCGTGGGGATATCAGAAACTGGAAGAGGCAAGGAAGGATTCTCCCCAGAGGCTTTGAAGAGGGCATGGCCCTGCCAACATATTGAGTTTAGAATTCTAGCCACCACAACTGTGAGATTTATGTTGTTTTCAGCCAGCCAGTTTATGGTACTTTGTTATGGTAGCCCTCAGAAATGAATACAATTCCCTTCTAAAACTTAAAATGTTAACAACCAATAATGTCTTCATATAAATTAGCAAGAAAAATTGTGAGAATTTGAGAAAAAAATGAATAGCTACTTTAGTCTTCTGTTCATTGGTCACAGGAGGTTATGTTGATAATCATACTTTCCTACTTGGACGACCCATTTCCTATTCCTGGACCTTCTGCTAGGAATAGGGCAGGTCAGAGATGTTTAGCAAGTAGTGTGACCCTAATTTAATACTCTCAAAATCCAACTTTTTAGTGGTCTTAAGCATTTTCCCATTGACCAATAATACTAGCAAGGGGAGTGTTAACAGGATTCCCTTGGTTTCAAGACCTCCTTATCCCCATTATATAACAGTTATCCAATTTCCTCTTGGAAACTGACATCAAACTATTCTGTCCACTAGAGTCAGTAGAGCCTAAAATGTCCATGTGTTAGACTCAGCTTTTAATTCACCTGATAGAAATATTCCTTAGGTACTGGCATCTCAAAACCCGCTGAGCCCAGTGCCATGTAGGTGTGAAACAAAAATTCCCTAAAAGAACAATTAAGCATAATAGTGAGAGAGGCCACTGGCACTCCCTTGTCTGTTTCCCAGACCTACGACTTCTCACCATGTGGGAAACAGCACGATTTCACTCTTTTTTCTAGCCATATGCTTCTGAGAGAAGGAACAACTGAACCATCCCATGGTGTGAACACACTGCTGCATTTCCTATAGTTTAAATAAGTTTCTTCATCTTAGGCTATGTTGTGTGCCATGCCATAATGATGAATCAAGCATCCTTACATCCATAAATTATACTATTAACTACTACAGGACAATTGCAATATAAACAACCAATGAAAGACCATCATTATAGATCTTAAAAATCATATAAAATGGAATAGGACATTTTGAAGGAAATTTGCCAATATTTGACATTTAGATAAACTATATGAAGTCTTTGCAAAGTATAGTACCAAAACTGACAGAAGGATAAAAGAAAAATCTGGAAATTCCTATATCTATTAAAGGTATTAACTGCAAAATATGAAACCTTACCACAAAAGAAATATCCAAGCACAAATGACTCCAACAATAAAACTTTAAATAATAATTAACAGCAAAGTCATTTTCCAGAACATTGGTGTGTATTCCTATTGTGCTTTTGATGTGTACGTGGTGGTCCACAGGAGCATGTCTAGGGAACTAGGTGAGGAAGCCACACTTCTTGGAAGTTTCCCTGGCAGAGGTGGATTGTGGCACTGGTGTATGGTAAAGACCTCTTGATTTTTAAAAATTTTGCCTGGAAAGCCGAGGCCCATACCCAGGTGAAAAGGAAGCCCATTGCAAACTATTTTCCTCAGTTGGGCTATTCTCTTAGGGCTGTTGACCCTCGGGTATGGAATTATCTATAAAAGATAACTTGTTTGTAGACAGGTAGTAAAATCCCAGGTAGATTTATGTACACTCAGGTAGTCATATTTGGGAAAAACAAATGTTCTTTCTTTTGTAAAGCAAAGGTGGTTGTTTAATATTGAAAACATTATTGATAATTGGCAAAATATGAAGTTGGCAACCTATTATTTGTCCCCAAATGTTTTGGAAATTTAGTAGTCCATGAAACTCAAAAGACTGGGAGCCATGAGTTTAGACGATGCACTTGGGATCCATATCCCAGGGCTGCCGCTTACTAGCCGAGTAGGCTTGTGTGAGTGACGTAAGATTGCTAAGGCCCCATTTTCCTATATGTACATGAAGATAATAATCCCTCCCCAAAAAGAATAATTAACAAAATCTTATACAAATTCATTCCAAAAGAGAGAATATATGAGAAAACTTCTCTACTCACTTAAGTTAGCAGCATCACCTTGAGTATAAGCCCTGATCAGGATATTACAGGACAAGAAAATAAGAAGGCAATCACTCTCATGGTCATAAATGCAAAATATGAGCAAATTTAAGTCATATCTATATTAATATAATATATGACTATGTCATGACAAATTTTAATATATTTCATGTCTTCAAAGTTTATCATTTTAAATCCAGTCAGTATAACTTATCAAGTTAACAGAGTAAACGAAAAAATAAAATAATTACCTTATATAATGAAGAAATTACACTTGATAACTTTTAAAACATTTGTATAATAAACGCTACTTAAACTGTAATACATACCTATTTAAACCCTGGAGAAAATACAGTATTCAATGATAAAATATTATAATTTGCATTGATATCAGGGAGAAAATAAAAATGCCACTATCTCCATAGTTTACTTAACTGAATACTGCACGTTTTAGCCAGTGTAATAAGGCAAGTGAAAAGATATAAAAACTGGAATTTATTATGTTCCAGAATGTCATTATGTATAGGTGACTTAATTTTATATATGTAGAATTATTATAAATAATACATAACATTAATAAGTGAATTTATCAAAGTTGCTATAAAAAATTCAACCTATAAAAATCAATTTTATTTCAATAAACCAGAAATAAAGACTTGTAAACTTCTAAAAAGATAGCTTTTAAGTTTGAAATGTCTAGGAAATATAAAAAAGAATATGCCAAGTTCTACCACCAAAATTTCAAAATATTATTAGAAGAAAGTAAAGAAGACTAAATAAATGGAGGGACATAGCATGTACATGGAAGAAACGTTACTTATTTAAAGATGTCAATATTTTTCCAAATTGATCTAAATAAATATCACAAAGTCACAAAAACATTTCAATGTTTTTACAGGATAATTGATAATTTGGTGCTAAAGTATAAATGATGTTGAAAAAGCTAAGGATAGCCAAGGCAATCATGAAGAATAAGAAAAGTGATGACTTACAAAACCCTATCAAAATTGTTATAAAGCTAGAAAACATGATGAAGTATTTGCATAAGAATAGAAAAATATAATGATGGAAGAAAATAGAGGGGTCAGGACAGGCCAAACCATGCTTGTCAATTGGTTTATAACAAAGGTGCTCTTACAATGTGGTGTAGAAAGGCAGTGCTTTGAAGGAATTGTGCTAGGTTAAATGGAAATTGATACAGAAAAAATGAATAAGCCTTGGTACCTAACTTACACTGTATTAACAAAAGTTATATGTAAAAGCATTTTAGAGAAAGATGTGAAAAGTAAATCAATAAAGCATCCAGCTAGAAGAAAATGCAAAGAGAATATCTTTGTGACCATGGGACAAGCAAATAATCCTTAAGCAAAAAACAAAACAGAAGTGGCTATAAAGAAAATATTTGGTCAAAAAGACTTCATTAAAATTAAGAACTTGTCAGTAAAAGAAACTACTACTAGAAAAAAAAAGGAAAGCCACAGTGTGTGGGAGACAAACTTGTACTATTTCTCACAAAAATTATACGAAGAATTTAAAAAACAATAGTTACTGAAAATCACAGATCAAATAAAAACAGCCTAATAAAATTGGAGGAAAAAAACCTAAATAAGCACTTCACAAGAAAGGATATACAAATTTTCATTAGGCATAGGATAAGGTTCTCACTTCATTATTTATCAGAAAAATGGAAATTAAAACCACAATATTTTTAAGTCAGGACCTGTGAAATGCCAAACATTTTACCCTGTTTGCAAGTTAGCAACTTTGCCTGACCCACAGAATGTGTGTGTGTGTGTGTGTGTGTGTGTTTGTGTGTGTGTGTATAACAGAGAGACAGAGACAGAAAATAGAAGACCTTTGGGTTGGAGACAAAGACAGTTTATTACACACAGCAAAAGCAGAAACCAGAGTAAATTCTATTGCTGATTCCTGGAGCTCCAATGCCCATAGAGCAATGTTGTGAGTTCCAGTTGGGAACTGTTCATGCAGTGACACTATGTTACAGTATGGAAACTACAAGGTTGGAAGACTCTGATCTTATACAGGAGCTGCTGGCAAACTTTCCCCTCTTCCCCTCATAATTTACAGAGACACACATTACTTTTATTACCCTGGAATATGAGTAAAATTTTCTGCAGAGGGAAGGATGGCATCCTATGTTTATTACCTTGAAATGTAGGCAATTTCTTCTGGGAGAGATGTCACTAAATGTCTCTGGAGGGAGCGACTGTCTTTATCTTCACTTGTCCAGAAAAGTAAATAAATTTGCTCCAGAGGGATTCCCAGTCCCTATGTTTCCAGGGCTGCATACTTAACACCAAGATTCCAGATAACACCTGGATATGTAATGCCTCCAAATATTCATGGAAAAGTGACTTCCAGTAAATAGAATACTGATCAAATAGAATAGCTAAATTTGAAGAAAATGTCAAAATCAAGTTTAGCAATAACATCAAAAATTAGAAATCTCATGTAATGTGGGTGACTATATAAATTGGGTATCACCACTTTAAAAAACTGTTTAGTATTGTCCACCAAAACTGATCATAAGCATATTCCACTATACAAGGCAATTCCACTATTAGTAATATAGCCTACAGGTGAGCAAGATTATTCCAAGAGACATACACAAGAACATTCAGCACAGCATTATTTATAACAGCTCCAAACTGGGGAAAAAAACACCTATCAGTCAAGAGTAGATTTAGTAACTATCTCATGGTATATTGATATAATCACATAATTTAATCAATAAATGAGTGAAAAATAATAAACTACTGCTACAGACAATAACACAGATGAATTTACAAACATAATATTGCATGAAATAAGTCAGACACAACATAATATATGCTGTATAATTCCTAACACATGCAACTTTTTCAATGGGCAAAAATAAATTATGATGTTAGAATAATATTTCTTTGATAGGACTGGTGACTGGAAAGGAACAAAAATGAGGCTCTTGAGATACACATGTTTTTCTATTTTGATATTTAGGGATTTCATGAACATATTCACTGCAAAAATTCACTTACAATGCATTTATGATGTGCTGTTTGAAATATGTTTATTATACTTCAATTTTAAAAGTAAAAAATATTTTTGTAGAATTTTGGTTGTATAAAATATAGTTTTGCAATAAACTGATGAAATTTAATTAGTTATATTTAAACTTTAGTTTAAGCACTTGAAATACTGTAAAGATCCCATTCAAAATGTTAATCATGCTCATACAAATAAAGCAATATTTTTTTATATGCAATCCAATATGTGCTAAAAATTTCTTATTAAAAGTTAGTTTTTCAGACATTCTGTTTATGGTGGCAGTAAGTAAATCCTTCAATATCTTAACTCAAATGTAATTCAAATAGTATCTCTGACGATATATAAAACTATTATTTATGTTGGGATTTCTTTTAACTTTGTGCTTTAGTAGGGCACTATTAAAAATGCAATTATGTCAGTTACGCAAGAGTAATAATAAACAAAAAATAACTGCATGAATTTCATCTCAGCCTGAGTAGCAAAATGATCAAAACATAATTATCTTTATATTTGAACAATGAATATTAAAAGCAAAATTTTAGGAGCCAGCCTCACATCCCAAAATGATGATGATATTCCAAAAAGTTACACCTACATTAAGGCGAATCTCTCATTTTACTTGAATTATTTGAATTGTGTGACACTTCAATAAAAAATGAAAATACTTTCAGAAGTATGCAATATGGAAAATTGCTAATTAAAAACTGAAAAAAACAGTCGTCTCCAAGTTATACTAAATTATTGAGAATTGGATTCACCAAAACAATATGGAGATACATTAAAATACAATAAATATTAATGATGATTCATTAAAATAATTATGCTTTAGGCATTTTTTCCCTAAAATTCACTTTAAATCTAAATCCCCAGTAACTCTCTCGACCACATCTTTCCTGGTAACTTCCTACTGCTGCTGAAACAAATTACCACCAACTCACCTGAAAGCAACAAAAACGTGTTACCCGAAGGTTGAAAGTCCAAAATGAGTCTCCCAGGGCTAAAGTCAAGGCATAGATAGTCAAGGGAACAATCTGTTTCTTTACCTTTTTTCAGCATTCCTTGGCTGGTAACCACGTTCTCCTTCAAAGCCAGCAATGGCTAGTTGAGTCTTTTTTCACACCGCATTATTCTGACACTCCTCTTTTGTAGACAAATCTCCCTCTGTCTCCTTCTTATAAGGACACTTGTGATTACATTGGGCCCACCTAGAAAATCCAGGCTAATCTCCCTAATTCAAGATCTTTAATTTAATTACATCTACAAAGTCCTTTTTGCCTTGTAAGGTCACATATTGGCAGGTTCCAGAGATTAGGATGAAGATATCTTTGAAGATCCATTTTTCAGCCTACCACATTTCCTTTTTCATTTACTTAGCCCATTTTAAGTCAGAGGGCATTTTAAGTATATTTTTTAATAGAAGTTATGATAGAGGAATAGAGATTTGAAGAAGAGTGAAGCCTAAGGGAAACTTAATGCCATAGTTGGAAGGGAGGAATACAGAAAGAAGAAAGGAATGTAATTACTTCCAAGAGAATAGATTAAGTACTGCTTCACCTCCCTAGGAACACAGAAGAATATTTTTTGATATAAAGCCAGGTTTGAAGGAAATCTTGACTAGGAGCCCATGAGGCAACCCAGGCCCACAAAATCCTCAAAGTATGGCAATTGTTACAGACTACGTCGAAACCAATAAAAATATGTATGTGTGTGTTTAAAGAAAACAAAAGTGGTAGTATTTATTGTTGGTTATTGACAGTGAAGACGTGGTCAACTAAGAATCTTGACTCACTATACACCTAAAGATTTCAAACGTGAGGATGAAATAATAACCATGAATTTTATCATGCTCAAACGCTGGGATGTATTGTTTAACCACAGCATATGCTCATTTTCCAATTGGATTTTTTCTTTTAGTATTGAGTTTTGAGAATTCTTTCTATATTCTGAATACTAATCCTTTGATATGCAGTTTGCAAATATTTTCTCCCAGTCTATACCTTGTCTTTTTACCCAACTAACAAGGTAAATTAACCACAGAACAAAAGTTTTTAATTTTGATGTGGTCCGATTTCTAAGTTTTCATTTATGGATAATGTTTTTGGTATCAAGTCTGGAACTTTTCACTTACTGCTAGATCCCAATGATTTTTTGCCATTTTTTTAAAGAAGTTGTTTTACATAGTCCTATTTGAAGAAAGACTAAGTGTTAATTTAAAATCATTTACAGCTCCATGTTTTTGACTGCCATAAATTTTGACACAGGAAAGTCTACTAATTCAATCAAGTGTCTATAACAATTTCCTATTGTTCCTGTAACAATTTACTATAAACTTTGTTTTAAAACAGCACAAATTTATTATCTTACAGTTCTGGAGGTCAGAAGTCCAAAATGGGTCTCTTTTGGCTAAAATCAAGTGTTGACAGGGCTACATTCCTTTCTGGAAGCTCTACATGAGATTCTGTTTTCTTGCCTACTACAGTTTCTAGAGTCTACTCACATTCTCTAGCTCATGGTTCCCTTCCATCTTTAAAGCAAACAACAGTTGGTCAAGTATTTCTCATATCACATCACTGTGACATTGTCTCTCCTGTGATCTTCTTTCACTTATAAAGATCCTTGTGATTATATTAGGCCTACTCAGATAATTCAGAATAATCTCCCCATCTCCAGGTCAGCTGATTATAAACCTTAATTCCATCTGCAACCTAATTCCCCCTTACCATGGAACATAACATATTCACAGGTTCCAGGGATTAGCCCATGGACATCTTTGGAGGGAGCCATTGTTCTGCCTACCACGTTCTCTATAATGTCAACAAAGCTGTTGAGCAGAATCCAGTGATCTGAACTAATCTCTTGGCATTGTGTGGGTCCCTTGGCATTTTTAGGACACCACAAAAAAAGCTTATAAGATCATAATATAGTTTGAGTTTTGATAACTTCATCTGACTTCCTTCCTGCTTCTTGAAATAAACATTATCACCTGATAGTGTTAGTTTTGGTTGCTATAACAAAATGCACTTGCTAGGAGGACTATCTTCAGCTGGGATTAATAAAAAAGAAACTTTGTTCCTTGTTTATCTTCCTTTGCCTCTGTCCTACTATAAAGCAAGGTCTGAACAAGCAGTGACAAAGCAACCCAGGTGGAAAAACAACTTTCTAGTGTTAGAGCTTTTTTCCCAGGTGCTTTTAACCAGGAATATGAAAACACTATTGAACAAGACCGTAAAGGGTGATAAAAAAATAAGAAAAGACCATGTTAAAACTACTCCTTAGAAACAATGCTATTAACCCTAGGTGAAAATTTGCCATAGGCCAAATTGCTGAATATCCAAACTCTCCTGGTTGAACAGGGTTGTAGATTGTAACACAACCACCTCCTAAGAGTGTTAGCCATGCCTAATATTACCTCCTGGGATAACAACTCTTACAGGAATCTTTTTTCTTAGGTTAGAATGAGAATGTCTCATTACATGCAAGCCATAGTAGCTGCTTTATTTTGCATATTCTATCAGTGTAGGAAAATGGAAAACATAAATGATTAGCCATATATCTTTCAAAATATTTAGAGGGAAAATGGTAGGCTTGGCCTCAGATGGTGCTTTAAATTCTACATCAATATTTTAACCTCAGCAATGAGGTATAATCTATTTCAATTTTTCTCTTAAGTTTTATAAGACAATAGATAATTTTACTCACTTAATAAATGCCACTATCTAATTGGATTTTAAAATTTTAGCCTAATTTTTTTTTTTTTTTTTTTTTTTGTGAGGAGCTCAACCCTGAGCTAACATCCGCCAATCCTCCTCCTTTTTTGCTGAGGAAGACGGCCCTGGGCTAACATTGGTGCCTATCTTCCTCCACTTTATATGGGACGCCGCCACAGCATGGCTTACCAAGCAGTGCGTCGGTGCGCGCCCGGGATCCGAACCAGCAAACCCCGGGCCGCCGCAGTGGAGCGCGTGCACTTAACCGCTTGCGCCACCGGGCCGGCCCCTAGCCTAATTTTAAACATAGATTTTTAGAATAATCCTATCATTTTGGTTTTGTTGCAAATCACAACCATAACGAAACTACGATAAAAATTAAATTAGTTTTAAATTAAAATTTTTTTTTGGACATTTTCAATTTGTGCTTAACCGCATATTTTTTCAAGAAACATTTATTGAGCATCTACTATATTTCAGGAATTATTTCATTTGTACATAATGGATATAGCAAAGACAAAATAGAAAGCCTCTCTCTTAAAGTTTACATTCTAATGGGAGAAAGAGAAAACATACACATAACTAAGTAATTCTATACAACATTATGTGAGATTATAAAATGAAGAAATTTGAAGCATGGTAAAAGAAATATAAAATGAAAAGAGAGATCTCTTTTGATGGTCAGGGATGTTATCTCAGATATAATCTTTTTTACTACTTGGTTGACAGACAATAGTCACAGACAATATGCTATTTCAAATACCTTATATAAAAATAATCCTCATCAACATTACTCAGGCAATGGAGACTCAGACTCTGAAACACAGTAGATATTTATTCTAAAATAAATATGGTTGTAAGGAGATGTTATAAAAACTACGCTGTAACTAAAGCACTTCAAAAAATACTCTACTAAATACTGAATAAAGCCTCAAACTTAGAGTAATCCTAACCAGTCACAAAATTAAAACTGTCATTTGTCACATTTAAATTTTGTTTTTATCTTAAAGCCGTTTTAAATATGAAAGATGTTAATTTGTGTACGTTATTAATCCATTAATTGGGGGAGTTTCAGTCTTTTTTTTTTTTTTTTTACTATTTTGAAAGAAAAAAGAAAGCAAAGACACTGAGCAAGAATAAAAATTCAGACAGCCACCGTTGTTTCGGATAAATTGTATGTTTTTACCCGAAGATCCAGTAATGGCAGAGTGAAGGTCAAAACAAAAAGGAACAGTTGCAGAGGTCCGATGAAGGTATAGGAAGATAGAGCTGTGTTAAATCTGTATTTGAAGCTATTGTGTTCACTCATGAGTTTTTTTCTCTTCAGTGATTATCAGTTCTGGTATGAATATATAGAAGACAGATGATACAGAAGTGGGTCTCCATCTCCTCATATTTTCTTTCTGCATAATTAATACAGGGCCCAATGAACTGGGCATTGAGAATTCAAAAAATTAACAGGAAATTCTTATTTTATATGAATGGCTAATAAACTAACAATGAGTTGCCAAATAGTTTTCATTTAATTTGCTTGGCTTGATCTATTGTTAGATAGATAACAATTCGATTCAAATTGAATTGAAACAATTCAGTTCAAATAATTGAAAAAAATTATTTCAATTCCACACACAGTAGAAATGTTTCCTTTTCAAACTTATAATGTCAACCAGGAGTAAAGAATGGGTGAGTGTTTATACATTGGTTGTGTATTATATTTGCTGAACCTCATCTGCTAACTATACGTAGTTATTTTAAAATGTTGCTGTGTGTGTGAAAATTTTAAAACTACAGAAAGGTAGGGAAGAAATTGGTTTCACTCAATCAATTATACTTAAGAAATAGGGAATAGAGAAGAGTGTATGATATGAGAAGAGAGACAGATTTCATTCATTATAATTAATAACTGCTTGCAGTCGAATATGTATCCTACAGGTGAAAGTAATTTTATTGTTATTCTTAATAAAAATGTCTAACAAATCTCTTACAGAGGTTTTACTCATACCAAAATAAATTCTTCATAATGATTCAGTTTCATCATGTAATTAGAATGGGATTTAAAATTAACATCCCAAAATTATGTAATTAATTACATTCAGCTTCAATTACAATTACTAATTGATACAAAGCCTTTAGCTTAACTTCTAGAAGTAATGAATTTTACAAAAAGAGTTGTGAACAAGTGGTTAGATTGCATTAGCCCACTACTTCATGTATACTGGCTAATTAGACAAAATTTCCTTTTACTAAACAGCTCAAGAAAACAGTGCTGGGAAGTTTGGTAGGTTAAATTTCTCCTGAAATTCTTAATTTGGTATTAAACTCTTCCAATATTCTCAATTATATTCTGTTCTTAAGTCCATCTCTATTCCTTCTCTTGCCCACTTTTTGTGACTATAAAGTAGAAGATCCTACCCAAGTGGGTCTATCTATTTTTCAATTTCTTTCATATCGTCAGTGCCAGCTATAGTTTACAGGAATTTCACCTGTGGTATAAATGAATTAATAAGAAAAGGAAGACACAGAAATAAAATAGATTTCTCAGCGTCCCAAGATTTCAAAGAATAATATGGCTGAACCTTAAATATGGTGAGAAAACAGAATTTTCTTTTTTTTTTGGCAGCTTTTAAACTTCTGAGTTGGAGCGTTAGATTTTGAATTTAGGGGCACACAGTATCACTGGATATATTGCTTGAAGTGCAGATACCTGAACTCCACTCAGAGAAACTGATTCAGAGACCTGTGACCCATGGAGCACAATTTTAGAAACACTGACTTTAAGAACAAGGAGGATATTGTTTTAGATACCAGGAATTTGTGGCCCTCAGGTAGCTTAAAAAACCAAACAGACAAAATTGATCTGACTTGAGCTAGCTGTGAGTTTTCATTTTCCTTGTGAAGCCAAATCATCACGTCAGAGACAGGTGAACTAGCTCCTTCAGACCATCTAAATGATAAATGTTTTAAATAAAAACTTGTACGTGGGCCGGCCCCGTGGCGCTGCGGTTAAGTGCGCACGCTCTGTTGCTGGTGGCCCCGGGTTTGGATCCCTGGGCGCACACCAACGCACCGCCTGTCAGGCCATGCTGTGGCAGCGTCCCATATAAAGAAGTGGAAGAAGATGGGCAAGGATGTTAGCTCAGGGCCCGTCTTCCTCAGCAAAGAGAGGTGGATTGGCAAGGATGTTAGCTCAGGGCTGATCTTCCTCACACATACACACACAAAAACGTATAAATTCTCATTCAGCCCTTTCCAATGTATCATTTTAAAATGTTCTCCTTGGTTTAGCTTTTTTCCAATAACCAAATTACCAACATAAAATGACTGGAATTAGGAAAGAAAAATTCTTATACAGGGATATATAGGAAAATCCTGCCCTTCATTCAGAAATTGGACCACTGTCTCCTTGTAGGTGTTGGCTCACACAAGTGATGTAGAAATAGATGTCTACTAGACAGCTTGAACCTGAGCCCCTGCCTCAGATCACATGCTCAGATGCGTGGTAATAGCCTGCACAGATAAATAGAAACCACCATCACATCGCATATATGTAATTGTAAAACCATTCTGTATTTGAAGAAACGTGTAGATAAGGGTCACTTTGGAGACTAGTAATTCCATAAATCTGATTCCTAAATGGAAGCCAGAATTACAGACTCAATTACAAATAAAACCCTCCTGTATATATGTAGTCACAACTTGTTTTATGTTATAAATCCTGTGGGAATGTAATAAATATCCATTATTTCTGCATTAACTTGAAATATCCCATCTATTGTTAAAAAAACCTTTATATACACATGCATATATATATATTTACATATATACATACATATGCATATATACACTTAGAAATTTTATAAATATTTCAATATTATTATGTATAATATATCACAATAGTACTGTCTATGCAATATATAACAATACATTATATAAATTAGTTAAATATTATAATACTTCTCTAAATACATGTGTTTGTGTTTATGTGAGAAGAAAACATTTCATTGAGAACTTGTTTGGGTACAAGTGACAGAAAACCTAAATTAAATTGCCTTACTGAAAATAAAGAAATTTATTGACTCATATAAATGAAAAACCAGGACTACAGTTAGATTTAAGCCCAGCTGTATTAAGTGTTAAAACAAGTACAAGAAGATTTGGATGGACTATATCTGTTGACTTGGCTTTCTTTGTTTCAATACATTTACTTTATTTTCAGGACTGTGTGGAGGTTTGATGGCTATAGATGTTGTTTTTAGTATCCTAGGTCCAAATCTAGCAAGAGTTATTACTGCTGGCTATTCTAGCAGTGTGGGATCTGAATTGCTTAGCTTGCTTAGCTTCTTTCATGAACCTAGCCTTGACACTTCACTGTGAACAAGGAAGGAAAAAAGAAAAGAAGGCCTTCTAAGTCAATGATGGTCCAGGATTTTCAAGGATGACTAGATTTTTGGCAAGTTTACTGAATTGATGATGTCTTTTAAAAATATAGGAAACTTCAAAAGAGAAAGTTCAGGAACATTACCATAATTTCTATTATAGCCACTTGGAGTTTGATGGGTTTGATAGTATCAAGTGGATATACTGAATAAAATGTTGGCTAAATGGATCTGGAGTGCTGAAGAAATTTATAGGCTGAAAATATAAATTTAAGAATCATCAGTATAGGGTCGGCCCTGTGGCTTGGGGGTTAGGTGCACGCACTCCGCTGCTGGTGGCCCGGGTTCGGAACTCGGGTGCGCACCGAGGCACCGCTTCTCCGGCCATGCTGAGGCCGAGTCCCACATACAGCAACTAGAAGGGTGTGCAGCTATGACATACAACTATCTACTGGGGCTTTGGGGGGAAAAAAATGAATAAATAAAATCTTTAAAAAAAAAAAAAAAGAATCATCAGTATAAATGTTATTTAAAGTTGGGATTAAAACCTTGTTACCTAAACATTTAGGAGAGTGTTGGAGATGGACTAACCAAAGAAGGCAAAGGAACAAAGACCTCAAGAGGGGTATAATTCCACGGATGCTGATGTCTAACTGTTTCTCCTCATCTGGGCACGTGGTTGGTGGGAATCACTTCCTGGCCCCTGCTCTTAAGTGGGGATGGGTGACTGGCTCTGCCAATGCCAATGCAGTCTTGCGGCCGTTTGTGAACTATCACATTTAATTAACATACGAAACTCTTCATGTTCTCTCACTCTTTCTCTCTTTCTTTCTCCACAGCAAATAGCAACTTCCTGATGGGAGCTGCTCTAACTGTCTGGACCCATGACTAATTCCAGTGAGCACAATTTCTCTGCTAATCAGTAATTTGAAGAAGGAATAAATGTGTGCCAATATTTATAAGTGTATCACTCAGTCCATTCTGGCTGAAACATGTTGTGCCTCAGTTACAAATGGAAACATATTCCAAGGAGCATGTGAAAAACAGCCTGTGAGAGCAAACTGAAAATCAAAACATATCCGTAGGATTATTTATCAAAAGAGAAATGTTGGCAATTGTATATGTAGATAGTGAATTAACCTGGGAGGGATTTAATTATTCTATATTGTTTTTGTTTGTTCAATACCCTGGGAGTTTATTAATAATTGTGAGAGTTATTAGAGAACGATATACTATTAATAGCAAGCAATCTGTAACGTTACATGTGTTACTTATGTTATGATCAGGAAATTGCTTCTCACATGGATAACATCACATTAAATAATCATGACAAATCTTTTACCAACACTCTTGTTTTGAATAATCTGAAAAAGAACATCCCTTTGCAATTAGCCTAAGTGGCCACTGGATGTCAGTATTATGTTATGCCTGTTGATTATTTACTCTGTTTTGGTTAGTAATTTCCTGTAGGTATTTCATAATTTACAACTCTATCTTAAAGAAAAACTTCAAACAAAAAAGTCATATTATATTAAAAATTATTTATGTTTAGGCAACCCAACATTCAAGGTCCCCTTATCTACCAAGATTTTTTTTTTTTTAATTCTCTGATACTGAATTTTAAAGATTTATTTTGAAAATACACAGGGCAGTTATTTTTTGCTTTGTTTCATATGCCTGTTTCAATCTTTGCACATTACCATTGAAGCCAGCAAGAATGTTTCTAAAATGTAAACTATATCTGTGTTTTGTTGTTATATTTATCTGTTACAATTACCAAATTAAGATTATACTAAAATTGGTAAACTAATCGCTGGGTATAATTTGACCTTTCAGAATTATTGAAAAATAATGATCTTGGCCTTAAAATATTTATTATTTTTTTCATGAAAGAGCCTTTAAATTTTTATAAATTGATATCAATATAAAAGCTTTTAAGTATAATAGGAAATCAATGCTGAATTGATTTCTTTTGTAATATTGACAATGTGAAAAACAATGAAATTAAAGAATAAAATAAAAATATTAAGTTGGAAGTCTGGATTTTAGACCACAACTATTTGTAGTGCATAGTGTCATTCTTACTAATATTAACAATGTATATTCTCCCTGGTTTTATCTAAAGTTTTATTCTCTGAGCAATGAGTGAATTAGATTACCATACGATGATGAATTAGGCTTGATCCAAGTTGTTTTTTCTTTTTTGAGGAAGACTAGCCCTGAGCTAACATCTGATGCCAATCCTCCCTTTTTCTTGATGAAGATTGGCCCTGGGCTAATATCCGTGCCCATCTTCCTCTACTTTATATGGGATGCTGCCACAGCATGGCTTAACAAGAGGTGCATTGGTGCGTGTCCAGGATCTGAACCTACAAACCCTGGGCTGCCGAAGCGCAGTGCATGCATTTAACAGCTGCACCACCAGGCCTGCCCCCCAAGTATTTTATATTACCACCTATTGGTGACTCTAGTTTAATGTGATTCGTTTTTATGAAAATTTCTTAGAGAAATTTGTGCTTATTAATTTTCTGAAACAAGTGTGATAAATTATTTTATCCACATATCCCCTTTTCTTAAATATTTATTCAGAATATTTTATAGACTTTTAACACCTACTTAAGAAAAGGAATAAATATACATATTAGTATAATCTAATATAACACAAGGATGACACTAGTTTATTTAGCAGTATTAAAAAGTCTTATTAAACTTGCAGATTCAATATAATTTTAGACAAATTTTTAATGTGCCAACAAATTTTTACTTTGAATCACTCATGTATGTATGTTACTCTGTTAAGTAATCTGATTAATATCACTTATGAAAATGCTCAATATTTTACATCTATTTAAAAATTTTTTTCATATACAAAGTTTGATAATGAAGTCAGATATATGTATTTCCCCCTCCATGGTGAAATTCACATTGCATATGAGAAGCCACTTCTTGTGGGAACTATATGTAAAAACATAGTCTGGGTGAGTTTATTTTATTCTATTTTTTTAATTTTTTGTGAGGAAGATCAGCCCTGAGCTACCATCTGCCAATCTTCCTCTTTTTTTTGCTGAGGAAGACTGACCCTGGGCTTACATCCATGCCCATCTTCCTCCACTTTATATGGGATGCCGCCACAGCATGGCTTGACAAGCGGTGTGTCGGTGCACGCCTGGGATCTGAACCCTGGGCCACCACAGCAGAGCATGTGCACTTAACTGCTGCACCATCGGGCCGGCCCCTGGGTGAGTTTATTTTAGATAAACAGAACATACAGGGAGTTTGTATATGGTATCAACTGAAATGGGGAAAAATTATATTTAGGTTAACATAATTTAATTAGATCATATATAGTTCATATTTTTGTCATAATCAATCTTCATTTTCACTTGAGCTACTAAATAAACTCAACTAGATAGTTTAATGGAAATATGAGGAATAACGAATAAATAAAAACTGAAATAAAATAATAAAACCAATGATAAATTTTCAGACTACAAAACAACTGCAAAATTTTAAAATAGAGCTAATTTTCTTTTTCTTTGGTGAGGTCACAGGATGTTTTTTTTCCTCTGTCTCTCTGTAAGACCTTTTCATTTTCATGTTTCCTTTAGGTCAGACTTTCTCCCTTCAATGACAGCTTCTGTGGAGAACTTGCCATGGTACCAATTATGGTTCTGAATCAGTGACTTTCATTACAAGTGTGCTCATTATCTAACTAATACAATGTATTGAATATTAATTCCAAAATCCTAGAAGAGAGAATCTGATTGACCTAACTTGGATCAGGTGGGATGCTACATACAATAGTCTGTTACTAGCATTTTGGTCTCTCATATTGTGTAAGGTTTCTTCTTCTAAGGTTCTCCTATTATGAATGTACTGTCATTGCCCTACTTTTACAAATGATAAAACAGATGCATATGATGCCCAAGTAACTTTAGTAGAAGTGGGAATAGAATTTAGACAGTCTAGTTCTGTAAACTGTTTTGTTACTTTTTTTATAAATTTTTTTTTTAATTTTTATTTATTTATTTTTTCCCCCAAAGCCCCAGAAGATAGTTGTATGTCATAGCTGCACGTCCTTCTAGTTGATGTATGTGGGATGCGGCCTCAGCATAGCCGGAGAGGTGGTGCATCAGTGCGCGCCCGGGATCCGAACCTGGGCCGCCAGCAGCGCAGCGTGCGCACTTAACCGCTAAGCCACGGGGCTGGCCCCTGTTTTGTTACTTTTAACTTGCTTTATATTTTTTATTTAGGAAATAATGTATGTTCGTAGTAATAAGTGACACTAAAATGAGTAACGAAAAGATTAATAATCTGTTTCTACTTTTCCCTTTGCATAATTTTACAGAAGATAAATAGAAATAAACAACATTGAACAAGTATAGAGTCTTCAACTACTTTCTCCATTCTCAAACTTAACCACTGTACTCAGAATCGACAATGGCAATAGAGATATCTCTGAGAACTTGAGGAAACAAAAATAGAAGTTTTTATTCAGATTGATAAATTATGAAATAGATTACAAATGCATATGAAGAAAGACATGCAACAGCTTTGTAAGGAGATGAAATAACCTCCAGTTTGCCTGACTCAACTCAAAATAAATGGAAGGCATTAAAATATTTAAAAGAGATAATTATACTGCCAGGAGTGACATTGATGAACAATGGGTACATGGAAAAAGAAAAATAAACGTAGCAATTGGAACAGAATTTATTCATGCACTGTCCAAAACAGTGGAACATATTGTCATCCCCTGGCCAATTCTATCCATTTTTTGAGCTAAATATATTAGTTTATAAATTACAGCTTCATGCCTTCAAGGATTCGGATTATTTAACTCCCTCTATTTTCTTTAACCAGCATCAAACAATATTGTTTCTTTACTTCCTATGTGGGTCTGCCTATAAGGAAATAATATGTTAGTATAACATGAGTTTTCAATTGCATATTAGAGCTTTATTTATCATTAAATATTGATAATATGATATTCAGAGTTTGTTACTTTATCAGGAGCTTATTATGAGCCAAATAATTTGTTAATTACATTGCATACATCATCTCATATAATCTTCATAAAACTTAAGTGAAGTAGATATTTATCTTTATTTCACAGACGATACATTTGAGCATTAAATAGGTATAATGATTTAGGCAAGGTCAGGTAGCTAGAATATGGAGGAGACAGGTTTTGAAGTTAAGATGAAAACTAAAAAATACTATTCTGTGGACATGCTGTAGTCAGAACTTTATGAGATTCTTATGCTATTCATATCCCTGGACATAAGCCCCTGAAGTTTAAAACATAATACAATCTTTATAATTTGGAAATTTAAATAAGAACCTATTTTACTTAAAAATTAATGTGGTGGGGCCGGCCCCGTGGCTTAGTGGCTAAGTGCGTGCGCTCCGCTACTAGTGGCCTGGGTTCAGATCCCAGGTGCGCACTCATGCACTGCTTGTCTGGCCATGCTGAGGAAGCGTCCCACGTACAGCAACTAGAAGGATGTGCAACTATGACATACAACTGTCTACTGGGGCTTTGGGGAAAAAAAGGAGGAGGATTGGCAATAGATGTTAGCTCAGAGCCGGTCTTCCTCAGCAAAAAGAGGAGGATTGGCACGGATGTTAGCTCAGGGCTGATCTTCCTCTCACACACACACACACACACATACACACAAAAATTTAATGTGGTATATCTCTTCCTGCAGTGAGATTGCCAAAATCAAGTTTAATGACAATCATCCACAAGACTGCCCTCATTTAGGCACCAGCCACAATTTTGGTGGTCCCCAGAATCACTCACCTTCAGACCAACTGGCTACAAATTTGGGGGCTCCCACAATTATCCTCAGATTCCATAATTTTCTAGAAAGGTACACAGAACTCACAGCAAACACTGTACTCACAATTGCAATCATATTATAGCAAAAAGATAAGACAATAACCAGCCAAAAGAAGAGACTCATAGGCAGAATCTGGAGGAGTTCTAGACGTGAATCTTCCTCAGGGAAGCATTTGCTCTTGGTACCAATGTATGGAAATACTTAAAGAGTATAGGCAACCAGGGAAACTCAACTGAGCTGCTCTGTCTGGAGTTTTTGTTTCATTATATATGTATGATTGAATGAATTGCTGCTCATGTGACTCAGTTGCCAGCTGGAAATCCAGCAGATATCACATGGTTCAAAGCCTCTAATCATATGGTCAGTCTTTCTGGGGTGGCTAGCACTATTCTGGGTCATCTTGTTAGTGTAAACCGTCTAGGGCAGCATCATAAGTCGCCTCATTAGCATAATGAGGGGCCCACCATGAATAATAAAGGCACTCTTATCATTGGGAAATTCCAAACATTTAGAGATATATTAGTCAGGGTTCTTCAGAGAAGCAGAATCAACAGGATGTCTCTCTATCTCTCAAGAGACAGAGTTAAAATTTTTTTTTTTGTTAATTTTAAGGAATTGGCTCATGCAATTGTGGAGGCTTGGCAAGTTCAGAATCTGTAGAGTAGACCTGCAGGCTGGGGGCCTGGGAAAGAGTTGCAGTTGGAATCCAAAGGCAGTCTGCTAGCAGAATTCCCTATTCTTCCAGAAGTATCAATCTTTTTCTACTAAAGCCTTTACCTGATTCAATGAGACTTGCCACATATCGAGAGTAACCTGCTTTACTCCAAGTCCACCAAAGGAAATGTTGATCTCATCCAAAAAACACCTTCACAGAAATACCCAGAGTAATGTTTGACCAAATATCTGGGCACCGTGGCCAGCCAAGGCAACACATAAAATTAATCATCACAAGAGGTTACCTCCTTGGAACCAGAGACAGAAGCCAACCAAATTCTTTCCTTAATGATTGATAACATTGATAAAATTTATTGATAAATTTATATAGTGCTCAATTGTTCACTTTGTTTTTCTCCTAAGGATTTTAAGCCCAATATTAATAAGATGATGTGCTTTTTTTCCGCTAATCCATTCCTCTTCCCTGGGCTTGGTACATATCCAAGATAAATTCAGAGAGGAGCTGTGAGGGCTCCCAAGAAGAGCTGCTACTTTTTTCCATCCTCAGCTCCTATCCCAGACCCTCGAAGATTGTAATATGTAGGAACAAAATGGTTGACAACTCCAAGTGTAGGCTGAGGAGAAAAGGCAGGACTCTGGAGTGGTAAACTGATGGGTTATAGAGAAGACATGTCTTTAGGGGAATACAGTTGAAAGACAGACCAATGTCAGGGTATTTTCCTCAAAAGGAAGTGGATTTTGAGAGATGGTCCCAGATTTCAGATATAAGTATCCAAGTATCCATGGCTATTGAGAAGCTGAGGAAGTGCTGAACATCTAAAGGGACCTCTCTGTCATTCCATTTCTCTTTAGACTCTCAATGACATCTACGAAAAGTTGTTTGATAGTAGATAGTGTATCTCCTTTCTTTAGCAAGTAATAGCCTAATATGGCGTTTATATCTATTTGTTTATTTTGTTTTTTAAATTGTGGACAAACTAGCCTTGGAGTGAGTCAGAACTAAACACTAATCAGTCAAAGTGATGAACTGGTTGGGCCATGGCCAGATGTTCTTTCAATGTGTAGAGCAAGACATAGATGTGTTTCTAAGCGTTCTCTTTCTTTTCCAATGCATTGAGTGTGATTAGAAGTCATTTGAGAAAAATGAGATTCAAGGCATTAGCAAAACACTTGTTATTCTTCAATCTTCTAGTTAAATAATTGGCATTTTCCTGACAAACTTTTCTTTTATACTAGGAGGATATCATTTATACTTTAAACAAGGTAGAAGCCTGTTCATTTTAGTCATCTTATTAAATCACTGGAATTTAACACATGATTAATACAATTGCCAGTGTCATTTAAGACATAAAGTAAATCAAGCAATTTAGTAATCATGTTATCAAAGTAGTCAGAGAGGAGCGGAGTGCGACATTTGAGAACTAACCACGTGAAATTGGGAAAGAGGTGTTTCAAGTGCTTTGTGATTCTAAATGGTCTCTGCATCTGTTTTTGCTACTTATTTTTCACTGTATTTAAGCTTTCCTCCTCATTTTTATTTTCTCAGGGTCTGGTCACAGCATCAAAAATAGAATTTAATCTTATTTGGCCAGTGGGGTGGCAGAGATTAGTGGGTCATTTGGAAAAGGGATTTAAGAACAGTGCATGACAAATCTAATTTCATTTACGTAGTAGCCTTGAGCAAATTTATAAAATTTTTGTTGGTAGATACTGCAGACCCCTTCTAGCATACAGAGGCTACTAATTTAAAAACTACATTTCATGGGCCGGCCCCGTGGCTTAGCAGTTAAGTGCACGCGCTCCGCTGCTGGCGGCCCAGGTTCGGATCCCAGGCGCGCACCGACACACCGCTTCTCCGGCCATGCTGAGGCCGCGTCCCATGTACAGCAACTAGAAGGATGTGCAGCTATGACATACAACTATCTACTGGGGCTTTGGGCTGAAAAAAAGAAAATAAATAAAATCTTTAAAAAAAAAAAAAATACATTTCCAAAATTATCCTGCAAGTTTGGGGATGTAATTTAGATTCCTCCTCTCAAAATTTTGATTCAGAACCAAATTACATGGAGAGAGAGAGAGAGGACATAGGACGTTCGTCTTGTGGAGAGTCGTAATCGAGATGCGTGGTTCTGGAGCTGGTGACTGTAGCATTCCTTTCCTGGCTTCTTGATGCTGAGGCTTGTGCAGTTGGAGTGGTAGTACAGATTTTGGCAGATTGTGAAGTTCTGTATTCAGGAGAGACCCAGGTCACTTCTATTATTATTCTTTCCATCCTGTACCCAGATAAAAAGTGAGAGGCAGGGTATTAGCAAGGAAAAAAGAGAGACTAGATATGTGGAGGCATGGGTAGTCTCTTTGCTAATTTATTTAAATTAACTACTCATACACACACACACACATACACACACACACACGAATGGGTAGATTCATATATTAGAAGAAAGGAAGCAAGTTAGCAGTTTCCATGAACCAAATCTATACACCGTAAAGAATAACACAGTATCACATACGGTGGTGAATTTTTCCTCTATTTTTTAATGTAGTCTACTGTCCTATTGATCCTCTAGGTTCAGTATTTTCTGCTATGCTAAATAAGCAGATAATTCTTTCTGTTCCCTATTTAATATGCAGATAATGTGATGTTAATTTGATCACAAAATATCCCAACAAATTTCTGGAGTGACTATGACTTTGAGTAAGGAAAGGCTAAACATAGGTGTTATTTCCATAACTAAAATTGATTCAACATATACTTAGCCAGGGAAAGTAACATTTTTCTGTTCTTTCTTTTTAAAAATATATCCAATAAATGAAATTATCATGCTTTTTAACAAATACTTTCTATGCTAAAATGTCCTCAATTTCCAAAAGGGAAACCAAGATGTATTATATTTATCTCTAAAGGGGTTATTGATTTAATTGTAAACAATAAAATTGGATTAGATAACTTGAAAGTTGGGGAAAAAATAGAATACAACACGATGTTAATTCAGGATGGAAACAGAAATTAGAGTTTAAGTAAAATAAACAAATATACTATGCCTAAGTAATAAATAGCAAGATTGAAATGTTGAACTACTGAGAATTACTATTTAAATGACATTGTATTAACACTCATAGGAAACAGTTATGAGATGTTGTTTTTACTTAAAGATCTCACAGTTTTAGCTTAGGTATATGAGCAGTGGAAAGACATTGTAATAATTAAAACAATAAATAAAAAAGGATTCACCAGAGATTGTACATGAGCGGCATATTGTCTTAAAGATAAAATAAAATCTCTAGAGTAGACAAGAACATTTACGATCTGGCCACTATTTTGCCAGCCCTCTCTCTCACCACTCTCCATGTTCTGAACACTGTGTGTTCTGATCTAAGTGTGATTCCTTAAATAGTTCAGAACACTCACTAGTGGTACTTGCTTTTTCTGCTTGGAATACGCTTCATCCCTCTCAACCACCTGATTAACTCATTCTGTCTTTTATGACTCAGCTGTATCTGAAAATCCTTTTGGAGTCCTTCCCAGCAAAAACTTGAGATTTTTCCCTGATTTCCTCGTGGTCAGGGTTTAAAGGCAACTTCTCTGTTTGTCTCGTGGCTGGTGATTTCCTCCATCACAGTATTTGCGTGGCATTATAACCTTTGACTTATATTTATTAAATGTGTTAGAAAAACTAAAATATTAGTGTATTATACTCAAGTTATATCCTCCCTCACTTCCCACTTCCGTGAAGCAGACAGACTTTCCTGTGCTATATCGCCCCTGGGGTGGGTTATGATTCTTCCTTAAAGATGAAGCTGGCTGAATGCACTTTAATTCTTGGCTTTTTGTTTTGCTTTGTTTCTCTAAAACCTATGTTTTTCTAATTGGGATTCTTGTAGAGGGTATAGGTGAAGGGTGTGGAGGATACCAAAGGAGCTTGAGAATCACCAATGTGAGTAGAAGCAGCAGCACTCTTGGGAAGTAGCAATATTCTGAGGAGGTGACTATGAGACATACCTGGGAGAGTAAATCTCAGGCATAGGGTCTTCCTGAGATGCCCAAGTTCATCTTGTTCCGTGCATGGCCTGAAGTAGCAGAGCCTGGAGATCTGGGAGAGGCAGGGGAACTGGCACAACAGATGTCTCACCTGGAGAGAGAATATTCACATAACCAATGAGATCTCTTCTATCTATTATCTCCTTTGACTAACTTTCTAGAAAGAAACACAGAAAATGATTGAGGTACAATCTCCAGTCACCTCAGTTTGTTGAAAGTCTTAGAATCAGATTTTAGTTAATTTACACATTTATAAAATAACAAAAGAAAACAAAAGTATTAACAAAAAAGTCAATCTATATTTATACCAAATGAATTCATTAATAGTTCACCTTGTTTTAGAAATTATTCAAGTCAGTTATTAATTTCTTTGGCTGTGTCCTTGTCTATGTTATGAAATTTTGAGGCAGGCATCCTGTTTTGTCTTTGTCTTCAGTAACCATCATAATGTCTGACTTATTGTGGGTACTATATCATATGAACAAAAATAAGGCAGAATATGTCTCATGGATGTTACATATTGATACTTCATCCTGGACTTTAAAGCCCTTATTCACAGGCTAAATAACTTGGAATTTGTATAAAAGTACAAGAGGAGGAGGGGCATTTCTGGAGGCTCAGAGAATGCTGAAGACTCATTCATCATTTGACCTAAGGCTCTGTGGAAAAAAAAAAAAAACATTTCTGGTGTATCCATGATCATGAGCAAAGTTGTTTGTGAGTGGATTGTTTATGAAGTTGCATAAGACAAAAACCTTGCCTCAGTAAACATGCTGCATTTATAAACTCTCTTACAGCCATTACTGTCGATACATTATGTATGATTGCTTTTGAGGGGTTGACCCTGACACTAAATTAGGGAATCCAAACTGACCCAGAGATGAGCTGATAATTCAATTGCAGCAGGAAAAATAAATACAAAAAACAACAATGGAGCAGGGAAAATAAACACAAAAAAAACCCAATGCAACAACAAAAGCAACAGCAAAAACATGTGAATTTTCTGCAACATCTAAGGGGTTATTTTCCTCACTGCGGCTGGGCAAATGGATTTTTCCACACTCCACCAGGATAACATGGAACCTAGCCAAATGACCCTGTGAGATAGACTTTCTGCTGAGAGGATGCTCAGGCTTACCGGCATGGGATCCAGTTTCTAATCTGAGTTTCTTGTCAATCTTAACATTCTAATTCATCTTTTAATATACTAGTGCCTTTGTAAATAAAAATGGGATTATATATCCTGCTCTTTCATTTATCCTGTACATTGTGACTTTTTAATATATTCTAACTCATATGTTCATAAAATGTTTAGACAGTATATATATATATACACATGTATGTATATGTATATATACATCAATAGCAGCTGTGTAAAAGCATTGCAGAAGGGAAGATTACAATGTTTTATTTAAAGGAATAAGTTGTGCAGTTGTGCATGTTTTTATATGTTCTTATTGAAAGAAGTTTTGTCTGGAAAACAGATTTTTCTGAAACTAAAAACTTCCTTTAAGAATTCATTCCAGATTAAGAAGTAAATTTTTAACTTTTTCAACACCTTCAGTTTATTTTGCAAACAAAAATGACTTTATTCTTTTATTTTTTTGTGAGGAAGATCGGCCCTGACCTAAATCTGCCAATCCTCCTCTTTGTTTTTTTTTGCTGAGGAAGACTGGCCCTGGGCTAACATCCATGCCCATCTTCCTCCACTTTATATGGGACGCCACCACAGCATGGCACGACAAGCGGTGCGTCGGTGCGCGCCCGGGATCCGAACTGGTGAACTCTGGGCCGCCACAGCGAAGCACACGCACTTAACCGCTTGCGCCAGTGGGCCGGCCCCCAAAAATGACTTCAAGTGGAGCTAGATTAACATGTTCAATAATACATCAAGGCAAAATCAAAAAAACTAAACAGTTTTTTTTTTTACATATTAGTAAAATGTAGGGCAGAATAGTGATCCAGGGGGTAGTCACAGCCAAGAAGAATATTCATTCTTACAAAGAACAAAGAATTAGAGCTCATAGTGATTTATATTTTATCCACATTAAACTCAAATGGCCAATAAAATGATACTCACCTAAAGTCTCTATGTTTGCAACTAAAAAAATATGGACTGGTTTGCGTAAGTAAACTGGATGTCAGGAGAAAAACATATTATTATTCTACAAAATTAATGAACATCAGAAAGGAGGTCTATTTTTTTGTGAATTCGGGGGAAAACATCCTCTTTGCTCAGCAAGGTAGCAATCTAAGAGACAAACAAGATAGCACCAGTAGAGGGAGAGAGAGTGTGGATGTCCAGGGTACAGACTTGACTTTAGATAACAGAGAAGGTTTTGCAAAATTAAATTCCCTCTGAAATACACAAGGCTTAACATAAAATAATGTTATACTGAATATCAAGAAGTTTGAGGTCCAAAACTCTTCCAACTTTTCTAAATTTTTTATGAAGTCTAAACATCTAAGGGAATTACCTCGTTTATATTTGTTAGAGTAACTTCAGATTCTCTTACATCGGAACACAAAAATATAGAATAGGTACTATCTTTCAGCTGAAATCAAGAGATCTAACAAACAGTTTCAAAAAGGTATTTCAAATCATAATATGGCAAAGAGCCCAGCCTAAAACTTTAAACCTCAGCACAGTGTAACTTTGTTATGAGGACAAGAGAGATTATAGGCTAGGGGTTCTCTATTTGAAAGAATTTTCCAGGTAGGAGACCTATATTTTCCAATTTCTAATCACCTTCTCTACAATCCTACGTTCCTTGGTTTATCTCATACATGCGTTTGAAGTTCATTTTAAGAAATTCAGTGAGCCACTCATAATCTCAAGAAAATGGAGGTCAACTCCTAGTCTAAAAAATGATGTTAACAATAACACCATTAAATTTCTCTTTCTTATGAGGTGTAGATTTGGGAGAAAATAAATATGCAAAAATATTATAAAAATAGAAACATTAGCTTGGTTCTAAATCTCTAATTTTCATGTTTATCTGATATTTTTACCTCACTTGTGAGAATAAGCATAAATTAAAATCATCTATTCATTTATTAGTGTTCACTAATTCAATCATCAAACATTGAGCCTCACTATAGGCCAACTACTCTGAATTAGATATCCATAAGGCAAAAGTCTCTTCAAAAAGGAACTTGCTGGGCCAGTCCAGTGGCATAGTGATTAAGTTTGTGCGCTCTGCTTCAGTGGCCCGGGGTTCGCAGATCCCGTGCGTGGGCCTACGCACAGCTTTTCAAGCCGTGCTGTGGCAGGCGCCCCATATAGAGTAGAGGAAGATGGGCATGGATGTTAGCCCAGGGCCAATCTTCCTCAGCAAAAAAGAGGAGGATTGGCAACAGATGTTAGCTCAGGGCTAATCTTCCTCAAAAAAAAAGGAACTTGCTGTCTAGAAAAGAGCACTGCATCAAGGAGGCCAAGCGGAATATAACACAAACACATGTATTTGTGTGTGTTCACCATGTATTTTGACAAATGATAAGAAAAGCACAGCACAGAAGAGTTGAAGACAGTCTTTGAACTAAGGGACTCTGAAACTGTCTTCCCACACTTGGCCGCATATGCTCAAGCTTTTTGCTCCCCCTAACTGAAAGGATCATTGACTATAGAGCAGGAGTTTTTTTTTGCTTAGGTAAATTTTGTGTTAGCCATTTTGCCACTGAGTTGAACTTGCCAGTTACTCCCATAAATGTTGGTTTCACAAAAGGAAGCCGTGAAGGTAATGTTTACTGAATCTCATATAAAACGATTTTCAAATCTTCATTTTCCCAAGTCTATTGAGAACCAGCATCCATGACTGTTTAACAAGTTACAAATGATTTGGGATTTGAGTAAAACCATAGTTAAAGCTGCATTAAATTGAAGATAATTGACTCAGTTAAGCAGGCTGTTGACATGCGTTAGCCTTGCGATAGAAGGTGATTTTTAGCATATTTAAAACTTTCTTGTGTCATTAAGAAATTAAAAACGCTTCTAGTATAAATGTTCACGTTTTCCTGAATCAGCAACCTTATCCTAGCATATATTCTTGAAATTTTATGCAGAGCAGTAAATAAAATGCTTCTTTCTGAACTGAATTCAGAACCAACTAAGAGACAGATACAGAAGTCACCATAATGGACATCAAAGTGTTCATCTTGTTACTGAAGGACAATAGGTAGTCAATCGATCAGCTTATGTTACAGTAACGAAGCACCCCTAAATTTGAGTGGCTTACAAGAGCAACAAGACTCATTTCTTGACCACATTACGTTTCATTGTAGCTTGACTGTGGTTCTGCTCCATGTCTTCCTTATTTCGGGGTCTAGGATGTAGGAACAACCTCTGTCTGGGCCCCTTCACCCATCTCATGGTGGAGAAAAGAGAATGATGGCAGAATCATACTCCGGTTCTTAAGGCTTCTGCTCAGAAATGGTTCATGTCACTTCACACATTTTATTTAAAGCAGAGTTTCTCAAACTCAGCATTACTAACCTTTGAGACTAGGTAATTCTTCGTTTTTAGGGGGTGGTCGTCTTGTGCATTATTTGTTTAGCAGCATCTTTGGTGTTTACCCATTAGATACCAGTAGCAACCCCCAAGTTGTAAAAAATACAAATGTCTCCAGATCTTACCAAATGTTCCCTGGGGAACAAATAGTCTCTGGTTGAGAATTACAGGTCTAGCCAAGCCTGGGGAATGGCATAGGGAGGGACCTACTAGGGAGAACTCCCAAAAGAAAAAGCCTAACAGGAGGGCATGCATATTTTTGCACTAATACAATCCATCATAAGTATATGGAGAACACACACGCGTACAGAATTTACTAAACCGTCAAGTTTCCTATGGGCATAATGGCTCAAAAGAGATTGCAATTGAGCCATTCTGCTTGCAACTTCATGGTCCTCAATCATTTATTTGACGATTACCCTAAGAGCACTGAAGAGAAAGTTAAATTTTTTCCGCAGAAAATATTTTTTAAAAATTCAGAGTATATTAATTCAGTTAGCTCTGAGGCTACTTTGAACCTCAGACCACACAAGTCCAAACTTTTATCCACATGTATTATCCAAAATTTTACAGGAAGATTATATGATGAAATAGACACTCAAAAAATAAAATGCCAACCATGATGAGGTGTCCTCAATTCGAATTTCCACAGTTAGCACTGTCAGGGAGAAAGTAATTATTGATCAAAGACTAAAGTAATAAAGGTACTTTAGGTATCTTTAGGTCCTTGAGGTAAGTTAAGTTATCAAATATTCAAGTAGTAAAGTTACTCTAGGTATCTTTAGGTTCTTGATGAAATAAAGCCTAAAATTAGCTAATTACTCAAACATAAGTTAAAATATAAAGACTCTGATTATAAAATTATTACAGTCCAAAAATATTTATTTATTTTTTTTTCTGTACTCAGTCTGATCCTAAGACATGCTGGATATTTGGGTGGAATCAAGGTTTCTTCGAAGGTTATAACCTATATAGTATACCAGAAATGAATCAAAGTCTCTTCGAGATCTCTGTGTTATACTCAGCCATAAGTATTTCCTGGGTCTATCAAGAAGCCCAAGTGAATAAGAAAGGACAAGCCCGTACTCGAGTGATTTAGTATCATCAGTTCCTATAGCAAAACTATTTCTGGCAAAATTATAGTCTAGTACCCCGGGACCGAGCATTGCCAAAGAAACTGGCAGTCTTAACGGTATCTTAGCTAAACAGAGTTGATGGGGAAAATCATTTGGCTTCAGCTTTACCAGGATGCCTGTCAGTCTATGCTCGTTGCTCAGAGACCAGAGCCTTGGAATGTAAATTTAAATGTGAGAAAGTGTCTGCAAAGAGTATATTTATGACACACTGTTGACTATATCCAGATGAAAATTCACCTAGGCATATGGTCTCAACTGGAATTTTTTTTTGAGCTATTTCTGTCTCTGAGAAACTTAGGCCTTAGTTTAAATACTTTCTCTTCAAGCATATTTGAAAATTTTCATTTTCTTTCTAAGTCCCACACTTTGGTCACCCCAGTGCTGAAACTGAGAGAGAGGGAGTGGTCCAGTTCACAGTCAAGCTGCAGCACTCATTATAAAAGTCATCTGCTAAGGCTGCCTTGGCAAAATCCAACTGCACGATTGTATAAAACTGTCCACGTGATACAATATAATTCCCTTGCATGAATTGAGCCTAAGCAAGTTCCACCAAACTTTAAAGGCATGTACCTAGTCACATTGCATGCGTATTTCAATTCCTAATGTCATTGTGTGTCTCTGCCTATAGATTCACAGACAAATGCAACAGAATCTAGGATTAAAACAAATAAGAAATGAATTTTTCACTTTTCTGTGTTGAGCCACTGTTAACAGAGGATGATAGACTTCAAGCAGGTGGAATAAAAAGATTTTTTCTAATAATATACAGGCAAAGCCTAGATTTGCATACATGGCTGTAGATTTAATAATAAAATGCCTTGTTTATATTACACCTCTGAATAAGCAAACCCATTAGGCACAGAAATTAGTAGAATCCAAAAGATCGCCTCGATGGGAACCTGTCCTACTAAATCTAATCTGTGGCCTAGAAAGGATGAGAATAGATCTGCTGTGCAGGTGGGCAGATATGAAGGGAATAAAGGATGGAGGGGCTGAGCTAAACATAGTCAGCTTCTCTTCATAACTCCGCTCTCAGATAAGCCAATCCTCCTTTGATGGAGAGCAATAGCCGTGGAGGGCTGAAAGAGGCCAACAGCACCACTCAGAAAAACACCCCCACGTAGAAAACTAGAGCCAGAAAATGAAAGTTTTCCCTTTCCAATACTGCAAACACTTTATTGAATGTTCCATTGAAATATTTAAATGATGATTATTAATACAAAAAAAACATATTTCATATTATGAAGTCCAATCTTTAGACAACAAAGAAAACCTTTGTTAAAAAATATGTAATCATATGTATAGAAAAAGATTAAATTGCAGTACATTCTGAGTTAGTTGTCCTCAGCATTAAAAAATGATCAGGCTTGGGGCCGGCCCTGTGGTGTAGCGATTAAATGCGTGTGCCTCGCTGCGGCGGGTTCAGATCTAGGCGTGCACCAATGCACTGCTTATCAGGCCATGCTGTGGCAGCGTCCCACATAAAGTGGAGGAAGATGGGCACAGATGTTAGCCCAGGGCCAATCTTCCTCAGCAAAAAAAGGAGGGGGAGGATTGGCATGGATGTTAGCTCAGAGCTTATCTTCCTCACAAAAAAAAAAAAATGATCAGGCTTGATGAAAGTAATTGTATCATGTCTTTACACTATACAAATTTCTCTTTAGATAAAAATATATTAAAAATGGTTTGATAATATATTAAGACAATAAAACAGAGAAGAATAAATTTATGGCATATGTATTAATAACTTCACAACTTTTAGGTTTTTCCCTTTAGTTTACTGTAACATAGGTCATTCAAGTTTCAAGTAACATTTCTATCTTCTTTCTTATAATATCTAGAGATAAGGCATTCTTTAGAAGATGCTATTCTTCACTTTTTTCTCAATAGGTGGTGATTTTTAGGTGCTATTTACAAAGTAGGCAAAAGCTTTGTCTCTTTGAAGATACAATGCAATACTAGGCACATTAAAAAATATTATACTTTCTTATAATGATGATTTTAGGAAGTAAATTGTTATTCTACATGGCCACTCATTCCTTCATTCAACAAGTATTTATTTGGCACATAACATATGTGTGGTGCCCTTCTAGGTATGGCAGATTCTAAGGTTTACTGAAACACATGGTTCGTGAAGGAAGATGATAAAGATGATTCAGGAAATGTAATGGAGATTTTACTTTTAATCACTATGAAAAAATGATCATATTTGGTATTGAAAAGAGATATCTTTTATGACATAAAGAGTAAACTTAATTTCAACACTGAGATTTTAGGATTATTGGTAAAGGAAAGGCTATAGAAAAGAGAAAAACTAGAAGCAGGTAGAACAGTTGGAATAGCAATACAATCATCTTTGTAACTGGTGATGAGGGCCCCAATTATAGAGATGAGAGCTTAGAATTTATAAGCCCTAACTAGGAGTCCACTATGTTTGAAGGAACCTAAGTCCTAGGTCTTAAATTTTGCTCATAATGCTTTTTCCTATATTTTAAATCAAAAGACATACTTCCTTACATTGTCCTTTACATATCTCTATAGTATTTTTAGTTCAAGTTATAACCTTGAATTTTCTAAAAATGATAAGTTCTGTGGCAAAAGACTTGTCAAAAAAGTGAAGAGTTTGACTTCTACTTTAAAAGTCCAAAAAAATTAGGGAAATTATTACATAACAATGATTTGATTTACTATGATCCTCTGTTGTTTATGTGTTAGCATAATTTTAATTCAAGGTTTTTATCATATTTGATATGTTTCAATCCATTCAGATACTATTTTTGATATTCATGTTGTCACATCATTGAACAGTAATCTTTCATTTCTGTCTTGTGTAATAGGCTGTTGCTTCATCTTACTGGTATTGCTACTACAGACAGTAAATCAGCCCTGATATCCTTACAGGGAAATGGTATTTAGGGAACATATTCTGGGAACTAAGGGTGCTTGTCAACACTGTGTTAGTCATTGTTTGCATATTTCAGTAGTTCAAGGTCAGAAATAGATTTTTTTAAATAAATAGATTCTTTGTTTTTTTAAGAAAATGCATCTTAGGGGCCGGCCCAGTGGTGTAGTGGTTAAGTTCATGTGCTCTGCTTCGGCAGCTGGGAGTTCACAGGTTCAGATCTCAGGCACAGACCTACATACCACTCAAAGCCATGCTGTGGCAACGTCCCACATACAAATGGAGGAAGATTGGTGTAGATGTGAGCTCAGGGACAATCTTTCTCAAGCAAAAAGAGGAAGATTGGCAGCAGATGTTAGCTCAGGCCCAATATTCCTCACTAAAAAAACAAAAAAAAAAGGAAAGAAAATGCATCTTAAGTTGATACTTATTTCCAATTTTAATTTAGGAAGGCTGTGTTTTCACTTATGCTTTAATCTTTTTTGGTATTTATGCTTAAAATCTTGAATTCTAACAATCATAACTTTTAAAATTTTCCCCTATATGCATTTATTTTTGAAAATAGTGTTGAAAAATGTTTCAGAATTTAACATTAAGTTCAAATTATTAGTAAACTTTAAAAAGTTACTTTAAGGTTCTTTTTGTCCTTGAATATATTACACACAAAAAAAATCCACTATGAAGACTACTACTCAAATATACACAAATTTTAGTGACTTATGTATGCATTTTTGTTGAATATATTTATAGGATAGGAATTTTGGAGTTATAAGATACTCGTGTGTAGTAGAGATGCCAAAGAGTTTTCTAACATTGTGGTCCAAATCTAGTCTTCTCCCAGCAGTGAATGAATGGTCCAATTGTTGCACATCATTAACAAAACTTGATATTGTCAGTTAATTTAATTTTAACCTTTCTAATTAGTGTAAAGTATATCACATTGGGTTTTATTTTATTTTAGTATATCATAAAATTGACTTTAATTTTAGATGTGTATCTCTATGAATTACAACACATGTGAAGCCACATATAACCAATACCATGCGACACCAACACTAGATCCAGACAACTACTAATCTATTCTTCTTTGCTATAGTTTTGTCTTTTCAAGAATATTGTATAAATGGAATCCACATAAATTTAAATATAAATATTTCTGTTATTTATAATAAACAGTTATATTTTTATAACTAGAATATAATTTACATAAGATATGTTTTATTCCTTGCAGAATGATACTTTGAAGCCACTCCTTGGACTTTTGTTATACAAGTGAATAAATGAACGATATTTGTTACTTTATTTCAATTAAGTTTTCTGTCAGTTTTAATAAAAATGAACAGTTTTCACTACTTTCATGTATTCTCTCTTTCCTCCGTTTATTCACTCCTTCATTCAAAAACAACTCATTGTGTGTCCTACTGTCCCAGTATAGTAACCTTTTTCTCATTTTAAATTGCATACATGGAAGATAGATGTTGGTAGGTGTTAAATATATTGATTGAACTGAAAAATAAAAGCACCCAATCTGTTCTTAATATACTTATAATGCAACAAAATGTCCAAATATCTTCAACTAGAATAGTCTATTGAAGAAAATAATCAATGATAGCAACAAAGAAATAAATTTAAAAAGCCAAATAATTTAGATCTGAAGAGATAAAATATTAATTACAAATTAATTATATTTGCAGAAATGAAAATTTGATATAAAGGATTAAAGTTTAGAAACTAATTTTGTGGCAATTGAAAAGTTGTTAATCGGGAGCGTTGTAGTGTTAGGGAACGTGAAAACGCAAAACCTGTTTCAAGTGTGTAGAAGAGTGCTTCATCTATTCTAGTCCCAAGGAGTAGAAATAAGGTTAAGTGCTTTGATCCAATCAATACTATGCTGATCCATATGTGAAAAGGTACATTCAACTAACTTTCCCACACGATACCAAATAACCCTTAGAATAAACCCACATATTTTCATGAGTGTGTCTGTGTTTCTAATTTTTTTACCCTGAAATCCTAGGACACTAAATTTGTTCACTGTCTTAGTTAAGCCTCACACCTAATTCAGCCTTCGTTGGAAATGCAGCCAATTCTTCAGACATTTCAAGCTAGAACACGTATCGTTCCATAAACAGAAAACTTAAAAATTTCTCAGAGAGCCGCAAGATGTTGTATGTGGCATAGATCATCGCTTAATTTTACGTTTGCTTAAACTTTTTAATTTCATTTGTTAAACAAAGTTCTCAATAGGAACCGGGAGGCACAGGAGAGAGACACAGTGAGAGGGAGAGAGAGAGGCAGAAAGAAGAGGAGGAGGGGCAAGGAGAGGACAAGGAGGTGGAGGGAGGGAGGGAGGTAGGGAGGGAGGGAGGCGGAGAAGAAGATGGAGAGGGAACGAAAGAGAGACTGAGTTCATAGCTACTAAAACTAGTAGCAAAAATAATTCAGTGAGTCATAGGCAATTTTATTGAAGGGGACAAGACAGCCTAGAATAGAGAATACAGACAGAGAACAACCAATAAGAAATGTGACGTTTAAAAGAAACAAGAATTGAAACAGGACAGGCAGGTAGTATACACAGGCACAAAATAAAAAGGTCAAGGAATATGTTGTAATCAATTTTCAAACACTGTGTAGGAAGCAGATAGTCTGTAATGCTGATTCTGTCAACCGTGGGATAAAGGTCAGGTTGTAGTAAATTGTACAAGATAGGTTTTAATATAAAGTTAGATTGTCTACATCATTCACCTTAAGATAGTGCTTGATGCAAAATGAACTTATGATCCGTCCAGTAAACCAAAGTTTGCATAGAAATGGTACTTTATTTTCATATTAATCAATACATAGGTATTCACAACAGGTTTCAGTGGCTTGTGCGTGCATAAAGGAGAAATTATATGTATTTATTAAACATACAAAATGTGTTTCTTTTTTTAAGTGTTTTAAAGTCTACAATACATTCAGCCTAAATTAATGGAAATTATCTTCATCAGCTATTATAAGAACAAACAGCGTAGAGTTATGGGAGAACTATCTTTCTTCAATTCTCAATTTGCCACTTATTGACAATGTGAGTTTAAGTAAATTAGTAATATCTCACTGCCTCTTTTCTTCTTATATAAAATAATGATAATAAAACATGCTGCATAGGGTTCTTGTGATTTAGGATAATATCTGACAGATAAGAAATACTCAAATATTAGGTAGTAATTAAATGTCCACTTGTCTAAGGAGAGATAAAAAGGGAAAAAATTCTTGGGATTCTTGGTATAAACTCAATTCTTTGGATTCTTGCCTCTTCTTTTGAAAGCAGGCACTGTATGCTTCTTGCCTGTAATCATGTTTGGCATAGGATTGAATGCATTCTCAAAAGGCATTTGTGGTGGACACACGCTAGGGTGACCCCACCAATGAGGCACAGTCTTGTGTAATTCCTCCTCGGGGTAAGTATGAGCAGGACCTGTGACTTGATTCTAAGGCAACAGAATATGGGAAAGGTGATGGGATGCCACTCCCATGATTAGGTTATGCTGTATGGAAAAGGTGAATGCAGGTCACAATATTGGTTACATTGCATTATATAAGAATCTATCTTAGTAGATTAGAGTGAGAGGGTGTAGTAGAGAGAGTTGTTTCTGAAGAGGTACTCTGCCATGTTGTGAGATAGCCATGTGGCAAAGAACTGACAGAGGCCTCTAAGAGGTAAGAGCAACTCCCGGCCACCAGACAGCAAGGAAATGGGGCTTTTGGTCCTAAAACCACAAGGGGATGAATTCTGCCAATAACCTGAAGGATCTCAGAAGCATATCTTTCCCCAGTTGAGCCTCTGATAAGACTGTAGCCCTCACAGACACCTGGATTGTAGTCAGATGAGACCCTAAGCAGGGTCCAAAGTATGTGTGTCTATATATATATGTTTCTGACACACACATATATATGGTTGACCATGTAATAAGTCTAAGGAAGAGAATAAATTTCAGCTTTTACTATAAATGTTATTTTAATATGAGGCTCTGTGGAAGTTCATGCTTCCAGACCAAGTTCAGCTGAATGGGAAGTCTGTTATGTGTCTACAAATCTGCATTAGCTGGCTAACTGTGCTTCTATGTGCTCTCCATAGAGTACTTGTGAATGATACTCGGTGAATAAAAACCCCTCTTTAAATATTAGCTGAATATAGCTGAATTCTTATATTTGTAGGTAATCGAATTATCAACTTAAGAGAAAGATTTCCTAGACGTAATTCAGGGAAAAATAAAGATAATTTTATGCATAGTTTAAAAGATGCACTCATTTTCACATAGCCATTTCCTGTTAGAAGTGGGATGACAGGGATTATTGTTTATATCACCTAGGATGTCATTTTAGGTTTCTACTTCATATAACATATGTGTCCTACAGGTTGAGACCTTGGTGTCCTCCTCCATATGTGTCTTCCTTGGACTAATATTCCAGTTACTATTGCTTCATAAAGATAATGCCAAAATTTAGTGGTGTAAATCCACAACATTTTTATAATCTTCAGATTCTGTTGGCCAGAAATTTAGAAAAGGCTCAGTGCTGTTGGTTTCACTCTGCTCCACAATATCCAGCATCTTGTCTTTGAAGACTTGAATGGCTGAAAGCTAGAACAATTTGGTCTGGAGGATTTACATCCCAGATATTTTTTTCACTGATGCTTAGCACATGGGCTGAGTCAGCCGAAGGTCTGGAATAGCTGGGATTGTCAACCAGAGCATCTACGGTGGCCTCTTCCTGTGACTTGAATTTCTCACAATACGGCATCAGTATCTGAGTGGAAATACCATGAGAGGGAGTGTTCTGAGAACCAGAGTTCCAGAGAGTCAGGCGGCAGCTGCACGCCCTTTTCAGAGCCAGCCCATGAAGTCATGTCATATTCTTTTGGTTACATGCAACGGGAAGGCCAGCCAAGATTCAGCAACAAAGGAATAGACTCCAGATTTTGATGAGGAGAGTCAAGTAGAAGAATATATTGGATGGGAGACACTGTGGTGGTGGCCAAATTTGGAAAATATATTCTGCCACATATGATATGTTAAAGCCCATGAAAAAAAGCCAGAGAATTTGGGCTGTAATATTTCTTCTAACACTAATACAAAAAAGTCATTAGCTACTACAGTCTTTAGTTTGTGCATCTGTATTCTGAAAGGTTTGAATTGCATGATCTACATAGCTCTTTAGGGCTAAAGGAAGATATGATCCAGAAGGCAGCCTACAAGTAATTTCTCCTTTTGTGGTTCCCCTACATATTACCAGGACTGCTGGAATAGTTATTAAATCAGTGGGCAAGCACTGGTTTAATTTGATTTCTACTAGAACACAGTAAAATTAGATGAAAAGTAAATAATAGGAAATAATATGGCTACTAATACAATTGTGTATTATGCAAACAAAATGTTAGCTTAAGGTATACAGGGAGAAAAGTTCTCCCTTATTTCATTCATTCAACAGTTTTCAGTTAAGTTTGCTTAATGTTATTATTAGAATATACTAAAATATTAGTAGATTTTTATTACAAGAATATATAATTCTTAATTTTTTTACAAGAATATAAATTCATTAATTTGCCTTAAAAAAGGCATCATGGTAAAGAGGCTTAATTTTCATTGGTTTGTATATAACTTTATAGCTTGAAAAATAAAATGAACTTACATTATTTAGATGTTTTAATGAGATTCAAATACTAGTGCCCATAAATATTTCCATTCATAGTGTAATTTTTTGAGTAACAAGAATTCAGTGGAAAAAACACAAATCTGGTGGAATGCTTAGGATCATTCAGATTTATTAAGTGTTAGATGCAACAGCCTGTACCTTTCAAAAGTAAACTAATTATATTTATGATATAGTTATTAAATAATAGCTAAAGCAATACTCAAGAAGATAGAAAATCAAAATTCAAGTATGCATTTTCATACTTGATTGCTGTGTGTACTTTGACAATTTATTCAGGTGTCAGTTGAATCATTTGTAAAATAAAAAAGTTTTGTTTGCAGATTTTAAGGCTCCTTACATGTATAAATTTCTATGCAAAATAACATAAAAAGGATAATTAAAAAATCAATATAGTGAAAAAAATTGACATGTCTATGCCAGATATTGAAAACTTTTAACATTATAGCTCAACAGCTGCGTCTATGCACATATCTATTTATAATCTCTATATGCATCCTAGAATCACAAATAAAGTATCAGATTTGTATTAGCCTACCGAACCCTTATTCTATGGAATACATAATATACTGTCATCAAAAATGTAATATATTGGCAAATATTAACTTGTGATTTTATAATAGTATACAGGATATTTTGGAGAGTTTGTTTTGGGAAACGATACGTCAAATTAAACTATTAACTGTCCATTTATTCTTTGTTCTTGAAACTTCGTTGGCAAAGCATCTCTTTGAATCGATTTCCTGTTCTTACTCCTTTTCAGGAAGCCTATTAGAAGCTTATCTAAATAAGACCAATTGCTGAGAATGAAACTAGACGTGGCAAATCTGTGTTTCAATTAGAGATCCAAATACCTGGTTTATGTAAAATCTGTTAAGAATCTCAGATAATATAATCTAAGATTTTAAAGTTGTCTTATTATTATACCATAAGTATTGAGAGGGAACTATGCATAAGATTAGAATCGGTAAAGGTCATTAAACTAGAAAAACATTCAAATAACTTAACTAACGAAGTGATATAATAACATACAATTTATAGTGCTAAACATGAAGAAAAATATCATGTGGGTGCCAGAGCCTGATTCTCTGAAATGTAGAAATGGAGTGATGCTCAAGACAGTTTTCTCAGGATTGTGAGTTGAGGATTGATTCAAGTTTCCTAAAAGGCTGAGTGAAATTTCCACAAACTGTGACTTTTGGAGGTTAGTAATGGTCTATACAGCATTAGGTGCTTGTCATAATAAAAATATTTATTTTGGGGAAGAATAAACACATTTAAATAAAGGGAAATCATCTTTAGATGGATTAATCATTAATTATCCATTGCCTACAGAGTCAGCTAGTGGTCAGTGAATAAATGGAACATAGCCCCAAGACGTTTTAATGGGAATTAAGAAGTTGCGTTTAGTAGTTCTGAACAAAGGCACATTTAGAAGGAACAGTTAGCCATGAGCACGGCCAGAGTTATCCAGAGAGTACCTAAATTTTCCTGCAGAGGATATTGTAACTTAGTTTGAAGATATTAAAAAGAATTAAAACCCATTCAAAAGATTTTCTCAAATTACCCTTCTTAGATAATATAGTCATTTAAATATTTTTCAAATTTAAAATATGGCATATTTTTATAGTATGTGATCATGTTTTAAACTTGTTAACTTTATATATTTGTTTTGTTCTAACATTTTAAATACTATACCTTAACAGTAGAAGGGAATTTGCATTTGATTTAAAAAGAAAATGTGTGAATATACAGAAAAATATGCAAGAATTCTTTCAAATGTTGTTTGGGAAAAATTGTATGCTTAATTTTAGCAAGCATATCAATGTGCTTACTATCGCTCATGTTTTTAAAACCAATTCAGTAAATACTAGATAAATTAATATTTTCTAAATGCAGCACATTTCCTGAGGATAGCCGTGGTATATAATGTATGTTTTTTACTTATACACTGGAAAAGAGAACATGTCCTATGATATAAAATTCTAAAAGATTTTAAAGTATTATCTTTCATACTCCTGGACTAGGAAATATTTTTCTTTCATCAAATGTGTACATATCTTGAGTCATGGAAAAAGACTGCAGGGGGCAAAATGCTGTTCCTCTCTGAATGTTGTCCTGTATATCTATTCTTGGCCTCAAACTCAGGAATAAAGCTGAGTAAATTGTAGTGCTTGAGAAAAATGGGAAACTAGTTGTCTGCAAAATTTTTATTGGTGTACTTAGCTTTAGTATACAACTTCATTACATGTATATTTATTCACAAATAGGTATGACTGTATCATTATATTATTTAATTACAAAATTCACTCAGGAAAATATTAATTATAAAGAAAGAAATAATATCTATATAAATAAATGTTCCAATATGTTCTTTTTACATGCTGATGGATGCCATATACACTCTCTGGGGTAGATACCTCCATTTGGAGACTGTGCACAAGAATATACTCTGTGAATGAAATGAATCTGCTTGTCTTATTCACTATTATATACTTACACATTTATGTCCTTATTAAGCATATTTTATGTAACAAGTAGCATACTTAATAAATATTTTTTAATTTAATTTAATTAAATTAATTAGGACTAAAGAGCAGAACTTATGAAGCTGTGTGTAATCCTTTGCCAGATTCATTTTAAGATTTAGTCGCAAATTTTCTCTATCATTGCTCCTGTGTATTTGAGGAATAACAATGTCTTAATCAATCAATCCTGTAAGTTCCTTAAACACACACACATGGGCAGGTTCTGATGTTATATATATCCTATTACACTTTTCTTTTATCAGCTGGCTCTGCCTTTGTTGTTTTTGCAGGTGTCTGCAAACAGCTGTCCATTCTTTAGTGGGTAATACATAACGTACAAACTCTTTAGATAGACACCCATGTATATACTTACCGGGCTTCAGCATTTCTTGCAGAGTTCAGTTCACGCCCAGGTGTAGATCCTCTGCTCCAGCCACAGTGAAAATTTTATTGTTCTCTGGACTTTGTAAGTCTGAACTTTTGCCCAGCTGTTTTCTTTCTGCCCAGAATTCTCTTCTCCCGTCATTTCTTCTTTCAACACTAGCTCAGATCCTACACCCATCACTAATCTGGTATCCTAAATGGGTCCTCCTCCTCCTCCTCCTTCTTCTTCTTTTGGATTATCTTTGTGTGTGTGTGTATTTGGTAAAATATATACAATAAAATCTACCATTTTAACCACTTTTAAGTGTACAGCTCATTGGCATTAAGTATGTTCACATTGTTGTGTAACCATCACCACTATCTTCATCATCTGAAACTGAAACTCTGTATCCATTAAGTAATAACTCCCCATTCTTCCTCCTTGATCACCTGGTAACCACTATTCTTTCTGTTTTTATGAATTTGAATATTCTAGGTACCTCATATAAGTGAAATCATACAATATTTGTCATTTTTTGTCTAGTTTATTTTACTTAGCATAATGTTTTCAAGGTTCATATGTGTTGTAGCATGTATCAGAATTTCGTTCCTTTTTAAAGCTGAATAATATTCCATTGTATGTATATGTCATATTTTGTTTATCCATTCATCTGTTGATGGACACTTGGGTTGTTTCTACCTTTGGCTACTGTGAGTAACGCCACTTTGGTGTACAAATATCTGTTTCTGTCCATGCTTGCGATTATTTTGGGGTATAAACATAAAAGTGGAATTGCTGATCATATAGTAATTCTATGTTTAATCTTTTGAGGAACCACCATACTATTTTTCACAGTGGCTGCACCATTTTACATTCCCACCAGCAATGTATGAGGGTTCTAATTTCTCCACATCCTCTCCAACACTCCTTATTCTCTGTTTTTTTTAATATTAGCTGTTCTGATGGATGTGAAGTGGTAAACAGAGGATCCTTCCACATAGAACAATTTAGAAATAATATTTCCATCCTCTTATTTTAAAATTATCTGTTTATGTTTTTATAATTTATTGTAGTCTGTCTGGAGATTATTTAGTACTTTTCTGCCTGTCTGAATCTACTGAAATATTTGAGAGTTAGATTTTTCTTTAGACCCACTTTTTCAGCACACCACATATTTTATAATAAACATTTGATAAATGTTTGTTGGATATTCACTACATTTCCACATTGTCTATTGTAAATTGGTCTCATTTTGATACTTGAAAATGTTAGGCAATATATTATGGTAATTGTGGCAGAATTTCTTTTAAAATTAAAATTAACATGTTATTTCTGTTCATTATTCTGTTCCATCCATAGAAGCACTAATAAGTTAACCTTGTACACAATTCTGCTTCTTCTAAGTAGCATGTATTGACTTTTTAAGCTAATGTTGAAATATTTATATATTTATAGGTGAATATTGAGTTTATGTTTATATTTAATATTATTTTATAATATATACTTATTATTTTGTCAATATTACTATCTACTCTTTGTATGATGAAGGCACTTTATACATATTAATTAAAATTTAAAATATCTAAGTAAGTATATATTGCTTAACATTTTAAATATATGGTGTATCTTACTAAATTTGGTTATTTTCCCTGAGACTTCTATTCACATTCTCCAGCATATTCAAAATTCTAATAAGACTCTTTGAAATCCATAAAAAGATAAATTATAAATGGTTCATTAGATCTTCTTTGGCAGTCAGAAACCTAATTTAGTATTAGAATTGTGAACAACAACAGAGCACTTATCGCAGAACCACGTACTCACTAGCTCTTAGAAACATAAAAAATGTAGAATATAATACTTTATCTAAAGTTGATAGGCTTAATGTTATAATGATGCAAGCAATCATTAGTTTGCAGCAATATATCAAAATCCACTTGGAATGAGATTCAGATGAGTAAAATCCAAACCCATATAAATTGTACATTTAAACATACAAAAGTTAGATAGTATAATGCTACTTATCTTAAAAGTCCTATTTCTAGGATGGCATTAAAAAAATTAACAGTATGTGTTCACTGTAGTATATAACAAAGGAGAACGCATTAGTTATAGAAGAATGTAATACCGTAGTTTCTGTATTGACAGATGACTGATATGTCATTAAGATTCCAATTTATGAGTAAATTGAAAGAAAATTTAGTCAATTTGTCAAATTTAAGGGTGCTCAAATGCAAACAAATAAATACATAAAATTGAGATTAAAGTTAACATTTGGAGATCCCTGAGTTTAGGCATATGGTGAGCTAGGAATACTTGGGACAGACTGCATATTTGTCCATTTGACAAAGTTGTTTAGGCTGAATTGATATTTGTCGTAGACTCAATAATGTCACAGAGTTGCACTGTGTACTTGGAGCTTCAAGGAAACTGGGTAATTTTTCATGGCTAGATTGACAGGGGAAAATAAAAAATTTTTAGTTGTATGTGGTGAGAAGTATAGGTTTAAGGTTTTCTGTTGTTGTTTTGTTGGGAGTTTTTTCTGTTTCTGTTTTGCTTTTTTCTTTCACATATGGGTGTTCCAGCAACACTTGCAGAAAAGACTACTGTTTCTCTAGTGAAATAACTTGGAGGCTTTGCTGCAAATCAATTGACATATATTTATATTTATCTTTCTGGACTTTTCCATTGATCTATGTGCCTATGCTTGTGCTAATACCATAGTGTCTTGATTACTGTGGCTTCTTATTAAATCATCAAATTGAGTAATGTTAGTCCTCCAAATTTGTTCTCCTTTTGAAACTTGTCTTAGCTATTCCAGGCCCTTTTCATTTCTATGTCAATTTTCAAATAAGCTTGTCAATTTCTACAAAAATTCTGCAAGATTTAGATTATGCACGCAAGAAATTGGCAGATAAATTTGAAGAGGACTGGCATCTACTGATATATAAATATGATATCCCTCTATATTTATTTAGTTATTCATTGATATTTTTATTTAACTTCAGGTATTTTATGTACTTAGATACTCCTCAATATTTCACATTTGGGGATGCTATTGTACATAGGACAATATTTTTGGTATGTTTTAATTTTAATTTCTAAATATCCAGTAATTTATCATTTTCCTAAAGTTCTTTAAGTATTGTGCATTCATTTTCATTTACTTTAAAATATTTTCTAGTAGAACTTACTCTCTGACCCATATTTCTTTTTAGAAGTATATTGCTTAATTTCCACATATTTGGGGATTTTCTAGATATATTTCTAATATTGATTTTGAGTTTGATTCCACTATGGTCACAAAGTGTACTTTAAATAATTTCAATTTGTTGATGTTTGTTGGCAGTCTTAAAGGAATCTATATGGGCACCTGAATATGTATCCTGCTGTTGTTAGTGATATGTTCTTTGAACACCAATTAGGTCTTTTGGTTGATACTCTTTTTCACGTCTTCTTAATTCTTGCCAATTTTCTGTCAATTTGTTACGTCAATTACTGAGAGAAAAGTATTGCCATCCCCAACTATAATTGTGTATGTTTTCTAGTTCTCCTTTCTGTTCTAATCTTTTTTTACTTGATGTATTTTGAAGCTCTATTGTTACATGCAGTATAATTACACGTTTCTTCTCTCAAATGATTAAAAGTAGACAGTGACATAAATAATATATATACAACTATCTTAATGGATGTATCATTTAGAAATGACATACATTTGATAACAACAATACAAAGGAGGAAGGTGGGAAGAAAAATATATTGGAGTAAGGAAATAACACCCAATGGTAACTGAAATCTGTGGGAAGAAATAAAGAGAACCATACAGGGTAATAAGAAGATTAATATAACAAATTCTGTAAATATACACTTTCTTTTCTTCTCTCAGCTTTTAAAAATCATAAGATTATATACAGTAATAACTATAAAAGTGTATTGTTTTGCAGCATATACAGACATAAGATGTATTAGGATAATGCCATAAAATTTGGGATAAGTGGAGCTGTGTAGGAGTAAAGATTCTATACCACACAGGATCTAAGTCAGTATAAATCTAAAGTAGATTCAGATAAGTTTAGATATATATTATAAACCCTAGAGAAATCACTAAAAACTCAAAAATAACATTAAAATTTATTAAAGTAATTTAAATGTTACACTAGAAAATATCCACATAATACAAAATGAGGCACTAAAGGAGGCATAGTGGAACAAAAGATACACGAGATCTATAGAAAACAAAAAGTAAAATGGCAGATGTAGATACAGCTATATCAATAACACCATTAAATGTAATGGGTTACAAACTCCAATCAAAAGGCGGAGATTGTCATATTGGATTAAAGGAAAAAAAACCTTCAAACTATATGCTATCTACAGAAGACACAAGTTAAATTCAAAGACACAAATAGTTTGAAAATAAAAGGATAGAAAGAGATATACCATGCAAAGAGCAACTACAGGGAGTTGGAATGGCTATACACAATATCAAACAAAACAGATCTCACAATAAAAAAATGTTACTAGAGATAAAGGACCGTATTTATAGTAACACAAGTGTCAGACCATTATGGAGATATAACATTTATAAACACGTATGAACCTTTTTAGGTTAGACCCCCAAAATAACATGAAGCAAAAACTGACAGAACTGAATGGAAAATAAACAATTCATCAATAACAGTTCTAGGCCTCAACACTTCAACTTCAACTAGTCAAAAGATCAGCAAGGAGACAGAAGATCTTAATAACTAGACCTAGCAGACATCTATAGAACACGCCACCTAACAACAGCACAATGCACATTCTATTCAAGTGCATATGGAATGTTCTCCAAGATAGACCATATGTGAGGCCATAAAACAAGCCTCAATAAATTTTAAAAAATTGAAATCCTACAGAGTAAGTTGTCTGATTGTATTCTACGATCTTCTCTCACCAATTCTATTCACATTTTACTGGAGTTTATAGCCAGGACAATTAATCAAGAAGGAAATAATAAAAGACATTCATATAAGAAAGAAAGAAAGAATCAAAACTATTTGTCCTTGCAGATAATATGATCTTGGATATAGAAAGTCCTAAGGATTCCACTAAAAAAATCCATTGAACAATAAATGAATTTAGCAAAGCTGAAGGATACAAAATCAATATACACATGTAAATCATATTTCTACAAATTAGCAATTAATATTCTAAAAATAAAATTAATCAAACAATTCCATTTAAAATAGCATCCAAAAGAAGTAAATGTTTAGGTTTAAATTTAACAAAAGGGGTGTAAGACTTGTACATTGAAAACTAAAAAAACATTTTTGAAACATATGAAAGAAATTCTAAATAAATGGTAAGATATCCCACGATCATGAGTTAGAAGACTTAGTATTCTTATAATGGCAATAATTCCTAAACTGATCTACAGATTCAATGAAATTCCTACATAAATTTCAGCAGAAATGTCTTCAGTAATTGACAATTTGATCTTAAAATTCATATGAAAAATCAAAGGACCCAGAATAGCCAAAACAACTCAGCTGAAGGTTGAAAAATGAGTTCAGAAGCTTCAGATGGAGATGGTCAAATGCATTTCAGGTAGAAGGAACAGCATATGAACGCCATGTTGTAGAAACTTGAAAAGCCCTAAGAGATAAAGTCAGTCCAATTATTTGTTAATATATTTACCTTGATTAAAACACTTTTTCCTTGTATGTCAGAAAAATATGTGATGAACATCAATGGAGATCATAATTAAAGGAGGGGGTAATTTTTTAGCACTTGAAAATATAGCATTCAGTTACGTGATTATAGTATAGTAATATTATAAAATGCTCTGCAGCTTCTACTAAAATGATGTATTTACTATTATAGAGCCATATCAATTTCTTTGAGAAAATCAAATTATAAATGATTTGATTTATAAATCGAATTATAAAATCAAAAATAAATACGAATAGTATGGAAAAATTTATTCTTATTTTATCTCTCTCAAATATATCAGGAGACATGTAGATGGGAGATAAAGTACATATATACATACATGTACATGCATTCATATATGTGAAATGTATATACATATATGCCTCTATGTAATGCCAACAACTAACTATACACATGTAAAAATATGTTTGCATATTCATAATATAATTCTGAAGGGAGAAGCGGAGAACAATAAACTATCATCATGCTTAAGGAGTGGTTTGAGGGAAAAAACATAAAATAACACTTTTGGTTTTATGAAGTCATATTGTTCAAATTTTTTTTTTTTTTTTTTTTAAAGATTTTATTTATTTATTTTTTTCCCCCCAAAGCCCCATTGGATAGTTGTGTGTCGTAGCTGCACATCCTTCTAGTTGCTGTATGTGGGACTCGGCCTCAGGATGAACGGAAAAGTGGTGCCTCGATGCGCACCCGGGATCCGAACCCGGGCCACCAGCATCGCAGCGCGCGCACTTAACAACCAAGCCAAAGGGCCGGCCCATATTGTTCAAATTTTTAACCTGTTCATCTATTTTATATGTTCTAAATTACCAATCCTTCTGCCCATTTCTGTATACTTGACCTAGACAGTATCATAACAATCAGTAAAAAAAAAATAGAATTGTTTAAGCAATAAATAATACAAATTTGAAGCAAACATAATTCATACTAATTTGGTTAACCTCAAAGAATATACCTAAAGTAAACACATAACTAAAGGTTTTTTAATTTAAGGAAAATTTCTGTAATAACGTTGATACTTCAATCAAAAGTGCCTTTGAGTTGAATTATATAACATAGCTATTTCTCAATAAATAATAAATCATGAACTGAGAACCTACTATTTTAAGATTGATTGGGCCTTAAAAGAATACAAGGTATTATATTTCTGACTATCAAACTGGTTATAGTATTTAGGGGAAGATATAACACTGTAAATATAAAACAAAAGCAAAATTTCAAGAGTTATTTCCATATTAAACAACATAGATAATCAAAATTTTAAATTATTCAAGTATTCAAAAAGTCTTCATGGCATTGTAGATGACAATTTCTAAGGAGAAAAATGATGTTAGCACACATACAGAATTTGAAATTCACGTACTTGTTAAGGAAACAGAGAACAATCTAGTCTCAAGTAATGTGAGTAACAAGAGATTGATATCATGTTGTGGAGGGCTTTGATTGCTCTGGCTGGAAAGCAGGTTGCCCATCCTTTATAGAGTGGAAAGACATGAATGGATTCTGGGCAAGGGGGCAATATGCTGGAAACATTATTTAAAAATATGAATATGCTATAGATTGAAGAATAGAACTCTTCTCCATGGGCTTCCTAGATATTGTCCAATGAAAGGCTGTTTCAGAGAAAAAATGTATATAGAGCTGACATAGGTAAACATACTGAGATTTCTAATTAGGAAAACTTAACGGTCATCCCAATGATTACTGATGGCTGTCAGTAGTGGACTGATGAAAAATATGGGGTAGGGTAATTTTTTCTTATCTGGGTGAGGGGTAGAAGTTAGGCACAGTCAGGTTAGGAAAACTAAAAATAGAAAAAGCAGAGCTGCAAAAGTCATGCCACATGAAGTAGATCAGAAGACAGGCAAATAGATAAATACTAAAAGGACACTCTTACCAAATGGAAAATCAATCAATAGGGACAAAAATGAGCAAATAAGCAGGAAGGAATTTGATTAATCTTGAACCACAAAAGACAAGGAAATACAAGTAGAAGAATTCGTTATAGTTACTAGTTTGCAAAAGGCCTTGATAAATAAGTTTTCAGATTGGATTATCTTGGGTCCACTGGGAAACAAGTAAGTGTACATCTGACTGAAGTGGTACATATGCAGGGCAAGTGTGGGGACTAGCCACTTTTGTCAAGTATTCTCTATATCCTACAGTGACATAGGAACATAAAACTGCTCAAGTTCAGAAAAGCAAAATATTTGTATAGAAACAATAGCATGTGCTTTCAGGTATTTAATGATCAGTTAATGTTTATTGGATCTAATCAGAACATTAATAAATTATAAATGTTTTTTCCAGGAACCAAGTGGCACTTTAAAAGATGCAAAAATAATTTCTACCTTTGAAAATATCAAAGAAAGTCAAATAAATTACTGCTAAATAGACAAGTATGCAAGTCTTAAAAGAGGAAGCCACATTCACTTTGGCTACACTAAGAAATGCCATTTGCAAAGTGAGATTTAATCTGTGTTGCTGAATTCTAATTACATGCAATGATAAGTAGGACTGGATTCTGCTGTAGCAGTTTTCATCTTCAAATCTCTCTGTATACATTAACTAGAAGTCATTAAGGTTAAATTTGGTAGTATAGACATCTTTAGCTAGGAAATAAAGCAAAAGAGATTAGATAAAAGAAGTTCCCTGTAATAAATATTTAACCTAGGCCAGTTTCTACAACTACCAGGATTTTTGTCTCTACATTAACTCTTTAAGATCATTAGATTTTTTTCTTGCTTAAAATTCAAGTATCTTATACTTCAATTCTATTAATACTTCATTGCATTTCATTATAGCTCACTCGTTTTAAAAAATACACAGCAAATGTACTTTCCAAACAGCATATTTTAACACTATGGAAATAAAGCTACTGTCTTTATTTTAGAGCAGCTTCTATAGTATTCTAAAAGCTTACTTTCTAATAAAAAAGACCCAACAAGCTAGCTAGAGAAAAACATTTTGAGAGAGCAAAATTATTCCAAAACTAGATTATTTTTATCTTTATATATTTTTTTAACACATGGAATATAGCATTTCAAATCCTGTACAGATGTACAGTTTATTTACTGAATCAGTGATGAGATCTCTAAAGTGATAATTCTACCATTAATTCAAAAGATGAATAATTTTTTCATGTTCTAGAACAAAGTAACCTCACTCATTTAAATAATATAAAATAATAAAACCATTGGTATATATCTCTTTAATAAAGCATTTGTACGTTTCATGATATTTTGAATATGGTTTGACTTTAAAAATTCAGTAATTTAGAATTGGTATGAAATATTTTGTTCCATAATGCTTCTTGCATAATATCAATTGGTATCTTTCATTTGAATTACAACTCATTTGTTTTTACATAACATATAATCCCTCCACTAGAAATATAGTGGTTTATGTAATCGCTAAATTACTCAACATTTGTTAGACCATACAGAAACCATGGTCATGTTAATAAGAAACAAAATGCTATGGGATTTGGTGTAAAGTGGCGTATATTCTAATTCTGTAAAAAAGTAGCATGCATAGTATAAAATTTAAGGATATGAATTAATTCACTTGATTATTAGTTTAGATTTAAACATAGTAGATCTTTGGCATTTGCAAGAGCCCTCTCATGAGACTTTCTCAAGTTCCCAAGTTTTCCAGTGGCATTAAAATACAAATGATTATGAGTTTTCTCATATACTTCATGGGATGTTTATTATAATAATATGATTCCGTGTAATAAATACAATGAAAAAAGCCACATAGTTATTGTGATTTACCAGGTTCACTGACTTGCTATATGGCTCTTGCACATGCATCAAGCATTCAGTAAAATTGTTTCAGATTCTGGGAATTTATTCTCTTTAATTGTCAGGATTTTTTTCTAACTTATAATTGTAGCAAAGTCCTTCATATATTCATTTATATATGTATATAAAAATATATTAAATCCACATGTATAATTATATCGATGAAGTTGAGTTTTGGATTGAGTTATGAAGAACTGAGAGGCATGTTTTTTTTTGTCTAAGTCATTTCCACCAGGAAGCTTTCTCACACTTCCCTGCCTGGTGCATCACGTGCATATCGTTTTTTCGTTTTTGGGGAAGATTGGTCCTGAGCTAACATCTGTTGCCAATCTTCCTCCTTTTTCCTTTTTTCTCCCCAAAGCCCCAGTACGTATTTGTATATCCTAGTTGTACATCCTTCTAATTCCTCTATGTGGGATGCCGCCTCAGGATGGCTTGATGAGTGGTGCACAGGTCCGTGCTCAGGATCCCAACTGGTGAACCCCCTGCCACGGAAGCTCAGCTCACAAACTCAACTGCTGTGCCACTGGGCCGGAACCTGAGAGGCATGTTTTTTAAAGAGCAGGAAAAAAGACCGCCAGGTTTCGTGCACGGAAAAAGCAGAAACATAGCCTTTGTGACAGCAAAACAAAAACAAAAACACTTTATAATTTTTGTGGTAATTTTTGCACCCGTTAGTTCAACAAATGATGTGTGGTGGATGACAGTTTTGGTTGGCTGGAGGAGAGAAGATGGTCTGGGATGAAATAAGAAATGAGGTTGAAATATTTGTTAGGATTTACAATGCAAAAATAATGGCTCATGTTTATACTGAAAAAAATACATGGCCATATTTCTGATGATTTAGATTCAAGACACCTCAAATTCACAGAGAAACTATTTATGCTTAATCATGGTTCTGGTTGTAAAAAAAAAAAGAAAAATGATAACATTAAGTCAAGATTTTTTTGTCTCCAGCGCTGTTTTTTTCATTTTCTCATGTTGCCCTTCTGACAAGTCAATGAAGTAATAAAATACTTCCATTAATATGTATAATTCCTTAAGTCTTAAGCAGTAGGTTGTATGATACCCATACTATATCTCACAGATATCATATGATATGGCAAAAAATAACCACAATCATTTAAATAATATAAAATAATAAAAATGATGTATAGCTTTTTAATGAAGCAATTATAAGTTTCATGATATTCTGAATATATTTGACTTTATAAGTTCAGCAATCTGGAAATTGGTATGAAATGTTTTGTTCTATAAATATAAATATAAATTGTTACATAATAACAATTGGCATCATACTGAATATTATTATTCACATGAAATAACATTGCAATCACATTGAATAGCATATTGCATATTATAATCATTTAATATCAGTTGAATATTATTATTATAGAAATATGTATATTGATTATAATAAAGATAATGAAAGAGTCAATATTTCTAACTAAGAATTGTAATTATTGCTGTGAGAACGAAAAATATAAGAAATATGCAAATTAGAAAAAGGAGAGGCAAAGGGATACATTATTAAAAAAAATTAACCAACGTGGTTATTGAGAAGGTGTAAAAAGTAAAACAGTAGTCAAAAATGTTTATAAATCTGATTTTTCCAAAAATAAATAAACAGTAAAAATGATGTTAATGAGAGAAGTGGGAATAGTGCGTATTTGAAGAGATACTTCATAAGATTGATTTATAATATGTTTCATTTTTTGATAAATGTTCAGATGATTATTTTCTATGTACTTTAGTGTAAAATGTGATAATTTCAAGATTTAGGTTTGTAAAGTTGTTTCCTTCCTTCAGGTAGTGGAGCAATCATGATGAAGTTTGTCGAGAGAAAACAAAGGATGATTAATATATTTCTCTTTCTTCAGTTTCCTTTAGGCTGGTTTGGGGAATTAATGAGTGATTGAAGGTAAAAGGGAATGAATGAGAAACAAAAAAAGGAAGTAAAAATGTTTTCAAATTAAAAAAAATACTCTCCAATTAGGAAACTATTTAGAATGAATATTAACCCTGATCTCACAACTTTCTATTTAATTAATTAAGAAAAATCTTTAAAATCAGAACAATCATTTGCAAAATTGAATTAGTGGCTACCTTATCAGATCCGTCACACAGCATTTAGAATTTCATTTTTCAGAACTGATGATGGAAGTGGTGGAGACTAAAATGAACATTCCTTTTACTTTGATCTAATAAAGAAGAAAACTGAATGAGATGTTAATTGCAAGTTACCTCCTTTTAGAGGGAAAAATCAAACAAAAATCATACAAAACTATTATAAAGGAAGAAGGTAGAGTCTTGATGATGAGTGTGGATTCAACAAGATGACAGTGACCAGACTAGGAAACCCATCGGCCCATAAGCACATTAAGGATAGGGACCGTTGTCTTTTTAATGTTGGTATCACCAATGCCTCACCTAATGCCTGAACAAAGTAGACAATAAACATTTCTAAGGTATCCGGATTCATAAAAATAATACTCAGGGGCCAGCCCCGTGGCGTAGCAGTTGAGTGCACGCGCTCCACTGCTGGCGTCCTGGGTTCAGATCCCAGGCGTGCACCAATGCACTGCTTGTCAGGCCATTCTGTGGCAGCGTCCCATATAAAGTGGAGGAAGATGGGTCCAGATGTTAGCCCAGGGCCAGTCTTCCTCAGCAAAAAGAGGAGGATTGGCATGGATGTTAGCTCAGGGCTGATCTTCCTCACAAAAATAATAATAATAATAATAATAACAATAACAATGGTGACAGAGCTTGTTTGAATATTGAGATTAGACAATTTACATTTTCCACCAATTGCAAATTTGTTTATTGATTGTAAATTTTCACTCTCTCTAATATATTTAGGTCCTGTGGTGAGAATTCATTTCTTGGAAATATCTCCAGTGATTTCTCTGAAAATACTTCTAAAGAACAGACAGAAATCCCTAATAAGATGTTAATGAGTGATTAAGGCTTCTTTAGGAAGCTTTGAACCCCTACAGCAATCTCTTCCAGGGTGGTTCTTAGGCAAATTGTCCCATAGAGGAGCAATATTCTAATCAAGCTTTTATCAGCCCAGCACCCAAACCTCAGCAATTTTGCTTCCTGAAACCCAGTTATTAATATCTGCTTTATCTCTTTATAGTCATAGTTCTTAACATTGGCAGCACATTATAATTAACCGGGAAGTTTAAAAAAATACTGATGTTTGGACCCCATAACTAGAGAGGAGCCCAGGCATTAGGAATCCTTAAGCACTCCCTCAATAATTGTTAAATGTAGTCAGGGTTAAGTACTACTGGTGTGAAAGTCCAATTTTAGCTTATTACCAGTCCAAGGTAAACCTAATAATGCAGATTTAAAATCTATTTTTGTGAGAGCTCCATTATTTATCCATTCTGAAGATAATTAATAATTATCATTTTATTAAGTGTTTACACCATGGAATTATTAAGGGTGTTATTAGCATTCAATAACATGTTATCCATTAGTCTGAATTCCCTGTATTAACACGTTGCTACACTGGTGATATCCTTCACCAGAAAAATGCAAGAGTATAGTGCAGAAAACTGTTAACATAACAGGCCTAAGAAAATTATCTTTAGAAGCCTGCTCGCAAAGTTGGTCTTTGACTGGTATCTGGGATCTTGATTGGTTCCCAGTTCCCTACACTGAAATAAAAATTCCCACAAATGTTGAGTAGATCATTACACCTCAAATGTTTGTGCAAAACATGGTTGGTGCAGAACACTTGCTATCCTTTTGGGAGTCTGGAATTTTGATAAATGACCAGCCACCAATAAAAAATCTCAAATATGCTTCTCTGATACAACACTTCGAGCATATTATCACAGTTTGATGCTAAAGGGATTAAATATGTGCTGTGTGACTCCATGGCAGAGGAGTCTTGGAAGTTAGCTTCCTTTCAACTTCACCCATGTGCCTTTTCTTTTTGCTTCTTTTACTTTGTATTCATTCACTATAATAAATGTTACACATGAGTACAATTACATGCCGAGTCCTACGTATCTTTCTAGCAAATATCCAAATCTGGGGTTCATGTTAAGGACCTGTGACATAAGCGTCTGGACTACATTTCAGACAGGAAGCTAGACTATGTATAACTAATTTGTTTTAACGGGTTTTAACTAATATGGACAGAAATAATTGCAAATGATTTTCAGCTTTGACAGAAAATCCAGGGTCTGTTTGCTTCAGGTTATCTCATTTTTAACTGAGAATTATTTTCACTTTCTTTTACTTCACAATTGGTTGTATATACTCTATCACATAATTTAACAGGAACTAGTATACATAATGGGATTTATATTAGGGCAAGCAGCTCAGTATTAACATTCAAGAAATCAGTTTACTTTATGAGGATAAAAGTCACCACTACACGTGTTAGCTTTGAATATGAATCCATAACAGCTAATATCTGAATCTTGGTACTTAAAGAAGAGAAAAAAATAACAAAATATGAAAGTATAATCCTCTTTGTATTTCTAAGACTGAGGCTGATAATGCACAAAGCTAAGCAAGTCCTTTGTGCTGGTAATACGAGTCAACTTAAGAAAGTGTTACTCAAGCCCATGGTGACAAGAAAGATGTGTCAAATATACTTGTGAAAATTAAAACACATCATCATACGCTTAGGAGTAGTAGAAGGTTTTAATGCTCTTTGCCAAGTTATTAAAAACCAAAATATTGTGTCTTTACAAGTGAACAAGCATTTCAATCGATTTCCTAATTTTTTTGTCTTGCTTTAGGCATTTCCTAGTGTTTAGTCATAAGTGCAGCTATTTATTCACATTCAGATGTTCAATTTCTTCTAAGAGATGTGATTTATCTTTCCTTCATAAGAAACTTTGCCTATAGTATAAAGGTCAAGCCCTCTGCTCCTTCAAGCTCTTTCCGCAATTTATATTCCAAGCCTTGTCTTTCACACGACTGTCCACATTTACTATAATTCTATTATACAAGGCTACTTTTATTTTAACATGCAATGAAAACTTATTTATTCTCAAAAGTGCCACTCAAATGCGTCTTCCTCCTTAGAATATTATATAATTTTTATTCTCTTGAGAATCCCAATTTAAACTAGCTTAAGGAAAAAAAGGAAAGAATAAATTGCTTCTTGTAGCTACAAAATCAAGAGCTCAGCCTCCCTTTAAGCATGGCTGATCATCTTTTCTTGTCTTGGCTCTTATCTCTTCTGTGATGCTTCCATTTTTGAAGAACTTTTTCTCCACGTGACAGCAAGGTTGGCCACTCGATCTTCAAGTTTACATGATCTTCATATCTAGGTATCTCAGAAAAAAGCAAGCAGCACTCTCTGACCCAGGGTCTGTTCAAATTCCTGAACAGAACACTAAATGGTTGGCCAGGGTGAGGTGCTCACCACTCGTCGGGGAAAGCAAGACTCCATGATTGATGGCCCCACCAGAATCACAAGGAATCTCAACAGATTTAAAGAAATTCCTCTGGAATTTCCATCCTCACTGAACCAAGTCAATAAATCTGATTTTGTTAGACAACAGGCTTATTTCTGATGGTCTCTAGCTGATTAGATTATAACAAATGATATGAAAAATTTAATGTGCAAGTCTTGCTTTGAATCTAGATCTTTGAAACTAGAAAGCTGGTGTACTTTCTATAGCTATGCTGTCTTTGTCATTGGCTCTCAAGGTTCTGACCTTTGGACTGAAAGTATTTTATGCCAATCTCATTGTTAGCTCCTTTTCCACCCGCTGCAGTTATTCGTGACTTGGGGCTTCTTACATCCTTGGCTTTGGTCTAAAATGTGAAGCTCCGCCCTCCTCTCTGGGTGGATCCTTTTTATTTTCTTTTTTTATATTGTGGACACCATATGCTTTAGACTGAATATTTGTGTCTCCCTAAAATTTATATGCTGAAACCTAACCCCCAGTGCGGTGGTATGGAGGTGGGGCCTTTGGGAGGTGATTATGTCACTGACTAGGTGCCTCTGAGAGACTCAAAGGTGGGTTTGGAAGCAATTCTGTTTTCCCAAGTTGTTTCTTTTCCTTTTGTATGTGAAGGAGATGTAACCACCAGCCATCCTGAAACTGACCCAGCCTCACCACAAGAGCTACGCCCATGACCTTTGCCTTATTTTTAATGCAAAGAGCTGTCCAGGAGGAGCTTGGACCTCCTTATGTGGAAGCATGTTCTCCAGCTGAGCCTGTGGGAGCAAATACCCGCCTTTCCCTTTTGAATATTCATTACCCAACCAAAATAAATGTTTCTGCTTTCCTTTGTTCAGGGACGCCATGACTTTGGGCTCCTCTTTGCTGCAAATACACGTTATTTTGTGAGACAACTTCCACGGGTGTAGAATCTTATTTAACTCACCAGGAGGCTAGCCCATTTGGTTCGGTAACAACTAGGTCAGGAGGAGGTAGCCCTCACGAATGGGATTAGTGCTCTTATAAAAGAGACCCCACAGGGCTATCTTGCCCCTTCCACCGTGTGAGAACAAAGGGAGAAGACAGCCATCTATGAACCAGGATGTGGGCCCTCACAGATGTGGAGTCTGCTGTGCCTTGATCTTTGACTCCCCAGCCTCCAGAACTATGAGAAATGAATTTCTATTGTCTATAAAACACTCAGTCAATGGTAATTTGTTATAGCAGCCTGAGAGAAATAATACACCATATATATTTTTTAATCAGCAATATGCAGTACCTCTTGCTGTTTAAAAGCAATGTTCCGTTTTGTATCTCCTAAATTCCTGGTTTCAGAAATATAAATGTTTCTTTTCCTCTTCTCTTGCAAGAGCCTGGAAGTATCAAGCCAGCTGAAAGTCACAGCTCTACAAAATTCACCGGCTTGTTTCTGCTAAATTATTCAGATAGTTTCAAGAGAGAAAATAAAACTCCTCCCAAGCCCTCAACATTACATTCATAAAATGCATGAAAATGTAAATCTCATAACATATCAGTACATAATCACTACCTGCCCAAATTATTTCAGTTTTTCAAAGCCTAGTTCAAACTTCATTTTTAGTTCCTACAGATCACATTAGAGCATCTTGTCTTCAAACTTCTACGAAAATTTTAGTCAAGAATATAGAAATAAAAACAACAATATTATTAGCTAACCATTGTGTAAATGATACTGTACTAATAATTTATAGCCATTATTATACTTAATCCTCATAATAAATTTATAGCATTAGCTCCATAATTATTCAGGTAATACCTGAAAGGATATTGAAGCTTATAGAATAATTTTACATAGTGATATAGCAAGTATGTGGAGAAGTAAGAATTGCTGGCCCAGGTTTGTCTCAATCTAAAATCTAATCTTAAACACTATATTACTGAGTTTTACAATATTTTTACAAGATTTTTTATAATATTTAATTAGATATTTTATTTACTAATTTTCTTTGTTATGTAAGTATATTTTGCTTCTCCAAACAGATTGCAAGATCTTTGTTCACAGTAATCGTGCCATAAAGTGGGCATTACTTTTTAATTCCCGTAATTCCCTAGAAGTGATAGATGTGTATGTGTGTTTGTGTGTGTGTGGGAGGGGGGTATGTAGAATGAAAGAGAGAGGGAAAGGGAGGGAGAGAGAGATAACTTTCATTCTTTTTTCTGACATTAACTCATGAAACATTTAAAAAAGAAAATTTCATTTTAGCTCTGAACACATTGGCTCCCTAGTCATCAAAATATCATGATTTTATAACAATATAGCATTCAGCAAAGAAGAATTGAATTGATTAATCATAATCCAGTAGGCGGCAGTACCTTATAATGTTTAAAAATATTATGGTAGTGTTACCACTTAGTGCAAAATCATACCTCACTGTTTTGGCAATTTACATATTTGGGGCAAATAACCTATTAAATTATTCAAATAATTTTTTTGGATTATGTGTCTTTTAATTATCTACTGCTTAGTAACAATGTACTGTAAAACTTTTGTCTTAAAATAACAACCATTTCCTTTGCTCACAAATCTGCAATCTGGACTGTGCGCAGCTAGGTGGTTCTTATGGTATTTCTGCCAACATCACTTATGTATGTGAATCAAACTGAAGTTCTACTGAGTGCTGTGTTCAGCTGAGGTACTGAGATGTTTAGGCTTTTCTCTCTGCCTGTTCTGTTCAGCAAAGTAGTCCAACTTTTACATGGCAGCTCAGCAATTCCAAGAGAGCGGAGTGGATGCCACTAGGGTTTAGGTAACTGGAACCAAAACAACATTACTTGTGCCTCATTTTGTTGACTAAAACAAGTGGTAGGTCCAGGATCTGGATTTAAGGGGTCTGACTACAATGGTCAGGTAAAATAGTGTGCATGATTTATTGAGAGCAGCCAAAGAAACTACAAGGACTATCTCAACTGAAATAAGAATCAAGTAGAATCCATTTCTAGGAGAAATTTTTAATCATTTGTAGAATAATAAGACAGAATTTTGAGATATTCTGAAAGCACAAACTGAGCTCCAAACTCTTTATCCTAAACTTCTTGCCCTATGATTCCATCAAGGTGTGAGACTAATATGATTCCAGTCCCAAATCAATATTAATGGATGGAAATATTTGTAAGGATTGCATTAGTCTCCAAATTTGCATTAGGCTCCACATACAGACTGACGGCTAAGAAAACAGCACTAGAGTAGAGGAGATTCCTCCAGCTAATTTGAACTGTAGCTCAAAACTTGATACCAAGCAACACAAGACACAGACCACAGACCACCCTAGGGAAGCTGAGATTCAGCTCCAGATTTTATGGTAGCATACAAATTGGAAGGGGTAAATGGACAAAGAGAACACGATGCAGGGCTCCTAAAAAAATGTGAACTAATAAACAGAGTAAACATTTGAAGTGGTGAGCAGTGGCAGAGAGAAAGGACTCTTCAAGCAAATCTCCAGACTTTGATACAATATCACTGCTAGGACAAACTGAAAGAATGGTCCTACCACAATTTGAAATTCAACTCTATCTTATATTAGTCCCAGTCTGCAAAAGAAAGAGAGAGAGAGAGAAGCAAACAGAAAAAAAAAAATTATCTAATCTAATGAAAAATTCTACATTCAAAAGAAAAAAAATAAGTACAGAAAAGATCAAGAAGTCAAATAAAAATACTGAAATGACTCCTTTGTAGTAAACAATAAACTATTAGAACTATTGGATATGAGATACATTCAAGGGAGAAAAAAAGAAACATGATAAGATTGAATAGGCTGGGTCCTCTTAAATAACTATATATACGATTTCTTGAAACAACAGAATTAATGATAAAAGGATCCAAATTTGTGAGATATTTTGTGTACTTTAAGAATATCTGAAGAACTAAAAAGAAATAGAATACGTATGAGAGAATATGGCAGTCATGAAAAATAATGTACAACATTATGCAAATTGGGTTCCTTTGTGGTTACACCTATCAGACCACAGTGCTTGGGACAAATTCCATCATACAGTGTGAATTAAGTAATAGGTTTAACTGTGAAAACTTCCAGGCCAAATTTTCAGTAAGGAAAATGAAGGCATGTGTTTCCCAATTGACCATTATTTCCACAGAGTAGCTAGAGTCCTCTATTAAACTTACACTATGAATTTGTACTCGGGGGAGAGATATTGCCTCCCCTCTCCCATCTTGTACAGTAAGTACAAAAGCAATCTTGTAAGTGAGAATACAAACATTATTGAGGAGCTAGTTTTCTTGGGTTCAAAGGTCAGCTATTCACAGGGATGATTTAGCAAAGCCAGCTCCCCAAAACTCTAAAATGACTGGTGAGGCATGTGAGAATTTCTGTAGGCCTCTTCTGTGATTAGGGGAGGGTCAAAGACTGGGAGAACATTTCTACAGAAAATAGGTTTGGGTGCAACGCTTCCCACTAAGACAGACAGCTCTGCCCCAGGTGGCTTGTTATCTAGATAATGTAAGTAAGCTTCAATTATTTTTGAACAATCCTTCTTATGAGAGGAGGAGTCTTTAAAGAAAATGAAAGACCAAATAGGCCAGATTTAACCATCTATCATGGAACTAAAATAATCTACCTAGATCTTAAAATATTTTAATACTAATAAGTGCCTCTTCCTTAGTATCTTCAGATATTTTATGTACTGCCTCCTATATAGGTAGCAATCAAGAATTTGACTCTCACTGGTCTAAGCATAAGATGGTTGGATCAGAGTTGTGAAAAAAAAAAGAACAGGATCAATACTAAACTATTTTCTTTTTTAAGTAAACTTGTGGAACTTGTGACGGAAAAAAACATTTTTTTGAGATAAGAGCTTTTTGAGTTGTAAGAACCTGGGCCTTCTAAGGTCCTGTCTCATAGGTACCAAAATTACATTATTGGCTAAAGGCAAAATTTACTTTCTTAGAAATTATAATGAATTGAAGTATGAGAAACTCAGGCAATAAAGCAATATGGCTTGAGATTGCCTGGGTTTTGGGGAAGGAAAAATGCATGCTGCACCAACATCTGGATAATGAGATATATTTTGGAATTCAACAGTAAATGTTTCATATACACCTGGAGTCCCAGATATCTATAAACCATGCCCAGTTTCTGCCAGGCTATACTAGCAAAGTGACCATAAAATAAAGATAACTGGGTGGGTAGGCTGTCTATGCAAATAAACCTGAGAGAGCCTTACAAAGTTTCCCACGGCCTTAGAATGATGAAAGAGACTTGACACTTTCTCATTGACCAATTGTTAGACCATAAGTCAAACTACCATCAGGTTGAAGGGACACCACAGGAGGTATCCACGTAAAAAATATAACTAGGTTGCGGAGTGAAATATAGATATTTAATGGATGCCCAGGTGGAAAGATGATGACGACAAAATATTAGATGTGAAAAATGGACATTACAGCTAAAGTCAGCATGAATAGAAGATATTTGAGGGATGTTTGAAACTCCCTTTACACTGTTGTCTCAATGCTAAATCTTCTTTCCCCACTATACTCCCAAAAGTAGATGCAGCCTGGGAACAATCTGGAATTGACTGTGTCATACTGAATTGGCAATATGAAATCCTCAGAAACCAGGGGATTTGGGGTCTCCAATAGAAAGATTTGGGGCCTGAAATAGAAAGGGTGCTTTCAATACCATAGTAAGTGAGTCAAATTACAGGAAGCACAATACAGAAGAGACAAAAATATACTGTAAAGGCATGATTTAGAATGACAGCCCCCCAAAAAGTCAATATGAGTAGCCAAAATGTATTCTAAAAAATATGTAAGGCCTTAAAGTTCTGGAAGTATATTAAGGCATACTTACAAGAAGGTGTACATGTATATATTACTCAACTTTTAAAAGAAGAAATGAGGAATTGTGATTTTTTAATAAAAAACAAAGAATTTAAAACAAAACCATCAGCTATTACATAAAGCTCATTATGTTAAGAATTATGATATAGTTAATATTTGAAAAAGAGATATTTATATTTATATGTATCAGTATTTGAAACTCACTTAATAAAGTAAATTTTTAAGCAAACTGGCATAGGATTAAATACCCTTTGTAAATTGTGATCCAGGTAGAAAATATAGTGAGTGATCAACATAAAAAAAATCATTAATTTGGTAGTAAATATTATGATACATGTGGAGGATCTTTAATAAAGAAAATGTTATATTAAAATATTTTATTATTTGAATAATTGGAGCAATGCATCATATGCTTGAATGGGGAAATTAAGCATTCTTATGAAATCAATTCTTCCCTAATTAACTTACAAGTATAAAGCAATTACAGTCAAAGGCCCAACAATATATTTTTTTAATATAACAAAAATTGGTGTGCTTATTCATTGCTATTGGCCTTGCTCTTATAGAAGTCAACATTACATTGCTTAGCAAGAAACAGAAAGATTTTAATATTTTTTCCAGTTTTATTGAGGTATGATCGACAAATAAAAATTATATATATTTAAGATATACAACATAACATTTTGATATACATATACATTGTGATATGATTACCATCAAATTAATTAACATATCCATCATTTCACATACTTACCTTTTTGTGTGTGTGTGGTGAGAACACTTGAGATCTACTCTTAGCAAATTTCATGTTTTTGACATAGCAATTTGGTCTCAAAATTTTGAACCTCCAGTAGTAGTATAAAAATGTAATAAATAATGATATATCAACAAAATGACTCATTATACATATTTAATATGATAATTATAAAATCTCCCTTAGAAACAGGAATGGTTGTGGTATATTTATAATTGGTACAATAAGAACACAAATTATTCATTTTGTATATGATTACAAATTTGGAAAAAGTTATACACATGTAGAATATATTTACTTATGAAAATAGCTCAGAATAATAGTATTATAAATATTATTTAAATTGTTATTGCTTCTCTGTGTTTGTTGCTTTTAGAAGCAATATTTTTGTTATTTTTAGAAACATTTTTCTCATATTCCCCTCTCTTCTTTACCCCTAAGGTGTACTTGTGAAAATTGATTAAGCCTGTCAAAATGAAGAATTTACCAAATAAATATATGTACATACATGCGATATTTTTAAAAATTTATTCAAATAAAGCTTGCATATATTTAATGCTTTTGACTATATTTTGGTTAGGTATAAAAAGGAAGATTTAACTTTTCGTGTTTTTCTAGATTTAGGCAGTTATATTTTATAAAAATTGTGTAAGAATTAGCCAAGTTCTTAAATAAAAGATAATCATTTAAAAATATATATTTTGACACATGCACGTCATATTTGTTTAGGTAACGGTTTGCAATTATCTATGAAACTATGTGGCTGCTGATCATTAACTGTGAGAGAGACAGATAGATAAATATTTGGCAACCACTTAATTTTAATAATGCTGATGATTAGATAGATTATGAATTTAAAAAAAGTGAAATTTAAAATACACAATTATCATGAAACTATATTTGACTAATTGTAAATTAGACATTTGTATGAGTAAATAAGAGGAACTACGTCAGTGTTTAAGATGATAAATGGCTAGATACATTGAAAGTGGTTTTTTCACTCTAATTTTCTCAAATTTAACAAGATTGCTTTAAGAATCTAGTAGCCACTTTACAAAAAGCCCAAACAGAATAATAATACATATTTTGCAAATAAGCAAGTTTTTGTACCATCTCTAACAAGCAATCAAAGAATGGGTGCTCTGCGTAGAAGCAGACTACTGATGATTTTGTACTCTAGATTTCTCATAAACATCGATTTTGTGGAAGCCACAGAGGCAGTGTAAAACAAAGAAAGAAACTGTCAGAATAAACAGGTGGGAGGAAAATTATATGCAAACAGAAAATACTGCTACCTGGGGGAAAACTGAGCATAGCCGTTACGTGTATCAAAAAGGTTCTTCAGTTAATTGCTTATCATTCCACTTCACTTTGCCAAGAGAAACATCACTAAAAGTTGTCAGAAATCCAGTAGGCAACTGTAGAAATGCTTGACACCTGAGTATATGGTATTTAATTCCAAATTTTAAGTGCATATATAACCCATACATTTCCAGAGGTATATATATAATGGATACATCATCAAATTGCTCTATAAATTTGAAAATAACTCCCAAAATAGTGTATTATATTTTTATCCAGAATATAAATAAAATTGAAAATTAGAGTGTCCCCCCCACACACACACACTTAACACACAAAATTCTCTTTTGAAATATTAAGAGTGTTACAGAAGTAAGTGATCTTCAGATTTAAGGCAGCTAAATGTAAGAATATTGTTACACAAATGAGATAATTAAGTCTGAGGGGAGTTTAGACACATGCTTGAGTAACGGCTAGGACACAAGGTGGGGCGGTGCCCAGGGTGCTCATGAACCACTCCTCAGGGGAAAGGCAACTGTGGGGGCTGAGAGTAAAGTAGCCTCCGGACCTTTCCCAAGCACCTGACAGCTTGAAGGCCAAAGTCAAGAAGACAACTTTGAAGGGAGGCCATTAGGAAGGACCCTGAATATTGGACTTCACATCCATTTTTCTGGCCATTCACACAAAACCAGGTGCGTTCACTGCATTTGTGTTTTATATTTGTCAAAAGCTCAGAAATAACAGAAGTAAAACCAATGAATCACCAAAGGAGTAATTAGTAAAAAGTTTATTGCGCACATACCAAAAAGACAGCTTGCAAAACAGGAGTGTCACCGACTAGGTGCCTGGAGAAACTCAAAGGTGGGCTTCGAAGGAATTAACTGTTTTTCCAAGTTGTTTCTTTTCCTTTTGTATGTTAAGGAGATGTAACCACCAGCCATCCTGAAACTGACCAAGCCTCACCACAAGAGCTACGCCCATGACCTTTGCCTTATTTATTTATTTTTTTTTGTGAGGAAGATCAGCCCTGAGCTAACATCCATGCTAATCCTCCTCATTTCGCTGAGGAAGACCGGCTCTGAGCTAACATCTATTGCCAATCCTCCTCCTTCCCCCCCCCCCCCCGCAAAGCTCCAGTAGATAGCTGAATGTCATAGCTGCACATCCTTCTAGTTGCTGTATGTGGGACGCGGCCTCAGCATGGCTGGAGAAGCGGCGTGTCGGTGCGCGCCCAGGATCCGAACCCAGGCCGCCAGTAGCGGAGCGCGCGCACTTAACCGCCAAGCCACGGGGCCGGCCCTTTGCCTTATTTTTAACGGAAAGGTCTCTCCAGGAGGAGCTTAGGCCTCATTATGTGGAAGCGTGTTCTCCAACTGAGCCTGTGCAAGCAAATACCCACCTCTCCCTTTTGAGTATTCATACCCCAACTGAAATACAAGTTCCTACTTCCCTTTGTTTGGGGACGCCATGACTTTGGAAATGATTCCTCATGGCCTCCTATTTGCTGCAAATACACTTTACTTTGTGAGACAACTTCCACTGGTGTTGAGTCTTATTTAACTCACCAGGAGGCGAGCTCACTTGGTTTGGTAACAGGAGCACTCAAACCGAAACATGTAATGAGGCTCAGGGGCATATTGTTATAAAGCTGCTCATATAGTGAGAAAGCAGCGACTTCGTTATTCTTCATAGTGATTGGTTACACGGTAATATTGGAATTTTCTTAAATGATACAGAATTTGTTAGTAATTGTCTCATAGCAATTTGGGGAAATAGTTTAAGTTCTGTTTATGATTTACAGAGGCATAAGCAAGAAATAACCCAGGCCAAATTAGTTTTGCAAAATAAGCTAAATTAAGCTTTGTTTGTATGACTAAACTGGTTTTCTCTGCTCAGGGAAACTTCAAGGCTGCTTTCTGTTTGTTTTTGATTTTAATGTATGGATGGCCCCAAGTGACAAACATATAAAGCTCTTAGGACTAAAAAGGAAGCGGGACACATTAAATTAGAGCACACTGTTTCTTTTGAATAGGACAGGCAATGGGCAAAGTAGGAATTTGTTTTCCAGCATTGTGTATCTAATGATTTGAGTTAGAACAAAACATAATTGAGCCAACAATGAAGATTACGTCAAATTAAAAAAAGAGTAAATGGCTAGCAATTGTGGGCAGACAACTCTGCTAATTCTATCTTTTATTCAATTTTATTATAATTCCTTGGGTTTATATTCTTTTCCCTATATAAATATTATTCTCCTCCCTCCCCTCCGGTATCACGTATATGTCAATTACCAAAATAATTGTAAATCCTGATAGAAGTTATAAAAAAGAAGTGATGACTGTATAGTTTCCAAATCTGTAAATTAATATAGCAAATTTGGCCATATTAAGAATTAATTATTTGATTTATTTCTGGCTACCACATTTCATTAGGACTTAAACTTTGAACTAGTCTGCAGAAGCTTTTCTTATTGTATGTATTATATTAACCATTCCAGACGCGAAGGTAATAGCTGCTGTGGAGTCTACATTGGAGAGAAATGGTTGTAATCACTAGCCCAGATGATATAAATAAAAGAACAATCTGGATAATCTTGGATATGTAAAATCCAAAAGCACTGGTGAATCCTATTAGGCAACAAAATCTCAAATTACAGAAAGTTTAAATATACAATAAAGTAGGAAAGTAAGACCAATGTTTGGATCACTCAGGAAGAAATCAACAGATAAAAATAATAAATTTTTGAGTCAGTTTTTGTAGCTTACTTAAGAAAAAGTGTTAATTTTTAAACTAAACCATCTTAACATGACACTTAACTGTGTCTACATCAATCAAGATAATAAAACATAGAAAAATAATTTTCCATAGTTAAATCAAGTTTTATTTTTATCTTCTTTAGCTTTCAGGTAAATTATTTTAGGTTAATTATGAAAAATAAGAACATTTAATGAGAATATGTATTAATTTGATAGAAACAATGGTAATGCCCATTTTGTAGGAACACAAATTTTACTTTGCAGATGACATTTAATCTCTTCCATTGCTTAAAAAAACACTATTTCAAAAATTATTAAATATAATTGGTATTAGATATAGCAAATCAACAAGTACTTGAGACTATTGGCTTATTATGTAAAATGTAGGACAAGGAATACAAAACAGATCACCAACTTCTGTCAATGAACTTACACTTTTGTGGAACAATAGTGGGATAAAACAAGACTTGATAAATAATTTAGGGTATCCTATTTCAAAATTGTTAATAAATTTATCACATTTGTCCCTTTGAGCTCATATTTCCTATCTGGTTATGGAATTCGCTATCATTTATTTTCTGTACGGCATCTTCATTTTCTCTCCCTCTGCAATGGATTATTTTCTGTAGATTATAAATATGCTCAAATCTTTCCATTATTAAAAAAAACTTCCTTTGGTGTTCCTTTGTCTACTTAGCTAACTTTGTGTCTGTTTAGCAGTCAAATTCTTTAAAAAGTATTTCTCTGTTTAAAAAATAAAAGATTACTGCCTTCACTTTCTCATAAGTCATATCCTATACTTTGCAATTTGAAATTCATTATCATCATCAACTAAGACTGTTTTCTCAGTGATTTTCCAGCACTTTACTTCACAATTTTATTGACTTGTCTGACGCCTTTATCAAAGATATAGCTCTTCCATTCTTTGAAAATTACATGGCTTCTAAATGTAACCTCATGTGAATGACTCCTATATTTGTAAGAACCATGACAGATGCAAGTCTTGGTAACATAATTCAAATGATCTTAAATATCAAAGAAAACAATTGGCTCATATAACTGAAAAGAACCTTGGTGCTTTTATGAATTCAGCCACTGTTGGATTCAGTTGGTTAAATGATTTCATCAAGGGTCTATTCCTCTCCTTCTGGGCTCTGTTTTTTATTTCATTTTCATAAAGTGTTTACCAATGCATTAAAAAATAAGGCCACCAGTACCATCGGGTTTACATCACATGACTTTGAAATCCTTGTGAAAGAGCATATTGCTTTCCTAATGTATCCAGTAAAAGCCTCTGCTTAAATGTATGGTGTTTAGTGGGTATGGCTTGGGTTGTATGTCCATCCCTGCCACAGTCCTAGGGTGGTAAAGGCTGAGGAGAATGCTGTATACTCATTGGCCAGCCCTTGGCCACATAGTCACTTTAGAGGTCAGTAGGTGCCATTTGAACCACATGGAAAGAATTTGGGGGAAAAAATCCACTAAAAAATGTTTTGTTTTGTTTTGTTTTTTGCTGGGGAAGATTAACCCTGAGCTAGCATCAGTTGCCAATCTTCCTCTTTTTTGCTTGAGGAAGATTAGCCCTGAGCTAACATCTGTGCCAGTCTTCCTCTGTTTTGTATGTGGGTCACTGTCACAGCCTGGCTTGATGAGTGGTGTAGGTCTGTGCCTGGGATCCAAACCCGAGAACCCAGGCCACTGAAGCAGATCGTGTGGAACTTTAACCACTACACCACAGGGCCAGCCCACAAAGACTTTTTTTTTCTCTTGAGGAAAATCCTTTGACTCTGAAGACCTGACATCTGTTTCTACCCAAATGTCCTACGAGCGTCTTAAATCGGTGTGTCTGGAGCAAAACTGAGCATCATCTTCTCCAAAGCGCTCATCCTTTACATTCCATGTTTCTGTTAATATGTGTGATGCTGAACACGTCATCAATCATACCATCTACTCCTCCTGCATTCTTCTACTTTGTCCCATTCTGAAACCTGAACATAAAATTTGTTCTCTATCTTTCCTCTCCCCCTACCCACATTCAACCAGTGTCTAAGTCCTGCTGACTCTACTTCAGGAATCTGACTTTTCTCTATTTTGTCACAGCCTATGCAACTTCAGATTGCATAACAGGAAAAGGAATGTAATTTTATCCCAGCCTCCGTTCTTGCTGCTTCTTCCCATGTTCAGTTCACCTAACTTCAGCCAGAGTTACCTTTTTAACCCCAAATTTAGTCATGTTACTTCCCTACTTAAAACTTGTAAAGAACTTCCTGTTGCTCTTAGGTTCAAGCCCAATTTCTTTACCATGTCTTAAAAGTATTTGAATTATCTAGTTTTATTTACACCATTATCTCTCATAATTGACCTGACAGCCCACTCTCAGACCATACTTGGTGTCTTTCATTTTTCAAATACACAATGCATTGTATTATTTTTAAGACCTGCTCCTGGGTTCCCCATGTCCTGATTGTATATATTCCTTAATCCCTAAGCATGTGGTGCCTCCTCTATTATAACAATAAAAGTCAATGTTTGAGTATGGTCTTGAGTAGTCTTATTCTTTAGTTCTCAATCCCAATCCCAACAATTTACAAGCTATTTAACCCTGGGCAAGTTTCAAAAATTATTTCATGGTACATTTTCTCTTTTTAAAAAAACGATGTATTTGGGGCCGGCCCGGTGGAGCAAGCAGTTAAGTGTGCGCGCTCCGCCGTGGCCGCCTGGAGTTTGCCAGTTCGGATCTTGGGTGCGTACAGACTCACCGCTTGTCAGGCCATGCTGTGGCGGCGTCCCATATAAAGTGGAGGAGGATGGGCAAGGATGTTAGCCCAGGGCCAGTCTTCCTCAGAAAAAAGAGGAGGATTGGCAGATGTTAGCTCAGGGCCGATCTTCCTCACAAAAAAAAAAAAAGTGATGCATTCACCACAAGTTGGGGTTTTTTAGCATTAGATGAAATAATGTGCATAAGGTGCTTAGATTAGTGACTGCCACATAGTGAACAATTAGAAAATGCTTACCATTCAGTACTGCCCCTTTGAAAATTCTTTGAAAATAGGATCAATGTCTGTGACTATTATCCCAACACTTAGCACAGGCTTGAAATAGAATAAGACGTCAAATTAGTTCTCATTATGTAAATATTAATGCCAATCCTTAATGCCATTGCCAACAGGTTAGCCATTCAGATTTAAAATAAAATGCTATATGTGTTCTTGATTTCTTTATTGTCTTTGATGTTTCTCGGCATTCAAATAATCTGCTAATTCCTATTTATTTCTCCATATGCAATCACTTAATTTTCTTCCAATGTCCTCATTCCCACTAACGCTAACCCAGGTTAGCTCAGCATTGACTCTCATCTGTTCTATTGTCCCTGAATGGATTCCATGTAACAGTTTGTCTCACTTCCAATTTATTAAAAAAAAAAGGACATATCTTCCAGAGCAAAAGCTGTTATCTTGCAATTCCCTTACCTAAAATTCACTATATAAATCCCAAACAATTTATCATTCATTTAATACCATCCATAACTTGCCTCTGTTTCATCTCTCCAACACTATCTCCTATTCGTTTGAATAATACCCTCTGTTCTAGATTCTTCTCTATACATGAACAAAATTTCCAGTCTTTTCTATTTCTTATTTTCTGTCCCTACTACTTTCTCAGACAGAAAGGCCTGTTTCTCTTTTTTCCATATATTCAGAACCTATGCCTTTTTAAGGCGTTTGCAACATCTACATATTCCACAAAGCCTGATATTATATCAATTTTATCCTTACAATTTGTATAGTTACTTTATTTTTTTAATACAGCGCATAAAGTAGAGCTTGAATTTTAAGTGTATAGGTACATAATTGATCTTTATGACTCTTTTGAAAACTCATTCATATTCACATATCCTCACTTTCTTCATCAATGTGTCTCTTTACAGTAACTCCCTGATGCAATGCTCATAGTGGTATTTGTTGAGTAAATAATTAAATTGTCATTTATAAACATTATTCCTTTAATAATAAGAGATATCATAATGCATGGGCCTGCTGCTGAGTTTACCAAGGTACAAATTGTTGACCTTCTTGACCTACTACATTTAGTTTAAAAATAATTAATCATATTAGACAAAGATGTTGCTAGTTTTGGAATTTTTTGTAAGATTCAACACCTATATAGAAGAGTAAATGTGTAACACTCATGTATTCTAAAGTCCATATTATATATTACATATATACACATATCACATATTAATATATATTATATATTTCATAGTCTTGGGCAAAAGCACAGAACTGCAAACTTGAAAGCCTTGCCAAATTATTAAATGTTTATAGCACATCAGAAAGTTGTTTCATCTTCTCAAAGATTTACTTTCCTTATATCTACTAAAGGTATAATTGCATCTGTACATCTGTACTATATACCACAGTATTTTTTACAAAAGTCAAATGAAATTTTAGAAGATCCACAGATAATTTTGCAGTAAAATTAACAGTATTGAATGTGCTCATTTTGCAAGTTACCATAAAGACACTACACAATTTGTTAAATTGGTCATTTGAACAATTCTACCCAACACTATAATATTACTTTGTACTGAATCCAAGTATCAGTTGAAATCCATTTCATATTAAGTATGCCCGGAATGATTTTATCCTAAGCTGGATTTAACTAAATCATTAGTGCATGAATAACACAAAAATGTCAAAAAGTATTAAAAATCCCTTTCCAGTTTTTGATATTGGCAAAATATATCATAGGAAGAGAGGAAAGTGCTTATGTAATATTTAACGAAGTTCAACTTTGAGCAAATCAAATACTGGGTCAGACTGAACTTTTAACCCACACTAACTGCTATCAACTTTTGCCAAAGAAAATTAGTGGTTCATTATTGCTTATAAGCCATTATTTCAAAGCTAAGAGTTTCCTGTAATTTTGCATATATTGCTTTTGCTAAATATGTTGAAGGCCCTCAAAGACTGGGATATGCCACATATGATCATAAAAGAAACGAGAATGTAATAACCTTTAATGACCAGAAAATCTCATTATGCCTACAGTTTCACATTACCTTTTTATTCACTTCTTGAAATTTCTCCTATTGCTTTGGTTTTTTAATATGCAATTTTATTCTTTATTCATTCTCATGCCATTCCTCTCTTTTGTTTAGTTTCTTCTCTTTTGACCCATTGTGTTAAACAATTCTTGCAGAAGATAATTTGTCACCGCTGCCATAATGAATCCAATTTTCCTTAACCTGGACCTGGCCATGGCTTGCTATATTGCAAAGGAAACTACCTGAAAGGCTAATAAGGGACACTACATGAGAAGGGTGACTAGATTATTATAGCTTTAATTAGGTCAGTCAAAATTCTTGGTGAATACTGTTCAAAAAAGTATGCTTTAGCAGAGGAAATTGTATTCTTAAAAGAAAATCCCTTATTCAAGAATATAATCCTATTACTGCTGAATATAAAAGCAGAGAAGTTCATAGCATGGAACCAATTGACAACCAATTGGACTTTTTCTGCCATGTTTTTACAAATTGCCAATGCCAAGTATGCTGTCTCTTTTCTCAATTATCTATTCTATTATCTGATTATATTAGTAGAATCACCATTTCTTTCCCTTAGATTATGCATATCTATGTAAATAAGGAAGACAGAAATATATGGGATACTTATATTATTGAAAACTTCTGCATAATTCTGGTATAGGATTTAGTAATTTAACGACCATTTTCATATCAGTCATCTTAGGAAATCCTTCTAACAGAACTCAAGACTATTTAAACATAATTCCTACTCCAATCCTAGAGTAGAAAATAATGTAAAACTATTGGAACCAAACTATTGAGAGTCAAACAACAATCTGGTAATAGATATTTACTTAAAATTTAGTTAAAAAAAAGACAGAAGCACTTGGATTTAGTACTTGTGTTTAATATTTACATACCTATGTTTCTTAAAAAGAAAAATGTCATTGGCGGGATCTCTGATTCAAACACCCAGGCATTTGCAACATCAATGCCTTAATCTTCTCATAGCTCTTTTACTATACACGTTTCCTTTAATAACTGAATGGTGCCATTTTTAATAAGACAAATATGTTTGCTCTTAATTCTCTTATATCATTTTATGTTATACTTACTGTTTCAGGGCTTTTTGTTAATATTTCACTGGTGGTCCATTTTTTGTGATTCCCTTTAGTATATTTTTTTCATGATTACAAAGGATTGTTTTTTGTTCTTATAAATAGAACTTGCATAATTCTCAATCATTTTAGATGAAATTTACAAATTTTGTATTAGTAAAATTAGAAAAACTGTCAAAAATAGCTGATGGGGGAGCATATTACATATTGGGGGCAAGAATATAAATAACCACAGATTTCTCATCAAAACCAATGAAAACCAAAATGAACACTTTTAAAGTGGGAAAAGAAGACAATAAGGAGGCAGAAGAGGAGAAGGAGGAGGAAAAGTTTGCTGTTCTGGAATACTACAGCTACTGGAAAATACCCTTCAAAATTGAAAGAAAATTAAAGACATTTTCAGATATACAAAAGTTGAGAGAATTCATCAACAAGAGATCTACAATTCAAAAATGTTAAAGAAAATTCTTCAGGCTCAAATACAATGACGTAAGATTGAAACTCGAATTTATAAAAAAAATTTGAAAACATAGGATATGTCAAATATGTAGGTAAATACAATAAATGAATTTTTTATTTCTTTTTTCTTTTTTTTTTTTTGGTGAGAAAGATTGGCCATGAGCTAACACCTGTTGCCAATCTTCCTCTTTTTTTTTTGCCTGAGGAAGAGTGGACCTGAGCTAACATCTTTGCCCATCTTCCTGTAGTTTGTATGTGGGTCACCACCACGGCATGGCTTGATGAGTGATGTAGGTCAGCAACTAGGATCCGAACCTCCAAACCTGGGCCACTGAAGTAGAGCCTGCGAACTTAACCAGTACGTCACTGGGCCAGCCCCCAGTTTTGTATTTCTTAATTTCTTTAAAATACAATTATTTTACAGAAGAAACAATTTTATAGAAACCAAAATAAAAAGCACGGTATCATGTATAATCACTCCAAAATATTAAGTACATAGTTATACACTGAACAAAATATGTGTAAGACCCGTGTGCTGAAAATTACAAAATGCCAATGAAAGAAATTAAGAAGACTGAAATATACATGGAGACATACCTTGTTCATGGATTGAAAGACTCAATATAGCAAAGATGTCAAATCTCTCCAAATTAATCTATAGGTTTAATCCAATTTCTATAAAAATTCCAGCATGATTTTTTGGTTATTGTTTTTTTGCAAATATAAGTTTATTCTAAAATCTTTATGGGAATGCTGACCATCAAGAATAGCTAAACAATTTTGGAAAAAATGTAATAAAGTGGGAGGAATCACCCTACCTAAATAGTTGACAGGACTTAACAAGCTTACTAAACAGCTACAGCAATCAATGTATTGTGGTGTTTGTGGAGGGATAAACACATAGATCAATGGAACAGACTAGAGAACTCAGAAATAGATCACACAACTGATTTTTGACAAAAAATGCAAAAACAATTCAATGGAGGACAGATAGTCTTTTCAACAAATGGTGCAGGAAGGCTTAGGATAGGCACCAAAATAAAATAAATAAAAAGGAAAAATTGATAACTTGGACATCATAAAAATTAGAAACTCCACAAAAGACCCTGTGAAGAGGATGCAGACAAGCTACATACTGGGAGAAATTATTTGCAAATCACAGATCCAACAAACTTGTATCTAGATCACAAAAAGAATTCTCAAAACTTAACAATAAATAAAAAAACTATCCAGTTAGAAAACGGGAAAAATACATGGACAGATATTTCACTGAGGAGGACATATAGATGACAAATAAGCACATGAAAAGATATTCAATTTAATTAGCTATAAGGAAAATGAAAATTAAATCACAATAAAATATCACCACACTGATCAGAAGGGCTTGAATGAATGAATGAATAAACAAACAAACAGTGATGACACCAATTGCTGGTGAGAATGCAGAGAAACTGGACCACTTATGTATAATTGGTGGGGAAGTAAAATGATAATCACTTTGTAAAAGAGCATGGCATTTTCTTATAAAACTAAATATGTGCTTACAGTTGTACTGCTGGACATTTATCTCCCAGGAATTAAAACTTATTTTCACACAAAAACATGTACATGGATATGGTTCATAATACACCAAATTCATAATACACCAAAACTGGAAACAATCCAAATATCCTTTAGTGGGTGAAAGGTTAAACAAATAATGACACAAACTACCATAGAATACTACTCAGAATTAAAAAGGAACACAATCTTGATATTTGCAACAACTTGGATGATTCTCAAGAATATTGTACTGAATGAAAATGTCAATCTCAAAATCTTACATACTGTACAGGTCCGTCTATATAAAATTCACGAAATGACAACAGTATAGAGATGGAGAACAGATTATTGGTTGCCAAGACTACAGAGGTAGTGAGAGAAGGGGTAGCTGTGATATTAAAGCAGTAGCAAAAGGGATCTTTGTGATGTAGTTATTCTGTATCTTGACAATGGCAGTAGTCACATGAATCTACACATGGGATAAACTTGTATAGAACTAAATACAAACACACAAACACATACACACAAATAAGTGTATGAAAAACTGGTGAAATATGACTAAGGTCGATGGACTTTATTAATATCAATTTCCTGGTTGTGATATAGTTATGCACGATATTTGGGGAAAACTAAGTGAAGCGTGCATATGGTCTTTATTATTTCTTACCACCTTATGTGAGTCTACAATGATCTCAAAATAGCTTACATATATATAAATGGACTAAATACTCTGACTAAAGGCTAAAACTGCCACAAAGATAAAAAAAAGCAAGACACAACCAAATGCTATCCATAAGAAACAAATTTAAAATAAAATGATACTAAGAGAAAAAGATATACTTTGCTAACAGGATGCAAAAAAAGATGTATCATGGAACAGTAATCATCAAGCAGCGGCTTAAAGACAAGAGATAAAGAGCAACATCACATAATGATGTAGATAGTTCATCAATAAACAGGAATCTAACTGTGAATGTGCTTAATTAAAGAGTTTCCAAATAGATGAAATCAAAACTGACAGAAATAAAGGGGAAAATAAGACAAATCCAAATTATAGTTCGTAACTTTTAAAATCAACCTCAATGTTATACAATTTATGTACAATAAATGCACATATTTTGTGTATACAGTTAAATGAATTTCACAAATGAATGTTGTCATGTAACTACCACTCCAATCAAAACATAGCACATTTCCATTACTCAAGAAAATTTTCTCATGCCACTTTGTAGTAAATCCCTACATAGCAGCTCAGAAAACAACTAAGTCTATATTTTGCTATAGATGAGTTGTGACTGCTCTAAAACGTATTATGAATGCATTCATTTAGGTACTTTCTCCTTTGTTTGACTTCCTTTGTTCAGCATATTACTTTTGAGATACAATTTTGTTATTGATGAGTGCAATTCCTCAGTATAAGTATAATACAGTTTGTTTATTCTTTCAGCTGTTAAGGGTAATTTGGATTGTTTGCAAAAGATTTAGAGTAGCAAAACAATATTGAAAAAGAACAAAGTTGCAGGGTATACGTTACCTGTTTTGAACACTTAGTAGAAAATTACAGTCATCAAAAGAGTGTTTATTGGTATTGAAATTTTGAAAGAAATGGATTGAAGTCAAGTCCAGGAATAGGTGCCAAAGATATTCAATGGGAAAAAAAGTCTCTTCAAAAAATGTTGCTGGGATAACAGAAAGCCATACTGGAAAAAATATGATGTGAGATAGATCATTTTTTAGACACAAATCTAAGCAAATATAAAGCTTCTATAAGAAAACCTTGATTTAAGCCAAGATTCCATAGGACAACTGAAACACTAACCATAAAAGAAAAATTAATAAAGTAAACTACATCAAAATTAGTAACTTCTGCTCACTTGAGAACAATATTAATGATAAGAATATGCAAACCACAGACAGAGAAACTATTCATAATACATATTTCTGACAAAGAGCTTGTATCTGAATATATACAAAACTCTTACAACTCAATATAAAAAAAATCCAACAATTCAATAGAAAATTAAGGATATACTTGAAAAGACACTTCACCAAAGAGGATATATGAAAAACCCGTTAGCACATAAAACAGTACTCAACAACATTAGTCATCTAGAAAATGCAAAGTAAAAGCACAATGACTTACCACCTCACATACACTAGAATAGTTTAAATTAAAAATATCAAAATCATCCAGTTTTGACAAGGATGAGGAGCAACATGAACTCTCCTGTATTTCTGTTGGAAATGTAAAATGATGCAACTGCTTTGGAGAACTGTTTTGTAGTTTCTTATAAAAGTAAGAATTCATCTACCCTCTGGTAATGATTGCACTCCTAAGTACTACCCAAGGGAAATAAAAATATATATCCACAAAAAACCTGAATAAGAATGTTCCATAGCAGGTTTATTCATATCAACAAAAAACTAGAAATAATCCAAATGACTATTAACAGAGAACAGATCCACAGATCGTGGTATTTTTATAATATAGAATACTACTGAACAATAAAAAGAATCTTTGATACATTAAACAACATGGATGAATCTCAAAAACATGTTAAATGAAAAAAGTGCAACAATAGCACATACTCTATGATTCCATTTTGATTCATATATGATTCACATATGATGTTTTCAAAAAGAAAAATAAACCTGCCAAATTTATTGAGATAGTAATCAGAAGAGAGCTTTAGAAGTAGAATGAGAGGATTTTTCTATGGTGATAGAAATTTCTGTATCCTGAATTGGGTGATCTTGTGTTGGATTAATTGGGTTACATGGATGTATCCATTTGTCAAAATTCATAAAACTGCACACTTAAGCTCTGTCCATTTAATCATATTTAGACATGCCTCAATAAAAAAGGAAAAAAACAAAGTGGAATAGATGATAGAAATGATGTTACTATATAAGAGGGTGAAAGAGGGATCTTTCACTGGAATAGAGAGGAGGACAAAAGAATGCAAATTGGTAGAATCTAAGAGGAAAATTAAATATAGAGTTAAGAGGGGAAGAAATATGTATAATTACAGCATTAGTACTGAGAAAATATATGTCATTTTGGCTCTCTGTTTTCCTTTAGAATAGATATTAAATATATTAGTTGGTGTGTTTGCAAGGTCTGATTTGGGGCATGATCACATGAGAATAAATAAAAATTAGTGCACGATTAGGAAATTGGAAATAGCACTATTAGACTTCTGTAATCTTGTATCTCAAGAAAATTTGTAACTTGCACATTGTTTTGCACAATCACAATCCACTTTAGTGTCTACAACTTGCTGATATTGTGAAATTCATTTTAACCAAAATATACCACCTAATATAAAGCTTTTGTTGATTGTCTTAAAGAAACACACGTATTCTTATATTTTCACTGTAAAGCATATGCACATTTTATTTTTAATCTACCAGTTTGTATTTAGTTTTGTAAATCAGAGTGTATCATAACCATGAGGCTTTAGAAATTTATAATTTTCTTTGAAAGACAAAACTAATTACTCCTGAAATTGGAAAGAGTGAAACAAAAGTAGATATTTATTTATATGCCTGTTTTTGCTCTTTAATTTTATGTTTCTTTTAGATAAGGTCACCCTAATTGATAATGACTTTCTACTTCTAAACGGTGAGAAATAATTTGTTTTTAATCTAGCATATTCAGAAATATGAACAAAAATCTAATTGTTGGCAAATATAAAGTAAGACGAACATCCATTGACTGTTTGCAGGTGATATGGCAATGTATAATGTGATTTTTTTTTTTTCCCCCAAATATCGTTGTTACAATTTCTGGGCCTGTATGAAACAAAGCTGAATAGTTTTGTTTTGTTTTGTTTTGTTTTTTTAATTAATTAATTAATTTATTTATTTTTCCCCCAAAGCCCCAGTAGACAGTTGTATGTCATAGCTGCACATCCTTCTAGTTGCTGTATGTGGGACGCGGCCTCAGCATGGCTGGACAAGTGGTGCCTCGCTGCGCACCCGGGATCCGAACCTGGGCCACCAGCAGCGGAGCACACGAACTTAACTGCTAAGCCACGGGGCCGGCCCTATAATGTGATTTTTAAGTGTTCCTATTCTTTGAATTACCAGTTACACAAATGAAGGGAAAATAAGCACTTAACAGGATTATATATAACAAAATTTTAATTTAGTAACAATGCACTTGTTAAAGTAGTTACTTAAAATACACGGCACGGCATCTTTAGTTTGCCTTTGAATATACTTTATTTTACTCAGGAAACATCATATAAGCTTTGCTTTTTGTTTTGCATATATAGGCGTGCAGTCATCCGTTGTCTTCGTGGGGCAAGGAGGTTGTACAGGGAGGGAGGAAAATCTAATAGAAAATATTGCGATTCAGCCAAGACTTCCACGGCTTAATACACGTTGCACAGAACTCTTTATTGATGGGAGGAAGATCACTTTGTAAAAGAAACCCACCCTTTCAGGAAGAAAAAGACTGAGCCTCCAAATGGTGCTCCCAATAATGGAGAAGTTCAGTGAGAGAGCCCAGGGTGGTTCTGCTTAAGTTCTTCTCTCAGGAAAGGATAGAGATGTCCTTTAAACAGAATCCACAAGTAAAGTAGAATAAGTGTGAGATGACCAGGCCACAACACAGGCTCCTAGAGCAGGGTACACAAAGTGGCATCAACATGCACTGACTGGTGGTGAGAAGTTTTCATAATACTCTGGTTTGTTTAGACTCTAGCTTATTCTTGGGTTGATATTTGGTCCTGGATTGACCCTTTTTAAACTATATAAGCACTAGGACCTTCTGGAACCTTCAAGGAGTGGTGCTCAAAAGAGAGAAATGTGGGATGAACTGCTAATGAAGGGCAACTGAGAGAAAAAAAATTAAATGTGAAAAAGAAAATATGTTAATGTTTGTATGCAGAGTCAGTTATATTTGTATAGAAAAATCCGATAGGACATATCAATGTAGCCACAGTCCAAATAAATCTTATTTTACCACAGTACTTAATTATCTAATGTGTTTCTGGATCCAATATGTCAATATTTTATAAATTAGCAATGTAAGAAATTATTCATCCGATTAGCTGTGGTTTTCTTTATTGTTTGTGATATTCTAGCAAGCTTTCAATCATTTTCCAGGCTTTGCTGAATATCAAAGCTCTTTCTAAAGATTACCTGCAGTTCCAATATAAGGTTCCTACCATCGTTAGGCTCAGTATCCAATATCCTGGGCTGCCTCCAACTCTGTTAACACTCTTGGGACCTCTTCCTCATTCACCCTTCATTCCTATTTGTTGTTATTGAATTCACCATTCTTGTTTCCTCCCTTCCTCAAGCCAGCACCCCACCTGCTGGAAAAGGAGAGTCATACTCCAGTAGCTTCTACTTTCACCACAGCCTTCCAATCCCTAAAGAAAAAGAAGTAAATGGTAGTTATCTCACTAGAGACCACTTTATTCTAGATCACATGTTGGATCATGAAGGGCTCAAGTGCCCACTGTCCTAGTGATGGTTGGAGTAAAATCACCCTATCATCCCTTTTTTCCTCAAATTAATATGCCTCTGGTCATGTGTTCTTTCCAAAATTGTTGTTCCTTATAGTTTTCCATGTTTCCTCTGTCATAATGCTCTGCTACACCCCCTGGTCTTTCAGACTGTGTTATTATGTCATTTCTTCCACGAATATACTGTTTGCTTCTCAGTTTCAAATAAAACTCATCTCTTCATAGGGGTATCTCTTCCCATCCATTTGAAAGCCAGAGCTCATTTTTTTTACAAATCATATTAAAAGACAGGCTTAATACCATCTTTGATTGCCAAACACATTTCCAGAACATACATTTTCTCCCTGTGTCACAAGCTATCCCTACATGCAGTCCTCCCCTGTACTCATTATATGATTTACCACCTTCCTCGACACTGTGCCTCATTCACTTGCCTTATGTTAATATTGAGTTTAACTACATATGTTTTATATTTCTTGGTATGTTGATAATCCAATCATTATACTCACCTTATGTAGTTAATTTTTATAAATGTTTAGGGAAGTGGTGGTGGTAGGTAGGGAGAATATGGGAATGGCAAAAAGAGACCAACAGTATTTTCAGATGGAGCATTTAGTTCTAACTGGTTGTGATTTGCACAGTTTTTCTCCATGTCTGATACTGACACTATATTTTCAGGCTATTCAGTGCATTTGCTTGAAGAGTCATAGCTGACGACTGAGCATTAGGCTGATCTGTGCCTTTGTGACTTCCAGCATTCTCTTTACGCAGCTATTCTTATTGTTGAAAATTGTCTTTCTCTGTGGTTTTAAAGAACATCTTTTTTCAAATCTCTTTGAAGTTTATTGAAGGTTCTATATATTAGATAAGACTCTTGAAAGCACCTAATTTACAAAATTGAACCTTACACAAATCTATGTAAAGGGCAATTTTAACAGCATTTCTAAAATACCTTCATAAAAAATAAGGAGGATTGAAATATGCCGGTTCAAATAAACAGGAAAACAAACCAACATTATGATTGTGTTTATAACTCTATCAGTACTATAATGTACTGTAAATATTTATGGAACTAGGAACTGGGTTAGAAACTTTACAAAATGAAAGGCAAATAGGAGGTAGGTAGTACAGAAAAGAAATATTTCAATTGTTAACTTTCTTTAACCAACTAAACACTGCTTTTTCACATTCTTTTCTAAGTATTTTTTCTATAGCCAACATTTTTCCATCTTGAATATGCCTTACAATTTAAAGAAATTGAAACAAAGGCTGAACAAAATATGTGTGTTTAGTATATGCTTAAAATGTTTGTTGATTGATGTATTGGAGTGTTTTTCATCCTGTGAGCAGTGACCCACTAATGAGTTTAGAAATCAATTTAGTGCATCAAAATCAGAAGGTTAAAAAGTGAAATAGAAGGAAAGTAAATAAAAGAAAATATACCCAAGTGGCAAGGGTAAGTGTTTAGTGAACCTAATGTACTGTATTAATATGTAAAAGATGTCTCCAAAGTGTTGCTCCTTTGGGGTTAACATATATTGGAAGCATTATTTATATAGATATATTTAAATTAATTTCACCCACTGTGAGTCTAGATATGTATAAATAGAAATTAATTACCTCTTTAGATCTTGGGTAAGATATTTACAATACCGCTGACAGCGTAAAAGTTGCCGTCAATTGGTAAGAACAGTGTAAACACCCCTAGTTTAGTAATTTACTCATTTCTTAATTTATTTCTTTATATTAACTCATCATTGTATAACCTATTGATAGTTGTGTAACCTTCCCTATGCATGAAGTCTTTCATAGTCTACATATGAGGTATATTCATAGACAAAAGTAAATGCTATAGGTACTTCATCGTGTATATCTATGCTAAAATTTCCCCTTGATTTAAATAATATACACACAGCATAGTAAATAGAATACTTGCATAAAAAATATTTTTATGTATAGAATAATTCAACTTAAAGTTATTCTTTCTCTACTATGGGGATACAATGAGCTACAGTCTTTGCTCTCTACAGGCTACCATAGACTGAATCACTTGTGTTCTCAGGTCCCTAAAATGCAAAGTATGATGAAATAAATCTTCTGATGAAAGTTTAGTTAGAATATTACGCCAATGTTAAAAGAGGAATCACTTAATACTGAGTATAGAAGATCAATGATCATTGTGTCATTAGCTTGGTTCACTGGCAAACTGAATTAAACCATTTACAGCAACCTAATGAACCTAACCACATCAAAAACATTTCCTTGATTAAGGACTATTTAATAACTGTAACGCTATTTGGAGACCTCCGTTTAGCTAATACTAATAGGGCATCCTTTCAATTATGATAATAACACAAGCATGTAGTAAATAAATTCAAAGAATGGATTAGGATCCAAGCTATGCTAATACTTATCTCTATGTCCTTGGGCAAATAAACTTCACTTTACCCTGATTCCTCGTGTGTAAATAGGATTATCATTAGTAATTTTTGTTTTGTATTTATGCCTTCTAATGAAAGTCTTTCACACTTTAAAATTTTTAATTTCTAATTGTACATTAACTTTGATGATTTTTTAACTTAAATGTTTGATTATTTGCAATGTCTTGTGTGTTAAGCATTAAATTGGAAATGCAGATTTGCTATTTTCCAAATGGGAGCTTCATATTCCAAACACCTATGGAAAATCCAACAATTTTTCAGGCAGTTTTTGATGATATTCTGTATTTCCATATGCTTTTGAATAAAATCCTTTTTTTCTGTCTACATATTCTGACTTTGATCATTTTAACTTTAAAATAATTGATAAATCAGTACTCTCCTCTTGTCTTTTATGTATATTTCTCTGAATATTGTTATGTATTTATTTTTCTATATGTCAATAGTATTTATCCTAAGTAGGTTACTGACGTTTATTACTTTAATTTTACAGAATATTCAAGGAAGAATTAACATCTGAAAAACAGTCTTCTTATCCACGAGAAACAAAAGAACATTCTTTTATATCCTTCTCATTTTTACATTTCTTACTATTTTATACACTTGTTTTTTCTTTATTATTTTATTATTTGTGTTTTATTATAAATTGTATATTTTATTCCTTTATAGTTTCTGAAGATTTGTTTTTATATTGGGGGAAACTACTGTATTGATTGCTTTTTCTTAAGCGCAAATCTGATTATTATTCTGAGTATTCTTATTCTCTTTTTAAGTTTGCAAATAATACATGTCAAATCATACATACAATATCAATCATACCTAAGATCTCTTAAGAAAGAGAAGCAAATGCCTTCCCTGTCCCACACCAGCCACCCAGATTCACTGCTCCTAAGAATATGAAATTATTTTATTTCTATTTTTAGTTCGAATCATAATTTCCTTCCTATATTTAAATAAAGTCACATAGCATACATTGGTTTTTCACTTCTAAACTCCTAGAAGAGTTTCACCACTGTTTCCTTCATGTTTTGTTAACTTTGTGGTCCTCAAGAGCTATTGATACTTTTTATTTGTTATCTTCAGTTATAGATAGAACTTTTAAATTCTTTTTTTTATTTTTGCCTTTTATTTTTATTTATTTACTTTTTTAATTTTTTGTTTATTGCAGTAACATTGGTTTATAACATTGTATAAATTTCAGGTGTACATCATTATACTTCTATTTCTGCATAGATTACATCATGTTCACCACCCAAATACTAATTACAACCCATCACCACACACATGTGCCGAATTATTCCTTTCGCCCTCCTCCTTCCCCACTTCCCCTCTGGTAGCCACCAATCCAATCTCTGTCTCTATGTGTTTGTTTATTGTTGTTATTATCTACTACTTAATGAAGGAAATCATACGGTATTTGACCTTTTCCCTCTGACTTATTTCACTTTGCATAATACCCTCAATGTCCATCCATGTTGTCACAAATGGATGGATTTCATCGTTTCTTATGGCTGAGTAGTATTTCATTGTGTCTATATACCACATCTTCTTTATCCATTAGTCCCTTGATGAGCACTTAGGTTGCTTCCAAGTCTTAGCTATTGTGAATAACGCTGCAATGAACACAGGGGTGCATGTATCATCATGCATTGGTGTTTTCAAGTTCTTTGGATAAATACCCAAGGGTGGAATAGCTGGATCATATGGTAGTTCTATCCTTGATTTTTTGAGGAATCTCCACACTGTTTTCTATAGTGGCTGCACCAGTTTGCACTCCCAACAGCAGTGTATGAGAGTTGCCTTCTCTCCACATCCTCTCCAACACATGTTGTTTCCTGTCTTGTTAATTATAGCCATTCTGACGGGCGTGAGGTGATATCTCATTGTAGTTTTGATTTGCATTTCCCTGATAGTTAATGATTTTGAGCATCTTTTCATGTGTCTGTTGGCTATCTGTATATCTTCTTTGGAGAAATGTCTGCTCAGGTCTTTTGCCCATCTTTTAAATGGGTTGTTAGTTTTTTTGTTGTTGAGATGCATGAGTTCTTTATATATTTTGGAGATTAAGCCCTTATCAGATGTATGGTTTGCAAATATCTTCTCCCAATTGTTAGGTTACCTTTTCGTTTTGTTGATGGTTTCCTTTGCTGTGCAGAAGCTTTTTAGTTTGATGTAGTCCCATTGTTTATTTTTTCTATTGTTTCTCTTGCCCGGTCAGACATGGTCCTTGAAAATGTGTTGCTAAGACCAATGTCGAAGAGCATACTGCCTGTTTTCTTCTAGAAGTTTCATAGTTTCAGGTCTTACATTCAAGTCTTTAATCCATTTGGAGTTAATTTTTGTGTATAGTGTAAAGTAAGGGTCTACTTTCATTTTTTTGCATGTGCCTATCCAGTTTTCCCAACACCATTTGTTGAAGAGACTTTCTTTTCTCCATTGTATATTCTTGGCTCCTTTGTCAAAGATTAGCTGTCCATAGATGTGTGGGTTTATTTCTGGGCTTTCAATTCTATTCCATTGATCTGTGTGTCTGTTTTTGTGCCAGTACCATGCTGTTTTGGTTACTATAGCTTTGCAGTATATTTTGAAATCAAGGAGTGTGATACCTCCAGCTTTGTTCTTTTTTCTAAGGATCCCTTTACCTATTCGGGGTCTTTTGTTGTTCCATATAAATTTTAGGATTCTTAGTTCTATTTCTGTGAAAAATGTTGTTGGAACTTTGACAGAGATTGCACTGAATCTATAGATGGCTTTAGGAAGTATGGACATCTTAACTATGTTAATTCTTCCAATCCAAGAGCACGGAATATCTTTCCATTTCTTTGTGTCTTCTTCAATTTCTTTCAGAAATGTTTTATAGTTTTCGGTGTACAGATCTTTCACCTCTTTGGTTAAGTTTATTCCTAGGTATTTTATTCTTTTTGTTGCAATTGTAAATGGGATGGTATTCTTAATTTCTCTTTCTGCTACTGCGCTGTTAGTGTATAGAAATGCAACTGATTTTTGTACGTTGATGTTGTATCCTGCAACTTTACCATATTCATTTATTACTTCTAAAAGTTTTCTGGTGGATTCTTTAGGCTTTTCTATATATAAAATCATGTCATCTGCAAATAGTGAGAGTTTCACTTCTTCCTTTCCAATTTGGATCCCTTTTATTTCTTTCTCTTGCCTGATTGCTCTGGCTAGGACTTCCAGTACTATGTTAAATAGTAGTGGTGACAGTGGACATCCTTGTCTGGTTCCTGTTCTTAGAGGGATAGCTCTCAGTTTTTCACCATTGAGGATGATATTAGCTGTGGGTTTCTCACATATGGTCTTTATTATGTTGAGGTACTTTCCTTCTATACCCATTTTATTCAGAGTTTTTATCATAAATGGATGCTGTATCTTGCCAAATGCTCTCTCTACATCTATTGAGATGATCATGTGATTTTTATTCTTCATTTTATTAATGTGGTGTATGATGTTGATTGATTTGCGAATGTTAAACCATCCCTGCATACCTGAAATAAATCCCACTTGATCATAGTGTATAATCTTTTTAACGTATTGTTGCATGTGATTTGCTAGTATTTTGTTGAGGATTTTTGCATCGATGTTCATCAGTGATATTGGCCTGTAATTTTCTTTTTTGTGTTGTCCTTGTCTGGTTTTGGTATCAGGGTAATGTCGGCTTTGTAGAATGAGTTAGGGAGCTTCCCTCCCTCCTCAATTTTTTGAAAGAGTTTGAGAAGGATAGGTATTAAGTCTTCTTTGAATGTTTGGTAGAATTCAGCAGGGAAGCCGTCTGGTCCTGGACTTTTATTTTTGGGGAGGTTTTTGATTACTGTTTTGATCTCCTTACTGGTGATTGGTCTATTCAAATTCTCTACTTCTTCTTGATCCAGTTTTGGAAGGTTGTATGATTCTACGAATTTATCCATTTCTTCCAGATTGTCGAATTGGTTGGCATATAGCTTTTCATAGTATTCTCTTATAACCTTTTGTATTTCTGAGGTGTCTGTTGTAACCTCTCCTCTTTCATTTCTGATTGTACTTATTTGTGCCTTCTCTCTTTTTTTCTTGGTGAGTCTAGCTAAAGGTTTGTTAATTTTGTTGATCTTTTCAAAGAACCAGCTCTTGGTTTTATTAATTTTTTCTATTGTTTTTGTGGTCTCTATTTCATTTATTTCGGCTCTGATTTTTATTATTTCCCTTCTTCTAATGATTTTGGGCTTGGTTTGTTCTTCTTTTTCCAGTTCCTTTAGGTGCATTGTTAGATTGTTTATTTGAGATTTTTCTTGTTTGTTGAGATAGGCCTGTATCGCTATAAACTTCCCTCTTAGAACCGCTTTTGCTGTATCCCATAAATTCTGGCATGTCGTATTTTCATTTTCATTTGTCTCCAGGTATTTTTTGATTTCTTCTTTGATTTCTTTGTTGACCCAGTCGTTGTTCAGTAGCATTTTGTTTAATCTCCACGTATTTGTGGCTTTTCTGATTTTCTTCCTATAGTTGATTTCTGGTTTCATACTGTTGTGGTCAGAAAAGATGCTTGGTATTATTTCAGTCTTCTTAAATTTATGGAGACTTGTTTTGTGGCCTAATATGTGATCATTCCTGGAGAATGTTTCGTGTGCATTAGAAAAGAACGTGTATTCTTCAGTTTTTGGATGGAATGTTCTGTATATATCTACTAGGTCCATCTGTTCTAGTGTATCATTTAAGGCCAATGTTTCCTTATTGATCTTCTGTTTGGATGATCTATCTGTTGGCGTAAGTGGAATGTTAAAGTCCCCTACTATTATTGTGTTACTGTCTATTTCTGTTTTTATGTCTGTTAATAATTGCTTTATATATTTATGTGCACCTACATTGGGTGTGTAGATATTCACAAGTGTTATATTCTCTTGTTGGATTGTTCCCTTGATCATTATGTAATACCCTTCTTTGTCTCTTTTTACAGTTTTTGTTATAAAGTCTATTTTGTCTGATATGAGTACTGCTACCCCAGCTTTCTTTTCATTGCAATTTGCATGGAGTATCTTTTTCCATCCCTTCACTTTCAGTTTGTGAGTGTCCTTAGGTCTGAAGTGTGTCTATTGTATGCAGCATATATATGGGTCTTGTTTTTTTATCCAATCAGCCACCCTATGCCTTTTAATTGGAGCATTTAGTCCATTTACGTTTAAAGTAGCTATTGATAAGTATGTACTTACTGCCATTTTTTAACTTTTTTTCCTCAGTGTTTTAGTAGTCCTTCTCTGTTCCTTTCTTCTTCTATACAGAATTGATAGTCACTTTAGTTTGACCTCTGTCTGAAAGCTGTACTCTTAACTCCCCTCCTCCCTCCTTTTATGTTTTTGATATCATATCTAACTTCTTTTTTGTTTATTTGTATCCATTACATTCTAATCATGGAAATAGATAATTTTTCCTATTTGTGGTCTTCTCTTTTCCCCTTAAATCAGTCCCTTTAACATTTCTTGTAGCACTGATTTCTTGGTGACAAACTCCTTTAATTTTTCTTGTCTGGGAAATTTTTGATCTCTCCTTCCATTTTGAATGATAACCTTGCTGGGGAGAGTATTCTTGGCTGTAAGTTTTTCCCTTTTAACACTTTAAATAGATCATGCCATTCTCTTCTAGCCTGTAAGGTTTCTGCTGAGAAGTCAGCTGATAGCCTTATTGGGTTTCCTTTGAACGTAACTTGACTTTCTCTTGCGGCTTTTAGGATTCTCTCTTTATCTTTAATTCTGGACATTTTGATTATGATGTGTCTTGGTGTGGGCCTCTTTGGGTTTATCTTGTTTGGGGCTCTCTGTGCTTCCTGTACCTGGATGCCTGTTTCCTTCCTTAGGTTACGGAAGTTTTCATCTATTATTTCTTAAAATAGATTCTCTGCCCCTTTGTCTCGCTCTTCTCCTTCCAGGACATCTATAACACAGATGTTAGTGCGCTTGATGTTGTCCCAGAGGTCCCTTAGACTGTCCTCACTCTTTTTAATTCTTTTCTCTTTTACCTGTTCAGCTTGGGTAATTTCTTCTAGTCTTTCGTCCAGCTCACAGATCCATTCTTCTGTATCCTCTACTCTGCTTTTGTGTCCCTCTAGTGAATTTTTCATTTCCAGTATTGTATTCTTCATTTCTGATTGGTTCTTTTTTATATCTTCCATTTCTTTGTTGACATTTACATTCTCACTGAGTTCATCTATTCTTCTCCCCACATCAGTGAGCATCCTTAACACTCTTTGTTTGAACTCTCTGTTGGGTAGGTTGGTCATTTCTGTTTCACTTAGTTCCTTTTCTGGGGTTTTGTCCTGTTCCCTTACTTGGAATGTATTCCTTTGCCTCCTCATTTTGCCTCTTTCCCTATGTTTGTGTCTACATATGAGGTAGGTCAGCTACGTCTCCTGCTCTTGGATAGGTGACCTTATGTAAGTGATGCCTTAGGAGGCCTGCAGTGTGCTTCCCTCAGTTCTCAATGTTCCAGGGGTGACCCCTATGATGGCTACATGTGTCCTTCTGTTGTGGCCTGTTTGCTCTCCCTGTAGGTGCCCAGGGAGGTCGAGTTATGCTCCTGGCCAGCTGTTGTAATGCTCAGCTGCTAGTAGTTGTTGTGGGCCCTTCAGTCTCTTTATCAGGTGTGGTAGCCCCAGCACAGTTGGCTGCAAGTTCTAATACCACATTTGTGTTGCAGTCTTTCTTTTAAGTGAGTAGGCCTCCAGCGTGTCAGGTTGTTAGACTCAGGGCCAATTGCTATTAGCCTCCAGCCTTAGGTCTCTTGTCAGCTCTCTGAGGATTGCAGCTGGGTGGGGATGGCCTCAGGCACGGGAACACCCAACTGTTTCAGGCTTTGGAAGGTGGGGCAAACCCCCTATGTGGGTCTTTGAGAAGCACAAGTCTTCTGCAGCTGACAAGCTCTGCCACCCACAGGTCCACACACACAGTCAACACAGTCCTGCCCCGTGTGCACGCCCCGACCTCCCGAAGCGGACCCAGTCTCTCCACGGCAGGAGCCCCACACACTCCCTGCTGCCCCACACTCTCCACCCGCTCCTTGTGCACGCCCTGCCCCACTGAAGTGGGCTCAATTGCCAGGCTGCAGACAATGCAATCACCAATCTATGCAGGCCCACAAGTTGCCTGAGGGCTTGTTGTTGGGTGGGGCCAGTCTCTAGGGTGGGCTGCCTGCCCTGGCTGAGCTGGATTAAATCAGTGCTCTAGTGGCTGGGGCAGACCTGGGTAGCAGGCCCCAGGGAGAACTCCAATGGCGTCTGTGTCAGCACGCCCACACCAGGCCACAACAATGGCTGCCGCCAAAGTTCCAGTCCCTGGAGAGGTCTCACCTCTCACCAAGATGCACTCAGGGCCTATCAGGTGAGTCTCTTTTCACCACAGCCCTGTGCACTTTTCTTTCTGGTGATTTTAGGTTGCTTTCTGAGTTTGCACGTGGGCCCTTTAAGAGCTGGTTTTAATTTCTTTGTGAACCAGCTTTTCTGGGGGTTCTCCCCAATGTTTTAGTAGCAGGCAAAGTCAGATATTCTGCCACTCGTCTCGATTGTGCTGGGTCCACAAAATGCCCACAGCGGGGGGCTCTCCCCAGCTCAGGGCCCCCCGCCTCCAGGGAGGCTGTGGACCTGTGGGCGGCTCCTGGGTGGCCGTGAAGCTGGCGGCTTGTGAAGGCGGTGTTTTTCTCTCCACAAGGGAGTCTCTGCCTCTTCCACCTCAATTAAGATTGTCCATTGTTGCAGGAGTTCCTCTTGTCCAGTTTTCAGTTCTGTCTCAGGGGTAATTTTTCCACGAGTAGTTGTAAATTGGCTGTGTCCGTGGGATGAGGTGAGTTCAGAGTCTGCCTATACTACCATCTTCTAAATTCTCTATCTTATAATATAAAGCTGTTAGAGTCACTTCACTTAATTCCATTTCTTTTCTCTCCCTGCTACCTTTGTTACCTCTACAAATTTTCAGATTTAATATCAGTAGAATATTTCGCTTATTTCCTTTGTCTAAAGGTGGTAACTAAAAAGATAAAGAGTGAATATGTTTTCATTATTTATGACGATAATGGTTTTGCACAACCAGGCAGATTTTATGAGAAAAAGAGCACCATCTTCTAGATTCCAGATGTGCCAAGGAGAAGTCAGCTTGACGGACCCCAAGTTCACGGAAGATAACTTACTCTTTCCCACTTTTATTCTCTTTAGACTTGGCATTCAGCATTTTAAATTTTAAAAATATAAATTAAAAAGGAAGTTGCACGTCTTTATTCATCAGTTCTCCATAGAACACGATATTTAGTCCCTTTCTCTTTTTGAAGACTTAAGTCATTCTCCACCTCAGAAAACATTCCTTCTATTATTAGTTTATTTCTATCCTTTTTACCATTCTTTCTCTTTCTGAAACTTTTATTATTTGCTTTTTTTGATACCCTGGATTTAGCTTAGCATTTTGCTTTGTATTTTGAGATATTTCTTCCTTTGGATTTTTTGATCAAATAATTTAGATCCCAGCAGTGACTATCATAATTTCATCTATGCATATTTATTCTTTGTAACTATTGAGTTTTGGTCCAGAAAAATCTTTATTATGCTATGTTAATTATTGTTAAAGTTATTATTTTTGTTGATGCTATTTTATTGTAATTATTTTCATAATATTATTAAATTTGTAAAATAAATATTTATATGTCAAAATCGTAATTCTAATTATTAAGTGTAGTATGGATCATCTCAATTGTTATTTTCATGTTTTTTCCTGTTCTTTTTGAATATTTATGTTTTTATATGAAATTTGGATCAAATTTGTTAACTCCATGTTTCAATGATATTTTTTAGGGATGGCATGAAATTAACAAGCAGAATTAATATGTTTTTGAGATTGATAGTTCCTATCCAAGTATAAAGGATATTTTAGTCTACTTTTGTGTCTTTAAAGATTAGTTCCAAGTTTGCTCTAATTGTTTTTTTCACATTTATTGTTTATTTCTTAGTATTTTATCTTTTGTTACTATTAGAAGATTATCACACATTAAATATTCTGATTCTGTTTGCCTTAATGACAGCAATTTATTTTATATGCTTTATAGTTGGCTACAGTGTTCATTTGGTACATTTACTATTGATTCTCTTTAATTTTCTGGATATACTATTGTATGATATACCAATAGAGATAATTTTACTTCTAATTTTCAAATTATTGTGCCTATAATAGTTTTCTCATCTAAGATTGCCTTTTTGGAGGTTCCCAATCTTCACTCTATGAGGCTACTAAGAGTTCTGTCATGTAAGGCTTTTAATTGCTATAAGTCTCCGTTTGCCTAATGATAAGAGTTTGAGTTCTCGCCATTAAAATTGCTCTTTCATTTCCAGAAAGAAGTTTGGTTTCGTTGAGTACTTGAGTCTGAGATGGGACTTTAAAAATCACCTTTATGTCATTCTTTTTCTATGCACTCTTGTGAAAATAATTTCAGAATTAATATCACTAGTGAACTCTAACAAGATTGATTTTGCCTTTTATTCCTTCCTTTGCTGCTCTCCCAGAGTCTGATCCAAAGTCCAGTGGTAATCTCTGAAACATCAAAATCTTCTGAGGGCCAGCCTTATCCCTTCATCCCAATTCTGAAATAGAGTCATAGCCATTATCTGAAAATGATTTGGCTCAAATTTTGCAAGTGGTGCAGTTGGTTGTGCAAATATGCAGACCACGTTGCTTCTAAAGCGTCTCACATAGTCTTCTCTATAACTGCCGTGAGTGACTTTCAGTCAACAACCGTGAGTGTTTAAAAACTACTGTTTATTTTTATATATTCTAAAGTTAATATAATTGAATATTTAACCTGAGTCTTTTCTAATTATTCAGCCTTTTAATTCTAATGTTCAGTGCTCTCTCATACTTGCAAAATATTTCACAAAAAGTATAAAGAGAGGGAGAAAAAGATTACTATTTACATATTATCTACAGTCAAGGAGCTATTTTTCTAGTTTTATTAATCATATGCATATGCATATTTTCCTATCATCACTTTAATGTGGGAGTGGTATCCAATATTTTGTCTTATGAAATGAGAACAAAAAACTCCATTAAGGATACCTATTTACAAAGCTTTCTACAAATATGTTACAGAATGAAGTCTTAATAATATAGGATATTTATGTTCATAATACGGTGTCAGTGCTGGTGCATTAAGTGCATGTTAATGGAGTTTAATCAACAAATGTTCAGAGTATACTGCCATAGGGATCACACCATGAATGTGATCACTGCCTCATGTTGGGTTCTAAACTTCAATACCATGAATCTTTAAAAATGTAGTTTTGGGGTAGTGTTTAAAGAAAAGCATGTTGCATAATTCTTAAAAATTTATTTCATGACAACTCAATTTTCTAAAACTACATTACAGTACTTTACGGCCCAACTGTCGTTTTATTGAAGAAAAGCGATTAACTTGGAAATGGTTTCTCCATAACTTCAGCCTTCATATCTTCTTCCTGGTGACTGTGGCGTATAAGTGTCACAGGAACTCTGCAGCTAGTCAAATAACCACAGCAGGAGGTCTCCACCATTAAAAACAACTGCTCCAGTACAAGAAAATTACAAGGGCCTGTTAATATTTTCCACTTATTTTAATGGGAAGATCTAATCGAAAAACAATTCCTTGTGTCTGTGATTTCTCAACCTAGTTAACGCATATAGGGAAAAATGCTGCAGGTAAACATGCATTCATTGTCTAAATAAAGACATCATTATTCAGTGTTTTTGTTTGTAGTCACTTGGAAATGTGAGAAATGTGATTGCTCTCTAAGACGTTAACGAATTTATTAAACATTGAATCATAAATTATCCATTCTTTTTTTCATTCAGAATAATGTTGAGAGTATCTATAGCTATTATGATAGCACTTTCAATATAATATTGATTGCTCTAGATAAGACCACTAGTCTCATAATATGATGGCAAGCCAGGAAGGAAACCATCAAACTATTGAATAGAAAAACCATAAACATCATATTATGACCTAATACCATATTTTAAAAATGAAATGTATTAAAAATCTAAATTAAACAAATTAAAAAAAAATATTTAGAATATTTTGTATAAACAAAAGTGTTTAAGAAATTTTATGCAATGTAAAAATAGGTTAGGAAATAGCAGGTTTGATTTAATAACAATGTATTATTTCTGTTTGCAAAAAAAACAGTAGAATAAAGTAGTAGAACAAGTGTTAAGATGGAAAGTAAATATAAACAACGCCAGTGATAGAGAAAAGGTTAACGACATTAACTGCTAATGACTAAATATAAATCATCCACAGTTTGATAGGAAAAATTCAACCAAATTACATATATGTCCCCACCTACGTAACTCCAGAGTGTTCCATGCCACTTCCTAATTAATAAACATGCTCCTCACAGAGATAACCATTCTTCTTAATTTTATCACTATAGATTACGTATGCCTGTTACTGAAATTCATATAAATGGAATCACAAGCTATGTACTCTTTTGTTTGTCACTTCTTTCGTTCAGTGTAATGCTTTAAAATCCATCCAGGTTGATAGGTATGTCGGCAATTCATTCTTTTGATTTATTGCTCTGTACTAATCCATTACATGAATATAACACAATTTGTTTATTGAGAGACATTCAGACTGTTTTTGTGTCTTAGGCTATTATGAATAAAGCCGCCGTGAACATTCTTGTTTAAATCATTTTGTGAACACATGTGTTCAGTTATCTTGAGTATACACACAGGAGTAGAATTTCTGGGTGATGGGATAAGTCTTTGTTTGAGGTGTTTAGAAACTGCCTAAAGGTTTACAAAATGGTTGTACTGCATTTTGTATTGAGTTATTTTAATTGCATTTTAATTGAGTTATTTGCTCTGTATCATTTAGTTTGGTCTTTGGTATATTTTGATTTTAATGTATCATCTTGCTAGTTTTTCCTATTTGCCCAAATTGGTTTATTTCTCTGTTCCACATTATTTTTATCATTTATTTTTATTTTATTCCATCTCATTTTATAAATTGGCTCTTTATTCCCTATTATATCCACAATTGGCTTGTTAGCTAAATTTCCTTTTAATTTCACTTTTTTGTGGTTGGAATAGGTATTAAAATGTTCATTCTTAGGAATTACAATTAGTATAATACTAGTTCACACTTTATTCTTCACTATTCACACTTCACAAATGTAAGAAAATATAACTTCACCTTCTCTACTATCCTTTGGTATTATTATCATATAGTTTACTTGTATATACTTATAAATCACACATTATAATGATATAATTTTTAATTTAAACAGATGTTGACATTTGAGAAAATTAAGGGGAAAATCCAATCTTTTATATTTACCTACATGTTTATAGTTTCTAATGCTCTTCATTATTTCCTTTAGAGTCCATTTTCTATCAGAAAACATTTTCATTAGTGTTCAGCCGGAGGAATTTTCATTAGTATTCAGTTTTTATTTATCTGAAAATGGTTTTATTTCATTCTCATCTTTGAAGGATATTTTTGCTGGCTTTAGGATCATGGGTTGACAGTTTTTCTTTCTTCCATCTTCTCTCTCTCTCTCTCTCTCTCTCTCTGTTTTAGCTGTTTTTGTTTTTTATTTGTTTGTTTCACCATGTTGGGCATTTGAATTCACTGAGATTCTGGTATCTGTATATTGATTTTTTTTCACTAAAAATGGACATTTTTCAGCCATTGTGTATTGTGTCTTCAAATATTTTTCCACCCTTTTCTCCATTCTCTTATTTTCAGGCATGGACGTCAGACCACTCAATTACGTATCTCTGAAGCTCTGTTAATTTTTTTATTACATCAGAAAGATTTATCTAAGTTTTTATGACTTTTTTTTTTTCCATCTGGGTTATATTAGGGATCTGGATTATGTTGTCTTTCTTTTAACAGCATTGAATTTTTCTTGCAAGCTTTTATTTTACAGACAACTTTCCTTCTTTCCATGTCTTGATTTAGTTTTTCTTAGGATTGGCTTTTAGTATTCCTGTTCCTAGGGTGTGGTATTTCTGATGTCTCTTCTGAGTGTCTTGGTAATTAATAGTTTCTCCACTCTGATTGGTCCAGAATTCCAGCACTATGTGATTTTAAATATCTTTTTCCACTCTCATCACTTTAGAAGCCTAAAGAAGTTTTACTCTGCTTAGGTGCAGTTCAACTCTTAGCCAGATAAACCATGGGAAACCCACCCTCAGACTTCTGGGCCCCTCTTCTGAGCTGCTCTTTCCTCTCTGGAATGCTGCCCTGCAACTTTCAGTTGCTTCAGCAGATCCATCTGATTGTTACCTTCTTCACTCAGTGCTCAGTTTGGGCTCAAGCTTCCTGTGACACTGTCAGGAAATGTTTGTAGATCAAGGGCAATAGTAAACTCAGTACCCATCTTGTCTCTTCCATTTCTCTCAGTCACGGGGAATTTTCTTGGAGAGGAGAATCACCTTTCTCAAGGTGATTCCGAAGCCTCCTCCAGAGACTTCTAATTACTTGTCTCTGTGGGGATACAAGGCCCCACCCTCACCCCAAGGAGACAATTCTGAAATGCCATTGCAGCATTAGAGGTCCCCACCGAAAATATTGAACACCTCAGTTCAACTTCCCCCCTTACTCATTCCTCTTCCCTTCCTGTCTTCCTACTGGTATTTTTTCCAAGAGCACTATCTACTATACTCCCTACGTGCTAATTTCCTGGGAAACACATCTGTGACAAGTATTTACCTAAAGAATTGTAAAGAATAATGCATGTTAAGTACATATACTATCTTAGCTTGTAAAATGCTCTCAATCATTACCTCTCCCATTGTTACTGTATTTTTATTAACTGAAATGTAACTCATAGCTTTCATTTAAGGAATATATTAATTTTTAAGTGTAGAGAAACTTTGGCTGTATCATTGAGCATTAATTATTTGATTTAGATGTTTTCCTATTTTAGATTTAAATTTTCTTATTAAATTTCAGTATTTTCAAAAGAAATGAATGCATGTGACTACTACAGCAAGGATTACTATTCTCAAGAAAGAAAATTAATTAAATTGTGCTGTGAATGAAATAAATATTGTCAACTCATTAGTAAATTAATAATTCTATCAAGAAAAATAAAATATTCTGCCTTGACATTAGAGGCTTATATTTTTATTCCAGTGGGGTAAAGAGCTTTGCTAATTTTTTTACAAAGCACTCTTCTCTACTTGCTTATTGTTTTTATCATACTTATCCCATACAAAGTGGTCACTAAATGTGAATTTCTTTCCCCCTAACCACCAGCCATGCTCTATGACTTTGCTACCATTTGAAATATCCTCCTTGCCTATTACCATCAAATCTATTATTGGTAGTTTTCAGGATTTCACTTAAGTCCCATTTTCTTCCCAAGAAAAAAAATTTTAGATTAATTTCCACTTAGGCAGATCTTTATTTTATATTCACACCAGTATTTTTCACCTCATTTCTTCCTTTACATACGTAGTCTATAGGAGCCTCAATTTCTTTCTCAATTAAATGAATAATCTGTGTCCATATAGTATCTTCCATCTATAAAAACTGAGGACTCTAGTTCTTCAATAGTAAAAATTTATATTGTGAATACCTCTTGGCTGAAGTTGGTGTCATCTTGTGGGCTGTGAGTTGTTTGGTGAGTGATAGTACAATACTAATGAGTTAGGTTAAAATGTGTTTAAGCCCTAGTCAATTGCTCTTTGCCATTGCCACAGACTATACCACCAACAGCAGCTAAGTCAATGACAGGAATAAATGTTTTTGTTTATAAAGAAAAGGTGGGAGAGAGAGAGGAGAACTTACTAAGAAAATCTATAATACAAATGAGAAAAAAATGCAAAGAGAGTGCAAATTCTTAGTGAATTAGTGAGATAGCTTATAGTTTCTTGTGTTTTTCATCAGTTTTGCTCATCTTTCACTAGCACTCTTTGTCCATTCTTTTCTAATATAAAGCTTTTTGGAACAGGAATCACATCTTGTTTTCCTTTTTTAATATGCACACATTTTATTCAGTTGAACATATCTAAATATTTTAGTTAAAATCTTCAGGGGACTATAAAAATACAATGACCTTTTCAGAGTTAAAGGGAAATTTATGTTGATGTATTCCTTCACTACTTTTGGGGAAGAATACAAGAAAAATGAGCTGTTTCTATTCATAATTTGATATTTACAACATAATTCGCTTGTCCACTTTTAGGAGGATCTTGGGAAAAGCCCATGGATATTCCAGTATCTGGAAGGGGAGAGGATCAAAAGGATATCTTCTTGAGGAATCGAACTGCAGAGTCCAAGAGCCAATTGTGTATTGAAAATCTTCAGTAATGTATGAGTGTGCTGGAGTTCAAGGATTGCAACAGGATTATTCTAGTAATTATTGGTTAGCTCGGATCAACCACCATTTTTTTAATTCATATCATTGATAGAACCAATGTGGGACTATAGAGACATAATAACAGCATTCTGCTCCCCTGGGTGTTTCCCCAGAATGAGAGGGTAGGTAAATACATATTGCAGAGTAAGGAAAAAAGAAAGAAATGTTAGAAAACCTTTTTAGGGGATAATAATTACTTTTATTGTGATAAAATTTAAAATCCTAAAGTTTACAAATCTTAAGTGCACAGTTGGAAGATTTTTACATATGTATATACATGTGCAACTAGCACCCGCATAAAGATATAGAGTATTTTCAGCAGCAGAAGGCTACCAGACATTAAATCCCACAGGGTAATGGTTCTTTTGACTTTCACCACAAGTTGCTTTAGTCTATTTTTGAACTTAATATAATTGAGATTATAAATTACTAATTCTTTTTGAATTCTTTCCCTAAAAGTTGTGTCTATGAGATTTCACTAGGCTACATGTCAGAAGTTCATTCTCTTCCATTGCTCTGTAATATTACATTGTATAAATATATCACAGTATATTTACCTATTCTATTATTGATGGGCAGTTGTTTCCAAATTGTGGCTATTACAAATAAAGACATTATAAATATTATTGAATGTTTATTTGGTGGACATAAGTACTCATTTCTGAATCTGATAAGGAACTACTGAGTCATTGTGTGTACATATACTTAGCTTTAATAAGGTCAATCAATATTATTATAGCAATTAATAATATTGCTATTAATATATAATAGCAATAATATATATAATTATATATATTATATATTATTATATCATTACATTATATGTATATTATTAGTATTATTATCTATATTATATATAATATTATATATTATATATATATATAATATCAGAAACGTAAGAGAATTCCAGATGTTGCACATCATCCCTAACACTTGGCTTTGAAATTCTTCTTAATTTTAGGAATTCTGGTTAGTGTTTAATTGTTTCTTAATTGTTTTTAATTGTCTTTAATTATTTCTCTGAATTTTTTTCTTTTAATTTTCCATTTGTTTGTTGCTAGTATATGTAACATATGATTGATTTTTGTATGTTGACTTTGATTCTAAGAACTTTGCTAAATTTACTTATTATTTCTAATAATTTGTAAAACTTTGGTGTTTTCTAGCTACACAATTACTACCCAAAAATAATGAATATTTTATTTCTTCTTCTCCAATATTATTCCACTGATTCCTCTTTTTTGTGCTATTCCCCTTTCTTGAATCACCCAGGATGTTACATAAATGTTAAATGTAGAGATAGCAGATCTTATTTCTCTTTCCCACTTGCTGTTTTGGGGGATTTCTCATAGTCTCACTGAGCTATGTATGCACTTTGGGAGGTAGCCAATAACTCCCGAAGAATTTGAAGGCAGTTGCGGAGTTTACCTCCCTGTGGTTTATTTTTCTCTGAGAGTATGCTCTTCAAATTCAAGTCACTTTGTTTGTATCAGGCAAATCCAGCCTCTGGTTTCACTACATAACCTTTTGGACTTGAATTTTTCAAATGTGAAAAATGGGATTAATAACGGTACCTACTTCCTAGGTCTGTTGTTTGGATTAAATGTGTAAATATATATGAAGTACTTAGAATATTGCCAGGCATATAGCAAATGTCATGCTATTAATGATAAATAAACTACTAAAAATTGGAGAGGATTATGAAAATTTCTGGAAATATTAGAAACATATTTTATTCCCCTCACTCAGTACCAAATAATGGAGAGGGCATTTTTTTTTTCAATTTACATTACAGTTCAAAGAGAGTATGAGTGTAAAAGAATTCCCATCTATTCACACATATCTCTTTTCAGCATAGATTGGACTGTCTTCACTTGAGGCACGGATAACTACCTGCTAAGGCATTGATTTTAACAACTGAAGATGCCACATCTCAAGGAATATTTGCAGTTCTTTGGGGAACACTTTAACAGAGAAAAAAATAGGTCTATAATAGTGATATTTTGATAGACATTCCATGGATTGGTATGGACTGGCAAGAAGATGTGCCTGTGATCTCCAAATAACATTACTTCGAAAAGAGTAAAAGAAGAGAATGGAAGAAATGATTATTGTGTGCTTTGTGCATGGAAACACTGGGTTAGAATCGTGACATATTGAATCCATTGCTTTGCCAGTTCATGAGATTTATATATAAGTTTATGGGAGTTCGCAGGGAGGATCTGGGTGGATAGATAATGGTTTTTAATGAAACTGATGTATTAGAGTTATTTTATATACTCAAGTTTGAAACTGTATATTTGGTGTATTACAAATGTCACAATATAACACAGCCCATTACATTTTCACTTCCCCCTCCAAAAAAGTGATACATCAAAGATTCATTGTAAATTAAACATAAAAAAGTAAACAAACATAAATCATCATAGAAAACTATTTGCCACATTATGAGAGAGATGAGATTGATACCCTCCATATAAACTGATAAGAAAAACAATAAAGAAATGAGCAAAGAACATAAATAGACAATTTATAAAAATATGAAATAAGCACTACTAATAAATATGGAACAGTTATACTCCACATTACTAGGAACCAAAGAAAGGCAAATAAATATACTTTGATCATAGAGATTCTATTTTTTTACCTGTGACATTATTAGTCCATGGTAAGGTAATATTGAATTGTAGTAAATATGTTGAGAGTGTGGCACCTTCATGATTGAATAATGAGAACATAAATTGTCATAATCTTTCTGGGAATCAATGTGAAAATATGAATACAACGGCTAAATTTATTCATATCTTATAATAAGCTATAGATTCAATTTCTAGGACTTCATATCTAAGAACAAGATTCAAAATATGGGAAAAGATATATGTAATAAGATTTCATAGTGGTGATATTCGTAATGTTGGAAAATGAGAGTAAATTAAACAAGAGAGGAATTGTGAACAAAATTATGATGCATCCCCAAATTCCAACATTATACAAAATAATGTACATTTACTGTTTTTTTTGATTGACGTCACTTCCCCAATTTTATTCTTGTAAACATATCTTTATTTACATCTGGGATCTCCCCTTGTCCAGGAGAAACTCTCATCTACTTAAATATCTCTCTTTCCAAACACAGTACTGTGTAGAGCAATGGGAAGGAACTCAGTGTGGGCCAATAGAGTCCCCAATATATCTTAAACTGACACTAGTGGTAGGCAAAAGAGGAAGAAAAAAACCCTTTTCGTAGGAGGGGATAAATTTTGTAAATAAAGAGTCCAAAGCTTATTGGACAGCGGCCTCTATTGAGGTCCAAATACAAAATGTTGAGGGTCTAGGGCAAGATGAAAATGGAGGGCTCATTGTTCAAATCTCAAGACAGCAACTGGAGGTTATTAAACTTAACACAGGGCTCTTTTGAGCACAGAACCCAGCGCAACTGTGCAAGTTTCATGCCCATGGAGCTGGCTCTGTTTTTCCCATTTGGAGACAGAGTCTGACAATGAGAAAGAATATAACCGATCTACAGAGAGAAGTAGAGCGTCTTGGTGGTTCAGAGCCCCTCACTGTGGATGGCCTAACTACAGAGTCCTGCCTTTGCTGTTAATTAAACAAATGAATTTCTTTTTAACTAGGAGAGTGTAAGTAAGTTGGATTTCTGTTAACTGCAGCCAAAATAATCTGAATATCACTTGCTGTCATTAAACATCGTGTTTGTGAAGATGTTGCAATAATCTGAGGAACTGCTCATGATTTAATCATCAGTAAAAAGAGTAAGTTAATATATTCATTCAAGAAATATTATTGAGTGATTTTACGTGTCCAGCTTTGTTCTAAGTGTTGATATAAAAATAAACAAACAAAATTCCAGCCTTTCATATTCTACTAGGGAAAGTTAGGTAATATGTAAAATGAATGTTAGTATGTAGAATGTTAGATGATGATAAGTTTTATGGAACAATGCAAATTAGAAATGAAATATAAGAGCAGATGTTGAGAGTTGTAATTTTAAATAGGGTAAACTACAATAACAACAAAAACCTCATTGAAAAACTGACTTTTTGGGAAAGACTTAAAAGATGGGCAAGTGAGCCACACAAATATCAAGGGAAGAGTGTTTCAGGAAGATAGAGCTGCCTGTACACGCATCCTAAATTGGATCATGTCTGGTATATAAAAGGAACAATAAGGAAGGTCAGTATAGGTACATCAGGAACAGAAAGAAAGAGAGAGAAAGAGAAAATTATAGTACAAAACAGGGGAGGTAATGAAGTATTAGCATTTTGAGTAAGGGAGTTTCACATCTATTAATTTTAAAGGAATCACTCATGTTTGAAAAAAGACTGAAAGTAAAGACGGAATATGGGAGATTAGATGAGAGGCAACTACTTTAACACAGATGAAAGATGATGACATCTTGGCTTGAAATAATGTGATAACAATGGAGATGGAGAATAATGACCTGATTCTGGACATATTTTCAAGTTAGAGAAAGTCAAGAGGCAAAGATGACATCAAAATTTTGGCCTTAATGTGGTACAAGCGAAAAATATAAGTACATAATAAGCAATCAATATGTATTAGGCATGGCGTCAAGAATTTCATACACTTTTCTCATCTTTTATTCTTTCAGCTCATTCACGAAGTATTTAATGGATTGGTTAAGTGACAAGATAATAACATATAGAAACATAAAGCAACAGGAATATTAAAGAAATTGCAGGTAGCTTAATATGACTCCATCGTAGATACAATGTTTGAGATTGGATTTTTGAGGCAGACTCTGTAGTATGATAACATTTGAATCTTATTAAAAGGAATATGCATTTTAATTAGAGGAAATATGGAAAGCAAAAAGAGAAAATGTTTCAGAAGGCAGGAACTAAAATACTGAAAACTGTGACATTAGTAAGTTACTTAAAAGTACGAACAAAATGAAGCTAATAATTCTATGGAGAGTCAACCTAATTTAGCATTTAAAACTACTTGGGTAAGATCCCAATTCTGCCACTTCTAATGACGTGACTTTCAGAATATATTTATATCTGACATGGTAAGTGGAATATATGTCCTATCCAAAATTAGAATATAAAATTTAGAGAGATGGAAGATGGAGAGAATGTATTTTATGGGCGTGGCAGACTGTCAACTTTATTAAATCTCAGGTGGATTCAGGTGTGATTTTTTATCCTAGTTTCACTTTTGTTTTTTAGCTAACGAAGCTTTAAACTAATTATGCAAATTTTTAAGGCTCAGTTTCCTCATCTGTAAAGTGAAAGCTAAAACGATACTTACCCCATAGAGTTATTTCAAGGAAATTTTGACAAAAATATGTATAAAATACTTTTGGTTGTTAGTGACACATAAATGCTAAATAAAGTTTATCAGTTGTATCATTAATATTATTATCATCATCAATCACTTACAATCTCCCAGGCTCTGTGATCTCCATTTTATAAATGTCACTACTAATTTTCAAAGCCACCTTATGGGACATGTGACTTATCTTTATTTTACAAATGAGGGGACTAGAATAAAGAAATAACTTGCCAAGAGGTCTAGTAATTAGAAAGTGGTGGAACCACATTTTGAATTGACTTGTAAAACCACCTCCTTTCAAAATATTTTCTGCTGTACTAGAATATATCCAAAGATTAGCTGAGACAGTCCTAATTAAAAAAAAAAAAAGATGTTTCAGTAACCACCCCCCACTCCAAGGTTGACTTAAACTCTTCAGATTCCGCTTAGCAAGTATGGATTCAGAATTACATTCACCATGTCCATAATTCACAGGGAAAAATCGAATTAAATATTCTGTATGTAAAATTACTAATTTCTATGTTAGAAGAAATCTTGTATAAATCTTGCACTGTAATATATTTTCTTTCAGCTGTTACAAATTGTTGGGTTTATTTTTTGTATAACATATAATGCAAATTATAATTTTTTTACATTCAAGCTGTGCATATTAGATCACAATTAACCAATTTAACAAAATTAGTTCTGTGACTCAGAGTAATGCACTTTCTATCTATAATGTAGCAGCAGAAATAATAATTTTGAAATCCCCATAAAATCAATGCTTTCAATAATTATAAAATCAAAGTAAAATAAAAAAGAGTTCATTAAAAGCTCTATTTGAACAGCACAATACCCTATTTTTTTCCAGTAACATATCATTTAAGACTGAATAATGCACTCCAAACCTGAATTTTTTATTTAAAGTATTATCATCTACCAAACTGCTAAATGGCGGCAGTAATAATATGCTTCTCAAAAACCACCTTATGTCTTACCAAATCTTAGTGCAACTATTATTTTTAATAAAATAAATGTTTCCCCAGTTTTTAAAATCTAAGGCAAAGCTGTAGTCAATTAAAAAATAATTTAATCTCTTTTGAATACACATACAAATTTCCCATTATTGTTAAACATTATATTCCAAATGACTTTGGAACATTGCAGGCTTCATAGCTCTCATAGTTTTATGTCCATATGAAATTTTCTCACCAGTTCCATCAGTTCTTCACAATGTTTTTCTAGTGTTTTCTCTTTTCCGTTACCATTGAAACCACTTAATTTACTTCATACACAGGCTATCCACAACCTTCTTCCTGGTACTGCTCTCTTCCCTCTCCAACCCATTCTGTATGTCACTACCAGTTTAAGCTTCCTGAATTAGATAGTTTTGTCATATAATTCCCAATTTAAAACTTCCACACTACCTAAAAGATGAAGCTGGAATTTCTGAACCTATCATTAAGACCAAAATATTCTTTATCCCGTTGGTATCCTCCTTACTTTGAATTTATTAAAAAAATCTACTATTAAGAAAAACTATCTTAGTGACGGTTTTCTTAAAGGTTTTATTATTCTCAACTCCCACATATTTTCTCATTTTCTTTCACCATTTATAAAAGAGAAGACCAAAAATGATTTGTTTACCACTCTCTACCCATCACCTAACATCATGTGAGGCACAAGAAAGTCTGCAAAAATATTTCTAGAATGGAAGAAAGAGTAGGACTAATTATTCTCATGAAGAAACCCATCCTCCCATTAGCAAGAGTCAAGTTGAAATCTCACAACCCTGAATGCTCCCGGCAGAATTCTCCTATCTTCTCCCACACCACAACCACAGGCTCTCCACTAATATAGTCTTTGATGAATCTGATCGAGAAAATCATTAAATAAACAGCAACACCACCAAACAAACGGGAATGGATCTGATTTCGAAGTAGCCACATATATTATTGAAAGTAGCCAGTTTGCAACAAGAAATTACTAGGCATACAAAAAAGTGGCAAACCATGCAGGTCACTTCATTGTTGAATTCTACTAAAAGTTTATAGAAGTAACAACAATTCTTCACATTTCTTCCAAAGATTAGAAGAAGGGGAATCACTTCACAATTAATTCAATGAGACTATTATTACCTTGATATCAAAACCAAAAAACAACCTCATGGAAATGGAGAGTGCATGATTTTTCCCAATGCCCTGCCCCCATCACTGTTATTATTTTTGTTCTATATGAGAAATACCTGGAAGGGAAATATAGAAAAGATGCCTCTCACAAACTAAGCTGCAGTGGACCTGTACTGAGAGGAAGAAATGACACCAAGATTTTAATGTTGTTTTCTTGACAGCATTACCTTGATTATCTTGACTGAGATTATCCATCTCCTTCTTTAGTCTCATTATTTTGTCATTTATTGTTTAGTCTAATCTCTCCTTGTATTTTAATATCTTTTTAAAACTTGTTTCCCATAGATTATGCTTTCCTATGTTCTACTGAAGATGCTATCACATCTTGAAATTTTCTTTTGGTTCCCATTGTAGATATTGTTAGAGGTATTTTTTCTCTCTGGATTTTATAAGTGTGATTTTCTTTTCCCGTATAACCAGTATTTTCATTTTATAGACTTTTTTCTCTCTTTATTCTAAAACAACATGAGAATCTGTTAACAAACATGACATAATAGTTATCTTTGAAGCAAAACAAACACAAAATTTAAGCACTTAAAATAATTTTTTATTATATGAAGTAGCAATTGCAGCATAACAAGCTATCCCCAAATGTAATGACATAACCATAAGTTATGAATATGTGGGCCAGTGATTTAGGCTGTTCTCACTGGGTGGCTCTTCTGGCCTTATCTGGGTCTTCCTATGAGTCTGAAGTTGAATGCATACCAGATAGATGCAAGTGATGATCTTGGTTGGGCTTCCTTACATCTGTAGTGCCTCAGCTGGAATGAATTCACTAACTTTTTCAGAACCACATGGTTTCTTGTTCTCTAGCAGGCTACCTTTTGCTTGTCACATAATGTGGCAGGATTCCAAGAAAATTAACAGAAGCGGTTTAGGCTAACCTCAGGCACAATTTACTACCACCAAATACTATTGCTCAAAGCAAGTACTTAAGGAGTAGGGAGATAGACAGTTCTTAATGAAAGGAGTTGCAAACACACAGCAAAGAATTGTAGAACAGGGAATTGGATAATTTAATTTTTCTAAATAATAATTCCAATTTATTATTATAGCTTATGCATTTACGAGTCAGATGTTTGTAAACTGATATAAGCTGGGCTTAGGTGATTTTGGTTCTTCTTGCTCATGCCAGCGAGGGTCAGTTAAGAGCTCTTCTCTATGTATTTTTCATCCTCCTTTTGAGACCAATGGGCTATCTCAGGCATATCCTCTCTTTCTTTCTTTTTTTTTAATTAAAATATATTTTTTAGAACAGTTTAAGATTCATAACATAATTGAGCGGAAGGTACAGAAATTTCCCATATGCCCCCTACTACCACATATGTATAGGCTCCCCCATTCTCAACATCCCCCACCAGAGTGGTACATTTGTTACAATTGATGAACATACATGAACACATCATAATCACCCAAAGTCCATAATGTAAATTATGGTTCACTCTTGGTGTGGTATATTCTATGGATTTCGACAAATGTATAATAACATGTATCCATCATTATGGTATCTGTATACAGAGTATTTTCACTGCTCTCAAAATCTCTGAGCTCTGTCTATTCTCATTTCCCACATGTCTTTTTAATGCAGATGGCAAAAGCACAAGTGAAAATGTTCAAAGCATCTAGATGGCCTTGGTTGGTTGTGGAGAAATAGGGACCTAGTCTTTGACAATGATCCCTATGCATTAGCTGACTTCCATCTTTCTCATCTTCCCCTGGCCTTAGATTCATGAATCAATACACTGCTTGAGCCTTGTCACCTTACTTTCCTCCACTTCAGCACTCAAGTTGTGCTAAAGATAGTGGGATGATATCTGATAGCCTGCTATCCATACTATCTCCATTTCCATTTCACATAGAAGATGTGGAAAACACGACAAACACAAGCAAGTAACTTACATGTGAATCTTTTAACTGACATGTAGCCCTGATTCCCAATTAGATTCCTGGAAGAATTTATGCAACATGACTTCTTCTAGGATAACATGATTAAATATTTTTGCCAAACAGAAAAATTGATTACTTTAGAAATGAAATTATCAATAATTTTTTTTGATATGTCAGTTAGATTAGAGATTGACAATTGAGTTTATGACAAGTTTTATAAACCTGGTCTTAGATTTTTCTAGATGGAAAAGCATATTTTAATATGTTTGCATTGTCATATTTGACAGCATTGAAACTTCCTTTTACTCTGCTTTGTCAGAGATGAACAGAATTTTTTGAAAAATTTGGAAGATTTAATTTAATTTTTTTACTCCATTCTCAAGTAGTTTAGATATACAAAAATAATATTTTTATTTGTTTATGTTGATCTCTATATGGTCCATTGGGCAGCAGAAAAGCAAAAGTACTTTATTTTATCCACTGTGATCAACTCAGTCTTGTTTCCAAGCAGAATAGAATTAATTCTACTCAATTTTGTTACCCTTTCTTAAGAAAATTATTTTTGAGCCCCTGACCTACTTTCTTAGACTCTTTATGCCCAAGAAAGTGATTATACCAACTAAGACAATAACTAAGGCAATATTTCTTAATCATGCTTTCTTTTGTTCGTTCCTTCCTTCCTTCTGTTGTGTGTTTTTAAAGATGAGTGGGATAAAAGATGAATATTAGAATCAGCAATAGAAGATGTTGGGGAGAAGTAGCCACAGGCCTAAAGTGTCGTTGAGGCCAAGAAATTATAAAGTATTTTATTCTGTTCTGAGTTACCATCTCTCAGTGTTTTGAAAATGGTATAGTGGATAATATAGTAGCCAACAAGGCAAGTACCTTAAATTCTTCTAAGAACTTGGCCATTGACGTGATGTATCAACTTACACAAACAAATTAACCTGTCTCTATCCAAGTTTCTCCACCTGTGAAATGGAAACTAAAACTTTTGTCACTAAAGTCACCAAAAAATTTTACAGATTAATGAGATAATATTCTCAGTATCTTTTGAGATTTGAGATTCTTAGGGGGAAAAAAAAAAACGCTAAAGCCGCAGAAAAAGTTTGACATACCTTTCTAGCAAATAGAATACTTTTACATATAATTTAAGAGATTTGTTTCACAAATCCTATTTTAAACTATATATTTTATATACATATGTACTGCAAGTGTTTATTACAAGTACGTATTTCAAACAGCGGCATAAATAAGAAAAATTGAATTAAAACATAGAAAATTCACCAAGTTATATCCAACAAAATTTTTGAAAAATTTTGACAATTCATAACTAATTTTAAGAATAGATGTGAGACTCACTGAGATACATTAAGTCCCTAGAATGTCTAGCACATTAGTACAAACCCAATAAACGTCAGAAATACTACCTTTATTGTTATTTTTTCCTTACATCTATAAAAATTCAGCCCCCCTAAATTTTACTAGGGTTTCTGTGGAAATTTTTAAAAAATAGATCTATTTTTACTTTATGTACTTACCAGTTAGCTCTTTCATATTGCTTTCAGCCATTTCATGAAATTTTGCCAAGCACTTGCTGTTTAAATTCAAAAGTAGCGTAAATTTTGTCAGTAGAATTGAGCTGTATGGGATTAATAGAAATAAGCAACATTTACTTCATAATCATTATTACAGTGACAGCTTTCATGGATGGTCCAATAAGTTACGTGTGATGAATAGTGTCTTGCCTAAATGTCTGTGAAGAAACATATTTCTCTACTTCCAAAACACATAAAATCAGTCCCAAAAGTGTAGCGTCAGAAGTAGGAATTTTTTAAATTGACCTGGAACATTATGAAAAAAGTTCTTATTTTTTGGCCCTTACATACATAATTCTTAATGTTAGGACAAGCATAGCTAAATCATATGTTCTGATATTCGACGCCACGGTGAATCATATGATCATCTTTTTTCTTAAACTTGACACAGTTCTTTTTTTCTCCCAGGGTTTGTGGGTTTATGAAGGCATTTTTTCTTAAAATTAGACTAAAATCTTTTCTTTTTATATGATTCTGTGGTGTGGGAACACTACTTAATAGTAATTTGGACAGCTTCCTCTTCAGTTAATGTAAAATTATAAGGAGAAGACTCTTTTAAAAATATTCATACCAATATTTGTTCTTTTTGAAGTTTAGATTATTGGCCATATTAGTTGTCCTACAATCTGTTAGTTCATAGAACGATTCCTTCAAGAACAACGAATCTCCTGAGAATTTTCTTTCTTCACAAGTTAAGCACACTTGTCCTTAACCCAATTTAACTTAACTCCATTCTTATTCAAATGTTATCCTTATCGAGTGAGGGATTTATGCATTGGCAAGAATACTGAATATAATAGTTCCATAATTTCTAAAAAAAATTTTGTAAAGGCATATGGTCATTTATTCATGACTCATATCCATGCAAATATTAAATTGGATAGTCACCCTTTTATTTATCCCAACCTTAGTTTATGGGCCAAGAGTTATTTTCACTGGGCCTCTTCATTTTATTACCAGTTTCATCAGTCAAACAAGCGCTTGATTTCTTTTCAGGGTAATTTTATTTTATTTATTTTATTTTATATTTTATTTTATTATTTTATTTTTTTTGAGGAAGATCAGCCCTGAGCTAACATCTGATGTCGATCTTCCCCTTTTTTCTTGAGGAAAATTGGCCCTGGGCAAACATCCATGCCCATCTTCCTCCACTTTATATGGGACGCCACCACAGCATGCCTTGACAAGCGGTGCGACGGTGTGCAAGTACCTGGTATCCCAACCTGCAAACCCTGGGCCGCCGAAGCGTAGCATGCACACTTAACCACTGAGCCACCAAACCGGCCCCAGGGTAATTTTATTTTGAAACAAAGATTTTATGACTTTCTGAAATTGCTGAAAATGCAGCCGGCTAACAAAGTCTCATTGCAGTGCGTGTGTCAAGTAGTTTGTTAGACTCAATCACTGTATGACAGACTGTTTTGCTGCTTTCTAAGCAGGGGAACTGAATTCTATGCCTCAGCATTGTAAAACTTATTATATGCTATGAAACTTTAATGGAATTTGAGATTAGTTAAAATCTTTAGTGTTAAATATGCTGCTAACATGGTTTATTGCCTAGGAAAACTGAAGAGATAAATACTAAATATAGATATAAATTAACTCCATATAGCATATTATAAATTTAAAGATAAGGAAGCATATGAGAGATAAGTATTTTATTCTTAAAGTTTCTGATACTTTCCTTTGAAATTTGATAAACTCAAGAAGGCCCTCTTTTGTTGACTCAAGAAAACTATAATGCTGAATTTTTAGTTTATTTCCTTTTCATCATTGGAATCCTTTATCATAAAGAGTGATTCTACACTCAAACACATACCTCAATATATCTATATAACATATGAGACATCTCAACACTAACTCAACTTGTCCATATAATATATAAGATGTCTCAACACATGTATTTTACAGATATATTACTGAGCATATCAAAATAGAGCATGAGCATTTCTGTATTTTACATGCACTTGATTCTTGAATTTAGTTAAAATTATTGATTCAATAGTATTTATTGAAGCCTAGAAAAACATGAAAATACTCAATTGTTCATGATAGGATAACTTCCATGATCATAAATACATGTAACATTTATTACGATGCTACTAAGATATATAATATAAGCACAATTCTAAAATTACCTTAAAAATAGACTGCGTATAATTAGGAAAAAATGAGTTTAAAATATCTGACTATAATTCAGAAGAACGAATTTGAATATTGAATATGTCTTTATTAATCACTATGAAAGTGCTTTTATATTTAACGTCTACTTGATATAACATTAATATTTGTCTTTCTAAATGTGATGTAAACTCTTCTAATATGATTAAACATATCCATCATAATAACAGGCAAACAATAATAGACTAATGATAGTAGCTTCTGACACCAATAGAATTATTAAGAAAAGTAGCAGCCTAATGATAAATTACTAATGTGATCTGATTGGATTTCTTTCTTTTTCTCTTGTTGCATTCATATGTTTTTTTTTTCTTTACTAAAGGAAGTATAATAGATGCCACCAAGAATATCAGTTATAACTCAAAGTGTAACACTTACTTTATAATTTAATGTTCAATCCATTTAAGCAGATAATCTTTCATAGAAATAGCTATCCTCTAATTTTTTAATTTGTCAACAGAATTCTATCCATTTCAGACTCATGGAATATGCTTACAAATGATCATCTACTGATTTCCTCCTATTTAGTACATTAGCTTTCTTAGTTGATAAATGGTTTAACTGCTGTAGCATTATTTATTCAAAGGATTTGACACTGTTTATTATGCACATATATTAGTTTGTTCATGCAGAAGTTTAAATATAACCTTAAAATTCTGGAAAACTAAAGAACATTTAAAAATAACTTGGAACACAATAGAGAACTGAGGCAGAGTAGAAAATCATTAATGTTGAATGTGAAAAAACTAGGGATGACCTCGGTCTTGGTTTATGATAGAGAATGCACAAATGAACATCAATTAAAATTATGTGGGAGAGTAGAGTGACGTCAGTGTCATGGCAGAGTGAGCTTTCCCCTAAACTCTTCCCCCAATAAGATACAACAAAAGGAACAGTCACAGACCAACAACAGACTCCCAGACAGTGAAAAGCAAGATCAGAGAGATCCACACTACTGGGCATCTGAGAGTGGAATGTGCTGGGCCCCTGGAGGAAGTGAGGAGAGGTAAGGAGAACTCCTCTCCCTCCCCATCACATGAGCGATCCCAGTCCGTGGGCTCCCATTGAGGGGGGGAGGGGCAGCCATCTGTGGGGAAACCGTAGTTATTTGGTCTCTCTCAGCCAGTGGAAAACTCCCACACAGAAGACTTAGAACAGCTACGGTGTACCATCAACATCTGAGCACCCCAGGAGAGCGGATAATGAGGGGTGAGCAAGAAGCCTCCCATGCCAGGGACCCAGCAGGCAAAAGGGAGAGCCCCTCCTTGAAAGCTGGACACTACAGCTCAGCCAACCCAACGAGACCCAGCAGCCAGCAGATCACAGCGAACTGCCATGGCAGTGCACAGGGGGCTCGGATTACATAGCCCTTAACCCCCACACAGTGGTGGCGGGTGGAAATTGCAACCAGATATTTCTAGGATGAGGAAAAACAAAGCCAATACAGGAACCACAATGCAAAGGTACGTGAAATCACCAGACAAGAAGGAAAATGACAAGAACCCAGAAACTAACCCTGAAGACACAGAAATCCATAACCTAAACGACAGAGATTTCAAAATAGCTATCTTAAAAAGCTCAACAAAATACAAGACAACACAGACAAACAATTCAATGAGATTAGGAGTTTCTTCACAAAAGAGACTGAAATCATAAAGAAAAACCAATCAGTACTGATGGAAATGAAGAACACAATGGAAGAGATAAAGGAGAATCTGGAGTCTTTAAAGAACAGAGCTGACAATATGGGGGAAAGATTTAGCATTATAGAGGATAGGAATACAGATATGCTCCAGATGGAAGAGGAGAGAGAACTAACACTAAAAAGAAATGAAGAAAGTCTCCGAGAAATATCTGACTCTATTAGGAAATGTAACATAAGAATTATAGGTATTCCTGAGAGAGAAGAGAGGGAAAGAGGAACAGAGACCCTATTCAAGGAAATAATAGCTGAGAACTTCCCAAATCTGGGGAAGGAGCAGGAAATACCAGTAAGTGAAGCCAATAGGTCACCTAAATACATCAACAGCAAAGGCCCACTCCACAACATGTAGTGGTAAGGCTGGCTAAAGTCAATGACAAAGAAACAATATTAAGGGCAGCTAGACAAAAACAAAAAATAACGTACAAAGGAACTCCCATCAGGTTCTCAGCAGATTTCTCAGCAGAAACTTTACAGGCTAGGAGAGACTGGAATGATATATTCAAAATACTGAAAGACAAAAACTTTCAGGCAAGAACACTCTAACCAGCAAAAATATCCTTCAAATATGAGGGAGAAATAGTAACTTTCCCAGATAAACAAAAGTTAAGGGAGTTCATGGCCCCGAGACCCCCACTACAAGAAATACTCAAGAAGGCCCTCAGGCCTGAAAAAAAGAAGAGAAAGGGAACACAAAGCTTGGAGCAAGGAGAAAAATAGGTAGACAAACTCAGCAAAATAGTAGATGTTTAACAGAACAGGTTAGCAACCACTTAAATACCAAAATCAAAGATCAAAGGAAGGAATTCATCAAAAATAAATATAACCTCATCAGTGTAAACACACACCCACAACACAAGATAGAATAGGGTGTAACAAGAATGACTTAGAAGGGGAAGAGGAAAGAGATTGAAGTGACTTAGTATAAGGAAATAAGAGGCCATCGGATAATGGACTATCCCATACACAAGATTTTTATACAAACCTCAAGGTAACCATTAAACAAATAATCAAAACAAAATCACATATGATAAACAAAGAGAAAACTAGAAGAGTCATAAGACAGAAAAACCAAACTGAATTGGCAGTCCGAAACAAATGGGACAAGAAACAAAGGAAATGCAAAAGAACAAGAAAATAAGTGACAAAACAGCAACATTAAGCCCTCATATATCAATAATTACCCTAAATGTAAATGGATTGAACTCTCCAATCAAAAGATACAGAGAGGTAGGATGCATTAAAAAGTAAGACCCAACAATATGCTGCCTTCAGGAAACACATCTTAGCACTAAAGACAAGCACAGGCTCAGAGTGAAAGGATGGAACACAATACTCTAAGCTAATGGCAAACAAAAGAAAGCAGGTGTTGCCATACTCATATTAGACAAAGTAGACTTCAAGACAACACAGGTTAAGAAAGACAAAGAAGGGAAATATATAATGATAAAAGGGATACTGCACCAAGAAGACATATCACTTATAAATATATACGCACTCAACATAGGAGCACCAATGTACATACAGCAACTATTAACAAACCTAAAAGGAGACATTAACAACAACACAATAATAGTAGAGGATCTTAATACCCTACTTACATCAACGGATAGATCATCCAGACAAAAAATCAATAAAGAAATAGTGGACTTGGGGCCAGCCCCGTGGCTTAGCAGTTAAGTGCGTGCTCGGCTACTGGTGGCCCGGGTTCGGATCCCTGGTGCGCACCAATGCACTGCTTGTCTGGCCATGCTGAGGCCGTGTCCCACATACAGCAACTAGAAGGATGTGCAACTATGACATACAACTATCTACTGGGGCTTTGGGGGAAAAAAGAAGGAGGATTGGCAATAGATGTTAGCTCAGAGCTGGTCTACCTCAGCAAAAAGAGGAGGATTAGCATGGATGTTAGCTCAGGGCTGATCTTCCTCACAAAAAAAAAAAAAAAAGAAATAGTGGACTTAAATGAAAAATTGGACCTGATCAACCTAGTAGACGTATACAGAGCACTCCATCCAAAAACAGTAGACTACACATTCTTCTCAAGTGCGCATGGAACATTCTCAAGGATAGACCATATGTTGGGAAACAAAGCAAGCCTCAATAAATTTAGGAAGATTGAAATCATAACAAGCATCTTTTCAGACCATAATGCTATGAAACTGGAGATGAATCATGAAAAAAAAACTGGGAAAGTGAAAAAATGTGGAGATTACACAACATGCTACTGAACAACCAATGGATCATTGATGAAATTAAAGGAGAAATCAAAAACTATCTGGAAACAAATGAAAATGATAATATGCCATATCAAACCATATGGAATGCAGCAAAAGCGGTCCTGAGAGGGAAACTCATAGCGATACAAGCCCACCTTAACAAACAAGAAAAAGCCCAAATAGCCAACCTTAAATTACACCTAACAGAACTAGAAAAAGAGGAACAAAGCCCAAAGTCAGCAGAAGGAGAGAAATAATAAAAATCAGAGCAGAAATAAATGAAATTAAGACCCCCCCCCAAAAAAAAACAGTTGAAAGGATTAATGAAACAAAGAGTTGGTTCTTTGAGAAGATAAATAAAATTGACAAAGCCTTAGCCAGACTTACTAAGAAAACAAGAGAAAAGGCTCAAGTAAATAAAATTAGAAATGAAAGAGGAGAAATCACAATGGACACCATGGAAATACAAAGAATTATAAGAGAATACTATGAGAAATTATATGCCAACAAATTGGACAATCTAGAAGAAATGGATAAATTCTTAGACTCACACAACCTCCCAAAACTGAACCAAGAAGAAATAGAGACTCTGAATAGACCAATCACATGTAAAGAGATTAAAATAGTAAACAAAAATCTCCCAAAAAATAAAAGCCCAGGACCAGATGGCTTTTCTGGTGAATTTTACCAAACATTCAAAGAAGATTTAATACCCATCCTTCTCAAACTATTCCAAAAAATAGAGGAAGATGGAATACTTCCTAAATCATTCTATGAGGCAAACATCACCCTGATACCAAAGCCAAACAAAGACAATACAATGAAGGAAAATTACAGCCCAATATTGATGATGAACATAGATGCAAAAATCCACAACAAAATATTGGCAAACCAAATACAGCAATACATTAAAAACATCATACACCATGATCAAGTGGGATTTATACCAGGGACACAGAGATGGTTCAACATCTGCAAATCAATCAACGTGATACACCACATCAACAAAACAAAGAATAAAAACCACACGGTCATCTCAATAGATGCAGAGAAGGCATTTGACAAGATCCAACATCCATTTATGATAAAAACTCTCAACAAAATGGGTATAGAAGGAAAGTACCTCAACATAATGAAGGTTATTTATGACAAACCCACAGCCAACATCATACTCAACAGGGAAAGACTGAAAGCCATTCCTCTGAGAACAGGAACGAGGCAGGGTTGCCCACTCTCACCACTCCTGTTCAACATAGTACCGGAGGTTGTGGCCAGAGCAATTAGGCAAGAAAAAGGAATCAAAGGAATCCAAATAGGTAATGAAGAAGTGAAACTCTCACTATTTGCAGAGGACATGATTTTATATATAGAAAACCCTAAAGAATCCATTGGAAAACTATTAGAAATAATCAACAACTACAGCAAAGTTGCAGGGTACAAAATCAATCTGCAAAAATCAGTTGCATTTCTGTATGCTAATAATGAACTAACAGAAAGAGAGCTCAAAAAGATAATACTATTTACAATTGCATTAAAAAGAATAAAATATCTAGGTATAAATCTTACCAAGGAGGTGACAAACCTATACAATGAAAACTACAAGACATTATTGAAAGAAATGTATGATGACATAAAGAAATGGAAAAACATTCCATGCACATATTGGAAGAATAAACATAGTTAAAATGTCTATATTACCTAAAGCAATCTACAGGTTCCAGACAGCTAATTTTCGACAAAGGAGCTAAGAACATACAATGGAGACAGGAAAGTCTCTTCAATAAATGGTGTTGGGAAAACTGGACAGCCACATGCAAAAGAACGAAAGTGGACCATCTGCTATCGCCATTCAGAAAAATTAAATGAAATTGGATCACAGACCTGAAGGTGAGACTTGAAACTATAACACTCATAGAAAAAAACATAGGCAACACACTATTTGACATTGGTCATAAAGGAATTTTTTCAGATGACATGCCTACCTAGACTAGGGAAACTAAAGAAAAAATAAGCAAGTGGGACTTTATCAGATTAAAGAGCTTCTACAAGACAAATGAAACCAGAATCAAGATGAACAGACAACCCACCAGCTGGGAGAAAATATTTGCAAAACATATATCTGACAAGGGGTTGATCTCCATAATATATAAAGAACTCACACAACTGAACAACAAAAAACAAACAACCCAATCAAAAAATGGGCAGAGGAAATGAACAGACACTTCTCCAAAGAAGATATACAGATGGCTAATAGGCACATGAAAAGATGTTCAACATCACTAATCATCAGGGAAATGCAAATCAAAACAACACTAAGATATCACCTCATGCCCATTAGAATGGCTATAATCACCAAGACAAAAAACAAGTGTTGGAGAGGATGTGGAGAAACAGGAACCCTCTTACACAGCTGGTGGGAATGCAAACTGCTGCAGCCTCTATGGAAAATGGTATGGAGATTCCTCAAAGAATTAAAAATAGAGATGCCCTATGATCCAGCTATCCCACTACTGGGAATCTATCCAACGAATCCGAAATCCACAATCCAATGAGGTTTATGCACCCTATGTTCATTGTAGCATTATTCACCATAGCCAAGAAGTGGAAGCAACCTAAGTGTCCCTCCACTGATGACTGGATCAAGAAGATGTGGTATATATATACAATGGAATACTACTCAGCCATAAAAAAAGACAAAATTGTCCCCTTTGCAACAACATGGATGGGCCTGGAGGGTATTATGTTAAGTGAAGTGAGACAGAAAGAGAAAGACCAACACCGTATGGTCTCACTCATATGTGGAATATAAACCAACACATGGACAGAGAAAACTGTACTGTGGTTACCAGGGGCAATGGGGGTGGGGGCTGGGTACAAGGGGTGAAGGGAGACATATATAAGGTGACGGACAAACAACAATGTACAACCCAAAATTTCACAATGTTATAAACTATTAAAACATCAATAAAAAAATTATACGGGTAAGTTTTTTGTTTATTTGGTATGTGTATATGTCTAAGAATGTTTAAGAACATACTTTGCCAACATCATTATCTTGTGCCTGGATCCTTATATAATAATAGGAATTGTATTTAGGAGTCAGGCACCACTTCAGATCTAATAGTTTTCCTTCAAATAACGGTCTATCCTTTCTTCTCCCAGTCAGTTTCTTCCTTCTCCCTGCCTTTCAGAGAGGGCCCATCCACTAAAGGCCAATTCTTCCTTGCCACTGTGTTATATTGCGCTACATACTTGAGGTCAGGACATCAAAAAACAACGGAGTATACACCTGCTGTACACAAATGTATATCATTATTCACATTCATATCACTATCTTTCTTATCTCACAATAAAGCAGAGCAACCCAACACAATACATCTTCAAATTCAGACCACATGAATAATTTGTGCTTCATCCTAGATCCTATTCCTATAAGCATTAAGAGTGGTACAAAATTACACTGGGGTCTTATGTTATACGGAAAAAATTTAAAACTTCCAAACTGTGTATTGATTTATATAGGGTAGTTGCCCCATATTTTTTAGCTATACTCAAAACAACATGCCTAAATTCACAGCCTAAACTCTAATCTATAAAATTGATCCCCAAGAATAATTATTTAATTATTTCAGCCTCTTCTCAAAGTCTCTCTTGACACCTCCACCAACATAGCAATGACGAAATAAACCTAGGACATATATTGAGGCAGCTATTCAAGGTGTAAGTACCAGGACCTCCACTTTGCCTTGACATCATGATATGCTGAGCATTTGGCATCCTGGGAACCACATTATGCATTATATCCCTCTAATATACTATTGAGATAGTTTGAGAAAATTATCCTTTTAGAACGTAATTTTCCTCATCTGTTAAAAAAAGGAATAATATAATTTATATCCTATTTCTCCAGTAGAGTGCTTGAAATTTCTGTAATTTTCAATTACAGAAAGATTTTCTGATCTCATTAAACAGATGTTAAAGAGTTATTTATTTTAATGGGTGATTTCTTATTAACCTAAAAAATCAAAGTGCATATTCTGCCTATTCAGAAGTCCAATATTGTAACAAACATTCATTTGAATTTCATCTCTGCAATCATAGAATCTGACTATGCTCTATTTGTCATTCTCTTAATATTACACATGACAAGATAACATGGTGATTCATTCTAAAGATCTTAGGACTCTGTATCATTAAACACTCTAGAAATTTAGAATTATATCTAGAAAAATATTCCTGTACACATAACTTCATAATATGTTAGAAAATTATTGGATCTGGTGGGAGGATATGTTTATTCAATTCAGAGCTTCACCATTTTGACATTGTTTGAATCATTTAGCTTTTCTTAACCTCAGTTCCTTTCTAAAAAATTGAGATGACATTGACCTAATATTTTGCACATAACTGTTGTAAGGCAAATATAGGTTATGGCATAGTTTTATACAGAACATATTGATTATTTATAGCCTTCTGTACATAATGAAGAAGAAATTTATTTTAATTCCATTTAAATAATTATTAGATAATTCATTTTAACATGACATGTTCAAAATATATTAAAATATTGTAATTCCTCAATCAACATTGTACTTGTTTTGATTTTTGAAATTTATAATCTGTAATTAGATGAGCAAATTTACTTAGCCAATCTCTTGGTTAGTATAGTATAGTATAGTATAATTCTATAATATGGATCTTTTTCCTTCCTTATTTTTTCCATACGCAAATGCTTTCTACTATGATTCCATTTTTATGTTCTTATATTTTCCATCAAATATGTACTATGATAAAAAGTCTATTTTCTTTCATGTTACTCTTCTGGTATAGTTTTCTGCATTAAAGGCATTAATATAATTCTTTTATATATGCTCTAAGAAGTAATATATTCCATGTTCCATATTTTGTGTTTTATTAAAATGAACATCTGAATATACATTAGTTGTTCCATGCCTGCTTTTCTTTTCTATTACCATGAAATTTATAAAGCCCTCCCTTTACTATTTTATTTCAATGCCATTCTTGTCATACCCAGTATCTACTGCTGTAGTTTTATTCAAATGTTTACTCCTATAATTCATTACTTAGCAGAAAATGACATTGACCATGTTGAATATGTCATAACAAGCCTTACAAATAAGGTGTACTCCATCTATCCTAGGCATCAGTTATTTTATAAGGAGATTTATATTACATAGTGTAAGTAATTAAATATACATAATATTAAGTATTTATATGTATATTTCACTCCATATATTTCACTGAGAGAAAAAAAGAGAGAGAGGACATTTTTAATGTCTAATCAGCCTACCCATGTTGCTGTATGTTTCCCTCTATAACCCTATATTACTAGTTCTCATTCTTATTAAACCAATGCTTGAATTAAATGAAACTGCTTTGCTTAACTCTAGACGACTATCAAAGTTTTTAACAAAACTATTTCTCTTTATCTTTCTTAGTGTTAAACTTTCATTATTACTTTCATAGTTACTTACACGAAGGGAGAGGAAACAAAATATGAATTCACTTTATAAAAAGAGAAAACATAGAATATCACTTATTAACATATTTAGTTTAGTTAAACTTTCAGCAATGATATCTGGATTCTCCCCCAAGCTGCAATGAAAACTTAATTATAATAATATAAAATTAAAGCAATCAATATAAAATGTCAGAAAATAAATATGCATTACAATTAAACTTTCAAATAATTCAAACTGAAGTTATTATTAGTATATATATGGTGCTCAATGTGTCTTTTTCCAAAGTATCAGCTAGCTTTTGCTACATAACAAACCACCCTAAAACCTCTTGATCAAAACAGTAAACACTTATTATGCCTCACTCTTCTGTGGATTCCCTGGTTGATTCATCTGGTTGGGGCTGGATTAGCTGCAGCTCCGTGGTCTAGGATAGACTAATTGACATATCTCAGACCTCAACTGCAATGTCTGGGATGGTTGGTACTACTGAGGCCTCTCTACACATGGCGTCTTATTTTCTCTAAGATAAATCCAGACTTGTTGATATGGTGGCAGAAGAGGTCCAAGAAGCGAGAGAAGACAAACTCATTGCATAAGCACTTTTAAACCTCCACTCATGTGAACTTTTGTTCCATTGGTTAAAGTGAGCCATAAGGCCAAGCCCAGAGGCCTTGTGGACATGGATATGGGGAGGAGTAAATTATTGGGGGTCAGTACTGAAAATATCTAGCACACATAATAGTAAAAAGGCAAAATTAAAACCCAAAGTGAAATCATTTACAAATTTGTTTTTAATTTGGTCACATTATTTGCAATATCTTGGTTCCTTTACATTCATACATCTCTCTAGATCTCCATATCAGAAACTTTCAGGCTACTCTTGGAAAAATGACTGAATCTTTCTTAACAGTTACATAAAATAAGTGACTTGAACAAACGCAATCACTTGCCATTTTTGTTAAATTCCATTGCAGTATGGTTGCAAGGGTCCGATTTGTTTGCTGGGATTAAAGTATCAATTTCCCATTTCAATTTTATACTTTATAATATATCACCCTCCATCAACTTATAACTTGTCTTCATCCTTCAAATTATTACTTTTTTTTTTTCTTTTCCCCCAAAGCCCCAGTAGATAGTTGTATGTCATAGTTGCACATCCTTCTAGTTGCTGTATGTGGGATGCGGCCTCAGCATGGCCGGAGAAGCGGTGCGTTGGTGCGCGCCCGGGGTCCGAACCCGGGCTGCCAGCAGTGGAGCCTGCATACTCAACTGCCAAGCCACTGGCCGGCCCCAAATTATTAACTTAACTCATATCCATCCAAATACAAAGCACCAGTAAATAAATAAATTGAGATTATACATAACAATTATAATTATATCAATATAATTTTGTTTTGCTATTAACAACAATGTATCAGGAAAACTGAACAAAAAAATAGAGTTTGCAATAGCAAGAGTAGCTTAATTAGTACAATAGTAGCTTTCAGCATCTTCCTTCAATATTCCCTTTGGTTCTGGGTGTTGTTTATGAAATGGATAATTAATCCAATGAAGGGTCACATTCCTTAATTTATGAGAGCTCAGTCACCTCAACATACATCATTAAATTCCACTAAGAAAATACCATTTCATTGTGATACGAAGGTAAAAGTACAAATTATTGCTAAACCAGTAACATATGTAGCCAATTTTTATTTTGTACACATTTTAAGTTAATTCTATTGCTTCAACTTGAATAGAACACTAAAAACAATATATAAAGTCATTGTTATAGATCTACTGGAATTACTCTTATGTTTAATCATTGTACTGTAACATCAGAATATTGGTGTTTTTTTTGATGTATTACGATAATACAATAGTAGTGCAATAGCAGCCTTATGATGCATTGCCATAATATATCATCAAAGTGATTCTATCAAATAATTAAGGAGAATGATAGTATTTATAAGACTTTTGGGTAAAAAAATATAACTTTGAACTATTTGTAACAGAAAGAAATAATGAAGTAAGAAAAATACACATAAATTATGCAAAGATCTGAAAGGTATGACATAGTAAATCATAAGGGGAAAAGGATATTTAGGGGAATAAACATCATAGAAGAAAGAAAATATGTTTTCCTGCGTCCCAGGGTTGGCAAGCCTGCGCGGGGCCTCAGTGTTAACCCTCCCTGCTGCCAGGTTGCAGCGTCGGGGTGGGGTTCTCCTCCACACCATATCTCTGTCTCTTCTACCTGTTTCTAGGTGGTCTCTCTATGTACAGAAGCTGTTCAGTCAGCCCTCAGCTATTCTTCAGGAGGAATTGTTCTATATGTAGGTGTAGATTCCGTGCATCCTGGGAGGAGGTGAGTTCAGGGTCTTCTTCTGTTATCATCTTGGACTCCCTATCCTCCAAAAGAAAATACTTTTGCTCAATAGTTTTTCCCATGTTATTAAGTTTTGGCAGAAATCTTTGAGCAACATGAGAAAAAGTATATGTATGTGTGTGTATTTATTTTGAGATAAGGTTTTATAGACTGCGTGTATACCTATCTAATATAATGATTCAGATCTTGACATCAATAAATTATGTTTACAAGAAATGTGAAACGACGTCAATTCTCTTCATACATTTTTTGTCCTATTATTTAGCAGTAGCATTTTAACTTAGAAATTGAAATGTATTTATTCCATTATTATAATTACTGTTTATTCAGTTTTAGTTTTATGCCATTTTATTATTTAAAATGTACTAATTTTTCTGGGAACAATTAAAATAAAGTAAAATATTTGTATTATGACAGAAAATCCAATAATTGCTAATTACTCATTTTATAGCAGAGTATTAAAATGAGAAAGTGTGAACTGTCTGCTTTGATGTGAAATGTTTATGTTAATAAATTATTCATAATCATGAATACTTTTTGACAAAAGATTTATGGCTCCTGTGTGACAGATCTCTAAATCAATCTTGTTAACTCATCCTTGGAGGAAGGTCACTGAGATCGCAATCCTTCAATCTAGGCAAATAATGTAGGCAAAGTATTTATAATCTACTGATGGTAGCTTTAGAAGTGAAACAAGGGGTAATGTAAAAGGTTCAGCTAAGAATTCATCGACTCTGGTGTCCTCATTCTATAGTGAATATCCCAACTCACAAATAATTTACTTTTGTTTGATTAATGAAAATGTGCTTATTTCCTGACTCTAATAAGAGTCAGTGAAAATTTGTATAAATATTAATGACTATATATAGACTAATCAATGGAAACAGTCCAACATCATCATCTATCTCAACAGTATAAGCAAAATTTAAAGTGTCACTTTGATTAATGTTCATGTGGACTCTTAAAATGAGAGGTCATAGAAGCTAATTATTGTTATTTAATATTTAATACTATAAATTATTTATTATCTATTTATATTTTTGAAATGGAATAATCTTAGTACTAATACATCACACAACTACTCCTTATGCTTATTTTAATAAACTAAAGGGCATTTCATGACATTCACCGTCAGTAAGATTCAGGAAAAGTTAGTTGTGTGTATTGTTTTGATGTAATTTATCTTATATTACAAGGTTTCTGCTTTTCTCTCAATGGTTCTATTGATTTCTAATAAAGTCTTTCAGAAAAAAAAATCTGAGACTGTTGTATAGACGTAAAACAGGACAAATAAATAAACATCAGGTAATAATTTTTAAAGGAAAATTATATTTGAGCCTAAAAGAAAAGGGAACATGTATAAAGTGGGAAATTTCCTCTTATAACCTATAGGATATAGAGTTCAACCAGTGAGTAGTTCCGGAACAAAAATCCTTGCAAGTCACTGTCATAACAACGTTTTCACAGCATAATGTAAAAAATGAAGATTTTAAAACACTTTAAATCATAGATTTTCCTTTTTCGTTTTGTGTCTTCAGCATTTCTGTTTATTGGTTTCCTCTTATTGGTATTACAAGCATGCTACTTCTTTCTTGAAACAAACAAAATAAATCTACAACAAAACAAAAAAAGCAAAAGAAAACACTGAAGGAATTCTTTAGCATATGTTCTCCCTCACTGCTATCTTATCCTTCTCCTCTGTTTTAAAGTTGTCATCTACAATTTTCTACACTTACCCACTTATTTGTCACTCTTGTGCATATGATTCGACTATTTTCACAAGTCTGCAATAATCTGCTGTTGCTAAACACTAGACACAGAATTTAATGCTTATGTCACTTGACCTCTCAATAGCATTTGTCAAAGTTCTTCTTCCGTGTCAAAATAATGTTCTTTTCTTCCTATACCTCTTGTTTACCTCTATTTCTCAGACTCCTTTTTTGTGCCCAATTTTGAAATATTGATATTCATCAGAGCTCCATCCTAGGCTTTCTTCTTTTTTCAGTTGACGTACGCTCACTCTTAGGCAATTCTCTCTCAAGACATTCCTGCTGGATCTCATCCATCATGCTATAAGAAGCCCAAGAGGAAGGGTAATCTGATCAACATTGATAGCTGAGCTTAAAGCCCTCAGCTAACATCAAATGTAGCCATGTGGATGAACCATCTTAGACATCTAGTCCTATACAACCTTCAGATGAGTGCATCTCTAGCTGGCATCAAATTGCAACCTCATGAAAAACTCCAAGGAAGAACCATTCAGTTGACACACAGAACTCACTAATTTGGAGGATTGGTTTATATGCATTGATATATAATCAAAATTATCACTAAGAAAATGTTAGCCTGGCACCATACCAGTGCCAACCATAGATTTTATTATGTATTGGAGAGTTAAAAAAGGTTGACGGTATTGAAGTTGTTTGCTGAATATTATTTATATAAACTAATTTTATTTTTAGTGGAAAAGTCCAAAGTGATTGGTTAGTTCCTAATAAAATAGTGATAATAATAAAAATGTGGATGCTTTTTTCAAGCACTTAGTATGTGCTTGAAAGATACTTCAATGCAGATAATTACTTTTATTTATTTATTTTTATTGAGGTACCTCAATATCGGTTTATAACAGTATATAAATTTCAGGTGTACATCATTATATTTTAATTTCTGGGTAGACTACATAACGTTCACCACCCAAAGACTAATAATCATCCATCACCATCACCATCCACATACCCTGTTACCCCTTACACCCCCTTCCCTTAACCTTTCCCCTCTGGCAACCACCAATCTAATCTCTGTGTGTATGTGTTTGTTTATTTTTGTTATTGTTATTTTTATCTTTCACCTAACGGTATTTGACTTCCTCCATCTGATTTATTTAGCTTAGCATAATACCCTCAGTGTCCATCCATGTTGTCACAAATGGCAAGATTTCACCTTTTTTATAGCTAAGTAGTATTCCATTGTGTATATATACCACATCTTCTTTATCCATTCATCCATTGATGCAGTTATGTTGTTTCCAAGTCTTGACTATTTTGAATAATGCTGTGATGAACATAGGGGTACAAATATCTTTTCATAGTCATTTTTTTGTGTTCTTTGGACAAATACCCAGAAGTGGAATAGCTAGCTGGATCATGTGGTGGTTCTATTTTTTTTTTTTTTTTTGTGAGGAGATCAGCCCTGAGCTAACATCCGCCAATCCTCCTCCTTTTTTTGCTGAGGAAGACGGCCCTGGGCTAACATCGGTGCCCATCTTCCTCCACTTTATATGGGACGCCGCCACAGCATGGCTTACCAAGCAGTGCGTCGGTGCGCGCCCGGGATCCGAACCAGCGAACCCCGGGCCGCCGCAGCGGAGCGCGCGCACTTAACTGCTTGCGCCACCGGGCCAGCCCCTGGTGGTTCTATTTTTAATTTTTCGAGGAATCTCCATACTGTTTTCCATAGTGATTGCACGAGTTTCCATTCCCACCTGCAATGTATGAGTGTTCTATTTTCTCCACATCCTCTCCAACACTTGTTATTTCCTGTTTTATTGATTATAGCCATTCTAATGGGTGTGAGGTGGTATCTCATTGTAGTTTTGATTTGCATTTCCCTAATAATTAGTTACGTTGAACATCTTTTCATGTGCCTGTTGGCTGTCTGTATATCTTCTTTGGAAAAATGTCTGTTCAGTTCCTTTGCCCATTTTTTAATTGGGTTGTTTTTTGTTGTGAAGTTGTATGAGTTCTTTATATATTTTGGATATTAACTCCTTATCAGGTATATGATTGGTAAATATCTTCTCCCAATTGTTAGGTTGCCTTTTTGTTTTGCTGATGGTTTCCTTTGCTGTGCAGAAGCTTTTTAGTTTGATGTAGTACCGTTTATTTTTTCTTTTGTTTCCCTTGCCTGCTGAGACATTGTATTCAAAAAGATACTGCTAAGACCAATGTCAAAGAGCATATGCCCTTGTTTTCTTCCAGAAGTTTTATGGTTCCTGGTCTTACATTCAAATCTTTAATTCATTTGGAGTTAATTTTTGTGTATGGTGTAAGATAATGGTCTACTTTCATTCTTCTGCATGTGGCTGTTCCGTTTTCCCAACACCATTTATTGAAGAGATGTTTCTTTCTCCATTGTATCGTCTTGGCTCTCTTGTCAAAAATTAGCTGTCCATATATGTGTGGATTTAATTCTGGGCACTCAGTTCTGTTCCATTGATCTGTGTTTCTATTTTTGTGCCAGTACCAGTAAGTGCTTTCAAGCACTTACTATGTGGCAGATAATTACTTTTTAAATAATTTAATATATATTACAGTTATCAGAACTTCTGATCCTGCCCTATGACTGTTACTGAATGGATGACTTTTCACAGTTTCTTCATTAATTTCTCAGCTCTTTTAACTACAACCATGGCAATGATTCAGATACATTCTAGATATATAATATATAGAAAAGGAATTTTTGAGTAATAGAGATAAAAGTAACTATAAATATGCCAGTTATTATATATTATTTTAATTTTGAGTGAATAAATCTATCTTCTATCTTAGTATGTTTGGGAAATTGTAAATTGATAATGAAAAGCATAATATCTGACTAACATTCTCATATCTCTTTTTAATCTTATTTATGGAAAATAACATTTAAAAATTTTCACAGCTCCATTAGGGATCTCCAGCAGTTAATTTTCTTTTTTAATCCTTACAACTATCTATGTAAGGTTGCAAAAAGAGTTCTACATTGCCTTTTTCTAGGAAGGTAAATTAAGCAATAAAACCAAAAAATATATTTGATAGATTTATTCTTTTCTGTTCTCTTTATCTCATTTCCCCAATCACTTCATGAAACCGTAGCTTGTCTCATGTGATGTGTGAACAACAGTTATGGAAGCCTGCTCGTAAGATACACTTTACATTGAATGGCAGCTCAGCTCTCCTCCCAGCTTTTACTGTGTTATTCTAATGAAAGGTATTGCTGGGATCACCAGGCCCGAAAGATATTGATGTTGAAAGTAGACAATTTTATTTTGTCACATTGTAAGTTGATGTTCTCAGTCAGAGAATCAAAGGGAAAGTAGTACATAATTTGTATTACAACCGTATTTATTATTCAAGCATTTTTCTCCCAAGACGTTGGTTACATTCTTCATACTAGAATTATTTTGAAAGACAGCGAATGATTTGGAGGATACTTTCCTTAAGATTATTTTAACATGCCTATGTGTGTGTGTATGTACACAAATACAATCCCTTAAGTAATGTGGTGCCTCTTTTTAACACATATTTGATACCAACAAAAAATGAAATACGTAATGAGTGATTACGAGTTAAAATGCTTCTCTATACATTCTATTGTTATGAATACATCCTTAGTCACTAATATTTTAAAAAAGAGTAGTTATTCTCCAAAAGAGACGCTTGTAGTGATGGAACTATTCTGTATTTGACTGTGGTGGCGGATATACAAACCTACGCATGTGATAAAATATATAGAACTAAATACAGCCACACACAAATCAGTACAAGTAAGACTGGAGAAATCTGAGTAAGATCAGTATATTACAGAAATGTCAAATCCTGGTAGGATATTGTACTACAGTTTTGCAGGAAGTTACCACTGGGGGAAATTGAGTAAGGAACACATAGGATCTCTCTGTATTATTTTGCACAATTACATGTGAATTTACATTTATCTCCATAAGATATTCAATTAAAAAGAAGTTATTACTTTCTGTTCATAAATTCTTTTTAATTTACATTGAAGTAAAAAATAATTTGTAAAGAGAAACAATTCTTAATTTGCTACTGCTCAGGTGCTGTCATCAGAGCCTACTATATTTATAGCATTGTTTTAATTTTTATGAAGTTACAATAAATCCTGCTTAGGCAATGTTTCTGATAAAATCATTTCTTTCTCCTGCCATTTCACAAACATTTATAATAGAATTTATAAACATTTATAAATCACAAAAACTAAGTGCCAGGCCATGTGGTAGGCTAACCCAGTGCTGAGTACACGGAAAAATAATACATAGCCCATGTCATGAGGGGCTTACAATCTAAACTTAGAATGTTTAAAATATAAGTGTATGTATTAAATGTGAGTGAAAGGAGAGAAGATAATTTACTTCAGATAATAGAGAAAGTTTTCACAAATGATATAAAACATAAAATGCAAGGGATGAAAAATAGTTAAATGGTTGTGAGAAGGAATTGTTTAAAAGTACGCCTGTAATCTGTTTTCTTCTGTTATCAAGAACTCCTAAAAAAGAAAGGAGGGCATTATCAGGCCAAATACCCTTGTAAACATGGTGATTTGACAGACTTACAGCCAAAAACGTTAATGATATTTATTAGAAGGAGAGCCCTATGTACAGAATGCTTTTACAAGAGTGCACCTAGTCTGACTAGGGAACTCATTATAAATAAATCTGCAATTTATATATTTGTGGGGCAGGGATCATTGAGAAACATGCAAACTATGTAATTAATTGGGTATAAGAAGATATTCCAGAACAAAAATGTCTCTTTGTGTAGGTGAAAAGTTCATGCATCCCTTAGATCTTCTTATGTTCACTCTGAACCTCGGAGCTCTTAGAACTAGGGTCAAGACACAAAATTGACAAGGCTTTGTAAAGGCAGAAATCAGATAAAAGTACAAATGGAAGATAATGCTGAGTTTTTGCTTTGAAATCTCTAGCTTGTGCCACTAAGTGCACCTGAGAATATAATAGCAGGAATGATTTGGAAGAAGATAATGAGCGTAAATTTTGGATATTCTAAGTTTGGGGCTTTGTGAGATGCAATAATTTTCGTTTATTCAAACAACAACCTGGTTTTATGCTATTCTCTCTGGACTGACTGTATACCCACTTGTTCTCATGTTCAAACCATATGTACACTGCTAGTCCAGTGCAAAGTTCATAAAATATTCTATGTCTCTGTCTAGTCGAAAATGCTATCTCAGCTGTTCCGCCAGACCACATAATCTGATTATCTTTTCCTTTTATCACTTTTAACGTTCTTTTAGGAATCTGCTTTCTTTACAAACTATCTTCTTTACTAGGCGTTACATATTTTTAAGGATGCAACATCCACGATTATTTTTTTGGTAAGGAATAGTGGTATTCATACACTTTTTATTGTGGTAAAATACACATAAAATTAAACATTTAACTATTGAAAGTGTAATTTTGTAGCATTTAATATATTCACAATATTGCATAATTACCACCATTTTCTAATTCCAGAACATTTTCATCACCCAAAAGGAAACTCTATACCCATCCAGCAGTCATTCCCATTCACCCCTCCCTACGGCGACTGGCAACCACTAATCTGCTTTCTGTTTCTATGGGTTTTCCTATTGTGGTTACATCACATAAAAGCAATCATACAATATGTGCCCTTTTGTATCTGGCTTCTTTCAGTAACCACGTTTTCAAGGTTCATCTATGTTGTGGCACGTATGTGTATTTAATTCCTTTTTCTGGCTGAATAATATTCAATTGTATGGATATACCACATTTTGTTTATCCATTCATCAGTTAACAGACACTTGAATTGGTTACAGCTATCGTGATTAGCATTGTTATGAACATTCTTGTGCACGTTTTTGTTTGAACACCTGTCTTCAAATCTTTTGAGTATATACCTATAAATGGAATTGCTGGGTCATATGGCAACTCTGGGTTTAATTTATTGAGGAACTGAAAAACTTTTTTCACAGCAGCTGGGCCATTTTACATTTCCACTAGCAATGTACAAAGGTTTCAACTTCACATCTTCACCAACTCTCGTTATATTCTGCTTTTTGATTATAGCCATCCTAATGGGTGTGAAGCGTATCTCATTTGATTTTATTTACATTTCACAAATAACCAGTTGTGTTGAGTATATTTTCATGCACCTTTTGGCCATTCATTTATATTCTTCGGAGAAAGGAGTCCTTTGCTCATTTTTTAATTGGAAGTTTTGTCTTTTGTTGTTGAATTGTATGAGTTCTATGTATATTCTAGATATTAGACCATTATCAGATATATGATTTATAAATATTTGGTCTCACTGGTGGGTTGTTTTTTTCACTCTGTTTATAATGTCATTTGATGCACATATGTTAATTTTTATAAAGTCAAATTTATGTATTTGTTCTTGTTTCGTGTGTTTTTGGTATCCTATCTAAGAAACCATTGCCAAATCCAAAGTCATGAATATTTATCTCTATGTTTTCTTCTGATAGTTTTACACTTTTAACTCTTACATTTAGGCCTTTGATCTCTTTTGAGTTAAGTTTTGTATATGATGTGAGGTAAAGTCTAACTTCATTTTTTGCCTGGAGATGTCCAGGTGTCCCAGCACCATCTGCTGAAGAGACTATACTTTCCACCACAGAATGGTGTTGGTACCACTGTAGAAAGCCAACTTATCATAAATCTATGGGTTTAGTTCTAGACTCTCAATTATATTCCATTAATCTGATTATGTCTATCTTCATGTCATTACCATACTTTTTATTACTGCAGTTTTGTAGTAAGTTTTGAAATTGGAAAGCGTGAGCCTTCCAACTTTGTTATTTTTCAGGGATGTTTATGCTATTCAGGGTCACTTGCAGTTCCGTATGAATTTCAGAATCAGCTTTCCATTTCTGCAAAAAAAGCCACTGGGATTTTGATAGGGATTACATTGAATTTGTAGATTGCTCTGGGAAGTACTGCTATCTTAACGTCTTTGAACGCAAATGTCTTCCCATTTATTTAGGACTTTACTAAATACTTTTGTTACTTTCAGTGGTATTTTGTAGTTTTCAGTGCACATGTCTTGGATCTCCTTGATTGCATTTATTGCTACATATTTTATTCTTTTTTTTTTTCAACATTTTAAACTTTATTTTTCTAATTTCTCTGCTATAATTATCCAAACAATATTTTTTATAAAAATTAGTTATTTTATTTCATAACTTTTTTAATACCTTGCTAATTTGAGTTAACTACATATTGTGTACTGATTTCCATTCTATTAACTACTCTTTTTTTTTTTTTAATTGGTTTATAACATTGTAAAAATTTCAGGTGTACATCATTGTACTTCTATTTCTGCATGGACTACATCATGTTCACCACCAAAATACTAATTACAACCCATCACCACACACATGTACCAAATTATAACTTTCACCCTCCTCCCTCCCCCCTTCCCCTCTGGTAATCACCAATCCAATCTCTGTCTCTATGTGTTTGTTTATTGTTGTTATTATCTACTACTTAATGAAGGAAATCATACGGTATTTGACCTTCTCCCTCTGACTTATTTCACTTTGCATCATACCCTCAATGTCCATCCATGTTGTCACAAATGCCTGGATTTCATCGTTTCTTATGGCTGAGTAGTATTCCATTGTGTATATATACCACAGCTTCTTTATCCATTCGTCCCTTGATGGGCACTTAGGTTGCTTCCAAGTCTTGGCTATAGTGAATAATGCTGCAATGAACACAGGGGTGCATGTACCTTTGCAAATTGGTGTTTTCAAGTTCTTTGGATAAATACCCAACAGTGGAATAGCTGGATCATATGGTAGTTCTATCCTTGATTTTTTGAGGAATCTCCATACTGTTTTCCATAGTGGCTGCACCAGTTTGCACTCCCACCAACAGTGTATGAGAGTTCCCTTTTCTCCACATCCTCTCCAACACATATTGTTTCCTGTCTTGTTAATTATAGCCATTCTGACGGGCATGAGGTGATATCTCATTGTAGTTTTAATTTGCATTTCCCTGATAGTTAGTGATTTTGAACATCTTTTCATGTGTCTGTTGGCCATCTGTATATCTTCTTTGGAGAAATGTCTGTTCAGGTCTTTTACCCATTTTTTAATCGGGTTGGTAGTTTTTTTGTTGTTGAGATGCATGAGTTCTTTATATATTTTGGAGATTAAGCCCTTATCAGATGTATGGTTTGCAAATATCTTCTCCCAATTGTTAGGTTGTCTTTTCGTTTTGTTGATGGTTTCCTTTGCTGTGCAGAAGCTTTTTAGTTTGATGTAGTCCCATTTGTTTATTTTTTCTATTGTTTCTCTTGCCTGGTCAGATGTGGTGTTTGAAAAGATGTTGCTAAGACCGATGTGGAAGAGCATACTGCCTATGTTTTCTTCTAGAAGTTTCATAGTTTCAGGTCTTACATTCAAGTCTTTAATCCATTTGGAGTTAATTTTTGTGTATGGTGTAAGGTAAGGGTCTACTTTCATTTTTTTGCATGTGGCTATCCAGTTTTCCCAACACCATTTGTTGAAGAGACTTTCTTTTCCCCATTGTATGTTCTTGGCTCCTTTGTCAAAGATTAGCTGTCCGTAGATGTGTGGGTTTATTTCTGGGCTTTCGATTCTATTCCATTGATCTGTGTGTCTGTTTTTGTGCCAGTACCATGCTGTTTTGGTTACTATAGCTTTGTAGTATATTTTGAAATCAGAGAGTGTGATACCTCTAGCTTTGTTCTTTTTTGTCAGGATTCCTTTAGCTATTCGGGGTCTTTTGTTGTTCCATATAAATTTTAGGATTCTTTGTTCTATTTCTGTGAAAAATGTTGTTGGAACTTTGATAGGGATTGCATTGAATCTATAGATGGCTTTAGGAAGTATGGACATCTTAACTATGTTAATTCTTCCAATCCAAGAGCACAGAATATCTTTCCATTTCTTTGTGTCTTCTTCAATTTCTTTCAGAAATGTTTTACAGTTTTCCATGTACAGCTCTTTCACCTCTTTGGTTAAGTTTATTCCTAGGTATTTTATTCTTTTTGATGCAATTGTAAATGGGATGGTATTCTTAATTTCTCTTTCTGCTACTTCGTTGTTAGTGTACAGAAATGCAACTGATTTTTGTATGTTGATTTTGTATCCTGCAACTTTACCATACTCGTTTATTACTTCTAAAAGTTTTCTGGTGGATTCTTTAGGCTTTTCTATATATAAAATCATGTCATCTGCAAATAGTGAGAGTTTCACTTCTTCCTTTCCAATTTGGATCCCTTTTATTTCTTTCTCTTGCCTGATTGCTCTGGCTAGGACTTCCAATACTATGTTAAATAGGAGTGGTGACAGTGGGCGTCCTTGTCTGGTTCCTGTTCTTAGAGGGATAGCTTTCAGTTTTTCACCATTGAGGATGATATTAGCTGTGGGTTTCTCATATATGGTCTTTATTATGTTGAGGTACTTTCCTTCTATACCCATTTTATTCAGAGTATTTATCATAAATGGATGCTGTATCTTGTCAAATGCTTTCTCTGCATCTATTGAGATGATCATGTGATTTTTGTTCTTCATTTTATTAATGTGGTGTATTACGTTGATTGATTTGCGAATGTTAAACCATCCCTGCATACCTGGAATAAATCCCACTTGATCATTGTGTATAATCTTTTTAATGTATTGTTGTATGCGATTTGCTAGTATTTTGTTGAGGATTTTTGCATCGATGTTCATCAGTGATATTGGCCTGTAATTTTCTTTTTTTGTGTTGTCCTTGTCTGGTTTTGGTATCAGGGTAATGTCAGCTTCGTAGAATGAGTTAGGGAGCTTCCCACCCTCCTCAATTTTTTGGAAGAGTTTGAGAAGGATAGGTATTAAGTCTTCTTTGAACGTTTGGTAGAATTCAGCAGGGAAGCCGTCTGGTCCTGGACTTTTATTTTTGGGGAGGTTTTTGATTACTGTTTTGATCTCCTTACTGGTGATTGGTTTATTCAAATTCTCTACTTCTTCTTGATCCAGTTTTGGAAGGTTGTATGATTCTAAGAATTTATCCATTTCTTCCAGATTGTCAAATTGGTTGGCATATAGCTTTTCATAGTATTCTCTTATAATCTTTTGTATTTCTGAGGTGTCTGTTGTAATTTCTCCTCTTTCATTTCTGATTTTACTTATTTGTGCCTTCTCTCTTTTTTTCTTGGTGAGTCGAGCTAAAGGTTTGTCAATTTTGTTGATCTTTTGGTTTTATTAATTTTTTCTATTTTTTTTTTGGTCTCTATTTCATTTATTTCTGCTCTGATTTTTATTATTTCCCTTCTTCTACTGATTTTGGGCTTTGTTTGTTCTTCTTTTTCTAGTTCCTTTAGGTGCATTGTTAGATTGTTTATTTGAGATTTTTCTTGTTTGTTGAGATAGGCCTGTATCGCTATAAACTTCCCTCTTAGAACCGCTTTTGCTGTATCTTATAAATTCTGGCATGTCATATTTTCATTTTCATTTGTCTCCAGGTATTTTTTGATTTCTTCTTTGATTTCTTCGTTAACCCAGTTGTTGTTCAGTAGTATTTTGTTTAATCTCCATGTATTTGTGGCTTTTCTGATTTTCTTCCTATAGTTGATTTCTAGTTTCATACCGTTGTGGTCAGAAAAGATGGTTGGTATTATTTTAATCTTCTTAAATTTATGGAGACTTGTTTTGTGGTCTAATATGTGATCATTCCTGGAGAATGTCTCATGTGCATTTGAAAAGAACGTGTACTCTTCGGTTTTTGGATGGAATGCTCTGTATATATCTACTAGGTCCATCTGTTCTAGTGTGTCGTTTAAGGCCAATGTTTCCTTATTGATCTTCTGTTTGGATGATCTATCTGTTGGTGTAAGTGGAGTGTTAAAGTCCCCTACTATTATTGTGTTACTGTCTATTTCTGTTTTTATGTCTGTTAATAATTGCTTTATATATTTAGGTGCACCTACATTGGGTGCATAGATATTTACAAGTGTTATATCCCCTTGTTGGATTGTTCCCTTGATCATTATGTAATGCCCTTCTTAGTCTCTTTTTACAGTTTTTGTTTTAAAGTCTATTTTGTCTGATATGAGTACTGCTACCCCAGCTTTCTTTTCATTGCCATTTGCGTGGAGTATCTTTTTCCATCCCTTCACTTTCAGTTTGTGAGTGTCTTTAGGTCCGAAGTGTGTCTCTTGTATGCAGCATATATATGGGTCTTGTTTTTTAATCCAGTCAGCCACCCTATGCCTTTTAATTGGAGCATTTAGTCCATTGACGTTTAAAGTAGCTATTGATAAGTATGTACTTACTGCCATTTTGTAACTTTTTTTTTTTTTCTCAGTTTTTAGTAGTCCTTCTCTGTTCCTTACTTCTTCTATACAGAATTGATGGTCACTTTAGTTTGACCTCTGTCTGAAAGCTGTACTCTTTAACTCCCCTCCTCCCTCCTTTTATGTTTTTGATATCATATCTAACCTCTTTTTTGTACATTTGTATCCATTACGTTCTAATCATGGAAATAAATAATTTTTCCTATTTATGGTCTTCTCTTTTCCCCTTAAATCAGTCCCTTTAACATTTCTTGTAGCACTGGTTTCTTGGTGACAAACTCCTTTAATTTTTGCTTATCTGGGAAAATTTTGATCTCTCCTTCCATTTTGAATGACAACCTTGCTGGGTAGAGTATTCTTGGCTGTAAGTTTTTTCCTTTTAGCACTTAAATATATCGTGCCATTCTCTTCTAGCCTGTAAGGTTTCTGCTGAGAAGTCAGCTGATAGCCTTATGGGATTTCCTTTATATGTAACTTGACATTCTCTTGTGGCTTTTAGGATTCTCTCTTTATCTTTAATTCTGGACATTTTGATTATGATGTGTCTTGGTGTGGGCCTCTTTGGGTTTATCTTGTTTGGGGCTCTCTGTGCTTCCTGTACCTGGATGTCTGTTTCCTTCCTTAGGTTAGGGAAGTTTTCATCTATTATTTCTTGAAATAGATTCTCTGCCCCTTTGTCTCACTCTTTCTCCTTCCGGGACACCTATAACAAGGATGTTTGTGTACTTGATGTTGTCCCAGAGGTCCCTTAGACTGTCCTCACTCTTTTTAACTCTTTTCTCTTTTACCTGTTCACCTTGGGTAATTTCTTCTACTCTTTCTTCTAGCTCACAGATCCATTCTTCTGTATCCTCTACTCTGCTTTTGAGTCCCTCTAATGAATTTTTCATTTCCAGTATTGTATTCTTCATTTCTGATTGGTTCTTTTTCATATCTTCCATTTCTTTGTTGACATTCTCACTGAGTTCATCTATTCTTCTCCCCACATCAGTGAGCATCCTTAACACTCTTAGTTTGAACTCTCTGTCAGGTAGGTTGCTCACTTCTGTTTCACTTAGTTCCTTTTCTGGGGTTTTGTCCTGTTCCCTTACTTGGAATGTATTCTTTTGCCTCCTCATTTTGCCTCTTTCCCTGTGCTTGTGTCTACGTATTAGGTAGGTCAGCTACGTCTCCTGCTCTTGGATAGGTGACCTTATGTAAGCGATGCCTTAGGAGGCTTCCAGTGTGCTTCCCTCAGTTCTCAATGTTCCAGGGGTGACCCCTATGTGGGCTACGTGTGTCCTTTTATTGTGGCCTGTTAGCTCTCCCTATAGGCGCCCAGGGAGGCTGAGTTATGCTCCTGGCCAGCTGTTGTTATGCTCGGCTGCTTGTAGTTGTTGTGGGCCCTTCAGTCTCTTTATCAGGTGTGGGGAGCCCCAGCACAGTTGGCTGTAAGTTCTAATATCACATTTGTGTTGCAGTATTTCTTTTAACTGAGTAGGCCCCCAGCGTGGCAGGTTGTTAGGCTCAGGGCCTTACAATTGCTGTAAGCCTCTAGCCTATTAGGTCTCTTGTCAGCTCTCTGAGGATTGCAGCTGGGTGGGGCTGGCCTCAGGCACAGGAGCACCCAATTGTTTCAGGCTTTGGAAGGTGGGGCAAACCTCCTATGTGGGTCTTTGAGAAGCACAAGTCTTCTGCAGCTGACAAGCCCTGTTGCCCACAGGTCCACACCACTGCCAACACAGTCCTGCCCCATGTGAGTGCCCCGACCTCCCCAAGCGGACCCAGTCTCTCCACGGCGGGAGCCCCACACACTCCGCCACTGCCCCACACTCTCCACCCGCTCCTTGTGCACACCCTGCCCGCTCAAGTCAGCTCAGTTGCCAGGCTGCAGAGAATCCAGTCACCAATCTATGCAGGCCCACACGTTGCCTGAGGGCTTGTTGTTGGGTGGGGCCAGTCTCTAGGGTGGGCTGCCTGCCCTGGCTCAGCTGGATTAAATCGGTGCTCTAGTGGGTGGAGCAGACCCTGGGCTAGCAGGCCTCAGGGAGAACTCCAATGGCGTCTGTGTCAGCACGCTCACACCAGGCCACAACAATGGCCGCTGCCAATGTCCCAGTCCCTGGAGATGTCTCACCCCTCACCAAGATGCACTCAGGGCCTATTAGGTGAGTCTCTTGTCACCAAAGCACTGTGCACCTTTCTTTCTGGTGATTTTAGGATGCTTTCTGGAACGGGTGAGTTTGCGCGCGGGCCCTTTAAGAGCCAGTTTTATTTTCTTTGTGAACCGGGTTTTCTGGGGGTGCTCCCCAATGCTTTAGTAGCAGGCACAGTCAGATATTATGCCGCTGGTCTCGATTGTGGTGAGTCCACAAAATGCCCACAGCGGGGGCGCTCCCCGTCTCAGGGCCCCGCGCCTCCAGGGAGGCTGCGGACCTGTGAGCTGCTCCCGGCGGCCATGAAGCTGGCGGCTTGTGAAGGTGGTGTTTTTCTCTCCAAAAGGGAGTCTCTGCCTCTTCCACCTCAGTTAGGGTTGTCCGTTGTTGCAGGAGTTCCTCTTATCCAGCTTTCAGTTCTGTCTCAGGGGTAATTTTTCCACGAGTAGTTGTAAATTGGCTGTGTCCACGGGAGGAGGTGAGTTCAGAGTCTGCTTACGCCGCCATCTTGACTCCGCCTCCTATTTTATTCTTATTGTAGCTACCGTAAATGAAATTTTCTTGATTTTCTTTTCAGATCGTTTACATGAGGTCGTAGAAGTACAATTCATTGTTGTATGTGATCTTATATCCTACAACCTTGCTGAATTAGTTTATTAACTCTAATATTTTCATAGATTTTTTTAGGATTTTATATCTAGGTAGCTAGCTGCTAGCTAGCTACTACATTTTCTTTATCCATTCATCCATTAACAGACATTAGGTTGTTTGGTTATTTCCATATCTTAGCTGTTGTGAATAGTGGTGCAACAAACATGGGAAAGCAGACATCTCTTTGAGATCCAGGCCTGCATAAAAAGAGAGAAGAATGAAAAATCTGAGATGGAGGTAAACAGAAGATAATTGTGTGTGGTGGTTGTGTAGACCAGAAGTATCATTTCTCTTATGAGGATCCAAAAGCATTCTTCTCCTTTCCAAGAAGAAAAAAACTTCCTGTTGAATGTGAGCTGTGAGATGGAGGTTGGGCTAGAGATCCTTGAGTTTTTATAATGGTCTATGCACCCTCATATTAGCCCTTATCACAGTTTACATTCCTGGTGCATAATAAACATTTAACAAGTATTTGGAGGATGGATGAGTGAATGAACAGATGAATGAAGATGTGAAGACTAGTTTATTTTCTCAGGTAAACTCATGATTATGGGTGTGACATCCCACTGCCTTTGCCATATTCTATTGATCAGAAGCAAGTTACAAGCACCATTCACACACTCAAGGGAAAGGATTATATAGGGTGCAACACTAGGATGCAGATATCAAGGGACCATCAAATGTATCTGCCTGCCACTCCCTGCCTCATTTTCCACACCTCTTCTTTTTTGTGCTTCCTAGCTCAAATAAACTTCTGTATTTACATCTTTTTGTCTGCTTTTCAGGAAATCCAAACTAAGACAATATATCCCATTTAGAATATAGTAGCTTCATGCTGCTCTCATTTATTATTTTTCCAGTAAAATTTCTAACTATATGTTAATTCATTTTTTCAATCATTTTATTACTTTGAAAAATGTTTGCTGTAGGCCTCCTTTATGCAAGACTTGTTGTAGGCTCTGAGACTTCGTCAGTGAACCAGACAAAGCTGCTGCTGCTAGATCCACTATCTTAACCACGTATACACCACAATCTACTGCATTCTGGCTTTTAAATTAATCACCCCAGTAGAGCACTCAATAAATTTTCCAGTTCCTTCATATTTGACAAATAAAATGGTCACATATTGCTCATCATCTTACAGGACATAAGATGATAATAATTTGCAATTATTACTGTGCTCTCTTTTCTTTAATTTTTATAATATCTACTTTTTCTCCTGGTGTTTTCCACCACACAGACAACCTTTTCTATGATTTTATTTTTGATTATTTTAATAATGAAATTTATACATATTCTTGTAGAAATAAATTAAGACACAAAAGAAAATTCATACTTCCACTATCTATACATAAATTGGAACCAAGTTGTCTGTCCTGTTTTGCTTTTTTCCTTTTAAGAATACATTGTGAATATTTTACTGCTAATAAAAGTTATTATATATTTGCTATATATTATATATTTACTATACATTGTCTATATTCCATTCTATGAATCTACTGTAATTTAAATGCTGTCTTAATATTGATCATTTATGTTTTCAAAATTTATCTTATTGTATTAATGAAATGGTGTCATTTTATCTAAATATTTATAAGCATCTTATTTATATTCTGATATTTAAATTATCAGTGAGAGTCAGTTGTTTTTCACATCTGTGGTACTCCTCTGTTTTTCTTCATATTTAAATTTCATGTTAGAATTTCAATCTTTCTCTTATTGATTGCTAAATTCTGTTCATGATTATTGCATTTATTTTTAACCAGGCCCATATTTCACCTTTAAATTTTATTTATGATGATTTTGGTCTTTAGAAGTTGTTTTATGTATGAAAGCAAATATTTTATTTTATGATTTATTCTTTTGTTTGTAGGATTGAGAAAGCTCCCAGAATAGAAAGCCACCTATGCTACCATTTTCTCCAGTTCTTTTATGATTACATTTTTACACTGAGGTAGAGTTCCAAATCATTTAATCCTTTTCCAAATAACATTCTCAATGAAAAATGTATTCTTTCCCTAATATTTTGAACTAAAAAATATATTTTAAAGTTACGTTGTTTTGTTTCATTTGATCTGTTTCTAGACATTCTACTATTCTCATAGGACCCAAAACAAACTTTGAATTAAAGGCGCAGGAATATGGCTTGAAGGAATAGCTTGAAACAGATCCTGTAGTGATTATGATATTTCTCCAGTCACCTCTGAGGTCATGACTCTCATTTATGTATCTCCAAACTAGTCTGCTCCTGAAAGCTATGTCCACAAATTCTGTTACGTAACATGCATTCACCCTGATGACACTTACAAAGGAGAAATTAAATATGTTCAAATCTTCTGTTTCCAAAATTGCTTTTCCTTCTGAATTTTCTATGACGGTGAAAGGCACTACCGAAAGATTCTTGCATATGGTACTGTATTCCTTATTTCTAAGGTATAATTGATTCTTAAATCATTTTAATTTAGATTTTAAATATATTTTGTATTCATTCCTTCCACTATATCCACACTGCCGCTGTCTTACCTTAGGACATCCTCTTTCCTCAACTAGATGATGACTTTTTTATATTCTCATGGAATCTAGACCCAGCTTCCTTCCTCTGTCCAACACATTGTTGCCAGAGTGATATTTTTAGATATATTTAGATATTCTGTAAAATATGGAATGAAATATAAAGATCTGTATGTGGCTGTCTGCATATTCTTCATCACCTGTAGAATAAAATCTATATGTCTCTGTGTGCTTTTCATGGTTTCTCTGCATGGTTTCTTCATGATTTAGACCCTTAGTTATACTTCAACAATAAGAAACTGCTGATGGTATTCAGGACAGTGTTCTTTTTTGCCTTATTGCCTTTATGTTATTCAATCCACCAGAAGAAGTCTCCAGTTGATTGTCTACTTAGTAGCAAATTCATATTTGTTGTTTAAGTCTCAGCAAAAATGTTAACTCCTCTAGGCCAACTCAGTTATTCTTTCTCTTATGCTTCCACTGAAGATTTTAGAAACATCCACTAAACAATTATTTTATTGTCTTTGGATTTTTTTTTATTGATGTTTTAATGGTTTCTAACATTGTGAAATTTTGGGTTGTACATTGTTGTTTGTCCGTCACCTTATATATGTCTCCCTTCACCCCTTGTACCCAGCCCCCACCCCCATTGCCCCTGGTAACCACAGTACAGTTTTCTCTGTCCATGCGTTGGTTTATATTCCACATATGAGTGAGACCATATGGTGTTGGTCTTTCTCTTTCTGTCTCACTTCACTTAACATAATACCCTCCAGGCCCATCCATGTTGTTGCAAAGGGGACGATTTTGTCTTTTTTTATGGCTGAGTAGTATTCCACTGTATATATATACCACATCTTCTTGATCCAGTCATCAGTGGAGGGACACTTAGGTTGCTTCCACTTCTTGGCTATGGTGAATAATGCTGCAATGAACATAGGGGTGCATAAGCCTCTTTGGACTGTTGATTTCAGGTGCATTGGCTAGATTCCCAGTAGTGGGATGGCTGGATCATAGGGCATCTCTATTTTTAATTCTTTGAGGAATCTCCATACCATTTTCCATAGAGGCTGCACCAATTTGCATTCCCACCAGCTGTGTATGAGGGTTCCTGTTTCTCCACATCCTCTCCAACATTTGTTGTTTTTTTGTCTTGGTGATTATAGCCATTCTAACAGGCGTGAGGTGGTATCTTAGTGTTGTTTTGATTTGCATTTCCCTGATGATTAGTGATGTTGAGCATCTTTTCATGTGCCTATTGGCCATCTGTATATCTTCCTTGGAGAAGTGTCTGTTCATTTCCTCTGCCCATTTTTTGATCGGGTTGTTTGTTTTTTTGTTGTTCAATTGTGTGAGTTCTTTATATATTATGGAGATCAAACCCTTGTCAGATAGATGTATGTTTTGCAAATATTCTCTCCCAGCTGGATGGTTGTCTGTTCATCTTGATTCTGGTTTCATTTGTCTTATAAAAGCTCTTTAATCTGATAAAGTCCCACTTGTTTATTTTTTCTTTAGTTTCCCTAGTCTGGGTAGGCATGTCATCCGAAAAGATTCCTTATAACCAATGTCAAATAGTGTGTTGCCTGTATTTTCTTCTACGAGTTTTATAGTTTCAGGTCTCACCTTCAGGTCTTTGATCCATTTTGAGTTAATTTTTGTGAATGGCCATAGCACGTGGTCCACTTTCATTCTTTTGCATGTGGCTGTCCAGTTTTCCCAACACCATTTATTGAAGAGACTTTCCTTTCTCCATTGCATGTTCTTAGCACCTTTGTCGAAAACTAGCTGTCCGTATATGTGTGGTTTTATTTCTGGGCTTTCAATTCTGTTCCATTGATCTGTGTGTCTGTTTTTGTACCAGTACCATGCTGTTTTGATTACTATTGCTTTGTAGTATGTTTTGAAGTCAGGAATTGTGATGCCTCCTGCTTTGTTCTTTTTCTTTAGGATTTCTTTAGCTATTCGGGGTCTTTTGTTGCCCCATATAAATTTTAGTATTCTTTTTTCTATTTCTGTGAAGAATGTCATTGGGATTCTGATTGGGATTGCATTGAATCTGTAGATTGCTTTAGGTAATATAGACATTTTAACTATGTTTATTCTTCCAATCCACGTGCATGGGATATCTTTCCATTTCTTTATGTCATCATGGATTTCTTTTAATAATGTCTTGTAGTTCTCATTGTATAGGTCCTTCACCTCCTTGGTAAGATTTATTCCTAGGTATTTTATTCTTTTTGATGCAATTGTAAATGGTATTATCTTTTTGAGCTCTCTTTCTGTTAGTTCATTATTAGCATATAGAAATGCAACTGATTTTTGTAGATTGATTTTGTACCCTGCAACTTTGCTGTAGTTGTTGATTGTTTCTAATAGTTTTCCAACAGATTCTTTAGGGTTTTCTATATATACAATCATGTCCTCTGCAAATAGAGAGAGTTTCACTTCTTCATTACCTATTTGGATTCCTTTTATTCCTTTTTCTTGCCTAATTGCTCTGGCCAAAACCTCCAGTACTATGTTGAACAGGAGTGGTGAGAGTGGGCAGCCCTGCCTCGTTCCTGTTCTCAGAGGAATGGCTTTCAGTCTTTCCCCGTTGAGTATGATGTTGGCTGTGGGTTTGCCATATATGGCCTTTATTATGTTGAGGTACTTTCCTTCTATTCCCATTTTATTGAGAGTTTTTATCATAAATGGATGTTGGATCTTGTCAAATGCCTTCTCTGTGTCTATTGAGATGATCATGTGGTTTTTATTCTTTGTTTTGTTGATGTGATGTATCACGTTGATTGATTTTCAGATGTTGAACCATCCCTGCGTCCCTGGTATAAATCCCACTTGATCATGGTGTATGATGTTTTTAATGTATTGTTGTATTCGGTTTGCCGATATTTTGTTGAGGATTTTTGCATCAATGTTCATCAGCGATATTGGCCTGTAATTTTCTTTCTTTGTATTGTCTTTGTCTGGTTTTGGTATCAGGGTGATGTTAGCCTCATAGAATGATTTAGGAAGTATTCCATCTTCCTCTATTTTTTGGAATAGTTTGAGAAGGATGGGTATTAAATCTTCTTTGAATGTTTGGTAAAATTCACTGGAGAAGCCATGTGGTCCTGGACTTTTATTTTTTGGGAGATTTTTGATTACTATTTCAATCTCTTTACTTGTTATTGGTCTATTCAGATTCTCCATTTCTTCTTGGTTCAATTTTGGGAGGTTGTATAAGTCTAAGAATTTATCCATTTCTTCTAGATTGTCCAATTTGTTGGCATATAATTTCTCATAGTATTCTCTTATAATCCTCTGTATTTCCATGGTATCCGTTGTAACTTCTCCTCTTTCATTTCTAATTTTATTTACTTGAGCCTTTTCTCTTTTTTTCTTAGTAAGCCTGGCTAAGGGTTTGTCGATTTTTTTTATCTTCTTGAAGAACCAACTCTTTGTTTCATTAATCCTTTCTACTGTTTTTTTGGTCTCAATATCATTTATTTCTGCTCTGATTTTTATTATTTCTCTTCTTCTGCTGGCTTTGGGCTTTGTTTGTTCTTCTTTTTCTAGTTCTGTTAGGTGTAATTTAAGGTTGCCTCTTAGGGCTTTTTCTTGTTTGTTAAGGTGGGCTTGTATCGCTATGAGTTTCCCTCTCAGGACCGCTTTTGCTGCATCCCATATGGTTTGATATGGCATGTTATCATTTTCGTTTGTTTCCAGATAGTTTTTGATTTCTCCTTTAATTTCATCAATGATCCATTGGTTGTTCAGTAGCATGTTGTTTAATCTCCACATTTTTGTCGCTTTCCCAGTTTTTTTTTCATGGTTCATTTCCAGTTTCATAGCCTTATGGTCTGAAAAGATGCTTGTTATGATTTCAATCTTCTTAAATTTATTGAGGCTTGCTTTGTTTCCCAACATATGGTCTATCCTAGAGAATGTTCCATGCACGCTTGAGAAGAATATGTAGTCAGCTGTTTTTGGATGGAGTGCTCTGTATCTGTCTACTAGGTCCATCTCGTCCAGTTTTTCATTTAAGTCTACTATTTCTTTATTAACTTTTTGTCTGGATGATCTATCCATTGCTGTAAGTGGGGTGTTAAGATCCCCTACTATTATTGTGTTGTTGTTGATTTCTCCTTTTAGGTTTGTTAATAGTTGCCTTATGTACATTGGTGCTCCTATGTTGGGTGCATATATATTTATAAGTGATATGTCTTCTTGATGTAGTGTCCCTTTTATCATTATATATTTCCCTTCTTTGACTTTCTTAACCTGTTTTATCTTGAAGTCTACTTTGTCTGATATGAGTATGGCAACACCTGCTTTCTTTTGTTTGCCGTTAGCTTGGAGTATTGTCTTCCATCCTTTCACTCTGAGCCTGTGCTTGTCTTTAGTGCTAAGATGTGTTTCCTGAAGGCAGCATATTGTTGGGTCTTGCTTTTTAATCCATCCTGTCACTCTGTATCTTTTGATTGGACAGTTCAATCCATTTACATTTAGGGTAATTATTGATATATGAGGGCTTAATGTTGCTGTTTTGTCACTTACTTTCTGGTTCTTTTGCATTTCCTTTGTTTCTTGTCCCATTTGTTTTGGACTGCCAATTCAGTTTGGTTGTTCTGTCCTATGATTCTTCTAGTTTTCTCTTTGTTTATCATATGTGGTTTTGCTTTGATTATTTGTTTAGTGGTTACCTTGAGGTTTGGGCAAAAAATCTTGTGTATGAGATAGTCCATTATCTGATAGCCTCCTATTTCCTTATACTAAGTCAATTCAGTCACTTTCCTCTTCCCCTTCTAAGCTGTTCTTGTTATACCTTATTCTATCTTGTGTTGTGGCTGTGTGTTTACAGTGATGAAGTTAAATTTATTTTTGGTGAATTTCTTCCTTTGATCTTTGAGTTTAGTATTTAAGTGGTTGCTAACCTATTCCGGTAAAGATCTACTATTTCTCTGATTTTGTCTACCTACTTTTCTCCTTCCTCCAAGCTTTGTGTTCCCTTTCTCTTCTTTTTTTCAGGCCTGAGGGCCTTCTTGAGTATTTCTTGTAGTGGGGGTCTCGTGACCATGAACTCCCTTAGCTTTTGTTTATCTGGGAGAGTTACTATTTCTCCATCATATTTGAAGGATATTTTTGCTGGATAGAGTATTCTTGGCTGAAAGTTTTTGTCTTTTAGTATTTTGAATATATCATTCCAGTCTCTTCTAGCCTGAAAAGTTTCTGTTGAGAAATCCGCTGAGAGCCTGATGGGAGTTCCTTTGTACGTTATTTTTTGTTTTTGTCTAGCTGCCCTTAATATTGTTTCTTTGTCGTTGACCCTGGCTAGCCTTACCACTAGGTGTCGTGGTGAAGGCCTTTGTCTGTTATTATATATAGGTGTCCTGTTGGCTTCGCATACTGGTATTTCCTGCTCCTTCCCCAGATTTGGGAAGTTCTCAGCTATTATTTCCTTGAATAGGCTCTCTGTTCCTCTTTCCCTCTCCTCTCCCTCAGGAATACCTATAATTCTTATGTTACATTTCCTAATAGAGTCAGATATTTCTCGGAGTCTTTCTTCATTTCTTTTTAGTCTTAGTTCTCTCTCCTCTTCCATCTGGAGTATATCTGTATTCCTATCCTCTAAAGTACTAATTCTTTCCCCCATATTGTCAGCTCTGTTCTTTAAAGATTCCAGATTCTCCTTTATCTCCTCCATTTTCTTCTTCATCTCCATCAGCACTGATTGGTTTTTCTTTATGATTTCAATCTCTTTTGTGAAGAAACTCCTAATCTCATTGAATTGTTTGTGTTGTCTCGTATTTCGTTGAGTGTTTTTATGATAGTTATTTTGAAATCTCTGTCATTTAGTTTATGGATTTCTGTGTCTTCGGGGTTGATTTCCGGGTGCTTGTCATTTTGTTTCTGGTCTGGTGATTTCATATATTTTTGCATTGTGGTTCCTGTGTTGGTTTTGTTTTTCCTCATCCTGGAAGTCTCTGGTTGCAATTTCCACCTGCCGCCACTGTCTGGTGGTAAAGGGCTGTGTAGTCTAAGCCCCCTGCGCTCTGCCCCGGTTTTTCTGCTGCTATCCGCAGTTTTGTTTTTTTTTTTTTTTCCCGCTGCGATCCACGGGTCCAGTCGTTTGATCAGTTCTGCCATTTTCTTTTCTTAGGAATGCAAACTTCATGAGAACAGGAATAATGAATTTTCATCTTTAAATCACTAACTCCTAAGATAGCGTCTTGTCATAAGAGATACTTCACATGTACATTTTGAAATGAATAGCTTGTGGATACTTAAATCAAATTACGATTTCCTCAAGTAATGAGTATCAGTGAAAACAGCTAGAATTCCATAATTCTAAATTAGGAGTCCTCATATTTCACATTCAGATTCACTGACTCTGGGAGTCAAGTAATTCTGTTTAGTTACAACCATGATGACTGTAATTTTTCCCAAGATCTAAGCGTAGTGGGATGCTTAATGACTATTTGATACATTATCAGCTAATTTGTTCCATCATAGGCTATTAAAATAGACCAAGTTTCTGAAATGAAAATACATTCCTACACAGAACTTTATACAAAACTGTTTCTAGCAGCATTACTCATAAAAGCACAAAAGTTACAGACAACCCAAATGTCTATCAATCAATGAGCGAATAAACAAACTGTGGTATATACATACAATTGAATATCATTCAGCCCTAAAAAGGAATTAAATGCTGCTACATAATACAGCTTGGATAAACCCTGAAACTGCCAAGTAAAAGAAACTAGACGCAAATATCACATATTGTATGGTTCCTTTTATATGAAATATCCAGATTAGGCAAATCCTTAGAGACAAAAAGATTCATGGTATCCAGAAAATGAGGGAAAGGGAGAAGGGGTAGTTATTAGCTGAAGTATATAGGATATTCTTCTGAGATAATAAAAAAGTTTTAAAACTAGAGAAGGTGGTGGTAGCACAATGTTGTGAGTGAACTTAAAGCCACTTTAAAGTTCACTTCAATAATAAAAATACATAGGCTGCCTGGGCTCAAGTACACATTTACACACTTCCTCTCTGTGTGACCTTAGACAACTTACTTAACTGCTCTGCACTTACAGTTGTAAAGAATAGTAAGACTTATCTTATGAGGTTGTTTTAATACTTAAATAAGAGCATTGTGTGCCTTCAACTGTGTGCAGAGAATTGTTCATTATCACCACAAAGTATTTTAATAATTAATAATAAAAAAATAATAGTAGCAGATTATTTTAATTAAAAGAAGAAATGGTGAAGGTCCATGGTGGGGGTGGCACCTGAAGGCAAGGATCGTATCTGGAAAACATATTAGGGGTGGAAATTCTGTTTGATTTTAAACTAATTAAAACAGAGGTTGAAGGACAGAGTAGTCAAGAGAGAAACCAAAATGTTAAACTTGGCAAAGAGAGAGTCCTGTTACTGCTGTTGATGGAAACAAGGTATTCAAAAGATGGAAAAAATGCTATGATTTTTTTGGTTTGTTTCAGAACGCTCTGTTGGTTTATAACCTAGGGAATTTCCTGGGTGAAATCTGAAACTGGTTCCCATACACAGAGCACAAGGAGAGACGGAAGAAAGAGGCAGACCACTCCAGATTGGTAGGTGGCATGTTTAATAAACAAGGAAACTTACATATGAGTCTTGTCTTGGGCGGCGGCAAGACAAGTCTCTGCACTCACCTGTCAGAATCTTAACAGTTTGTGTAGAGGCCTTAACTGAGTCCAGTCAAGTATACCATCCAGGTGCTCTCAGCAACATCTTACTCTCTCAAGGCTACACCCTTGAAACAGCACCTAGTGTGGGAATGGTGGGCGGAGTGTACATTCCAGGGACAGAGGAAGGGATGAGGAGCCTCCAATTGCCAGGTCCAGCTCGTGGGTCAACTGGCAGTCACATCCTCTCCATTACCTCCTCCAACAATTTCAAATTTAGAATTAAGTTGGTAATTCATCTAGACCTCTTAACTAGCCAGTTGGAAAAGCAATGGGGCTTCGGGAGAAAGGTCTGAGATATGCAAAATATTTGCATGAAAATCATGGTGAATACTGCAGAGAAAAGAGAAGAGTTCAGGGTACAGACTCTTGCGAACACATTTCCTGAAGGTGGAAATCTGGAGACGTTCCAGCGAGGGAAAAATAGAAAGGATTATAGAAGAAGAAAAGAAAGTGCAGAGCGATGGAAGACAAAAAACAAGACGATTTGAGGTGAACATTCTGAAAGTTGATAATATGGGATATGAAAATGATCATAATATGTCTTTTAAACACTTTGTTGAAAGTATAATTTATGCACAATAAACTGCACATATTTAAAGAGTAAAATTTTCTGAGTTTGACAAATGTATACACCTGAGAAAACACTATTACAATCAATATACACAATATTTCCTTCACCTAGAAATTTCCTCTTGTCTGTTTGCAATCCAACACTTCCTTCACCCTGACACAGGCCACCACTAGTCTACTTTCTGTCACTATGGATATATTAGCATTTTCTAAAATTTTATATAAACGAGATCATACAATGTGTCTTTTTTGTGTCTCACTGCTTTTTACTCAACTCAGATTCATCTGTACTGTTGTGTTCTTCAGTGGTTTCTCCTTTTTTGTTACTGAATAAAATTTTATTACACAGTATTACCAAAATTCCTTTATCTGTTGATCTGTTAGATGGACTGTTTTTTCAGTAGTTAAATATTGTGAATAAAGCTGCTCTGAATATTTTTATAAAAGTCTTTATGCAGACATATGTTATAATTCCTCCTGAGTAAAAACACAGGAGTGGAATCACTGCGTCATATCATAACTGTATATTTAATCTCTTAAGAAACCATATAAATTTTTCCAAAATAGTGTGCAATTTCACATTCTCACCAGTTATGAATGAGAATGCCAATTTTTCCAAATGCTCACCAACACATGCTTCTAGGTTGTATCCTTTTGCTATAATAAAACTAGAATCAAAATATGGCACTTTCCAGAGTTCTCTGAGTTGTTCCAGTGATTTACCAGATCTGAGAGGATAGTAGGAGCTACCAGATTTGTAGCTAGCTGGTCGGAAGTGAGGGTGGCCAGGACTCCCAAACTTGCTGTTGCCATCTGAAGTGAGGGCAGTCTTGTGGAGGACTGTATCCTTAACCTGTGAAGTTTTCTTAACTTTGGGATTTTCCTTTAATGTGTTAATATGACAAATTACCTTGACTGATTTTCAAATGTCAATTTGCTCTTTTACCCTTTGATTGCTGAAATAAATCTCCTTGTTCATGAAGTATTATCTATTCTAGTATATTTTTGTACTCGATTTACTAAAATTTTATTTTCCAAGAGGCTCTTGAAATTCTGTTGACATTTTTCATTTCCTCACATTCTTGCTAATTTATATTAATGAAAGGCCAGGTTTCCTGAATCTTTCTTCTGTCATATTCAGTCTGCTATTAAACTTCTGCACTTTTTTTTTTCAGTTTATGTCAGTTCTAAAATTTTGATTTGATTTATTTTCATATTTTCAAGTTCTTTGCTATGCTTCCTGTTTTCATTTATTTAAAATGCATTGTCATTTACATCATTAAGCATAATTTTAATAGTTGCTTTAAAGTTCTTGTAATTTTAACATCTAAGTTACTTTAGAGTTAGCATCTATTGATGAACTTTTTCAATGAAATTCATTTCTATTTCTTAGTTCTTTTGTTGTTGAGTAAAGTTGGGATGTTTCCTGGATATTGGAATATTATATTGTATAGACTTTTGATTCTGTTATATTTCTCAGAAAAATGTTAATATTTTCATTTTGAATAAGCAATTAATCTGGTTAGACTAAGACTGTAAGCTCACTCACCTTGTGCGTGTGCAGGCTCAAATATCAATACAATTCCTGAAGTATTTACTGTGCCACTTTAAGTCTGTCCCATGCACTCAGAGTTCATTCGTCTCGCAGAGATTTAAGTAAGGTTCAAACACAGAATTAAGAAATTCCTTTCTTTGCTCTCTCTCCTTTGAGATGCCCACTACCCTCTCTGTCATTGCACTCACACAGACCCTTTTCCCTGATTCCTCTAGCCAGAGAGATGGTATATTTTCAGAGTTTTAGCTGCTTGCACCTTGCTGATTTGAGGCTCTGATCCAGCGTTAGGGAAAAGTCACAAAAAGATGGAAAATTCCAAGTTTTGACTCCCTCCAACAATCTGCCTGCATTTGTTTACTATTCCGAATTCTCATATGGTTGTTTCCCGTGTTTTATCTTGAATGTGTAGTTGTTATCAGTGGATGGACTGGACCGTAGTGGACTTACACTGATATACTGGAAGCAGAACATCCTGATTAATGAATTTATTGATTAAGAACCCATTAACTTGTCTGAAAAGTTTAATAGATATATAGTGCAGCAAGCAAAAATTTCTTAAACCAATGAATAGTTTAATTAATGAAATTTAAATCATATGAAATCAATGTCTCTAGGTGGTACACTTATGGATGTTACAACCCTAATTATCTTGATTGCTACTTACATACTAGCTCATTTGAAAACTTGATGTCCAATAAAGAAATGTTTGTTATTCCAATGAAAATGTCAAGTACATGTTGTAATGAATTATACCAATGGACTTTTGAATAGTAACTGCTTTACAGCAAATTCTATTTCATTTCAGTAACCATGTTAGGAAACATATTTATGGACCAATATGTAGAACCCAAAACTTTTCTTGGTATAATGCAGACCACTAAGTTATCTCTGAAGTATATATATTTTTGGTCTATTGCTTTATCTATTAACTGCTGTAGTAAGTATGGGATAAATTCCAGGAACATAATTCAAGTGTCCTAGAGACATATTGGGACTTCTTGCAATGCACTTCCTTGAGAGTGAAAAATTACAGGAATCCCTATGCTTCTTACAAGAATGGTAGCCCATAAAAGTGCTATACTCCTGTTTGTATTGAATTTATACCCAAAAGAATCAGAGAGAGTGACTGTATTTTGAAGCAGAATGTGTTACCCAAGTCTCTACACTGTACACCCACGTCTACTGCTCAAAAACTAAAAAAGAAAGAATTCCCCGGTGAGTATATTTACTGGTAATATGACAACATTCTTTTTTCTTTCTTTCTAATTTTAAGTAATCTATTTTGAACATCCATGTATTGCTTCTTTTATTCAACTGCTACTTCCATAGCAATCTCTATGTATCAGGCCTTACACCAGATGCTATGGATAAAAAGATCCATGCTGGTTGCACAGAAACATGTAAAGAATACACGCAAATCAAAATTAAATTATTTCTAGATGTTATTACAATTGTAATTGATTTAATATGGAATTTTTATTATATATTTATAAAAGTAGATCACTCTTTTTTTCCTCTGATGATCTATTCTACGATAATCTGTGTGTAAGACAGTTTTACATCAATTTTTCATAATTGAGCTATGCCTTTTAAATACATTCATTTTACTGTCTCTTCAAACTGTTAACAAAACATTTATGTAAAGTGTTAAAATTATTCATAATTTATGTTGTGAGATGCTTAAGATTTTAGAAGATGAAATATGAAAATTAAAAGTTTAAGCTATTCTTTTTTTTGCCTTTTGTATGAAAAATTAGCAGAATGAACACACTGCCACTATTTTATATCAAATACATACTTTTAAAAATGCCTGATGTTAGGTATACCTAATATAGTTTGTTGTATTAAGATACACTTGCTTGAAAATGACAGAAAAGTAATGAAAACTAGCTTAAGCAATGAAGAATATTTTGGCTATCATAACCAAAATGTCCTTGAGCTTGGGACACAGAAAGATCTATGAGGTCAAATGAAAACATCAGAACATCATAACTCTCTCTCACATGCTCTCTCTCTTTTCCTCTCTGCGTTTCTCTATGATTAGCTTCACTGTCAGTGAAGATCCTTCCACATGGCAGCCTCTGACAATCACAAGCCTGCAAAATTTTGTATCAATATCAAAAGGAAAGAGATTCCTTCCCCGTCCCAAACTTTACCTATCAAATCTTGCAGGTGGACTCTGAATGGCCATGGACATGCAATCGCTATGACCGGGGAAATATGCTAACATTGACGCAGTGTGAGTCATCTTTTGCCCTGGTGATGTATTTGGGGATAAGGGCATGCTGTAGGACACTATGACATCAAGAACTCATGGAATGGGGAATTATGGGGTCTTCAGAGGAAGAAATATCCAAAAAGTCAAACCAAGAACCGAATTTAAAAATGGCTATTTGTGTGGATAATGGAAAATTGAGATGAATTGTTTGCTGAGATCGTAATTCCTCTAGGTTTCAATGCCACTGTGGTAGAGGAGAATTATTGAAATTATTTTTGGAATTATTTCTTGGAATTATTTTTGATTTCAATAATGTTAGCTAAAATAGGCAGGAGGTAATTTCTGGTTTCTCCTATTCCTACTTCCAAGGTTGATCAAAATTGAAGGCATAGATTGGTACATGACTGGGACATGCTGATGTCCTTGTGCTGACATGATAGAAACACCATTCTTCAGGAAGCCATCCATGGGTAGTCACTCTTTTATTTCCTTGGTCAATTTTATTGAGAAATAATTTATACAAATACACTATCTATGTAGAGTGTACAAATGAGTTTTGACAGTTGAACACAACTGTGAAACCAATAGTACATTCAAGGTAAAGATATATTCACCACCCCCAGAAAATTCCTCATATCCCCATCCATTCCTCCCTTTGCCCACTGATCTGCATTATGTCAATGTATTAGTCAAGGTTCTCCAGAGAAACAGAACCAATAGGAGATATATATGTGATTTAAATATATATGATCTAAATATATCAATCCGAAGGCTTGAGAACCAGGAGAGCTGATGGTGTAAGTTATAGTCAGAAAGCAGGCAGACCCAAGACCCAAGAAGAACCTAGGTTTCAGTTCAAGTACAAAGGCTGGAAAAAACTGATGTCCTAACTCAATAAAATCAAGCAGAAATTTCCTCTTATTCACAGCATGGTCACATTTTTGTTCTTTTCAGGCCTTCAACTGATACGGTGAGCAGTGCCCGCATAAAGGAGTACAATCTGCTTTATTCAGTCTACTGATTCAAATGTTAATCTCATCCAAAAACATCCTTACAAACACACTCAGAAGAATATTTGACCTAATCTCTGGGCACCCAGTGGCCCAGTCAGGTTGACACACAAAATTAACCATCACAGTCAGTTTAGAATAGTTTGCATTTTCTATAAAGGAAATTATATGGTATACACTCCTCTGTGTCTGGCTTCTTTGAATTAGCATGATGATTTTGAGATGTATGCATGTTATCAAGTGCATGAATAGTCCCTTCTCATCATTGAGTAGTTGTCCATTTTATAGATACTTAACATATTTACCTATTCAAATATTGATGAACATTTGAGTTGATTCCACTTTTGTTTACTACAAATAAAGCTGCCAGGAACATCCATATATAAGTGTTGGCAAGGACATATATTTTTGTTTATCTCTTTGTTAAATATGTAGGGTTGAAATTGCACCATCATATGGTAGATGCATGTTAATCATTTTGAGGAAATTTCTGCTAACTAAAGTAATTGCAGCATTTCTCATTTGCTGGAGTAGTGCGTTTCATGTTGTTTCACACCATCAACAACACTTATTGCCATCTTTATGCCCATCTCTTCTGGATCTTTTAACTGAGCTGTAAGAGTTTTTTACATAAACTGGACAGAAGTCGTTTGTTTTATATATAATTTACAAATATGTTATCTCAGTCTGCGGTTTGTCTTTTGATTTTCTTGATGATTTTCTAAGAGTAAACATTTTTAATAACGTTAAAATCCAATTTTTCAAGTTTTTTCCTGTATAATTTATGGTTTGTGTCTCCCATCTAAAACATCTTTTCCTAATCCAAGTTCTCAAAGGTTTTTTTTCCCCAGGATTTGTCATAATTTTATAGTTTCATATTTTACACTTAGGCTATGATCCATTTCAAGTTAATTTTTGTGTATAGTATGAAGCATTGGTCAGTTTTTCTTTTCCATATGGATATGCAGCTGTTTCAGAGCAATTTGTTGAAAAGATTTTCCTTTCCTCATTGACTTTATTTTGCAACTTTGTCAAAAATCAATTAACCATGTGTGTGAATATCAATATGTGGACTCTACTATTTGGTTACACGGATTTATATACCTGCATTTTTGCCAATATTACAGTGTCTTGATTATATATCTTCAGCATACGTCTTTTACTTTGCAGGATTCTCTTTTTCTCCAAGTGTTTTACATCAATATGCCGGGATTCTTTTTTTCCCTGGAGTCATAGTATGGCGTTGGGTCCAATTAAATGGCCACATTTAAGTTTAACTTTTTAGGCAAATGGAATAATTCAACGGCTCACATTTTGCCTTACTGTTTAGGCCCATTTTATGTAGAAAGATAAATTTCTACTATATGGCCCAATATAACTTACTGAAAAATTTTACATTAGTGTTTGGAAGTTAAATTTCCAGTTTATAATGAAGTTGTGTGTGATTTTTCTTCATCTGCTTTCTGAAAATTTATCTCTCTATAATCTTGTTTGTGCTAATGATGGGTAGCAGATTTAGATAAATTTCAATTTCTGATCAATGAAGAAAAATACTACATTGATATCAAATCTTAAGGGAACAAGGGCCAGCCTGGTGGTATAGCGGTTAAGTTCGCACATTCTGCTTCGGTGGTCCAGGGTGTGCCAGTTCAGATCCTCTGCCCGGCGAACCCTGGGCAGACCTCGGTGCAGACCTCTCCACCACTCATCAAGCCATGCTGAGGCAGTGTCCCACATAGAAGAGCTACAACTATGATACACATCTATGCACTGGGGCTTTGGGAGAAAAGAAAAAAAAGAAGATTGGAAACAGATGTTAGCGCAGAGCCAATCGTCCTCCCAAAAAATAATCTTAAGGGAACAAACTACATGCTGTCCCAACAACTATGTTTTATTATGTGATTTAAAAACAATTTTGATTGTGTACAGAGACACAGTAAGTTAGAAATGATTATTTCATATTTCAATGAGAAAAAATAAGAATCTGGGTGAGGAAGAGCGTATATTTTGACAACTGCTAGACTAAGACTATTCGAAGAAATATTTCAACTAATTAGTGTAGAAATTACAATTTTTTACAAGACTGCCTTGCATCATTTTATCAGTTCTAAATACAACCAAGAGCAGCAAGTTATGCCCTGACATCTAATGGTAATAACTGATAAGATATCAGAAGAGGCTACCATGATAATTGTCCCACCATGACTAACTGTAACGTGATCAGAAAACTCAAAACAGTCTTCCAAAGTAAATGTTAAAACCATCAGAAATCTATGCATATAATGACAGACTTGTGCAAATCCTTGGATTTTGTGTAGAAGACATTACGTGGCACTTTTAGAGCTTATTCGATGGAAAATAAAACCAAGATAGTTGACCTACAACATCCAGCCATTCTGAATCCATAATAGATATGAACTATGTGCATAGGAAAAGAATACAATAGAGTAAATTTGTTGAAAAATTAGGTTACTAATTTATTTCCTAGAAAATAAATTATGTACCGATGGGTGATTTTTTCCCTACCTCCAGATGTATTCCTCTTTCCCAAGGTTTCACATTTCTTAGGATCATAAAATTTTACTATTTTGGTATTTATTTTTAATACAGATTCCACTTTCAAGTGTCTGTATTGCACTAAATTTATGGTAATATGTTTGTTCTTGGGGTTGTGTGCTAACTGAAAGAGTGTATGAAGTGTCCTTTCATACAGGGATACAAAAATCAATTAATTTGTTACTAAACACATTTTATAACATCTATACAACTCTACTTCAGATTTTTAGCTATCTGATGGCCTTTCTAAAAGATAGTACTCACCTATGATTTTCACGTGCCTGGCTTATAACCTGCTACACTTATTCAATAGATGTTGACAGCTATCTCTTCAAGGATATATGTGTGCCTTAAAACACATAATTACTGAACCCATTGGCAATTGTATCACTTTAATTCACTTGCACTGTCCCTCAAGTATCTTTCAGTAGTGGACACTGGAATTTGTCTGCACAGCATCCATTGTCCCCTTTTCCACAATACAAACCAATTTTGTTCAGATATCTAACCTTCCCCTCTTCAGCCTTGCGCCTTAGGGGAAGTTCTAACCCAGTTTCCAAAGTGTGTTTCATTTGTCCAAGAATATTTTCATTTGCCATGACAGTAATTGGTACAGAGATGGGCAGGTAATCAAGTTCTGGCCAATGAGAGTCAAGAGAGTCTCAGAGAGACACTTTCTATTCTTCCTCTGGATAGTGTCAAGCATATTATGATTCTGAAACTGCTGTAGCCATCTTGACATGAAGCCAGAACTTAAGACAGCAACACGGAGAGAACGAGTGAAACTGGATCTTAGATAACACGGTTGATCTGTTAAATCAGACAATCCTGGAGCCATCACTACCTCTACAATTACAGATATGTGACGCTAGTTGGATTTTTTTTTTTTAATTTGTAGCTGGAAGTATCAAAATATATAACCATCTGTCATTCATTTGTGTATTTGTAAAATCAGGGAAATGACATTGAAGTCAATTTTGCCTTCATAATATTAAACTGTCCTGGATCCCATGGTCATTTAATTTCAAGTAGATAAACTATACATAATGAGGGAATTTGCAGAGAAGTTGAATTATATATAGAAAGTAAGCTTAAGTCTTGTGGTAATCTTTTTTAAAAGCTTTAACAGAAAAAACTTCTGGGGCCGGCCCCAGCTGTTAGGTGCACGCGCTCCGCTGTGGCCCGGGGTTCGCTGGTTCGGTTCCCAGGAGCGCACCAACGCACCACTTGGCAAGCCATGCTGTGGCGGCGTCCCATATAAAGTGGAGGAAGATGGGCACGGATGTTAGCCCAGGGCCAGTCTTCCTCAGCAAAAAAAATAGGAGGATTGGCAGATGTTAGCACAGGGCTGATCTCCTCGCAGAAAAAATAAATAAATAAATAAGTAAATAAAAAGAAAAAAAAAAGAAAAAACTTCTTTCATGAGATTTAGATTCTCAATCATGTGTTAATAATGTCAAACATAAAATTTACAGAATTATGCTTCCTGCAAGGAGGTAATATCTTTACCTGCAAGCTTGAAATTAACACTTTTATACCCATAGTATCTAACATATTACCCAAAAAATATATAATAAATTGAAAATACACACACAAACATATGTATGTATGTACATATAATCTATGTATGAGTGTATGCATATATATGTTATATATATTATATATATGTATCTTACACCCATACACACACGTACTATATCTTGAAATAAATTCATAAACTTATAATTGTTATTCCAGCAGTCCCCCTGCTACTGAACAACTTCAACTGAAAAGTAAATTTATTTCTCAAACAAACAAACAGAAAAGACACTATTAGCTCTACGGATTTTGTAAATTATGGAATTTTGTCTAGAGTCACAAGTTTATGGCAGACGTTTCCAAAATACAGAGAGTATAGCGTAATGGACTAAAATTATGTCCATCAGTTTCTTAGTAAGCATTGTTTGAAATAACTATCTGACTTAATATGCAAAAATTTTCAATCTTCTAAAGAATCTTAAATTCACATTCAGATGTTTTAATAACCAAAACCTTTCTTAGGATAAAACTGAGCTCCGAGCATCCCTAGCACCTCTTGCTTTCTCAGAAATATTTGCATATTAGGTCAGCAGTTTTTGAATGTGTCACTCTTCAAGAACTCAGTTCCTTAAACTTTCTTCTTCTCAGTTTTTCTTAGTTATTATTTGGGAAAAACATTGTTTTCTGATATGCAAATTTCTCCCTATGAATAGCTTCTGTAATTTAAAAGGAATGTATGCAGTAAAAAGTATAATATAATAAAGTTATTTAACATAGACTTTTTATAGAGAAGTCAAGCAAAAGGAAATCATAAATAGGGATTCGTATGTCCTAGTTAATCTTAAAACAACCAGAACAATCTTTAACATGATAAAGGAAGAAAATAAACACAGATTAAATGATTCAAGATACCAATTAGAATTCTATAAGATCTGAATTTTAGTTTATACAAATCATTATTTAAATACATTTCAATTAATTTAAACTACTTTTAATAATTAAACTAAATACAAAAAGACTTATCTTTTATAACTGAAATTAAAAATATTAATCTGTACTATAATGTTATATTTTTTTCCTTTTTTTTTTTTAAATCCGTAGCTCAATTTGGAGAGAAAGCCCCACTCTTTTTTTTTTTATAATTTTATTTATTGATTTTTTTCCCCTCAAAGCCCCAGTAGATAGTTGTATGTCATAGCTGCACATCCTTCTAGTTGCTGTATGTGGGACGTGGCCTCAGCATGGCCGGAGAAGCGGTGCATCGGTGCACGCCCAGGATCCGAACCCTGGCCGCCAGCAGCGGAGCGCACACACTTAGCCGCTAAGCCACGGGGCCGGCCCAAATGTTATATTTCTCTAACAGTCTTATTTAAACTATTTGTTCAGTAGATATTCAACATATAGTACAAAGTTAACACTTTAGCCTAGTTCCTATCTGATAACTAAAAATGAAGCAAAATACATGATGAATATTCAACTATTTCAGATTGCATATTTAACATATAGGATAAATTTGTTATTAAGATGTGTAGAAAATAAAATAAAGTCACTATTTGGCTCTATTAATCAGTGAGTTTATATCTGTCGCTCTGTTGTCTGACCTATGTTGTACTTCACTTTCTTTAATACACCACTGTGCTTTCTAGAAAATGTCTACTTTGCCAAGACGAAATTCTCCTCACATAGAGAAGAACCATTCTTAGATAAAAATCATGCCTAAGCTAAGTTTTCCAGATTGGTGCCATTTGGTGAGAGATATCATTATTGTTTAAGTATTTCATTTACACATTACAAGACCTGAGCTAATATTCTAGAGTACTTACAGACTCAAATCCTCAATTCCAAAGATGGACACTATCTGCCCTAAATAGATCATTTTCACTTTTAGAAAAAAGTACCTGAAAGAAATCTGTTCTCTAAGGTGGTAGTGATAAAGGCAAATCTAGGTCTAAAACATTGGCTTTTGGTTTTCCATCAAAAGATTTTTAACAAAATATCTTGCACCTTGACATTTTGTCTAATTTATCACTCTCTCTTTCACTAAGTATTTAGGAATATAAAGAGTACATTCTATATTTAGACCTTACATCTAACAAGGTAAGTAGATAAGAAAGTAGGTGGAGGGAAAAATTAAAAGGCCAAATGGTTTCTTTATTTTAGAATGTTAACTATATACATATCATTTTCTCCACAATGTCTTATGAGAACTTGCGAGGAAACAGCAATTTATTCATCTCCTGAATGATCTTACATCTATTAAAAATCATTTGTTATAATTATCACTTTCTAATTTACATTTTAGTTATTTAGATTCGTATATGACTAATGTACATTTTAGTTGTATTAAATATGAAAAGTTTTCTTCCTTGTTTTCAATGTTTTCAATATTATCTCACAAAAATAGAGGAAGCACTGAGCTTCATATTTAATGGATTTCACTCTGTTATAGCCTAATTTATCTGCTATATTATGTAAGGTGTATAAAACACCTCTGCTTTCTGAAGAAATGTTCACCAGAGACATTAACTGCCATTGTTGAAAATCTTTCTTATTAAGGACTGATCACAAAGATGTTTTTAAAGTTATGTAGTTGAATTGACTTTCATCTGTTTCAGTACTTTTTTACTACTTGAAACTGGGAGAAACAAAACATGCTTACACTATAGTATGTTTCTATGAATCGCTTAATTAATTAATTATTTATTTATTTAAATAAATAAAAAATTTTATAATTTTATTTATTTATTTATATATTTTATATAAATAGATTTTATTTATATATTCTATATAAATAGAAGATTCTATTTATATAAATTTTATTTAAATAGTATATTCTACAATGATAGTTAATGCTGTTGAATAAAAATTTAAAAATTAACTGAATTTGTTTATACTTGATTTTCACTGTCATTAAAAATTCTCTCTCTGTTCAATATAAATCAGTGTGGTTTCAATGATGAACATTAAGGTATATTTCCTACCTTAAGAGGCAGTTGTAAAAGGAGAAGAAATGTTGGGTAACATTGCTTAGCAATGAAACAGAAGGCTATGTAATTAAATGGAAAAATACTGCAAAAGTTTCAGGTGAATGCTTTTAAAAGCTAAGGAAATCAGGTTTTACATTATATTTTATGAAGTGTTCTAGTGTACTATTATAAAAATGAATATTGTGTTAGTAATTTGAGAAAAACAAAACAATCTATATAACAATGATGAAATTACCTTAAGACTGAAAAAGATCAAATAAGCCTGAAATCAAAATTTCCAATGTTTTAGAAGACATGTTTTTTTTTCCCCTGAAAGATAAAACCAAGATTTATAATGTTGCTGAAGGCAAACACTTAAAATTCTGAAGCAGCTTTTCCCAAACTGTTGGTGTCCCTCTGAATGATAATCTTATAACAGGTTAAGGGTAGAAGAAGAATTAATGGCCAAATGAATTTAAGAAATTCTCCATAAAATAACACTTTCTGAAGATTTACATTAAATACTAGCATATAAAGTACCATAGTGGTCCAGCTTTAAGAAAGCAGCTTATCTTTGTTCAAACCAACATTTTAGAAATACCTTTAACCACAGGAATTTTAAAAGTTTGATTTACACACTATTTTTGTCTCACAGCTTCAGTGTCCCAAGACACACCAGTTTGGGAAATGCCCTTAGAGGCAGTTTCATTAAAGACAAATAATGAGCTATTACAAACGTTACTGCTTCTCCAAAGAAAGTTCTACCCATGTAAATGATTAAGAAAAATCAATTATACTGCCTGGAAGTATTAATAAGAATAATTAGCAGTTATAGAGAACTAACTATGTATCAGGTATTGCACAAAATATACGTAAGCAACACCTTTTAAATTTCCCTGACCACATACTTGCTCTTTCTACTGCATGCTCTTTGCTGCTAAAATAATTATCCACAAAAGAATTTGATATTTTAACAACATTATTGAAATTATTTTGATCATTTGCCGTTGAAGAAGAAGGACTAGTCCAGACTTCTTAGTAGGATATACAGGGTACCTCATTATTTGGTTGTTTATCTATCTTATGCTTATTTTATCCATTTGTGTTTTCATAGAATATACTATGCCAGAGATTTTTAGGCGATTAGAAATCTATAACTTAAATTGAACAAGGGCCCTCCTCTGATATTATGCACATTTTACAAGGGAGGAGAGACAATAAACCTATTAATAAATGAGTGAGTTAATTTAAAATAGGGCCAAGTGTTACAAAGGTAATACATTAAAAAGAAGTGAGAAAAATGAAATTTCCTTTAGATAGGATGGTCAGAGAATACCTCACTTAACAAGTGATAATTGAGTTGAGACTTAAATAATGAAAAGAAATTAGCCCCAAAGTCCTAGGGAAATTAATCGTGGTCAAAACAGAGGAAACAAAAAATGCAAAGGCCTTGAGATAGAGAAAGAAGCTTATTTATTGAAAGATTATAAATCAGGCCGAGTCTGGAGTATAAAGATCAAAGTCTTATGAAGTTTATAAACATAGCCCCTTCCCACCAGCGCTAACAAAATCACAGAGGACCAGCTAAACCCAATGATTATAAGTTCTGGCTTTCTCTCAAGGCTTTGTGCCTTTGAGTATGCTACTCACTTTCTTGGAATATTTTATTTGCTACCCTTCTTCATCTGCTCTCCATTAATATAATCTTCAAAAATGCTAATATTTAAAAATGCAGCCCAAGTTCCAAATCAACTTTTTCCAAATAATTTATCTTATAGCTTAGTTATTTTTCCAAAGATTCCAGAATTTTATCATCCTTATATCAGTTTCAAAGTTGTTTATGGTTGCATTAATCCAGTGTAAGCCTTAGTTTCCATTTACATAAAGATAGAAACATCACTTTGTGTATTTAATATATGGTAAGTTGCCATATATCTTATAGGAGCTAGATTTTGGACAAAAGGATATTGGGTTAAGGGCTAAATAAATTCCAATTTTTCTAGAGATATTCTTTAAGGAGGGATAACTAAAAGTTTATCAGAAATGTAAATAGAGGAAAGAATGAAGAATTCTCAGGTATTTTGTTTGTTTGTATATTACTAGCATAATTTATTTGATGCTATTGATGCAGTGAATTTCTTCTGGTTCTCATGTTGTTTGGCCTCAGGTGAATGCAAGGTCATATAATTTCACGAAGAGTGAGATAACTAAAGACTCAATTTTCTAGCCATGTAATTGAAAAGGGGGCCACAAGGAAACAGAAAGTACCTTGGAGATTACAGAGAGAAGAGCTTGGAAAATAACCTCATTAAGTTTTTTTTAAATAAATAAACTGTTGGGTTCAACCATGAGCTGCAGATATGTGGATCTCATTCTAATCAGTACACCAAATACTTTGAGTACTTAACCAACAGATAAAACAACACCCAGGTCAGTGAACCCCAAGTAGAACAAAACCAAAGAAATCCACATGCAAACACGTCATAATCAGACAACTAAAAAGATGGAGACAATGCGGACTATTGAAAGTTGCCAGACAAATATGAGCACTTAGTTATAGGGAAGAATGATTTGAGTACAGAGAATTACTCATCAGAAACTATGAAAGCCAGGACAAAATGGCACAACACATTTAGAGTGCTTAGAGAAAAAATAGTCAACTCAGAGTTCTATAGCCAGTGAAAATATTCTCCAGGAATGAAAGTATAAAAACATTATCAGATAAAGAAAAACTAGGAGAATTAATTTCCAGCATAATTGTTTTAAAATAATTCCTAAAAGAAGTTCTTTAGACAAAAGAAATTGCATTTAGATATGTCATTTTTCTTTCTAAATAAAAAAAAAATACATTTTGTGTATTTTTTATTAAAATAAGAGATGAAAAGAGTTCTATTTTCTGAAAATAAAGAATAATAATATTCATTAGCTGAAAGTAGAAATAAATCCCCATCAGCTAAAAATAAATGTCTTCAAGTAGTTAAAAAATTATTGGTAAAATAATGGTTAAACTTTCCTTATTTTTCTCTCCTTTTTTCTACCTTCTTGCTTTCTCCATCTTTCTATACTTCTTTCTGTTCTTCCTTCCTTCCTTCTTTTCTTTTCATTCCTTTCTTCTTTACATGTTTCCAAGTTTTTTTTTAATTAGGGAAGGCTTTACTGTTTTAGGCTTCCAAATTTCTCCTTAGGAATAATTTTATACTTTTAAAAACAATGCACACAGGGAAAAGTATAAAGCTTAATTAACATGAAAAATCTATGAGAAAAATAAAAAAATGGAATCATAAATAGTATTTATATATATGATTTATAGGTAACTTTTAGGCCACCAGACAAGTTTGGTCATGTTTTATACGTTCTACAGATGAATATGCCCTTTGAACATAGACAGAAAAATCCTTAACAAATATTGGCAAATATAATTCAGCAATATATAAAAAGAATTATACAGCATGCCAAATGGGGCTTAAGGAATGCAAGGCTGGTTCAGTACTCAAAAATCAATCATTATAATCCACCATAGTCAAAAGAAGAAAAATCATGTTATCATATCAATTAATGAAGAAAAGGCATTTGACAAAATTCAACATCAATTCATGTAAAATCATAAGCAAGTTAGGCATAGAAAGGACTTCCTCAACTTGATCAAGAACATCTAGGAAAAAACTCTACAGCTAACCTTATACTTTAGAGTGAAAGATTGAAGATTTCCCCCTAAGTACAGAAACAAGGTAAGGATGTCCATTCTCACCACTCCTATTCCGCATAGTGCGGGAGTGAAATAAGGGGACAAAATGACAAAAGAGGTATACGGATTGGAAAGGAAGAAATAAACTGAGTGTATTTGCAGTTGAAATAATTTTTATGTAGAAACTCTCATGGAATATATTTTTAAAAACCCTAAAATTAATAAGTGTGTTTAGCAGGATCTCTGGGCACAAGGTCAACATTCAAGAGTCAATCATACTTTTACATATTAGCAATGAACACATGCACACAAAAACTGAAGATACAATGCCATTTACTATCATTCAAAAAAAAAATGCTTAGTTGTAAATCTAACAAAACATGTATAGGACTTGCATGGTGAAACCAAAATATTCTGATGGAAGAAATCGAATAAAATCAAAATAAATGGAAACACAGACTATGCTCAAGGATTGGAAGACTCAGCATAGTAAATATGTCAACTCTCTCCAAATTCATATATAAGTTTCCTTTAATTACTATCAAAATCCCAGCCAGATATTTTTTAAACATAGATAAGATCATTCTAAAATTTATATGGAGAGGAAGGGAACTAGAAAAGCTAAAATAATTTTGAAAAGAATAAATAAAATGAGTGAAATTAGTCTACCTCATTTTGAGAAGGCATAGAGATTGTAAATAAGAACATAAAGAGATGTTCACTATCATTAACCATTAGGAAAAATGCAAATTAAATCCACATTCATATAGTACTACAAACCAATAACAATGGCTGAAATAAGATTAAAAAAATTAGTAACACCAAGCATTGGTGAAGATACTGAAAAACCGTACCACTTTTATATTAATCATAGGCACATAAAATGGGAAAGCTACTTTGGAAAACGGGTAGGCAGTTTATTACTTACCTAAACATACATCTACCATATGAGGCAACAATTGGACTCCTGGGCCTTTATCTCAGAGAAATAATGAATTATGTTCACACAAATACTTGTACAGTAATGTCCATAGCTACTTTATTCATGATAGCCCACAACTTGAAACAATCCAGATGTCCTTAAATGGGTGAATCAGTAAACAAACTGGTACATCTATACCATGGAATACTACTCAGCAATAAAAAAGAACTAAGTATTAACAGACACAACAACTGGATGAATCGCCAGAATTGTGCTGAGTAAAAGAAAAATGTCAAGGGTTATATACTATATGATTCCATTCATTTAACACTCTTGAAATGATAAAATTATAAAACTGTGGAAAAGGAGAACAGATTAGTGGTTGCCAGAATATGTTAGGGTTCTCCAGAGAAAAATTTATGTATATATTATATACATAATATTATATATGTATATAATAGGATATATATAAAACGTATGTATATTATATATTATGTCATATGTATATTATATCATAAATATAATATATAATTATAATGTATAATATATATTGTACATATATCGTATAATAGGAGATCTATATCTATATTTACCTCTCTAAATATATATATCTTGAGACACGGGGTGGGTGAGAGAATTAGAAGAGAGATTTATTTTAAGGAGTTGACTCACGCAATTGTAAGGTATAGCAAGTTCAAAATCTGTAGGGCAGGCTGGCAACCTGAAAACACAGAGAGGGTTGATGTTAGTCTTGAGTTTAAAATTGTTGGGCTGACCAGTACACTGGACTCCTAGGCAGGATTTCTTCTCTGGGAAACCTTAAGGTTTTCAATTGATTTGATGAGGCCCACTCATATTATCAAGGGTAATCTTTACTCAAAGTCACTGATTGTAGATGTAACATCTACAAAATACCTTAAATAAACAGTACTATAGACTACCCAAGCTGACCCATAATACTAGCTATCACACAGGGATATAGTGCATGATCAGCACAAACAGAAAATAGTCTGCTATGATTCGTATGTAATGTTTTCACTCCCGTTAAAACCAATTTACATTTTATGTTAGGGGTAGTATCGGCAAGCACCATTCGTGTTTGCAATTCAAATTCTGAATACGGATTGCATACCATTTTAAACACTATCTGATATAGAGATTTAAAAAGGCATACATAAGTAATATAAACTGATCACCTGCAATTTGGCATGGAACCGTACAAATTGCTATGGGAAAATACATATCTTCCAAAAGGGGCCTGTGAAGAATTGCTTAAATAGTCAACTTTCTTAGTGCACTTAATATGTAGTTTAATAGGTAAAATTGAATCAAGATAAAAATATTAAAACTGGAAGTTTTATAAAATAGTCCTAGGGTCCTGGAGGATAATCAAAGAGAGTTTCAGACCTTCACAAAATTGAACTTCAGAAGGCTTCCTGTTGTTAAGCAATAATAAACTAATTGTGACTTCCAAGTAGAAAATCACTGGGAAGATAGCACATCCAAGAAAATTTAAATCTGAAATTAGAATCCAGCTTCTTATTATAGTTATTATCTTTCATTCAGTTAACATTTTTGTCACTTAATAAGGCCATCTGGAATCTATGGTGACCTCAAATGTAGATTTTGCTTGTCTTCATTTGTATCTAGGGAGGCTTCACAATTAAATTACATGGTTTAAAATTACTTTTATTAAACTATATATGATATAACAATGATTACATTAAGCCTTCAGATTGTGGTTATTACTACTTTTGACTTTTGAGGAGGTTTCTGACAAATACTCTATCATATCTCGTGTAGGTACTAATTTTTGCATTTGGAAGTGATAGGTGATTATTTTCAGGTACTTTCTTTTCACTAATTCCATACTTCATTTTATTTACCTCTCACTTATTTATAGCCTCATATATTCCATGATAGGAGGTGTCTGGGTTACTAAGTTAGTACTTTAAATATATGACGAAAAACAAATGCAATTCACCCAAATAGGAATTGTTCCTGACTTCATTATTATTTACTGTGTTCAAAGTATTATGCTCAAATAAAATCTTTTAATGAATAATGTTATAATTTGCATGAAGACCGAAAAGGAAAAAAGGAAGCAACAGTGAAAAATATTTAAAATTGGGTTGACCACTTATATTTTTCTTTCATTTCATGTGGTACATGGTTAGAATAAGCAACATTTTTAAAATAGAAGATGTGTGGATAATATTTAGGGTGGTCTAAATGCTAACTAAATATCAGTCATGCTAACCATACGAATATATTTTGAATAGACAATGAAACAAGTTTGACTATTAATTGTGAACCTGACTTGGTATGGATTATGTACTCAAACATAAGTTTTATTAAAATTCATATTTTTGAAGGATTATTATTTTATTTCTCTTGATACTTCTTATAATGTTCTCCAATATTTATCTTTATGATTTTTAAAGCTTCTAAACCTCTCACAAATTTAGACCATCATATATTATGTTTTAAAAATATTTGGCTACTGACCAAGAAGTTTAAAAAGTTTCAAATAAAAGATTGAAGCAATTACTTAGATTCCTACAAACAGATCTGATTTATTTACAAAAAGTTAATACAAGAACATTTGGTTATATTTCCTTGTTCTGATTTATGAATATATCTACAATTTTATGCCCAAATAAAATTATTGAAATATCTGGAAAATTTATTCCAATATTTAATTTTTTACTTATAAGCTATAAATTAGAAATTTTCTGGAAGTTTGTTAACAGATACCTACAGAAATTACAAGACATAATCCCATTCAGATTTTTATGGTATATTGACTATAAATCTAGGCAAAATAATTAAATCTAAAATCTACAGAAAGTTTTGGTTTCATAAGCGATGTCTGCTACCATTGTCAATTAGCAGTTTATATTGTTGAAACAAATATATAAGTATGTATTCTACATAAAGAACAGGCTCTTTATTCTTTTATTATTCCTGTCCATATAGATCTAATTATGTTATTAAGATAATACTACCCTCAGTAAAAGAATGCTACAAAACTCTAAGATATAGGCAGGATGTTATTTTGTAAGGTTAAAGAAAATAAATAATTACAACTGCATACCTGAAATACTCCAAAACTCTTCTCCCAACATGCAAAAAAATATTGTATTGTTATACATAACGTTCATCAAAAACTAATATTTTAAATAACATATCAAAAAGTTGGTGTATACCAAAAGAGTTTAGTGCTCTCAACACAAGAAAGTCGACAAATGCAACCAAGAGTTAAAAATTAGCAGATAGAAGGTCAGTGTGGCTAGAGTTTAGAAAACCAGTTAAGTACTGCAAGATGAGGTGGTTTTCAGGCACAGAGCAAGTAATCTAGAATCTTATTAACTGGAAAACCGTTGGAGATTTATGATTTTGTTTTTAAAAAAGCCCTGTCATTTTTATGTAGCAAATAGACTATAGGTTTGTGTGGGAGGGGGGATGAAGTAACAAATAATAGGGTCAATAACAAATAATATAGCATTTTTGTTTCAGAAGTGCTAAGAACCTCCCCTACCCATATGATAAAAATTTAACTTAGGAAGATTTGTTTATTTCAAGCTGATAAAAAAATAAGGATGTAAACAATTTTTAAACTATAATTAATCTCATATATATATATATATATACACACACACACACACTATATTGTCTTGTTTATAAGACAGAATCAATTATAAAGGTATGGCTTCACTTTAATAGAATTGAGAAAGAGAATTTGATAAGCCAGAGAAGAAAATTTTTATGCCTATAAAAATAATATATATTCTTTTTTGTTCATGAACAGAAAAAAATTATGTCACAAATAATATTTTGTCTTGATCAACTGGGGCTGCCATAACAAAATACCACATACTGGGTGGCTTAAACACACAGACATTTATTTCTCACAGTTCTGGAGGCTGAGCAGTCCACGATCAAGTTGCCTGCAGATCCTTTCCTAGAGTAATCCTCTTCCAATAGCTCAATGTAGGTTGCACAAGTCCAGTCGCTTTGCCTAAACTCAGGACAACTCTGAAGGGTATCCTAGCCCCAGAGCTCCTGGTGGGGTAGCTCAAGACCCCCTCTACCCAATCTTGCTTTCTTCCCTTCCCTCTGCAGGGGTTCATCCCAAGAGCACTCTCTTGTACACTTCAGGCATGTTACTCTACCTTAGAAAGAGAAGCCAATCTCAAAAGGCTACACACTGTTATGATTCCAACTCTATGACTTTCTGGAAAAAATAAAACTATGGAAACAGTAAAAAGATCAGTGGTGGCCAGGGGTTGGAGGTGGTGGGAGGGATGAATAGGTGGAGCACAGAGGATTTTAGGGCAATGAAACTACTCTGTATGATGCATTAATGATGGGTACATGTCATTATACTTTTGTCCAAATCCACAGGATGTACAACACTAAAAGTAAACAGTAATGTAAACTATGGACTTGGGGTGATAATGATGTGTCAAAGTCCGGTCAGTTGTAACAAATGTACCACTCTCATGGGGGATGTTGATAATGGGGAAGGCTATGCCTGCATGGGGGCAGGGAATATATGGGAAATCTCTGTACCTTAGTCTCAATTTTTCTGTGAACTTCAAGTTACTCAAAAAAACAATAAAGTCTTTAAAAAAATTAGCTACATATCACCTATTTTTAGTTTATAGTTTAATAAGTTTTATAAGTCCATATAGTCATGCAACTGCTGCATAGTCTTGATATACAGTATTTCCATCACAACAAGTTCTCCCAAGCTGCTTGGCATTCAATCCTCAGCCCCAGTTCTAGACCCTGGCAACCACTGATCTACTTTCTGTCTATCATTTTGTTTTTCATTTTTTGGAATGTTATATAAATGAAATCATACTGTATGTAATATGAATCTGACTTATTTCACGTAGCTTATCTTTTAGAAATTCATTATAGTAGTTTTTGGATACATAGTTCATATATTTTACTGTGAGAATTATTCCATTGAATGTATTTACCAAAATTTTTGTTTAATCCTTTCATTCAGAAGTTGGCAGACATTTTGGGATGCTATTAGTTTTGGGTTATTTTGAATATATATATATATAAAACACTTTGTGTGGATATATGTTTTCATTTTTATGAGCTAAACATTTAGAGGTAGAATTGCTGAGTCTTGCAGTGAATTTATGTTTAACCTTATGAGAAACTACTAAATTATTTTCCAAAGTGAATGTACTATTTTGCATTCCCACAAGCAAAGTATGAGAGCTTCATTTCTCCAAATCCTCTCAAATACTTGGCATTTTCAAGATTTTCTAATCATGGTATTTTTAGGAGTGTTTATCGGTGTTTCATTGTAGTTTTAAGCTGCACTTTTCCTCATGGTAAATGTTGTTGAGAATTGTGTCTTATGCTTATTTGCCACTCATATTTCTTCTTTGGCAAAGTGCTTGTTCATTTTTCTCTTGGGTTTTTGTATTTTCTCATTTTTGTATTGTGTTAACTTTTTATGTATTCTGGATTGTATTAGTCAGGGTTCTCCAGAGAAACAGAAGCAATAGGATGTATATATAAGAGATTATATTATATACAATATATAGTATATACTATATATATATATAAGAGATTTATTATAGGAATTGGCTCATGCGATTATAGAAACTGAAAAGTCCCACAATCTGCTGTTTGCAAGTTAGAGAACCGGAAAAGCCAGTGGTATAAATCAGCTGAAGTCAGAAGGCTTGAAAACCAGGGAAACTGATGGTATAACTTCCAGACCAAGGCTGCAGTCCTGAGAACAAAAATAGGGTTCACTTGACCAATGCACGTAAACAAGCCAATTAATTATGGCATCAGCCTTTGGGAAAAGAGATCAGCTTTATTATGGGAGATTGATCTGCATGGAGAACAGGGGGCATGTTCCCTTGGATCTGTCTCCCTGCTTCAGGATTTGGGGTGAAATTTAAGAGGTTAGGGAGAATAGTCCGGTGCATAGAAATGATGATGGGACAAGCTTTGATTGGTGGGCTTCAAGCATTTATGGTAAGCTTTTAAACATCTTGTGATTTAAACATTTATGACAGGGTTCTAAATATTTATGATGGGGCTCTAAACATTTTTGATGAGGTGGGGAAGGAATTTTAACACCAGAGCTTCCTGAACGAAGCATCCCTCACTTCTGATAAAAGTCTTTCAAGTTCCAGTCGTGTACCAGTCCTTGGGTTCCATGGGAAGGAGGATCTTTGGTTCCGTGATTGTTTCACGTCAGGATTTTTTCTTTTGCGCATGCCTTGGCTCCGTGACTTTGCAGTTTTTCTGGAAGACAATCCTTAATCACTTTGTTAATAAGAGATGGGGTCTGTACGAACTGGCTCTAAATGGTCCCATGGTTACATCGCTGTTGTAAGACCTCGAGCTAAAGGCCCATAAGCCAAGTGCTCCAACATATGAGGGCAGGAGAAGATGGACGTCACAGGTCATGAAGAGAGAAGGAATTCACCCTTCCTTCACCTTTTTGTTCTATTCAGAACCTCAATGAATTGGCTGATGCTGACTCATATTGTTAAGCGAAGATCTTCTTTACTCATTCTGCTGATTCAAATGCTAATCTCTTCTGGAAACACCCTCACAGACACACCCAGTAATAATGATTTACCAGCTTTACCAACTGGGCATCCCTTAGCCCAGTCAAGTTGCCACAGAAAATAATTCATCACATGGATAAAAATCTATTATCATGTATGTGGTTTGAAAGTATATTCTCCCAATGGCTGGTGTTTTCATTTTTTAAGAGTATCTTTCAAAGAGCAGAAGATTTGCATTTTGATGGACAGGTTAGTAATTATCTTCATATGGTTTGTGATTTTGTGAGTTATCTAAGAAATCTTCTATTAACAAAAATTCACATAAATTCAAAAAGGTATTCTCCTATATTTTCTTCTAAATGTTTTACATTTTTATCACTCATAGTTAGGTCTGTAATCTATTTTGAGTTATATGGCATCAGTTAATAATTGAGGTTCTTTTCTTGCATATGGATATCACATTTTCCCAGCAACATTTGTTGAAAGAACTATTCTTTCCATACTGAATTCCATTGGTACTTTTGTCAGAAATCATTTGGCTATATATAGAGTTAATTTGTGAACTTGTTATTCTGTTCCATTGATCTATTTTTTTTTCTTTCTATCTATAGGCCAATACCACATGGTCCTGATTTCTGGAGCTTTAAGGTAAGTCTTGAAATCAGGGAATGTTAAGTCCTATGTGTTTTTCTTTTCCAAAATTGTTTTGGGTATTGTCAGCCACTTGAATTTCTATGTAAATCATATAAATTTTAAAATAACTTGTTAATTTTTACCAAAAACATGTAAAAGTCTATGAGATTTTCTGTTTTTGAGTTGACTCTATAGATCTATGCAGAGAGAACTGATCACTTAACAATTTTGGATCTTACAATTTGTTTACATGTTATACCTCTTTATCTATTTAAATCATTAATTTCTCTCAACAGTGTTATTTTAGTTTTCAGTTTACAGGCTTTGTATATGTCTTGCTAAAATTTCCCTTAAGTATTTTATGCATTCAGATGCTAAAATATATGATATAAAATTATTATTAGTAGTATTGATACCAAACCAAGTGGGCTCACCTCCTGGTGAGTTAAATAAGACTCTACACCAGTGGAAGTTGTCTCACAAAGTAAAGTGTATTTGTAACAAATAGGAGGCCATGAGGAATCATTTCCAAAGTCATGGTGTCCCTGAACAAAGGGAAGCAGGAACTTTTATTTCAGTTGAGGAATGAATATTCAAAAGGGAGAGGCGGGTAATCTACCAAATTGCAGATTGTGGTAATGAGGCTTAATCTCCTCCTGAAGAGATCTTCTCATTAAAAATAAGGCAAGGTGATGGGCATAGCTCTTGTAGGGAAGCTTGGTTAGCTTCAGAGTGGTTGCTGGTTGTATCTCCTTAACATAAAAAAACAACTTGGAAAAACAGTTAAATACTTCCAAACTCACCCTTGAGTTCTTTAGGGCACTAGTCAGTGACAGTATTTTAATTTCAATTTCCAATTGTTTATTACTAGCATATGAAAAAAAAGTTGACATTTTGTGATCTTCCTAAACTCACTTTTTAGTTCTAGTCACATTCTGGTAGATTTTTTTTTTTTTTGTGAGGAAGGTCAGCTCTGACTAACATCTGTGCTAATCCTCCTCTTTTTTTTTTCTCCCCCAAAGCCCCAGTAGATAGTTGTACGTCATAGTTGCACACCCTTCTAGTTGCTGTATGTGGGACGCGGCCTCAGCATGGCCGGAGAAGCGGTGCCTCGGTGCACGCCTGGGATCCAAACCTGGGCCGCCAATAGTGGAGCACATGCACTTAACCGCTAAGCCATGGGGCCAGCCCTCTGGTAGATTTTTAAACAGTTTTCTACATAAACAATTATATCATGTATGAATAAAGACAATTTTACTTCTATTTCATAATGTATGTCTACTTTTTTTCTTCTCTTATAGCAATGGCTAGGACCCTCAGTATAATGTAGGGTAGAAGAAGAAGAGAAGTCCTTGCATTTTCTCTCACTGTGTCTTCAAATTCACTGATCTCTTCTCAGTGTTTAATCTGCTTTTAATTATAACCAGTGTACTTTTTAAAAATTTCAGTTATTGTATTTTTATCTCTAAAATGTATACATTTTTAAAAATCTTCCATTCCTTTCCTCACTGTGTTTATTTTGCCTTTACCTCATTGAATATATGTATGTTCAGTGCTGTTTTAAGATCTTTACTTACTAATTCCATTTTCCATATTTTCTATCCTTTTTGGCTCAGTTTCTTTTGATGGATTTAAATCCTCATGAGTCTTCCTTCCCCTCATCTTATTATTCCTCCTCCTCCTCCTCTTTTCTTTTCTAACTCTCTCTCTCTCCCTCCCTCCACTCCCTCCTGCCCTCTATGTGCAGTTCCTCTTATCCAGTATTATGATGTGTAAATTCTGTCTGCCTTTGTCTTCCCAAGATCAATTCTTTATTTCCTCAGTCCTGTGCTCTATGGCCTGAAACTGACTCCCGTGATTAAACAATGTCAATCCTAGGATTTACCTCATTATTTTTCATCCTTTCAATTAGGCAAAAAAGTCTTCTGATGCCTTGTAGTTTAATATCTGAAAATTTTGTTTCATATATGTCCCGTTTCTTATTGTGCATAGCTGGTGAGCAATTCTCATAGAAGTTAATCCTTCACTGAGGGAATTACAAATCATAAAATTGACTAGACTTGTAATTGACCTGTTATGTTTAATTTTAAAAACAACTATGAATTGCTATAATATTAAAGCTGATATAAATGTTTCTCATTTTTATCAAAGTATTCATATATCTGATAGGTAATGTCAATTTATCAAAAGTATAACATCGGACTGTACTGCCAGTCTCTCCTTCATCGCCTCCACTTCAAACTGAGAAAGATAGTATTAATTTAAAGCTGATAATTATATATGCAAAATCTCATGACCATTCTGAGAAAATGCACTTTAAAGAACTACTCACTGACATTATATAAGTGTGAATTTACTAATTTATAGCAAAGAAACACATGTTTGCCCATGCCAGATAAAAATAAGGAATTGATTGCAACATTTCTTCTTAGGTATAAGGCTCTGTTCAATTCAGTCCACACCAGCAACCCTTTCTATTGCCTGGATTGTGCTGATGTGCCACAGGTTTTCCAGGGCACTATGGATTTCCAATTTTGAGTCCCAATTTCAGATACTGTGTTCATACTTTTGGATTGAGTCTCCATAGTCATTAAGACTTATAGGAAATTCTTTCCATCCACACACTTTAGTATAGACTGATTTACATCTGTTAATGCTATATATGACTGTGTGAATTTCTGGTTGAATTTATATGGATCCTCAGTAGGTTTTTTTTTTTTTTGTGAGGGAGATCAGCCCTGAGCTAACATCCCTGCTAATCTTCCTCTTTTTGCTGAGGAAGACCGGCTCTGAGCTAACATCTATTGCCAATCTACCTCCTTTTCTTCTTCCCCAAAGCCCCAGTAGATAGTTGTATGTCATAGCTGCACACCCTTCTAGTTGGTGTACGTGGGCCACGGCCTCAGGATGGCTGGAGAAGCAGTGTGTCGGTGCGCGCCTGGGATCTGAACTCGGGCCACCAATAGCGGAGCGCTCGCACTTAACTGCTAAGCCACCAGGCTGGCCTGGATCCTCAGTAGTTTTTGATGTATAAAATAGAAATATCAATTAGTGTGTTTCAGCTGCCTTGTTTTTTTATCTGAAATATTTCTAAATGGAGTAGATCTCTGTATCTCATGTGTGCCTATTGTTTCCTATACCTTGCCTTGCATCCAAATGATCAATGGAAAACATGCTACAAGCATTTTATTATGAATACAGGGGAGAGAAATCCTGAAAATATGAATTGTTTAATTCAAAGATTTCTAAACTTACTCAAGCATGAAACACTCTTGTTCATAGCACAAAACAGGATATAGTCATATCCTGCGAAAACATGTTCTGTAGAACATCAGTCTGGGAATGCTGATCAAATAAAAATCTCATAAAACTTACTGGATTTGAGTTAGATGAAAAAGGAGTAAAAATCTAAAATATTGAAACAGGCTAGAAATAGAAATGTCCTATAATAAATATCTATGATTCTTTTCAAAATCTTTCTTCTTAACTTTGAATTAAAGAGAACATATCAGTATTTTTCAGAGGTTGTGGGGTAAAGAGTTGACTAGAAAAGATGGCATGAGGGAATTATTTGGGTAGTAGAGTAATTCTGCATTTCATTTGTGGTGGTGGTAACATAACTCTATATGCATTTGTCAGGACTCATAGAACTGTAAACCAACAGGAGTAAATTTTATGGTCTATAAATTATAAATAAATAAATGTATAAATGAATGTAATTCTATTTTAGGAAAAAAAACTCTTTTAATTGCATTCACTTGTATGAGTGAAGGCAGAGTTATTTTACATCACCCTCATATAACCCCTTAGCTGTATTCTCCATGAACAGGAAGGACAGCATTGTAGTGTTTAGAGATTTCTTGCATATAAAGCAGCCTGAAGATATTGAGGGAGAATAACAATTATTTCCAATATGCATATTACTTAGCTGAAGAAAATATGTAAATTTCTGTCTTTTTTCATCTCAAATATATAATCTCATATTTGGAAAACAAGTGGGGGGCAGACACAGGCTAAATTATTAGCGTTTTATTTGTGTAATAGCATTAAAGGAAATGCTATTAGTTTAAATTAAAGCACAGCAAGGCACTTCTGCATAATTCAAGCAAACAATTTAACAAATAAACTCCAGCCTTCTTATTACTGCTTCCTAAATTGCTGGGCAGCTTGAAGACGATGAGAAAACTATTTTATAATGAGGGGTGATCATTAGAGGGCAGAGGTGAAAATCTAGGAAAGCTCACTTTCCAGAAAATACACGGCAAGATGCAGCCAAATGTCTAATTCTCAGGACAAACTTTAAGTTCTGTAATTACGAAATGAAATGCAAAATCATATTTCTTAACGATGAATTTCATTGTGTGAAGGAAAGGTCTTTCTGAAGTCTTTTTTTCCATTTATGTTCTTTGTTAATGCTTCATGTAAGCAAAATAACCACAGAAATGTGATGTTTAGGTAATGCAGACAATGACTATGCAGGCCAATTATAGAAATCTGCTGTTAGATCTACACTTGGAATGATCATTCAGAAAACAGTTATTTATGCGGCAGAAAATCCAAGAGAGACATATTATTCATTCAAATGTCCTTGTTGCTACCTGAGGAATTTTTGCCTGTGAGCTTTTACAGTAAATTGAACTGGCAAAAAAACTGTATACGAACCTCTCCTCTTTCCTAAATTCCTACATGTACTATCAAACATTTAAATAATAATGAGAACTATCATTTATGTGATGTGTTTACATCTATTTCTCCAATTCTCACTATATCCAATTTGCATATGAAAAAACTGAGAATATTGAAGGTATGAATAAATTATCTACAATCCAAATTTAGTGAAAGGTAGAATAGGTTTTCATACCCAGATTCATCTGACATCAAAGCCCGTGTTCTTTCATTTATTGATGGACTTCTTAAATAAATATTTAGTGAGTGCCATCCATGTTCTGGGCATTCTATAATAGGGATCAAAACAGACACAGTCTCTGTCCCTATTTAGAACCCATTACAGAAGGAGAGAAAAACATGGAACAAATATTTATACAAATCATTTATTACATTTGTAATTGCTGATATAAAGGAATAGTGAACAGCGCTTTGAGAATGTATTAGAGAGGGATATAACCTAGTGACAGTGGGGGGAAGAGTTATCCAGACAAACTGACATAAAAATATATGAGATCACAGTGTTCCAGAGATTAGCAACAGAAATTGCAAACTGATTTAGGGAGCTACTACAATATTTGAAATGACTATTTTACAAAATGATATTTTCAGCTTTTAAAAACACACAGTAAACTTTATTGTATCACCCATCCCCACACCAATAATTGTTTTGGAAATGCTTTCCCCAAAGCTTTTCTCCAAACTTGCTACCAATGTAATTTAAGGTACCAATCAATAAATTTTCATTTTCCATTGTACTGATTGAATTGATAAATATAAGATAAAGAGCTAGGCAATTCAGTTCAAAAGTGAACTCATCTTCCAAGGTCCAGGTGAAATGCCATCCCTGTTTGTCATGCCTTGCTTAACACTTTCCACTAATGGCAGAATTAATCTTTTCCCTTTGATTGTTCCAGTATGTCTTAGTCAGCTATTCCTGCAATGATGTTGTGAAACAAATCACCTCACACTGTGTGGCTTTTAACAATAGGTATTTATTTCTCACTCGTGAATCTCTTGGGCTTGCCTGGGATCCAGACTATGGATATGGTTTAGTTCTGCTTCACATTCTCCTTGAATCAGCAGAAATCTGAGACATACCCTTCTTATGGCACATCACAGTACCACAAAGTAGCTGTGCAAAAAGACATAATACCTGTTATGACTTTTGCCCATATACTGTCACTTCTTTCCATATTATTTTGGCCAAAACAAGTCATGGCCAAGAACATCAATAGTGTAAGGAAATACTGTGCCCATCCTCCGTCACAAGGCAGTGGGGATTGAACAATTGAAAACAATAACCCAAGCTAGCAAACCATAGCATTTAATATACATATATATTTAGCTTTCGTTATAATATATTCAAATGTATCTTAGGTAATGGTCAATATACGCCCCTCCTGGTGTAATAAGAACATGTGAAATTCACTTATTCTGACTTCATGGAATTTATTGTGGATAAATAGAAGAGTGACTGAATAATAAAGGAATAAATGAGTATTATTTTAATTCATCTATTTTCTGTTTAAAGTATAATAAATTAAAAATTCATAAATAAAATAAATCCAGTTTTAAACTAAAATGCATAAAGGAACAATTAAAAAATAATTATAAGTCAAACAATTCTATTGAGAATATCTTAGTATTCTCCCTGCATATCGCAACTCAGAATATTTTCTTCCACCCCTGAGTTAGCCAGTATCCCCATTTTTGTGATAATTATACCATTGCTTTACTTTACAGTTTTAGAACTCATGGAATTAACCTTAAACAATGTAGTTTAATTATGACCTTTTTAAATGTTAGACAAAAACATACTGCATGAATTCTTTTGTGATCTTCTTTTCTCACTAAATATTTTGTTTGAGATTCAACTTTGTTGACATATACAGCATAGTTCATCCATTTATGTTGCTATGTGGTATTTTTTATAAACATATCAATTTATTTTTATGTTTTTCATTGTGCTTTATAGGAATTCTTATATAGCATCTATACCAGTCCTTTATTAAGCGTTTTTGAAGCAAATATCTTCTCTAATTTGTGACTTGTTTTTAAAGTTGTAACAGTGTCATTCAGTAAACAGAAGTTATCTTAATGTTCTCCAATTTATCAAAATTTTTCTTTATTGTTCAAGTATATGTGTCTTTTAAAATACATCCATAGTCTGAATGCATAAACATGTTTTCCACTATTATGATCTAAAAGTTTCTCTTTATATATTACATCTTTATTTAATCTGAAATTGATTCTATACATGGTATGAAGTGGGTGTCTAGTACCATTTTTTTTTTACAGATGTCTAGTTGTTTCAACACTATTCATTGAGAAGTTAATCCTTTACCCACTGATCTGTATAAATAGTGTTTTCGTGTTATTACTGGATCTACTTTTGGGTTCTCTATTCTGTCCTGATGTTTTGTTTACTATCTCTATATATTAATTAATAGATTTTGTAATAAATCTTCATATATGTTAGAGTTAGTGCTATGTTACTTTTATTCAAGAAGAATTTTAGAATCTCCTTGTTAATGTCCACAAAATCAGCTGAGATGATTATGATTGGGATTATGTCAATACTACACATTATTATGGTGGAAATTAGCCTCTTTATTATTCTTCCAGTCTTGGATTTACTATATCTATTCATTTATTGTTCCTTCTTAATTCCTTATTTATTCATAATAACATAATTTATGTTTTGTAATTATGTAATTATTGAATTTATTATTAAGAATATCACGTTTGTGTGCTATTGTAAATAATATGTGGTGTACTTTGACTTTGTAATGGATTTTTTAATATACAGAATGTTGATTTTCATTGTTCTCATTCTGGAGCAGAGAACTTGGCTAATCCTAATCCTTGTGTCATAATCTACTCTCAACATTGGTCTCTACTTGATTCTATTTTTTGTTTTTTTTAAATTTTATTTATTTTTAATTTTACTTTTAAAATAATATAATTCATGTTCATGTACAGTGAAACAACTGTTAATTTTGTTGTATATAGTTAGTATGTATTTAGATATGTCAAAATACTTACCTCATTTTTAGCTATTCCTTTCTCATTTGTACCTCAGACCTTTCTGCTTGGATCACTTTCCTTTTGCCTAAAGTACACCCTATAGAATTTCTCTAGTAAGGTCTGCTGATTGTAGTCTCCAATTTTTTTTTTTTTTTTTTACCTAAAGTTGTCTTTATTTCACCCTTGTTCTTGAATTATATTTTCAGTGACTGCAGGATTCCAGCTTCTCATTTAACCTCTTTAGTACTTTGAAGATACTGCCTTTGGGACAAGGATGCAGGATGTGTTTACTCCTGGTTGGACCTCACATTGAGGGTGTAGACATTTGGTGTCCTAGCTTTATGGAAGATGGCTTCCTATAAAACACTCCAACTAGAGTAGAGTCTGGACGTTGTGTTCTGCAAACCAAAGCTCAAAGCTCAATATTCACAAGTTTTGCAACCACCATCAGAGCAACAGTAGCTTTAGTACTCCGCTGACCTCTGTACTCAGCACCGGCCTTTCCTCCTTGTGTTTCAGTTTCTACTTACTCTCCAGCCAGCTCTTTTATGTGTTAGTCAAAATTGCATAAAATATTTTAGCCATAACTTCGTGTTATTTTTCAGAGGGAGAATGTCTTAAGGTATCTAGCCAGGCATATTACTAGAAACAAAATTATCTAACACTTAGAAGTTGCATACAGTGAGAAATTCTTTCACTATTTAGTAAAGATTTTATGTATTTTTGTTGCCAATTTAAATATTTATTTACATATTTGTGAACATGTATTCTTAGACATTATTCTTGAGTTTCATTTACTCCTTGAAAGGTAACATGGAAGGATCTATCTGGAATTCTTGTCTTGCTTTATAACTGAACCAGTTTAATTTTTACCTAATTAAAGCTTGTTTAAAGCTTGTCTCTGGACCTAAGCCTACACCAAAGGGCTAATTAAGCACATCTTACACAGCCCTTTAGCATTTAATTACCCTTTATCTCTATGAGCCCTGATTATTTTTTTTTTCCGATTTTTATACCTGGGCTTTATTCTAGATTCCACAATGCTTTCTCCGTGCTTTAGTTGTTGGAACTGGATCCCTATGTTTTTTCCTGTCTCTAAATCTTTGGTTTTGCAAATCTGACCAGTACTCTAATCCGGCATGGACTGTAACTGATGTCCTGCCACTTGGATCTTAGCCATGACTTCTAGATTTCTAGGGCACTTCTACTGGTAGCCTGCTGTCTGCCTCTCACCTACCTGGCTCTCAGCCAGGAAGCGAGCATTTCTGAGAGTCTGCTTGTCCTCTGACTAATGAGGTCTGCATCAAAAAGTTTCAGATTATTTCCAGCATTGTTTATCCAAATTACTTAGGAGAACCTGCAACATCCTCATATTAATTTAGAATCAAAGGAGTATATGAGAATTACAGAGGAAAAGATAATTTAGAATCAAAGGACTGTATGAGAACTAGGGAGGAAAGGAAATTCGTGAGAAAGTCATAAGAAATAATGCATTTATTATTAGTATGATTTTGAACCTTAATTTAGTTGTTTGCCATTATATAGGTCAATTTCAAAATAGATCATTTATTGAATTGGTTCTGACCTATTCAAGGGAAATAAAGTTCTCAAAATTGTTCAAATTCTTTAAATCGGGAAGAAATTCCGTAATTATTCAAACACTGTCTAGTTCACACTTTTTAACATGACATCATAAATATTTTCTTTTTCCAAAGAAAGACACAAATCTCCTCAACAGATGCAACTATCATCAATGAAACTGACTTTGGAGGACTGTTGAAAACTGCACTTGATTATTATTCGTACATGATTGCTCCATATTTGAGATTTCATGCTTTTCATTTCAAGTTATAAATTTGAATCAATTTTGTTTGGCTGTATTGACCAACAGTTAACCACTCAAATGGAAATGCATGCATATTTTTATATTAGTGTTTTGAGAGAATAATTTTGAAGTCAACAGTAAATAAATACCGCATTAGCTTATCTCTATAGTTCAGTGGCACAAGTGAAAAGATTTTTTCCAATGTAATTTCTATCAATGCTTGAAAGTCTTACTAAATTGCTATATTTTTTTTTTTTTTTTTTTTTTTTTTTTTTTGGTGAGGAGATCAGCCCTGAGCTAACATCCGCCAATCCTCCTCTTTTTGCTGAGAAAGACGGCCCTGGGCTAACATCGGTGCCCATCTTCCTCCACTTTATATGGGACGCCGCCACAGCATGGCTTACCAAGCAGTGCATCGGTGCGCGCCCGGGATCCAAACCAGTGAACCCCGGGCCGCCGCAGCGGAGCGCGCGCACTTAACCGCTTGCGCCACCGGGCCGGCCCCTAAATTGCTATATTTTTGATTGTGGTTTTGGGGTATTAAAATATAATTTTATGAATAAAAGCTAAAATATTACTCTTGATTTCCCTTTTTATTCCTATCCCTTGCATTCAATTTCACAACAAAGGTAGGTTCTAACTCCAAAATGTATCCTGAATTATCCATATTTTTCCATCTTTAATCTCTTCAACCTATTTTAAACCTGCTTCAAATCTCACAAGAACTATTATATTTTTCTAATAGTTCTCCTTACTTTATTCTTGTCTACTCTAGTGCATCCCCTTCTCGACACAGCAGGAGCAAGGGTGACTTTATTTTATTTTTTTACGTAAATTACATCATGACATTCATCTGTCTACAGACACACTATGGATTCCATTGCACTTTATATGAAAACAAAAAAATTTAACATAGTCTGCAGTATCTTACTAGATCTCACTCACCCTCGTTCTTTTTCTCTATTATTCTATCACTTTCTTCCTAGTTTATTATGTTATAGTCACGCTGAGCATTTTGTTTTCCTTTTTAGAAAAAATTTTCTAAAAACCTTTGCAATTGCTGTTCTCTCTCCATAGGGTACATTTCCTTGAAAATATCTGATTCTTGCTGGTTTATTGTTTTAGTTCAAATGCTAAGCCTAGGGGAGGCTTTCCTGTCTAATGTTACTCTCCTCACCACACTGACCTGTCACTTTCTATCAAATTATCATATTTCAGATATCGTAATTCAAATGATCTTCTTTATGCATTTTAAGTTTATTTATGCTGTCTCCTTTACTAAAGTTTTTGAGCTTTATGAAATCAGGTGATTTATCTCTTTGTTGTCTTCTCTGTCTTCCACCATTAGAAATGAAACACATCATAGGTAGTATTATTGTATAAATTAATGAACAGATTAATATACATTATTGCCACATTTTTTCAAAACAAAATTTTAAGGTATAAATACTTAATAGATTAGAAAAATAAGGATTAATAACTTATGCAGATCAAAAGAACGTTTAGAAGTAAATGAGGATGATTTCTTTTGACACTTAGTCAGTGCTCTTCTGTATTAGCGCAATAATGTCATAAGGACTAGACCACAAATTATTCAATTAGAAAAGGAATGAAATACATCTTGCAACTTCCAATTTAGTTCCCACCAACAGAACACAACTTACCTCCAAAGTTAATATATTTTTTCATAAATGCTATTTCCTTTTATTCCTTTTCTGTTTTTAATTATTTTTCTAGTAATTGAAATATAATTAGAATAGTTTACAGAAAGGAATTCCAGCGTCTTTCTGCATGGCGGAAGAAAAATTAACCTTCCATGGAAGAAGATAATATCTTCTGGAACCTCAACCAAATGTCTGACTCAATATCCTTTATGCAATTTAAAATTATGTGACATGTTAAGAAGTGGTCTGAATGACTAACAAACAATAAAAAACTAACACTAGAAATAAATCCAAAGAGGATTATGGTGTGGAAGTTTATTTATAGAGATACTACAATAACTATGATTCAACGTTTAGGAAAATAGAGATAAACCTGGATAATTTCAGAAGAGACCAGAATGTATAAAATACGAGTCAATAGGATATTCTAGAACTGAAAATAACAATTCAGTAGACCAGTTTGATATCATATGAGACATACATGGTCATAAGAAAGGGAGAGAAATTAGTGAAATGGAAGACAAATCAGTTGGAAGTATTCAAACTTGTGTGAATTATTAAAATATGAAGATAATACAGAGGCATATTGCATTTTAGAAATTTTTCTGCTTACCCGAGGGTTCTGAAAGCATCTGCAGGATGGGGCAATGACAGAAGAAATGTAAAATTTAGACCCTTCTTGTCTCTAGGACACACAGGAGAGCTCTGGGTAGGAATCAGAGAAGCTACTGGTTTTCAATGACTGCAGACTTCTCCCAGATGAATTCTCCCTGGCGAATTCTGACACCTGTCCACGTTGACATTCAAACCCTACTACTTGTCCAAGCAGCTTCACTGGTATTTAAGTTCTTATTTCTCATGTGTAAAATGGAAAGAATAATCCCTATTTCTCAAAGAGATAATTAGAACTGAATGAAATGTTTTACTATACTGAATTATATTACAACTCTCTAGGTCAATTCCTGGCACCTAGTAAGAGTTCAACAAATCCATGTTTGTTTTCTTTTGGTTTTCTTACTTTCTTCCAAGATAAGAGTTCTAGTCTGGGGATAATTGGTTTTCCCATGGTGAAATAAATGGTCTCATAAACTCAAGATTTTTAAAAAAATTATTTTAGTTTCTAGTAAAAAACTTCCCCCTGCTTTATGTGAATTACTTTCCAGTGGCCACCTACTTTTCCATCTTTTGTACTTTCTACATAAGCTAATTACGTTAATGAATAGCCATTCATCTAAGGCCAACTAACTGATTACCTTTAAAAATAATATCATGAAAAATCCTCCAGTGTTAGCTGAACACCATTCACAACTCACATTCAAAAACTGATAAGTATTTGTTTTGCCTATCTGAACAAATAAACACAAAACCAACTCGAAAGTTGCTCAGATGCAAGGGAAAAGTAAACATTATTGGAAAAAAGTGTCAATATTCCTTTCAAGTATTTTGGTTTGAGACAGAGCCAGTTAAATGCACAGGCATAAAATCAACTGCATAAAACTCACAAATATTTATATCTAATGCAAAAAGAACATTCAAGATTTACACAGAGAAAGAAACAAAATAGAACAAAATATAAAACACAAATTAATGTTCTATATTTTGAGGCAGTGAGGACAATAAATGGATACTTCCAGTAACCTATGCCCAGTACTAGTTCTCACTAAATCTCTCATTGTCTCAAGGTTTTTTTTTCATTGCCATAATTGCTGGATAATAAATTTGGAACTATATGCATAATCTAAGCTACTTTATAAACAAATGCTCATCATTGTCCTTCAAACTAATCTTCCACCTTTCTACTTACATATCAGCCTCTACCTTGAACTTCCTATATTCAAATTGAATATTATCACCTGTGTGAAGTCCTTTTTGTTCACTCTCTGTCTACACCTTCTTCCTTCAAATTTTTGCTGTATTCATGGCTTTATTTTCTTTTGTCACTGCCTTGTACTGGATTTTTATATTAGAAAAAACTGTTGCCTTCCAGAAGAGCTATATTCAAGATCTTTACATTTCCCCAAGTGTACAAATGCAATATGTTTGAATAGGATCTAGTCTTACCTCCAAATCATATTTTTGTTGAAATCATGAGTTGTTCTGTCTATTTTCATTTCATGAATACTTGCAGTTTCATCACCCATTACAAGTTAACCTTTCATCCTATGAACATTTTCACACAAAAAATATTTAAGCTTTTCCATGAGAATTTGTGCATATATAAGGGCAAGAAGAGAATAACAGAGCCAGGTGAAGTATTAATATTTGTGGTTAGGCTCATTCTTTAGTTCAATGAGTTGGTCTGCCAAATAAGCTTCACTATTTTGCAATTCAAATACAGACAATTTGATTTGCAAATAAAATTCATTAATCATATAAATTGCTCTAGGTTGTCAGCCAGTAGGTTTGCTGGTGATTACTGGACATAATAAATATTAAATCGTCAGTTCCACAGTTCTAATCTACCTTTCTTCCTCTGGAAAATTTACCTTACTCTTCTCTCCATCATTTTCAGCTTCTAGATGGTAAGGATTTATCTCAGAAGCTATACGATTTGCTGTCCCAAACTGTACCCCATTAAAAAATAAGAGTGGCCCCAATACTTACTATATTAAGCATCATTGTATTTATTTTAATTGGTTATAAATTACACTTAATAAAGTGCACAGATCTTAAGAGTACAATTCAATGAAATTTTACACATGTAGATACCCCTGCTAACTGCTCTCCAGATGGACAAATACATCTTCCCCATCACTCCGTTCCCATCTGTCCTCTAATTACACGTATGTTAGACTCTTTGACAATGCCCCACCTCTCTTTTATCTTTTTTTTCCTGTTTCTCTTTAGACATTTTCTATTGTTCAGTCATCGTGTTTACTAATTTTCATCCTCTGTATTTAGTCTGTTGTTAATTACATTCAATGAGTTCTTAATTTTTAGTCACTATATTACCTAATAGGATATTTATTTGACTCTTTTTTGTAGATGTTAGTCCTCTGTTGAAATTCTCCATAATTTTAGCTACTTGCTCCATATTTTCTTTAATTTTCTGTCTGTTTAGTGCTCTTCCTTCCTTCTTTGCTAGATTTACATTGTTTAACTTTGTACATGGACAGCTCAGAAGTCAGCTAAATACCTGAAGTAAATTTTTATACAGAATCTTGGGACTCCTTAACTGCATCTGTCTCTGCCTTAGTGTCGTTCCCTACATATCTCAGCCACTTTCCCTTCAGGTGAGGCTGGCGTTTGCTGCTTGGGCTCTACATCCCTCTGTTGCAGTTTGGAAAATGCCCTGAAAGTAAAGGCTGAGGTGAATGTGAGGCTCCTGTCATATGCTTTCCTTCTCTCAAATAAGGAAGCTTCCAACCGGTTGCTGTCCAACGCCTGTAACCTTTTCTGTGACAGATTTTGTACAGCTTTTATACATTAGTTTTGGCCTGTTTTTACTTAAATGGAATCTGTGTTACATATGTCTCGTGTTTGCCTTCACTCTCTCATATATTGTGTGTCAAGTACAGTTTGTTTATTCATCCTCCATTGTGAATATACCACAGTTATTTCCATAGTTGGTATTATGAGGTTATTTTTTTCTATTTTAATCCCTCTGCCATGATTTAATTGGCATTTTGCCTTTAATTTGCATTTTCCTACACATTAATGAGGTTGATAACTTTTAATTTGTTTATTGGATGTTAACTTATTCCTTTTTATGAAATGCTTATTCACGTCTCTTGCTCACTTTTTTTTTTGGTGAGGAAGACTAGCCCTGAGCTAACATCTGTTGCTAATCCTCCTCTTTTTGCTGAGGAAGATTGGCCCTGGGCTAACATTTGTGCCAATCTTCCTCTACTTTATATGTGGTAGATGCCTATCACAGCATGGCTTGAGATCTGGTCCATAGGTCTGCGCCCGGGATCCAAACCCACGGACCCTGGGCCGCTGAAGTGGAGCCCGTGAACTTAACCACTACACCACCAGCTGGCCTGCTCACTTTTCTATTATACTGTCTTTGTTCTTATAGATTTATAAAAGCTCTTCATATATCCTGGATAGTTTGTGCCTTTGTCTTTTGCAAATATCTTCTCATACTCTACATTTTAATAGTGTCTTTTAATGAACAGAAGTGTTCAATTTTCATCTAGTCCATTTTATTGGTGTTTTTATGTATGGTTAGGCCTTCTTGTGTCTTATATAAAAAATGTTTCTTTACCTCAGCACGATCAAAGTATTTTCCTATATAGTCCTATATGATGTTTATTGTTCTGCTCTACAGAATTATATTAACAATACATCTGCAAAATATTTTACTTATAATTGAAATAGGGGTAAAGTTTCATTTTTTATCATGTGCATGTATAGCTGAACTAGCCCAATTTGTTCTAGATAACATGTGTACCAACTGCAATGTAGTGCCATTTTTGTTATATAATGTGGATCTCTTTTAAAAAAATGATTTGTTTCAGTCCATGTTTGGCTTCATTTCTACAATACCACACTGCTTTAATATTATAAGATTTATAACACACTGTGACAAATGATAGAAAAAAATTCTCTCTATGTTGCTTTCCATCAAGTGTGTTGTCAGTTTTTGTTCTTTTGATTTTTCATATAAATTTTGGAATTTGCTTGTCTTGAATTTTCTGAAGTTTGGTATTTTATTGCATATATGTCTTTTACATCTCGATCTTGAGGTAAAAGATTATACATTCAGATGCACACATAAATTGTGCAAAATTTGTTGGACGTTTACCGATTTATAATAAAAATTTTCCAATATATGATCATATTCTCCATGTATTCTGTTTACTTTAAATTCTCTCAAAATAGTTTATGATTTTCATAAGAGATTTACACATTTTAAATTCTTTATTATTTGGATTCAATATATTTTTGCTGCTTTAAGGGATATTTTAAAATTTTATTCTACCTATTTTTTGCCACTCTATTGATGTTAAATTGGCAACTTTGCTAAATTTATTAAACAATTCTAATAATCTAATATTTTAGATCCATTTTGATTTTCTCTCTATACAAGTATATCATCAGTAAATAATGACTTTGATAACTTTATTTCTGAGCTTTGGGACATTTTGTTTGTTTTACCATATTACACTTTCAGTAATAGAAATGGAGATACACTGAAGCGGAGGTGTAGCTTGTCTCATACACTTTTGTGTCAGTATTATGAGAAGATTGACCTGTGGATTTTCTTTCTGGTGATATCCTTTTAGGTGTTCTTATCAAAGTTTTGCTCACTACATAAACAGGTGACAGGTCTTTTTTCTTTTTCTTCTTCTTCATTCTGGAAGAGTTTAGGAGAAAATGTGACAAAGGCTCTCTTTTTTTCTTCATTCTGAAAGAGTTTAGAAGAATATGTGGCTTTATATATTCCTCAAATATTTGATTAATTCACCTGCGAAGCAATCTGAGCATGGTGTTTTCTTAGTGGGAAAATATGATTTCTTAGTAATTATAAAACTATTCAGTTTTTCTCTTTTTCCTGTGTCAATTTTGATACATTTTGATTTTCTAATTACCTACATAATTTCATCTTAATGTCAAATTAATTTCATACAAGTTTTTATGCCATTCTCTCAAAAAGTTTGTTAATGCTGGTAAGATATGGAATGTTTTACTTTTTATTCACGATACTTGTGATCATTATTATTTTTTCCGTATTTTCACCAGAATCTTATAAATGTTGTTAGTCTTTTCAAAGAAACAATTCTAGGCGCTACCACTTTTCTGAATTTTGCTTCTTTTAAGTTTATTAATCTTATTTCTTCTTGTGTTTTCCCTATTTCCATTCTTCTGTTTCCTTTGAGTATAATATACTTTCTTTGGTTAGTTTACTTTTTATTGAAACAAATGTAGTTTGTGCTTTTAGCTTGCGGTTTTCTATTTATGCTAATTATGTCAATTTCCCCATGGCAGGTTCAAATCTCTATCCTCACGGGCTATATGTTTGCTTTTCTATTAATGACGTAAATTTCTGTGCTAACTCCACTCACTAAGATTTGTAAGTTTTCTATACTTCTTTATAGTTTCGCCACGTTTTTGTACTTTATACTTGGAAACTATGCTAGTAAATGTATTCAAATTTAGAGTTAATACATCTTTCTTGTGAGTTGACATTTTTACCATGATGAAATTTCCATATTTAACCTGTCCATTTCTTTTGCCTAACATTCTACTTTTTATCACATTAGTATTTTCACACCAACTGTCTTTTGCTTAGGAGTTACATAATATTTCCCCACAACTTTGCTGTCAACCTTGCTGCGTGGTTATATTTTATCTGTTTCAATCATAGACACGGTATAGCTATTTTCATTTTTGGTTGCTGTTATTATTAATGTTGTGTCTGATATTCTATATCTGTGAATTAGAACATCTACTCCATCTACATTTTATATAATTATAAAAGGTTAAAATGATGTATACACTTTTTATTTGTGCCCATTTCTAAGTTCTTCTAATATTTGTAGTGAGTATTTTTGAATTATTATTTTTATAAATCGCACATTTTTCACTATTTTTAGTAATTTATCAGGGATTACAATATTTATACTTCAATTACCAAAGGCTATTAATATTTTTATCTCTTCACTGATAATGAAGGAACCTTAAAAATAGTATATTCTTAAGAAAAAAAGAAGACTGAAATAAATAAAATTAGAAATGAAAACAGAGAAATTATAATGGACACCACAGAAATACAAAGAATTATAAGAGAATACTATGATAAGCTATATGCCAATAAATTGGATAACCTAGAAGAAATGGATAAATTCTTAGAATCATACAACCTCCCAAAACTGAAACAAGAAGAAACAGTGAATCTTAATAGACCAATCACAAGTAAAGAGATTGAAACGGTAATCAAAAACCATCCCAAAAAACAAAAGTCCAGGAGCAAATGGCTTCTCTGGTGAATTCTACCAAACATTCAAAGAGGATTTAATATCTATTCTTCTCAAACTATTCTGAAATATTGAAGAAGAGGGGATGCTTCCTAATTCATTCTATGAGGCCAACATTACCCTGATACCAGAATCAGACAAGAACTACACAAAAAAGGAGAACTACTGGCCAATATTGCTGATGAACATACATGCAAAAATCTTCAACAAATCGAATCAGCAATACATTAAAAGGATCATATATGATGATCAAGTGGGATTTATACCAGGGATGCAGAGATGCTTCAATATGCACAGATCAATCAATGTGATACACCACATTAACAAAATGAGGAATAAAAATCACATGATCATCTCACAGATGCAGAGAAAGCATTTGACAAAATCCAACATCCACTTTTGATAAAAACTATTAATAAAATGAGTATAGAAAGAAAGGATCTCAACATGATAAAGGCCATATATCACAAAACCACAGCCAACATCATACTTAATGGTGAAAAACTGAAAGCCATCCCTGTAAGAACAGGAACAAGACAAGGGTGCCCACTCTTGCCACTCCCATTGAATCTAGTACTGGAAGTTTTGGCCAGAGCAATTAGGGAAGAAAAAGAAATAAAAGGGATCCAAATTGGAAAAGAAGAGGTAAAACTCTCACTGTTTGCAAAAAACATGATTCTATATATGGAAAACCAGAAACTATTAGAAAAAATTAACAACTACAGCAAAGTCGCAGGGTACAAAAATCGATATACAAAAATTGGTTGCATGTCTATACACTAACAACAAACTAGCAGAAAGAGAACTCAAGAATACAATCCCATTTACAATTGCAACAAAGAGAATAAAATATCTAGGAATAAATTTAACCAAGGAAGTGAAAGATCTGTGCACTGAAAACTATAAGACATTATTGAAAGAAACTGAAGACAGAAATAAATGGAAAGCTATTTCATGCTCGTGAATTGGAAGAATAAACATAGTTAAAATGTTCATATTACCTAAAGTAATCTACAGATTCAATGCCATCCCAATCAGAATGCCAATTGGAATCCCAATGACATTCTTCATGGAGATAGAACAAGAATCCTAAAATTTATATGGGACAACAAAAGACCCTGAGTAGCCAAAGCAATCCTGAGAAAAAAGAACAAAGCTGGAGGTATCACAATCTCTGACTTCAAAATAAAGTACAAAGATATATTAATCAAAACAGCATGGTACTGGCAGAAAAACAGACACACAATTCAATGGAACAGAATAGAAAGCCAAGTAATAAAACCACACATCTATGGACAGCTAGTCTTCAACAAAGGAGCCAAGAATATACAATGGAGAAAGGAAACAACGGAGAAAGGAAAGTCTCTTCAATAAATAGTGTTGGAAAAATGGACAGCCACAGGCAAGAGAATGAAATTACATCTTTATCTTGCATCATACACAAAAATTAAGACAAAATGGATTAAAGACTTGGATGTAGGAACTGAAACCATAAAACTCCTAGAAGAAAATATAGGCAGTACTCTCTTTGACATCGGTCTTAGCAGTATCTTTTCAAATAACATGTCTACTCAGTCAAGTGAAAAAAAGAAAAGATTAACAAATGGGACTACATCAGACTAAAAAGCTTCTGCAAGGGAAAGGAAACCAAGAACAAAATGAAAAGACAACACACCAACTGGGAGAAAATATTTGCAAATCATATATCTGAGAAGGGGTTAATTTCCTAAAATGTATAAAGAACTCATACAACTCAACAACAAAAAAAACAAACCTGATCAAAAAATGGGAAGAGGATATGAACAGACATTTTTCCAAAGAAGATATACAGATGGCCAACAGGCACATGAAAATATGTTTAACGTCACTAATTATTAGAGAAATGCAAATCACAACTACAATGAGATATCACTTTATATCCATCAGAATGGCTATAATTAACAAGACAAGAAATAACAAATGTTGGAGAGGATATGAGAGAAGGGAACTCTCATACACTGCTGGTGGGAATGCAAACTGGTGCAGCCACTATGGAAAACAGTATAGAGATTTCTCAAAAAATTAAAAATAGAACTACCATATGATCCAACCATCCCATTATTGGGTATCCAAAGAACATGAATCAATAATTCAAAGAGATTTATGCATCCCTATGTTCATCACAGCATTATTCACAACAGCCAAGATGTGGAAGCAACCCAAGTGCCCATCAATGGATGAATGGATAAAGAAGATGTAGTATATATATATACACACAATGGAATACTACTCAGCCATAAAAAAGACAAAATTGTGCCATGTGACAACATGGATAGACTTTGAGGGTATTATGCTAAGTGAAATAAGCTGGACAGAGAAAGACAAGACAAACACCATATGATTTCACTCATATGTGAAAGATAAGCAAACATGTGGCTAAGCTGAACAGATTAGTGGTTACCAAAAGGGCAAGGGTAGGGGGAGAGCAAAAGTGGTAAAGGGGCACATATGTATGGTGATGGATAGACTATTGGTGGTGAACATGATGCAGTCTATATAGAAACTGGCATATAATGATGTACACCTGAAATTTACACAATGTTATAAGCCAAGATGACTCAGTACGATAATTAAAACAAAACAGCTAGTATATCTAGTAATAATATTCCCTCCCGATAAGTTGTTTTTGTTACACACACATACACACTTATATATCTTAATATTTCTATTATTCTTTTGCATATTCAATATTCTTATTTACTTATATATTTTCTCTTTTTGTGACAACCTTTCTTAGGTATTATTTTCATTTTTCCCTAAAATAACACATTAATATTTCCTTTACTTTAGGCCTACTAGGCACAAAATCTCTTTTTGTTTGTTTGTCTGAATATATCTTTATTTCATCTTTATTCTTGCAATCTATTTTTCTGGGTTTAGAATACTAAGATAGAGGTTACTGCTTTCAATGCTATGAAGATATTGTTTTAAGGGCTTTAAATTTTTACTTTTTATTATTCTTTTATAGAACATATCTGTTATGCTTGTTAATATTTTTACTCAGACTATTTACAAGATGCTATCATTTTCTCTTTGTCTGGTTTTCAGGAGTTTTGGAGTGATAGTAATTGTATTGATTTTTTCTCTTTTTTTGTTAATTGAAGTATATAATATATGTTGCATACAGTCTTGGGGAATCTTATGTTAAGATATTTTAACCTCTATAATACTGATTTTGCTAATTTCAAAATAAGATAAAATAAGTTAGTTGGGATGATGTCAATGGAAGATGTGTGTGTGTATACAAACAAAGGACTTGAAATTGTTTGTAGTATCAGTATGATGTGATACTAGCATGAAATCACACTTCTGTTCTGAAACTCAAACAAGTCTTTAATTCATACCATATTTAATTTACTTTGCTTGCTTTGAAATGTTCTTTATGACAATCCAATTCAAAAATGGACAAGGGACTTGAATAGACGTTTCTCCAAAGAAGGTACACATATGGCCAATCAGGACATGAAAAGATGCTCAACATCACTAGTCATCAGGGAAATAAAACATCAAAACCCAAAGAGATACCACTTCACATCTGTCAGGATGGCTATTATCAAACAAGCAAAATGGAAAATAATAGATGTTGACAAAGATGCGGAGAAACTGGAACTATTATGCATTGCTGGGTGGGAATGTAAAATGGTGCACCACTATGGAAAACAGATTGGTTGTTCCTCAGATAGCTAAAAATAGAACTACTATATGATCCAGTAATTCCACTTCTAGGTATACACCCAAAGGAGTTAAAAGAAGGGACTTGAACAGATACTTGCATGCCAGTGTTCAATGAAGCATAATTCACAATAGTCAAAATGTGGAAACAAAATAAGATATGAATAAATAAACAAAATGTGGTAAATACATATAATGGAATATTATTGAGTCTGATACATGGTACAACATGGATGAAAGTTGAAGAAATTATGTTAAATGAAATAAGCCAGACACAAAAGGACAAATATTTTATTATTCCACTTATATGACCTACCAAGAATGGACAGATTCATAGAAACATAAAATAGATTAGAGGTTACCAGGGGTTGTGGGGAGGGAGATTGTGGAGTGACTGCTTAATGATTAAAGAGTTTCTAATGAAAATTTGAAAATAGATAGTGGTGATGGTAGCACAACCTTGTAAATGTCATTAATACCACTAAATTGTAATTTTAAAATGGCTAAAACAGTAAGTTTTATGTCATGCACATATTATCACAATAAAAAAACACAACAAATGTTCTCTACGATATGATGCATGATCCCATTTAGTCATCAAAATAAGCCTATATTTTCTAGAGCCACTCTAGTTAGGATAATTTCTTACTATCACTGTCTTTATTCCTACCTAAATTTTACGATTAGAATAGTTGCATCTTTACTCCAACTATCCAGACCTTATGAATTCTCAAACATTAGTCAAGCCCCAGATCTTCAATAGAGCCTTCTTTAACTATTCCAATCTCCCTTTTTTTCTCTAAAATTGATTATTCCTAATTTCAAAATTTAGCCCTAGACTCTGCACTGTATTATCTTCTGTTCTCTTTGCTTTATACCTGCTCATTTTTCTTCCCCAACAAAATCTATGATCCCTGCTTTATACTTATGAAAGATAATTTTAGTAGGAATATAAGTAGTAGTAATAGTAGTAATTGTAAAGTAATTCATAGAATTACTACATCACAGACACTCTTAGACATTTTTCACACAGTATTTCTGATTTTCGTACTTCCCATTTTTCAGGTAAGGCAAGTAAGGCTCATATAAGTATGAGACTTTCCCAAATTACTTGGCTACTAAATAGTAGACCTAGGGTTTGAAACCAGATCTATCTGCTCATAAACTTGTGCTCATTTTAGGTTATTTAATAGTCCCTAGATAAATTTCTGAATATATTAATCTCAGAGTAAGCACTCATTCATGCTTCTTAATTGATTCACTTTTTATACATCCTTTTGTGTTTTCATCCTGTCAAAATTTGCTAGAAATGATTCAAAATTGCTTCTTAAATTTAAATAAATAAAATAAGCCTGCCCAAGTTCTCATCCTTGTTCCACAAAACATTTGTGATTTTTTTTCTTCTTTTCCTTATTGACCAAATACAAGCTTCAGTTTTTCAACTATGGACCAAGTAAGTTGTCTTAGAAAATGTTTGTATGCTGTATTGAAAACTTCTTTACCCAGCCCATCTCCTGACTTAGCATCCTCTACTTCAAGTACCCACACCCCTTCTCTCACCAAAATCTGCTTCAAGATAAAATTATATATCGATTATTTATAATGTACTAAAATATGTATCAGTGATCAAACTCTTCCAGTTTGGATGAAGGGGGCCTCAATGGTTGCTGAAAGGATGGCTTGATGGTAAAAGAATTCCATGTATCAATGCACGCGGGAAAGCTATGTGCCCTTATTTCCTCTAACATCATATATTTGCTTGTTTACTCTCTGATGCTATTCCTACTACTGTGTAACCCTATATGAAAAAGAGTTTTCGTGTAAGAAATGGAGGCATTATCCAAATCTCCTCTTTTATAAAATGGGGGCTTAACTAAATGATTTTTGGTCAAATGCTCTTTGATTATTATTTGGTGTTATTGTAGAGCAAAGATCTCAATTATCTTTAGATTCATCATTATAATTTGTTTACATTGCTATTTTTCTTATGAAAAAGAAAAGTAAAACTGTCAATTTCCAATTTCATTGAACTGGTTAGCCCAGGAAAGTAGGCTAAATTTATTCAGTCCTTGTACACAGTGCACCCATCTTTGTGTGACATTTTAAAGATATTTTTGAAGTGTTAATGTTATTACAAATACTGGAATGTATATCAAACATATTTTTTGAAATCAAGCAGTATGTTCAAAGTTCCTTTGAATTTAATTATAAATGAATTTAATTTAAACTCTAATAGTCTTCAGTAAATGATTTATTATAACATTTAATGCACAGTCTTTTCATAGTATAATAATTTTCTAGTTCATTGCTGCCATTTGAAAATGACATAAAAGCTTAACTCACTTAAAATATCTTCTTGTTGCTAATGATTTATTGTCATTCTCCTTAGGTATTCCAAATATTTAATAAAATTTTCTTATTTGTCACTACAGTTTTTAAAAAACATTTTATGAAGCCCAGGTCACAGCCTCAATCATTTCTGTAAGAAGAATTCATGTTTATAATTGATAATATTTTGTAAAACCAAGAGAATGAAGATATAGCGAGACAGATAAGATATGTAGATATATAGACATTTAAATTAATTAAGCACCTATTATACATCACACAGTATTCTAGGTACTTCAAATATATATGTGGACAAGACAAAGATCCTGCATTTATGGAGCTTAATCCTAGTAGATTAAAAATAAAAGCAACTTAATATTTCCCTTATCCTTAAAAGTTCCCAAAGTTAGTGATAGTATGTTGTTAAGCCATTTTAATATATGCAGCTAGAAGTTTACTTTCCTTTACAAGTCTCTTAATACATATCAAGTCAACCTTCAAATTTTCATGATCATTAGTACTTTTCATTCTGCTTTTCATTAGACACTTGATTTCTTATTTGTGCTATAAGACAATTTTGTACTTTATTTTACTCCATATAACAGAATTGTCTCAGGTTAAATCCAATTTATGTAAGCCTCACAGAAAATTTTTCTTGATCAAAGTTCCTGACACCTGTCTTAAATTGTATCCATGTCAAGTATGTGTTATGCATATACCATATATGGTAGCATACAGCATGAGCAAGAGTACAGGTGGCATTTGTAAACACTTTCACATCTTACTTCAGGTATCTATAATGTGTCGATTTTTAATGCAATGTCAGAGAATATTCACACTCCCAGGGATTATGAGAAATTACAACTAGAAAGAGGTTATGATGCAACATTTGACAAATGATTGCTTAAGATATTTCATGTTTTAGATAATTGACCTGTTGGATATGCTAAGTATTCATTTGTCTTTGTACTTAAATTCCTTTCCTAAATTTTGTTTTAATTAGAATACCTGGAAATAATACACTTAATTCAGTTTCCTGCAGAATTCCTTGACCAAATTCCAATGAATTCCTAGGCATTCAGCTTTAATAGAAAGCCAATGTGAGAATTTTAGATTGAAAAAAATTGTTTGAGTGTTTTGCACATCTGTAGTTGAAGACATTAGCATTTAAATAAGAATCCACATAGTAAATTCCACTTTCAATTGTGACTGGAAGAAGTTGGTCCATTCGGATAAACATATTTACTGCCTTTCATCAGATAGACAAAATTTATAATGAAATAGGTTTCTTTTGAAGCGTTAGTTTCTGGGAAATGCAGCATTAACTCTTTGTTTAACAATAGTAAACACCCGAATTTCATCTGTGTTTTATTCCTTTTGCTGTTTTATTTCATTTAATTTTCTTTTTAAAAAGAGTTTTAATGAGGTATAATTGACTTACACTAAACCACACATTTAAAAAAATTTCAATTTGATAAATTTTGATATGTGTTTCTATTTCTGAAAACATCGGCACAGTAAAGATAAAGAACATATCCAGCACTCCCAAAAAGTTTCCTGTGACCATTTGTCATCCTCTTCTCCTGCCACTCCTGGCACTACCCCCTCCCCAACTTCATCCCTAAACAACCACTGATCTACTTTATCCCTAAATAGATTAGTTTGAATTTTCTAAAATTTAATATTAACAGAATTATATATTCATAGTCTTTTTTATGTGAACTCTTTCATTCAAAATAATAATTTTAAGATTTAATCCATGTTGTAGCAGATATCAATAAGTAATTCCTTTATACTAATGACTAAGATTGTAGTGTATGGATATACTGTAGTTTGCTTATCCATTAACCTGTTGATGAATATTTGGGTTGTTTCTAGTTTTACATTATTACAAATAAAGCTGCTATGAGCATCTATATAAAAGTCTTTGTATGGACATATGCTTTTATTTCTCTTGGTTATATACCTAGCAGTGATATGAGTGTATCATATGGTAGGTTTTGTTTAAATTTTAAGAAACTGCCAAATAGGTTTTAAATGTGGTTGTACCATTTTACATTCTCACCAGAAGTTAGTGAGAATTCTATTTACACCATATCCTCACCAATTTTTGACATCTTTAGTCTTTAATTTTAGCCATTTAATAAAAATAAATGGCATTACACTGTGATTTTATTTTTTCATTTCACTAATGGCTAAAGATGTTGAATATCTTTTCATGTACATATTTGCCAACTATGTATCTTCTTTGGTGAAGGGCCTGTTCAAATCTTTTGCATGTTTATTAAATGTGTTATTTATATTGGTGTTATTGAATTTTGAGCTAATTATATGGTGTGGGTACAATACCTTTTTAAGATATGTTATTTGCAAATATCTTGATTCACTCTGTGGTTTGTCTTTTCATTATCTCAGCAGTGTCTTTCAAAGAGCAGACATTTTTGATTATAAAGAAGTCTGATTTACCAATTTACTCTTTTATTGATTAAATATTTGGAGTCATAGTTAAGCAATCTGTGCCTAATCTCGCACACGTGGGCGAGACTCCTCCCTGGTCCCTTAGCATATGGTGCTGGATCCCACAGCTCCCCAAAGGCACTTTTTTTCATAGATGATGGATGCCAAATTGTTGTTGCTGAGGTGGGGATATGATGAAGGATGTCTTATTCGGCCATCTTGCTGGCATCACTAAGGGGTGTCTAATTTGGCCATCTTGCTGATGTCACTAACGTAAGCAATTTTACAGGCACTACCATTGTTGTAGTAAACAAAGAGACATTTCTCTCAAGGATCTTATATTCCAGAGGAAAAGTAAATAAAGAAATGAATATATAATGTCAGGAGGGGATACGTCTGATGAAGAAAAATGAAGCAGATTATGAAAAAACGATAGGCAGCATCCTTTATATTCTGTTATAAAGAAGGTCAGTGAAGACCCATCTTGGAAATGTTATTTAAGTGAGACTTGAAAGAGGAGAGAGAGAGCAAGTGGTTATTGGGAGAAAAGACAAAGCATCAAGTACAAATGCCTTAGGGTGAGAGTTTTCTTATTAAATTAAGTCATATAAAATAGTCAAAAATTGACCATTTTTCACCTACCAAAACACCTATTTCATATGATTCAATTTTATGTGTCAGGGAACTGTGAAAAGGCCAGTGAGTGTGAACAATGGTGAGCCAAGTGGTCAGAAAGATGGTGTCATGGAATAGATCATTTAGCACCTTGTGAATCCTGAGATGTGTATTAGAGTTGGGAAGCTGCTAGGGGATTTGGAGGAGAGGTGTAACAACATATAATTTGGATTTTAAAATGTTCGCTGAGGCCACTCTGTTGAATCTAGGTTGGTAGACAGGTAACGTGAAAGTAGGAAGACATATTTGTAAACTTTTACAATAAAAATCCTTGGACTTTGACCCACTATAGGTGCTGTAGACGTGTTGAGAAGTAGTTGGATTCTGGATATATTTAAGAGTAATTGTCAACAATATTTTTAGATAATTTAACATGAATGTGAGAGGAAGAGGGCAGTAAAGTATGCCTCCAAAGTCTTCTGCCTAAGCAAATTGAAGAATCGGAGTACTGTTTACTAACATGGGGAAAAATGCAGGACAAAGTTTCACTAGGAGTGGAAATGTGAGTTAAGACAATTCAGTTTTAGATAATTTTGAGAAATCTCTTATGTATCTACATAGTCATCTCAAGAAAGCATCTGGATATATGAGTAGAATTCAGAGACCACATTAGGACTAGGCTTGGAATTGAGGGACTTAGCAGCATATACATAGCATTTAAACTCATTGAATGAAATTGCGTGAAATCATCTAGTAAATAAACGTATAAAATAAACTATAACAACACCAACAACAGCAAATATATCTGGGCTTAAAAGAATGGAACTGAGTGCTCTAATTACCAGAAATAAAAAGAGAAAACAATGTCAGAACTGTAAGCATGATTTAATGCTGAAACAGCCAGTTGGAGCTCCAGATCCTGATATGGGCTCTAAAAGTTAGAGGCTGAATATGTAACATCAACATGTGAACGTTAAATGGGTTCCTAGGTGCTCAGAGTAGTGGCAGTTGGAACTGAAACTCCTGTATAAAGCTTGGTTATTCTAAGAAGGCTCCATCTGTGAAAGGGGAACTACAAAAACTCTGTTCATATTTCTTGCAATATAGCAAGATTATATGCCATCTGCCTCATCTCGATTGGGTAAAAAAAATCACATAGCAGCAATAAAAATTCCAGATTCCCACCATATGGGAGTATTGGGGCTGAATTAACACTTCCTGCAAGTTGCCCAATTTCAAAGCCCAGAAATTATTAAAATTGTCCGCTACTATTGAAAACTATAAGGCTCAGACAGAAAAGAATGGAAAAATCTCTATTTAAGGAGACTTGAGCCATCAGAACAAATGAATACTCCACAGGGGAAAACTTTTGAACATCATATAAAGTAGAGCTAATATCTCCCTCAGGAGTAAAGGGAAGGCTGCTTGTATTGCTAGAAGACAGAGATAGTGTCTCCTCTGGAGCAATGGATAGGCATGATCGTTATTCATTGTAAAAGGTTCATATTCCCCCAAGTCAATGTTCCTTTCCTGTAATGCAACCCACTGTGTTTACAGGTGTCATCATCTCTTTACTTTATCCTGTGGGAATTGGGGCTTGGAGATCCAGCGCAGAAATGTTGATACTCTGGCTACTACTGATAATGCTCTGAGGCGTAAGCAGGTCTTTGACTCTGGAGATTCGTGTCTTATACTGACATCCATGAAATTGTGGAAGGCTAGCTTGTTATCCTGCAAGTAGGGTAAAATCTCACACTGCTCTCCGTTCTTGACAATATTCTCTCCCATCTTTAAATATATTCATGAGCTGTTCTTTCTGCTTTCAGTGTCTTCTGTCATCTCGCATCCTCTGAACCTAGATTTCTAGCTAGTTAACTGTGTTCTTCAAAACCTGTGTTAGGTATGACTTCCTAGAGAAATGTTCCCTGTCACCACTTTAATTGGCTTTCTTTATGGCTCCCATAACACCCCTTATCTTAGTATAAGTTTACTGTTCTTTTTATTCCTATAAAGAAAATTGCTTTTCCCATATGTAAATTTTGTCAAATTTGCTTATTATTGTCCCCAGAACCAGGTCCATTTGGTCTAACTCATGCATCCATAAATAGATTTTTAACGAATGGGTTAATAATACTTCCCGACCCACATTAGAATGGCCCAAGGATCTCTTCAATTTTTTCCTTACGTTCACTCAAACATTTTATTAACTATGTATTACAAACAGCCAAGTAACAGAGTAAAGGAGTGGCAGATTATTTGAATAAAAACTTTAGGTCTAAAGATAAGTCCAACTTCTTGCTACAAAAAAAACTAGGTTCATTGTCACATTTATCCTGGAAAAGTATGTTAACGGTAAAGTTATTACTTTTCTACATATGGATTATGATAGGAAGTTAGCTCTCTGTCGACTTTCTATCTGAAATCTTGAGGATCCTTATTCTATTTTCTAGAAATTGTTATCTGATTAGATTACTAATCTGTAATTACTAATTACTGATCATTCCGCTAAGCAGGTACCTAAATGCCATACGCTTATTTTACTCATTAGCCATAGATTACACGTGATATATTTCTATCACATGAATTCCCTCCACGGCTCAGCAGCTAGTGTGTTACAGACTATAAATCTACCTTCACAGAAAATCCTCATGTCTCCAGGAAATATAGTGGAGTCCCGGAAGACAGCATCGCAGTCTTTCCTCACAGGTTCCCTCACATTTGCTCCTGTGTCAGTCTTACATAATGACTTAGATTTCACTGATGCTTAGCTCCATGCTACAGGCTTGTGCCTCCTACACAGGTTATTACCAATGTGCAATATTAGATTTGGGAAAAAAACTGTGTTTAATTTTCCAAGTCAAATTGAACAAAAAAAAATCTTTCCACAATGCAGATAAAACTTTTCTCTAGATTTTAACAATAAATCAATAAAAATTAAAGAAATAAAACAGAAAAAATGCTGGGTATAGAGTACAGCTTTTCCTTGAGCCCATTGCCCCGATCCTCCCCTATGGGTTCCCTTACATGTTGCCTGCTTTTTTTTTTTTTTCTCATTTTTTTTTTTTTTTTGTGAGGAAGATCAGCCCTGAGCTAACATCCATGCCAATCCTCCTCTTTTTGCTGAGGAAGACCATCCCTGAGCTAACATCTATTGCCAATCCTCTTCCTCTTTTTCCCTTTGTCTCCCCAAAGCCCCAGTAGATACTTGTATGTCATAGTTGTACATCCTTCTAGTTGCTGTATGTGGGACGCTGCCTCAGCGTGGCTGGACAAGTGTGCGTTGGTGCGCACCCGGGATCTGAACCCAGGCCGCCAGTAGCAGAGCACACGCACTTAACCACTAAGCCACAGGGCCAGCCCCATGTGTTGCCTGCTTTTAAACATAGCTGTTTTCATAGTGAGCTCTGCACCTGTATTCTTGTAAGAGTAGCCATTTTTTCCTTCTATCCAAATCTCAATTGTTCAATTTTCAACAACTCTAACTAGAACACTAATCAGAAACACATTTCATGTTTGCCAAAGCCAATCCAATTCCATTTAATGACTCTTTTTCCAGAATCAGATAAAGATTATGCCCTTGTCCTTTGTTGCAATGGCCATATGCATGCATGTGCACGCACGCACACACACACACACACGCACTTCACCAAGAATAAGCAAGACACGTGAAACACTGTGTATATATATGAACGTATATATATATATACACATATATATTTAATATATATATAGAAAAAGCATTTCTCCATAAAATATGTTGTTAGCAGAGTTTCAATTTTGCTGTGTGTACTTGGCTTTTGAAATAATCACACAGAGCAAATTTCCTCTTTAAAGGCACCACTCTATATCATTTCTTACACTGTGGTTCACTTATTTCTTCACTTCATGGTCCCTTGGGCAAAATTGAGTTGCGATCTCTACTACCCAGCTTTGCAACATCTTTTTTCTTTTCTTCCAGTTTCTGCAATTCCCATCAAGGTTTTAAAGATCAGAAGGCCAAATTGCTCAGTTGCAAGTACCATATCATTCTTTCATACCTGCTGTCTCTGCAAAAACAAGTTGCATGGTCCAGGTATATTAGATCATCTCTGCAGTGCATTCCTTCCACTCATATCTCTTTAGTCAGGGCGCATGACCTTTCCCCTGTGATAGTGGATAACTGAGCTCTCTTCCAAGTACCACACTATCTTGCCTTAAGCTTGGTGAGAAAACTTGTTATGTATAGTATTTAAATTATTTTTTTTAATTCTATTTCCTTGCAATCTTAACTAATAAAATGAATGGTTAAGGTCTTGGGTCTATGGAGTCAGAACAGCTGGCTGGAAACCTCTGTAGCTGCGATTTGGGGCAAGTTACCTTACTTGTTTCTTCCTCAATTCCGTCGTCTATAAAATGGTAACAAGAGTACCTATCTCAAAATGTTTGTATAAGGAATAAATGAGATAATGCATATGAGGGATTATAATCAGTGGCATAGGGTTAGAGTTTAGTAAAATGACTTATTATTTTATTATTTATATGATATCATGAAAATTGCACCATTCACAGATAAGCACTGCATAGACGTCTCTGATGACTCCAATGATGATTTAATGCACAGTAATCTCTAACTATGTTTACCAATCAAAGAGAGGCATATGTTGTGCATATGAGGGTTTTAAAGTACTAGCAAGAACAGATTTGGTTACTTAGAGATTTTTTTGGTGAATCATTAGTAGGATGCAGCTGTGGTTTGAAGATTTTTGTATAATATACAGTAATTAGGACTTTCTTTCATTTTCATTTACTGCAAATGAGACACACTAATTGGTGGATTTCCCTTTGTGTACCAAAAGAAAGTCTCTCAGATACTTATTGAACGCATCTAATGTGGTTTTAAAATTAAAGTAGAAAAAATAAATATTTTAACTTCAAGACAGATACCCCAAATATTTATCCTAGGGAACTAAGCCTTGCAAAATTAGGTGTCCTATCATCTTGGCAGTAGGCATTAACAAACACTTTACGTTCCACTAGAAGTCAACTCTCTTTCAATATATTAAAATTGTGTTGGGTCCTAAACTCCTTTCTCCTAAAAAGTATAATTAGCACAATAAGCCTGTTTCAAATTTGATTGAATTCCTGTTCAATTAAAATATCACACATAGAAAATTCTTTTATATATTTTTATATAAGCAGATACTTCTGACATTATGAAAACTTTAAGAAAAATATATATAATTTTCTAGTGAAAGGAAGACAGATAAATCCTATTTTTAATTTATTTATGTATATTATGAACCGAACATATCCTTATCATTGAATTAAAGAATGTCACTTGTAGATTATGATGCACAGTTGGTAGTATAAATCTATATAGTTAATAATTACCTTATTTCATTAATATAAAAACTATTTGATGTAATAAATATCCTTATCCCATTTTGTACATAAGAAAACTAAGACTTACTCAGAGTATTTGAAAGAACCAGTAAACAGTGGAGGATAAATTGAAACTCAGGTCTGTAGAACTCCAGAGTTGAAATGTCTCCACAGGCTACGATGTCCCTTTGTCACTCATGACTCGGCATGGCATAAGTAAAACTGATGGAATTTAGTTATTTTAGTTTACAAAGAAAGTTTCAAATAAAATACCTTCAATAATTTATTTTCTCTAGTAGATGTGGTTACAGAGTATTCCAAAATGTTTTGTAAATCCCCAAAACAGATTCAAGTAAACATAAATTTAGAAAGTCAAGTGAGCTTGACTTGAGCTTGCCTGGTACTTAGACACGACTGATTTCATACTAGATTTGTGTTGGAACTTGCTCACATTAGGACAAGAAATATCTGAGCTTTCTGATTTATCTGTCTCCATTTTCCAGAATGATGTATTTGGAATGAGGGACAGAGATATATAGGAAAAAGAAAAAACAGAAATGATGTGTCCTTTTATAAATACCCAAGAATTTCAGGAGTAAAGTGGATGGTAGACAGATAAGTAGAAAAAATCAAATAAATATGGAAACAAAGAAAAAGAAAATCAGACACACCTAAAACTGAGATACCTAAAACTTCCTTGTTCACAATCATAAAACTATTTTAGATTTTTATTTAGTAATAAGTTATAATTTCTATGCACCTCTGCAAGAAAAATAAATCATGACGGACTAATCCAATTTTCTTTTAATAGATTTACTATTCTGGGGAATGCCATAGTCATGACAAATACTAACATAGATTAAAACACTCAAAGCAAAACTTGTCAGAAATGGAAGGAGAAATAGAAAAATTCTAAAGCATAATGGGATATTTTTTAACATATCTCTTTCAGTATCTGATAAAAAAACAAATTAACAAAAACCAGTAAACGTATAGAGTATTTGAACAATGTGATTAATAAATAATCAGTTGACATATACAGAACACTTAACCCTCACAATATTTATTCTTTTAAGTATATACAGAGAAATTTTATTAACAATACCAAACTCTGGGCCACAAAGCAAGTTCCAGGAAATTTCAAATGACTGAAATGGTATGAATTATTTTCTCTGACCCCAAAAATATTATGTTAAAAACAAATAAGATGACTAATAAAATCCCCATATGTTTGGAAATTAAGAGATTCATGTCATCACGCATTTTAATTTTATTGAAATACTTGAATTATATTCTCATGGCATAGCTAATTGTATACACGGTTAATAGAAGCCAGTTGTAAGATAGATCTATAACTGAACCACCATATACAAATGCACATACACCCACATAGAAAAACCTGATTAAAGAACTCAAGTTATATTGCAAGCCACTCTATCATAGATTCTGCCATTTGACACAGTCTGGTTCATTATTGTGACCAACAATATAAATAAACATGGCTTTGCCAAGGTAAAGAGAACATAGTGGTTATTACTGCTTTCTTGTAGGTTTGTCAAAAGGAACATTTAATAGTCTTATTATGCATTTCAATAGGAAATAAAAATAGGATAAGCATAGGAAAGGTAAAAATAATTCTAAATAGGGAAAAATATATTAAATATTAAACAGTTGAAATATATAATGACTTCTGGTTCAACATTTTAAATTGAAAAAAAATCTTTACATCCCCTTTTTCCAGCTCCCAGTGATGTGAATATAATAATTGTTTTGTAAAACACTTGCTATGGTCTGAATGTTTTCATTCCCTTCAAAATTCATATGTTGAAATCCTAACCCCTAAAGTTGGTGGTATTTCCTTTGAGAGGTAATTAGATTATGAGAGTAGAGCCCTCATGAATGGAATTAATGCCTTATAAAAGAGATTCCATAGAACTCTCTAGGCCCTTCTACTATGTGATAATGCATCAAGAAGGCACTGGCTGTAAACCAAGAAGAGGGCCTTCACTGGAAGACAACCATGTTGGTGACTTGATCTTGGACTTCCAACATCTAGAACTGTGAGAAACAAATATTTGATGTTTACAAGCTACCCAGTCTCTGGTATTTTGTTATAATAGCCCAAATGGACTAAGACAATACTAAATCCATAATAGTACAGAAAATAAAATGAGAGTATAGCAAGGCACCTAAAAATTTAAAGAAATCTTGGAACACACTGAACAGATGTTGCATGGGTTGACATTTCAGAGCAGAGAGGCCTATAGCCTAAAATACCACAGGAAAGAAAAGTCTCACAGAATTCTCAGAGGAGAATTGTTTGAAGTAAAATTTACAATAATAGGTATAGGTCATGGAAAACAGCATAGCCGTCATTAAATCTATTAAGAAAAGCAAAGTAGTCCATTTCCTTCCCCTTTCACTAACTTACTTTATTCATAGATATACACTTAATAAAATTTGAGAATATTTCTCTGAAGAAAATAGAATATACTTCAGGAAGGAATCGATTTTAGATATCTGAGTCTCCAGAGAAGCTGAGAGGCCCTTGAGATAATCTTACGCCTTCACAGTAGACTGTGAGGCAAGAAAAAAATATAATAGTGCCCTAGAGTCACTTATTATAAATGGTTTTCTCTCCTTCAATCAAGGCACTATCTTAAATTCAGAAATACTACAGAATTTAGAAATATGCATCCAGAAGCTTAAAAGTGGTTCAAACCTGTGATTTAGAAATTCCACTTTCAAGAATCAGGTCTAAGTAAAAAAAAGCAAGAATGTGTTGTAGATTTATTTGCAAAGGTAATCATTACAATAGTGCTAGAAACAGAAAATGGATACTTTAACAATGACTTATCATGCAATTATCAAAAATAGTCTTCATGAAGAATATTCAGTAACACTGGAGAAGATGACACATGACACCAACACGTAAGAAGTAGTTCTCTCTGTGCCAAAGATTATGGGTGATATTCTTCTTTATGATTCTATATTCCTTACAAATTTTGTAAGTATAATTGATATATTACATTCTGAAAAGGATAATTTTTTTAAATTTATAAATAAAATATACTATAGTCAGTCAAAAACAGTAAATAATTAGTGTTTAAGGAGTGTTGCATCAGAGGAGAAGAGTGTTGAGACTCTCCAAGACCACTCAGTGAACACACAGAAGACTGAAGGCACGTATGTGTACCAAAATCTCAGAAAGAAGTAAGGCCAAAGAAACACGCCCATCGCTAATGATGAAAAGGGAATGATGATAGAGCACAGAGGATTTTCAGGCAGTGATGGTGATAAGCATCATTATAAATTTGTACAAACTCATAGCATGTACAGCACCAAGAGTGAACCCTAATGTAAACTATGGGTTTTGGGTGATAATGACGCTTCAACATAGGTTCATCAATTGTAACAAATGTGCTACTTTGGTGGAAGATGTTGATGACAGAGCAGGCTATGCACGTGTGGGGGCAGGGGGTATAGGCGAAATCTCTGTACCTTCCTCTCAATTTTACTATGAACGTAAAACTGCTCTAAAACTAATAAAATGTATTTTAAAAAAAAGATTGATGATACATAAATACAGGATGTCAAGGAGGGTATCACAAATAGATCAATTTAAAACATAAGGCCATTAAAATAAATCTATGTATTTCAGCCATTTTAGAAGTTTATTTTTGCATTCGTTTATTTAAAAGGTTTCTTTTACTGTTATTATATCATATAAATTCTGACCCGAGTCGTATTAATACTTTGCCGCTGCTGCAATAAGGCATATGTAACACACTGATTGCTAGATAACAGTACATGTGTCCTCGTTAGCCAACAGCATTGGGGTGTCAGTGTATTCCTAATCTAACATGACAAGCACAAAACTGGATGATAACGCAAATGTGAACCTCGTAATTGAACATACTGAATACGGGTCGTGGACACACACCTTTTGTTTAGGACAAGCCCTGGAGTCAAAAAAGACTTAGGTTCAGTAAGGGTCACTGAGAAAATAAACTTGTTAGGCTTTATATGATTTCTGCTTCAATACATATAATGATTATTTTATGAGTAACTTTAATATCTGCTGATATTACACCAGTACCAAGTTCATGACAACAGATGACAAACAAAAACTGAAATATGTGACAATTTTGCAGTACTTCACATGATGGATTAAAATACGTTATAATAAAACTCAAAGTCCAGATTTCAGAGTCAAAATGTGAATGCCCTATGTAAAATAGTATGTAGGCTTGTTTGTTTTTGAGTGTACCTGTACCAGAGTCCAACATCCCTGGTGCCCCAAATATATCTAAGCAGCTAAAGTGTCAAAAAAATCTAAATCTATAGGGCCAATTTTTCTATGCACAAATCATTTTTCTACTTAAACTCTTATATAATTCTAGCTTGAAAATAGCAATTTTACTAAAGTTATCATCACATTTTTTGTGAAACATTTGTTTAATCTGAAAATGTAATTAGCACTTCACAGAACATATGGTGTCAGTGACTGGGAGCCAACTAATTAGATAATAATTAAGATTCAAAATAAAAAAGAGAAACAAAAATTAAAAGATTTTTTCAAATGTAGAGTAAGGGCCCTGTTAACACTAAATAAATAAGTAAAAAATAAAAAACGAAAAACAGGCTATGTTTTCAGCATCAAGAGTATAATTGTAATTCAGATTCTATAAATTTAGGCAAAGTAAAGTAGAAAATGTGAAAACTATCTATGCTATTTTCAGAAAAACTAAAGTACCTTTAACAGAATTATCTTGAAGTTTGAGGCAAAAATATTAAAGGCCCATTATTTATTTATTTTTAGATAATATTCTTAGTTTTCTCTTTTGTTTTACCAAAGTTAGAGCATATTTTGATTTCAACTCGGAATTTCCCATTTCAAATTCATTTCTGGGATGCCAGCCATAGAAGGCTTCACAAACAGCACCGGGAGCTTCTTGAAGTCATCAGAAAAAATTCATACCAATCTTTAAAAAATTTTGGAGGGGCTGATTAAGGTTTTAAGGCACTGCTTATTCAACTCTATTACTAAAACATCGTCCATTATAGAATATCTCATCATACAGTACAGATGAGTTAAATATTGTTAAAAAGCAGCAGAAGTGCAGATCCCATTTATCCATGATGAATATAGGGACACACAATATTGATGAACCGGTAATTTTTCCCATTACGTTAAAATATAATCGACAAATAAAATTGCATATATTTAAAGTGTACAATGTGACGCTTTGATATACATATACATTGTGAAATGTTTATCACAATTAAGTTAATTAATACACCCATCATCTCAGAAACTGTGTATAGGTGGTGAGAATGTGTAAGAACTACTCTCTTAGCAAATTTCAAGTATACAATACATTATTATTAACTATAGTCACCATGATGTATATTAGATACCCAAAGCCTACTCTTCTTATAATTAAGAGTTTATACCCTTTGAACAACATGGCCCCATTTCCCCCACCCCACAGGCCCTCCCAACCACCATTCTACTCTGTTTCGTTGAGTTCGATCATATTTGTTCTTTTAGATTCTTCATATGAGTGAGATCATACAGTTATTTGTCTTTCTCTGTCGGGTTTATTTCATTTAACCTATTGTCCTCCAGTTTCATCCGTGTAGTCACAAATGGCAGGATTTCCTTATTTCTTATGGCTGAGGACTTTTTTATTATATATATGTATGTATTATATGTATATATATCTACATACCATGTTTTCTCTATCCATTCATATGGACACTTAGATGGACACTTAGGTTGTTTCCATATCTTAGCTATTGTGAGTAATGCTGCAATGAATATGGGAGTGCAGCTATCTCTTCAAGATACTGATTTTGTTTCCTTCCCATATATACCTGGGAGTGGGATTGCTGGATCATATGGTAGTTCTATTTATAATTTCTTGAGGAAACTACATGCTGTTTTCCATAATGGCTGTACCAATTTTCATTTCCACCAACAGTGTACAAGTGTTTCCTTTTCTCCACACTCTTGCCAACTCTTATTATATCACATTTTTTTGATACTAGCCATCCTAACAGATGTGAGATCATACCTCATTATGGTTTTGATTTGCATCTCCCTGTTGATTGGTGATGTTGAGCATCTTTTCATGCACCTGTTGGCTATTTGTATGTCTTCTTTGGAAAAATATCTATTCAGATCCTTTGCTCATTTTTAATTGGATTATTTGATTTTTGCTGTTGAGTTGTATGAGTTTGTGTATATGAATGTTTTATATATTTCAGTTATTAGCTCCTTATTAGATATATAGTTTGCAAGTATTTTCTCCCATTCCATCAATTGCCTTTTCATTTTGTGGATTTTTTCCTTTGCTGTGCAAAAACTTTTTAGTTTGATGTAGTCCCACTAGTTTATTTTTGCTTTTGTTACCTGTGCCTTTGGTATTATATCCAAGAAATCACTGCCAAGACCAAGAACAAGGAGCTTCCCTCCTGTGTTTTCTTCCAGAAATTTTACGGCTTTAAGTCTTACACTTAAGTTTTGATTCCATTTGGAGTTAATTTTTGTGAGTGGTGTTTGATAGGAGTTAGTTTCATTCTTTTGCATGTGAATATCCGTTTTTACCAGCACCACTTATTGAAGAGGCCATCCTTTCCCCATTGTGTGTTCTTGGTGCCCCTGTCAAAAGTTAGTTGACTGTTTATTTGTACGATTATTTCTGGGCTCTCTATTCTCTTTCATCGGTTTATATGTCTATTTACATGCCAGTACCATACTATTTTAATTACAGTAGCTTTGTAATATATTTTGAAATTAGGAAGTGTCATATCCCCAGCTTTGTTTTTCTTTCTCAAGATTGTTTTGACTATTTAGAGTTCTCTGAAGTTTCTTATGAATTTTAGGATTGTTTTTTCTATTTCTGTACGAGATGTCACTGGTATTTTGATAGAGCTTGCATTGACCTATAGATCACATTGGGTAGTATGGAATTTTAACGGTATAAAATCATCCAACCCATGAACACGGGATGTCTCTCCACTTATTTCTGTCTTCTTTAGTTTCTTTCATCAGTGACATAGTCTTCAGTGTACAGGTTTTTCACTTCCTTGGTTACATTTATTCCTAATTATTTTATAATTTCTGATGCTATTGTAAATTGCATTGTTCGCTTAATTTATTTCCAATAGTTTGTTGTTAGAATATAGAAATGCAACTGATTTTTGTGTGCTGATTTTGTATCCTGCAAGTTTACTGAATTCCTTCATTAGTTATAATAGTTTTTTGGTGGAGTCTGAAGGATTTTTTATATAAAAGGTTATGTCATCTGCGGAGAGAGACAAATTTACTTCTTCCTTTTCAATTCAGGTGCCTTTTATTTATTTTTTCTTAGCTAATTACTCTAGCTACGACTTCCAGAACTATGTTGGATAGAACTGGCAAGACCCTCTGTCTTGTTCCTGATCTTAGAGGAAAAGTTTTCAGCTCTTCATCACTGAGTATGATGTAAGCTGTGGGCTTTTCATATATGAGCATTATTAGATTGAGGTGCATTCTTTCTTACCTAATTTGTTGAGAGTTTTTATCATGAAAGGATGTTGAGTTTTGTCACTTTTCTGTATCTATCAAGATGATAATATGATTTTAGCCTTCATTCTGTTAATGCGGTGTATCACATTTATTGGTTTGCATATGTTGAATCATATTTGCATCTCAGCGATAAATCCTACTAGATCATGATGCGTGATTCTCTTAATGTCAGGGTCCATTCAGGAATCAGAAAGCCCATCAGTTAGTATTGTTTTTGAAGAAGAAAATTTAATGTTAAAATGGTTAATAATAATTGAATAAGTGTTAATTATTTAAATGAAAATACAAAGAACACTAAGATGTCATAGAGTTAGCAAGTGGAGGAAATAGCTTCCACTTCTAGGGCTGGGGAATAAAGGGAGAAAGCATTGGAATTATTACAACTTTGAAGTTGGAGGAGCATCACAGAGCTAATGCTAGGACAGCTGAGAAGGAGACAGAGCTCAGCTACTGACAATGTCTCTGAGTTTAGAGGAGACCTGTGGGCCTGGGGCATCGAACTCTGTAGAGAATATGTTAGCCTACTTGGGCTGGTGTCTCTGAGAGGGACATGAAATTGGTTTTAATACAAACTCAATTCAACTGTTGTGATGGGTACAAACTGCCAATGCCAGCATGAAGAAGCATTGCCAGAGTAATGTTTCCAGGAACAGGAAACAAACAGGAAGTCAACCAGAAACAAATAAGAAAAAGAAAGTACTCTCTTCCTTCCCTAGTTTTTCAGTTCCCTGTTAGCAATCCTTTTTGCAAATGCTAACAGGAAGCAGCTGCCAAAGCAGAAGGGTGGTTTGCGGAGTTTCAGTTGCAGCCTTTCAAGATGAGTATAGAAGGTTGTGTTTAGAGCTGAGAAACCATAACTTAATGGCCAATATATCATAACGATCTAAGTGACTTAATGCACAGAGGAAACAGATTAAGTTCAAGAATTTAGCATTCTTTCTGCATGCATGGAAGTATCTGTCGCTTTCCTCTGTATCAATGAAAGGAGAACACACATTGGAATTTTTGGCAGCACATGTTATATCAAGTACAGGCCAGATTGTGAAACTCAGTCACCTCATCTGCTCAAAGTCTGACACTGAATCTAAACTTTCCAGACCGAAAGGAAATAATCCAAAGATAAAATTTTGAAATGATATGAGTTCTACAGAATATCTTGAGAATAATTTAAATCAAGAGAATTATAGATTTTCCTAAGAGGTCTTTTCTGCTTGATCTCTTAGGAAAGGTCCATGCTAATCCTGACGGCTCCAGTCTGAGCTCTGTGGCGGTGGTTAGTACTATAAGTTGGCCTCACCAAGCCTACAAGTGGCTTGTTACCTTGATCAATGCCTAACATATGGAATCATTAATCACAAGCCTGAAAAAGTTCTCAGGAACAAATTTGGTCCTCCCTACTACTTTCAGGAAGGACATACATTGTATCTTCATTTTAATTAATAACACATTTAATTCTTGGAATGTTATGTAATTTGCTTAAAGTAGGGCATTAAAAAATTAAGTTCTTATTTCCTAGATCATAAAATGAAATAAAGTGTCCTTTTTTTAATGAGTTTTGGTTTTCTGTCTTTTTGTAAGACCAGGTATATATGTTACCAATTCATATTTACATCCAAGAAATATACAAAAATGCTTACTTATGCAATAGCATGCTAGAACTATCTTGTACTGGCTTCCAAGATATGATTGCTAAATTTTCAGGACATGTTAAACTCAGTAATTACTAATGGTGAAATTATTTAAACTTGGAATTAAATAAATTGTATTAAAAACAAAGGTAATAAATACTCAAAACTTTCCGTAATGAGAAAGAAACTCATTACTTTCTATTTCACTACATTTTTCAGTTCTGTATGCTCTTGAGGTATTTACACCTACTATATCTGTGTAGTAGAAATATAATGATATGCTACTGCATATCTCTTCCCAGCTCTGTTCAGTAATGTCAAATTGATAGATTGAACTCATCTATGGTAAAGAGAATTTACACCTGAAAAATTGGCAAAAACTATAAATACTACTTGATTTATTGTTTTATTGATTGTCTAGAACAAAGAGTGACAAAAAGCATTCTGTGGGTCAAATCTAGGCCACTGCCTCTTCTTGTACATTTTTTAAACACAGCCACACCCATTTATTTACATATTGTCTAGAGTTGCTTTGGAAATACAAAGATGGAGTTGAGTAGTTGTAACTCTATGATCTGCAAATCCTAAAATATTAACTCTCTGGCCCTTTACAGAAAAAGCTTACCAACTTCTGGTACAGGTTAACAGGGAGAAAACATGAACAATGCAGATTAAAGTGTGTTGTGTCTGTAGCAGTTGTATGGTCTATAGCACAAAAAATAAGGCGATAGTTTTCCAGTGTTACAGTATGAATTGAAAAAAAAATTTCCTCACTTCACTGATGGAGCAGAGAATTTTCCACATATGTAGAAAGCTGAAAGAAGTTTCAATTTAATTAACATAATTTTTATAATGGTTAAAAAATAGCTAAATAGTGGATCATATATCATATTTAAAAACAATAATTCTACTAAGGAAAGAGTCAATTGATGGGACTGCAACACCATTGTCAAATCATGGTTAAGTTGCAACCATAGCTGGCTACAGATACAGAGTATAGCAAAAATCAATGAAAGCATTCTGTGAGAATCAATGGCTATACGAAATTTACAATAAAAAGTACTGTACATTTTATTCTTATTTGTAAATTGTGTACTACATATCCCTTCCATCAGTAAAATTTATAATACACTTATGTAAGTCTATATATTTTTTTATAGACATATATTTTTTTTCCTCAGAGAGGAAACATTTACCAACACATCATTGTATGACATAAATATTTTTAAGCTTTTTTTAATTAAAAAATTGGCAAAAAATCATAAAAATAAATGTCACATATATTTAAGTAAATGTTACCCATTAATTAAACATTTATACGCAAACAATCTTCATATGGGATAATATAACTTTCAAATCAAAAAGTTAAGTGCATCTCCTTTGGGCTATCAATCATTTGAGAAATGAAACTATTCAGAAAGAACAGCAAAGAATGACTTTGAGTGTATTTAAATCCAGAGAACATTGACCTAAACAGTGACTGAAATATTTCTGACCATTGACTTGGGTTATTAAAAACAATATTTTAAGATTTGATTTAATATGGAGACATCAAATTTAAATTTTAAAAAAGATTTAGAGGAGTTATAAGAATAATTTGTCACTCAAGAGTTTGGATTCACTCCAAGAAAGGAAGACCCACAGCCTTCTGGAAACTAAGCAGAACTTAGGGAAAATGAATCATCCAAAATTTATAACAAATCTTTGCCTGTTCATTGTAAAACTAAACACCAGATAAGAAGACTCTGCTCAAATTTCTTCAAATTTCTTTAGTGGCTTCTCCTAACATTTAGAGTAAAGTCTTTATTCCTGAATATGGCCTGTGGAGCCCTGCTGACTTTGCCAGGCCTAGTTCTGTATGGTCCCCACCCTCTATCCCACCACTTCTCTGGCAGTACTGGCTTCCTTGCTGTTCCTGGAAAATATCAGATATGCCTATCTAAGGGCTTTTTCACTTGCCTTTTCCCTCCATCTAGCATAATCTTGCCCTAGATATTCTTGTGGTCATTGCTCATGTTCTTCTGCTCAAATGTTATCTCTGAGGTTTTTTTTTTCAGACCATGCCCCCTAAATACTATTATTTTCCCCTATATTTCTCTGTCCTATTTCTCTGACATATTTATTTGTTTCACATATCACAAACAGACATTATTTTGTTAACTTTTCAGTATTTTTTCCCTCTCCCATTAGAATGTAATCTCCACAAGAGCAGAGCCTTATTTATTTTTTTTTTTTTTGTGAGGACGATCAGCCCTGAGCTAATATCCATGCTAATCCTCCTCTTTTTGCTGAGGAAGACTGGCTCTGAGCTAACATCTATTGCCAATCCTCCTCCTTCCACCCCTCCCAAAGCCCCAGTAGATAGTTGTACGTCATAGTTGCACGTCCTTCTAGTTGCTGTATGTGGGACACTGCTTCAGCATGGCCGGAGAAGTGGTGCATCGGTGAGCGCCCAGGATCCGAACCTGGGCCGCCAGTAGTGGAGTTCGCCCACTTAACCGCTAAGCCACGGAGCCGGCCCAGAGCAGAGCTTTTTATGTTTTGTTTTTCACAATATTCTTCGTGTTTAACAAGTGCCTGGAAAATAATAGCTGCTCAACAAAATGTTGAAACAAATTATTGAAAAAGGAAAGAAGGAAGGAAATGTTAGGAAGGAAAGAAGTTAGGAAGGAAGGAAAGAAGGTAGAAAGGAAGAATAGAAGGACAGAAGGAGTGAAGGAAGGAAAATTTTCTTTCCTCTAATGTTATCTGCAAAATGCTTTTTAACCACAAAATACATATCATTTTGGAGGGAACCCAGACACATTCTCACCCACTCTTTCTATTCTCATTTTCACATTTTCTGTCTCTCATGCTGGGCAGCTTGTGGTAATTTGTACTCTTGAAGCAATTAAGATGTTTTAATAGTCTCTATTTTTGATGCAAAAATTAAGTTCTTGCTTAAGTTGAAGATAAAAAAACACTCTCATTTCTCTGCTAACCCTCTCTATATTAGATAAAAATAAGTACTCTAAGAATTCCATATGATACAATAAACTACTCTTTTTGGGTGCAGCCAATTATTCTTTCCTGTTAATGTTTTATGCTTTCTGTCCTGAAGGTCATAGTACTATTGAATGTAAAACACTATATTGGCAATGATTATTGCTAAGAGAATAATTCAGGGGCTTTAAATATTGAGATTTTACTACTTGAAAGCAAAAGCGTATATCCGTGGTAATCAGTGAAGCCCCACTGCTGCAGGATTCTAATACCTTGTTAACATCTGTGTTTCAGTTAATTGTCTAATGTCAGAAAGATGCCCATATCTGTGACAAATCTCAAATTAAAATAATTATCCTGGGTAGATATTCATTCTTTTACATTAGATTGGAAAATAGAAAGATGTGGACATTGATTCATTTATCCCCCAGGTTGGCTTAATGTTACATCCTTCTAAGCACAACCTGACAAATTTATATTAAGTGCCTAATATTAAGTGTTTTATTAGACACTGGAGTAGTTTCATGGTGAGTAATGTACAATAATAATAACTAACATTTATTGAGTATTTACTATATGCCATTTTCCCTTCTAAGTGCTTCATTTATATTAATTGAGTTAATCCTCAGAAAGGAAAAGAAGCTTCTCTTTGCTTATGGCCTCTTAAATTTTAAGTTACCTACCTCAAAATTCAATATTATTCACTATTCAAATTATTCTCCTGATCCTGGATATCAGAAAACACACACACACACACACACACACACACACACACACACACTTACTGCTCTCAACGTTATATATTATTGTTGTTATGCAGGAAAGACTCTCTCAATATTTTCAAGGTTATTACGGTACGATGGTATCACTAAATAGTCTTAAAATTCTGTTGTTATTACCTACATTAGCCAAGCTCTGTAAAGAAATCAAGGCTCAAAGAGGAAGGTTGGAATAATAGCAACACCTAGATAGCTCTTACAATGCTCCATCCACAGTTCTATGATCTTTACATATATTAATTCAGTCTTCACTGAATAAACTCATTTGAATCTCAAAGAAATGTATGAGCCAATCACTGTCATTATCACCTCCCTTTTAGAGGCGATGAAACTGGGACTGCAGAGAAGTAAGGTGATTTGCCCAAGGTCACACAACAAGCAAATGGCAGAGCAGATTGTTAAAGCCAGACAGTCTGAGCCCAGGATGAATTGCTTAAGAGAATTTTTTAAATGTACGTAGATAATGAGAAGCTAGAATGATAAGGCAGAGAGATAGGAGACTTTAGTGTTACACATAACTTGGTTTGAATCTCACTCAGGCACTTTCAAGCTGTGAACTACTGAGCAATTCAATTAAGCATGACAAATCTCAATGTCCTCGTATATAAAAGAGTGATAATTGAAGGTTGTGGTGTGAATTAGAAATCACATCTGATGGTTCAATATCTAATGTAAGTCAGATAGTATACTAGGGCTATTTTTACTAGCAAGTTTGCTTTTGGATACCTGAAGGCCTTTAGTATTTCCATGTTGTGTTGATGTTATTTTATTTCTCTTGGCCTTAGGCTGTGTTTACAACAGGCTCAAAATGGAGTCATTTATGGTAAGCCTCATATCACCAAACTGAGACAATTTAATTACAGTTTTGGCTTTCCCAGAAATAGAATTTTAAACCAGAAAATCACGAATGGCCTGATCAGACTTAGTTAGGTAATCTCCCCTATAAGGAAAGTAACCTTTCAATAACCAAACTGCTGTTTGCCTAGTATAGCTTCCTTTACCCTGTTCCCTTCTGCCTTTAAAGTCTCTTGCCTTGTATAGTTTCTCGGAGCTCCTTTCTTCGTGCTGGATTGGATACTGCCCAATTCATGAATCATTGAATAAAGCCAATAACATCTTTAAAATCTACTCAGTTGAATTTTTTTTTTAACATCTGTAATAAAGATTTTTTTGGTTTGAAAAGAGAAAAGTTGATAAACCTTGACTTGCTGTAGATATTCTAAGGGTAGATAAATAATTTCAGAATTATTTTTCATATTTCTCCCCAGCCTTTTTCTTTCTTTTTCAGGAATAAGAACCATACAGTGATATTCTTGGAAAATATTCTGGATAGTCATATTTTTCTATGTTAGTGATGACTGTGGCAAAAATATTTATCAGAATCTAATCACCCTATTATTTATATCTTATAACATAATAAATAATTTTCTAGTAATTAACATTATATTTTTTTTGGATTTTTCTTTAGCTAGAGGAGATTTGTATTTATAATAATATACACAGATTTTCTTCTTGACTCATCTTTAGCTATTTTTAAAAAGATGAACAACAAGTAGAGCTTTATAATAATCAGTTACAAATAAGAAACACAGAGATAGTATATTACCTACTAATATTAATAAATTTAAAAAGTGTGAAGAATTCATAGAGAATACCTTTTAATTATAGAGCAAATTTTTTTTTATTATAAAGTTTCTAAACTTTGAGAAAACTTTGTACTTTTTTCTTTTTAGGCTTTGTTTCCCAATGTGAATAATATTGAGACAGCTAATCTTAGAACTCATTTAGAAAATATTCAAATTGATGAGAAGTCACAAACAATTACTTCAACTTTTGTACAAATTTTTATTTCTGCCAACATAAAATTCCTTCTCACAAAATATTAGAAATTTACTCCAAGAAGTTTAAACAGACAAGAGGAGGAGAGAGAGAGAGGGAAAAGAGAAGAGAGAAAGGACAGAGACAAGAGAGAGAAATATTGGTTAAGCTCAATCATAGTGTTTTAAGGAGTATGCAGCTATGTAGGAACAAAGAGAAAGAGTGGGGGAGATGATGTCTGTCAAGTGTTTAATCCTAGTTAATTTAACAAGAAGCGTCTACATTTTCTGTCATCTTCTGCAGTGGTAGAAGTTCAGAACATGTTGTATATCACGTTCTCATTGCACACAATTTCCTTCATATTTGAAGACAATGCAAATGGCATATGCTCGGTGAATTTCTCAACTTGTGCAGTTAGCATGGTGTGGAATGCAGCTTTGACCGCATTGCATTCAGATTGTTTGCCTCTACTTCACATACCATGGCAGAATGAAACCAGCCAAAATATAGTAACTGTTTACTACGTCTGTCATAGTATAAAGTGGTTCTACATTGTTAAAGAAAGCACTTATTCATGATACTTGTTGAGGAAACTAGAGAAAGGTATTATAATGCAAAGCTATAATTTAACACCTCAATTCCCAATAATCCAAATACTAGAATAACATTATTTGCTATTTTTGTAAATCTCAACTCTGAACTTATGCCAGACCAGCCCCCACCCCCCCAAAATGCCTGTTACTTATTTCTGCTTGCAGACTACAAGTTCTGATATACTGTATTTGAAGATAATTAATAGATCCACTAACTACCATTAATTTGGGGAGATTATTAAGTAATTTTCTTATTGTTAATTTTCTTATTACATTCCTATATTTCCAATGGACATTTCAACCTCTATCTAAAGAACAAAATAATGTAATATATCATTTTTATTTTAACATATTTCTTCATATTTCTCTGTCTTCCTCAATAGCTTCCTTATCTCTTAAAATAAATTTTTTGGGGAAAATGGTAGTAGTAATTTCTTATCTAAATTTAATTCACACAGTGCTGTCTTCAATGACCAGCTTCATGAAAGCAGCTTGAACTACAATAACATCTTTCTGAAGATGGACAGAAAAAGCTTCTCAGCGTAAAAAGTTCAGTGCACTTGACACGTTCGTTCATACGCGTATTTAATGACAATGAAAATGTCACTTGATGTCAGAAGTTCAAGTTATCATAGAAGGCAAGTGGAATGTTTCAATATCAGTTTAGCATCACAGCATATGATTTATTATAAAAGCTCAAGAAACAAGTCAGTTTCTCTATTGTTGATGGAGGAAAAGCAAGTTTAGGATTAAAAATATGGAGCTTTCCTTTTCATCTCTGCTCAGATTCATGTCTATAGAACTTTTTGCCCTTGTCTTGCAAGCAGCCTTCTCTAGTCTATGTTTAGAGAAGCAGCTGCTCAATGTTGTGTGTCAACAGCCCCGTGAAGTAGCTATGGGCTTTCAGGAAAAAAAGATAAAATTTTTAAAAAGTAGTCTCTAAGTTTGTTTACGAGGTGAAAGCTGAACTGTTTAAAAATCAAAATTTTGAGATAGCAAAAATAAAGATTTGAGGGTGGACAGTCTCCCAAGAACTAATAATGATGTCACCTAAGCGTTTAGACATATTCACAGATTTAATATGTTGTTTGTAGCTGTCATTCTATAAAAGTTCACGCGCTGGGAAATCATGAGCTTCATGCTGGAACATGTAAATTTTCTAAGATTAAGGCAAACCTCTGGATTGTGTCTAATTCATCATTCTACCATCTGTTTAACACGGATTTCTCACTAGTTACTGGCTTGGAGTAAGCAATCTTTAAAACCTCTATTCAGTCTGAACAGTGATCTGTAAAATTTCATCCAGAGAGCCTCTGTAGGAGTCCTATAACTCAGCCAGCACCATACTTAATACAAATTCAAAGGAAAAACAAAAAACAAAAAAGATTTATATCCAACTGTGGCCAAATTGTAGCTTATTGCTTTAACTTATCCTTCTACGAATCCAAGTATTACAAAGAGAACAGCTGCATGGGCAATGCTACACTTTCCTTATTAACAGTGCTCAACTGAAACTGCCAGAAAGCAGGTTTTTATCTTAAAGGGATGCTTGACTATAGCACTGAGGTTAATTTACTTAAATTGCAAATCATGCTTATAGCACTGGATCTTAGTAGTCCGATAATAAGTAGCCTGATAATAGACCTAAATTATTGTTGATACTTCCAGAGAGTATTATCTCTAATGGTCCAAACAGTTAGGAATTTCTAAGATGCTGTAATTAAATTATTTTTATGTTTTCCTCTTTTATATTTTGCTTTGTAGTATGCACACATAAAACAACAACCTTTCACTTGTCATAAAGCCCATTATGTAAGTCTATCTGTATATGTATAGGATTACATCCTTGCTGTACATATTATATTTAGGTGCCTATATTCACTCTGAGGATGTGAACTCATATTTCTTTCTAGGTTAAATAGCATTGAAAACCAAAAAATAAATATTTACAGTAATAGAATTATGAGTATATTTGATGATAGACTTTTCGTGAGACATACGGATCTGTGAAAATCAAAGATAGTCAAAGAGGGTAGTAAAAGGCATGGAAGAATTTATTTTTGAGAAGAGACATCATTAGACAGAACTTAAATGTAGGAAAACAAAACTGAATGAGGACAATTTTGAAGTTTAGAAAATAACAAAAGAAACACATATATTGCTTAAGCAAATTCTAGTAAAATAAAAAGTGAGCAAGCCTTGGAACTTAAGAAATGAAGGTGAGGAGAATTAAATTTAATGGATCCTCTTTTACTGAAGGTAAAATATAATTCAATTCTAGAAAAGCTTTGGTAGACTCCTGTATCATCCATATATTTTGCACAATTTAGGAAAGATAGGACTACTCATAGGAGGACTTCCCTTTTAAGTTTGTTACCTCAGAAAAGACCTTTCAATCACTATGAATTCCCTGTTCCATTGTTTGATCTACCAGTTTGTCAGCCAAGGTGCCCAGGTGAATTCCGTTTACAGTGTATATGTTAGAAGGATATTCCTATTTCTATGTTAGTTAAGATTATTTTTGTTGAATGCAGAGATAGCTTAGGTAAATCAGAGAATTTCTTAGAAGGTTTCTGTTTTTTCTCCAAGGACATGTTCTACCAAGGAAAGGGTAGCAGTTCTGCCAGACTTCAATAAGCCCTGGAACAAGAGATTTGAAAGTTCTCAGTGTCCAGTTTCTTCCCCTGTGCCAAGACAATGTTGTTAGAGGTAGGATTGTTTTACATAAAATAGTGTTTTTATTTGGTAATCATCAAGATGGAGGAAAGTGTGCATTCTCTGAGAACTTTAAACGCCAAAGAGACAAAACATAAGCAATAATGATAGAATATGTTTTGCTATCACATAGGAAAACAAAGATTGAAATTATCAATGAAAGTGACAGTGTCCAGGAATGGATGCTCCTTTAAACCCTAAGCCATGGGATAAATTTCTAAGACCATTTCGTTGTCATCAACAGTACATATTACAAGTGAAAATTAACATATTACCACTTAAAAATCAGTAAGAAAACTAAGAATAACCCCCCAAACTAAATGGGCAAAGATTATGAGTAAGCTCCCTATAGAAAAGAAATATCAATGAAAGTAAATGCTCCAAATCTTTTGTGATTGAAGATATGCAAATTGAAACAAAGTGACATATCATTTTTAAATTGGAAAATTAAAATTTTTTTGATACTCCTTGTAGGTGAGGGTCTTGGGAAACCTCCACTCTAATAAAATATTTTGGATCAACTTTCTGGAGAACACTTACTCTTGGAAACCAAAATGTACTGCTAAATGTATTCTTTAGACAAAATAGAAAAATTGTCATGATACTTTAACGAGTTATAGTCTTTGTAATAGAAAAAAACTAGAAGAAACAAAATAATGGATTAGTGAAATAAATTATGATAGAATCATGTGATGGAATGTTATACAATAAAAAGGAGCGTTTGCTTTCATTAATATGGAGAAAGAACAAGAGAGGGAAAGAGATTAACTCCTTTACCCAAAAAATATTTCTATTGCATTGTGACAACACCCAATAGCTTGCTTTCTCCCTAGAAACTACACCACATCTGAAATCATTTCAAGTGCCCATTTTCTGATCATCATCCCACTACTCTTGATAGTACTCCCATGACAAATAATTAACCTCACTGGGACTTCAATTCCATTGACTCCACCTGTTTATTTTTGTTTTCATTCTCTTCTTTATCAAGTTTAGATTTCAGGGCACATAATTATACACATGCCCTTGCAAATATCCTCAACTATCCTCTCTCCCTCTCTCTCTCGTCTTTCATCTTTCTGATTTTATTCGCAGGATGAAATTCCAATCCCAGATTAAATTTTCTATGCATTCACCTTAGGGGCTGACCTTAGCTGAAATAAATCTCCCAACTAAGGACCAGTGATTTTATTTTAAATTCATTATCTCAACAACATCGAATCTACATTGATTGTCTGATAAGCTGGCTTCCCTATGATCTGATATATCTATGGTATAACCTCCTTTTTCCTCAAACTTGCAATTATGTATATTTTGCCAATATCATCTCCTCATATTTCATTAAGAAAATAGAAGCTAGCAGATGGTCTTATCCACATATTCCTAACATTATATGAAAAAAACCTACTTGTTTCTTTACTTGGTTTTTCTGCCTTCTCTCTTGTTACCATGGAATATTTTCATGTTCTTATAAATGACAAATTCTTCTCCATAAACCTGATCTCACCCATTCTTATTCTCTCAAAGATGTCCTCCTTCAGTTATCTTCTCTACCCTGACACATAGCCAATCTCTTCTTCTATACATCAATATTCTTATAAATATGCCAGCATGCTCTATTAAATCTCATCCTGGAAAAGAAGAGAAAAACTTTATCCCACGTATCTCTTGTTACTCACTCATTAATTTGACTCCCATTCCAGACAAATTTTCAAATAAATTTTCTGTATTAGCTGTCTCTACTTCTTGTCATACAGTCATTGTTTCAAAAAAACAAACTGGTTGAGTGGGCCCAGTGGCGCAAGTGGTTAAGTGCGTGTGCTCTGCTTTGACGGCCTGGGGTTCATGAGTTCGGATGCTGGGTGCGCACCGAGGCATCACTTGTCAAGCCCTGCTGTGGTGGCGCCCCATATAAAGTAGAGGAAGATGGGCACAGATATTAACTCAGGGTCAATCTTCCTCAGCAAAAAAAAAAAAAAAAAGAGGAGGCTCGGCATAGGATGGTAGCTCAGGGCTGATCCCCCTCACACACAAAAAAACAAACTGGTCTTTCTTTTTTCACTTCTTATCACTAAAATTCTTTATTCCGGGTACCCAACAACCTTCCTAGTGCTAAATATATATATAGTACCCTCAGCTTCTTAGAATTTTCTACACTATTAATATTCATGCTACTTCATTCTATTGAAAGTCTTTCTTCATTTGGAACCATACCCATCTGGTGTTTATTCTTTCGCAAAGACCTCTTATTCTTCGCCTCCATTATCAGATCTTTCCTCTATTTTTAATTCTATATATTGAAGCTTTCAAGGATTTATCCTGGCAACTCTTCTTTTTGTTTTGTCCAAAATCTTTTCCAATGAGATTACTACAAATGCGATAGCTTGGAATAGTGTTAAAAACTGGTATTTCTCAAATGCATTTTTAGCCAATATCTCTCATTTTAGTTGCATACTTTTTGGCCAGATATCCATTTGATATCTATCTCTACTTGGAAGTGTGTAGAAAATCTCAAAGGTAGTATATCCAAAACAACGCTCCTGATTCCCACAGTTGAAAATGGCACCACCAACTCTCCTGACTCAGCTCGTAAAGAGATTCTTTCCACTTGTAGTTCTTCTCACACCTCTCCTTCTTTATAAAGTTCTATTCCTTCTATCTCCAACAGATGTTTTGATTCTGACCATCTCTGTTGATTTTCACTGACATTAACTTTAACCCAAGCCACTGTTATCTATTATTCCTCCAGATTTATCTTCCTTCTTCCAAGCTATTTCACATTTCTCCAATAGATTCTTTACAGAACAATAGGGTTAATCTATTAAAATAAAAACAACAAAACAAAACAAAAACACACTACATAGCTTCTCATTAAACATGTGTTAGTGGCTTATCATTGATTAAATTCAAACTCTTTATCATGGATTATAAGACCTTGCTTGCATGATGTAGGTGAGACTTGCTCTCCGACTTCATGCAGTACCATGTCTCTCTTTACCTGCTATACTCCTGGCAGTGGGAGATTCTCTTTTCTCTGAACTTGCCAAGACCTTTTCGAATTTAGGGTGTTTGCATACTGTTTCCTCTACTGATATTCTTCTTCCTCCAGCTCTTCACAAAGTTGTCCCATTTTTCTCCTTGCAGTTTGTATCATTTAATCTGTTTTCACCTGGAAATAATATAAACTTTATTCAAACTGACCTAGAAAATAATAAGAAAATTTATTGGCTCATGTACTAGAAGTCCAGAAGGAACGCAGACTTCAGGCTATTTTAATCCAATGGCTTCAGCTCTATTTCTCTGTGATTTTCCAAGGGTTGCTTCTATGGTCTGGCTTTGATCTTAGAGAGTTTACAAATGGCTACAGCATTTCCAGGCTTCATAGCTACATACCGTAGATCATACATAAGAGAAAACTTCTTTTCTGCTGCTTTTATGTGACGATCTAGGTATTTTTAATATCCTCAGGAAAGCGACTTTATTCTCCAAAACTAGAGCTCACAATCTTTCCTGAACCAATGCCTACAGAACAGGAAATATCAGGGGCTGATTTAATTAGTCCTGTATCATCTGCCTCGTTCCTAGGTGCTGTTAGCATCCCTCAATACACGTGAGTTGTCGTTATGCAAATACAAATCAGAGCAGTTTCCAAGTGAAAGAGAGGCAGTAACTACCACATTCTCTGCAAGGACTCAGTTCAAATATCATATTTTCAAAGATACCATCTGTGATCATCCTATCTAAAACAGCTTTCTTCAGTGACTTGCTGTCCCATTATTATTGATTTCCTCCTTTACACTTATAACAATCTGTAATTACATTGCACATTATATTTTAACTTATTAATTGTCTATCTGTCCCACTGCTCTAGAAGGCCTATGATGATAAAGACTTTATATTGCTACTTTTGTTTACTCCCATAACTGCTTCAATCCCTGGCATATATTAGATGCTATGTGAGTTTCTTACTGCTGATGTAACAAATTATCACAAACTTTGTTATCTAAGGTGACACAAATTTATTATCTTATTAGTTCTGGGGGGTGAAATCCAAAATGTATTTCATTGGACTAAAATTAAGGTGTTGGCAGGGTTACATTCTTTTCTGGAGACTCTAGAAGAAAATCTTTTTTTTGCCTTTTCCAGCTTCTAGAAGCTGCCCACATTCCTTCACGCATGGCCCCCAAAATCTTCAAAGCCAAAAGTGGCAATTGAGTCTTTCTCACAATGCTATATCTCTGGTTCTGACTCTACTTCCTCCCTCTTCCACATTTAAAGGAACCCTATGATAATATAGGGTTCACCCAGACAATCTAGAATAATTTTATTATCTCATGGTCAGCTGATTAGCAATCTTTATTCCATAAGCAAACTTAATTCCCTTTTGCTAGGTGATGTAACACATTCACAGGTTCCAGGGATTAGGATATGAACATCTTTGGAGGGCCATATTCTGCCTTCTACAGATGTTAAATTAACATTTAAACTATTTAAAGAAAAAAAATGAAAAATTACTGATACGGTATGAAATAGGTGGTTTAAAACAAATTTAAAATAACAAAAAACTTGTACTCATGAATAGCCAACTCTTAGTTTGTTACTTAGAAATGTATTAAGGGAGCAAAATCACTTATAGAAAAAATATTAAATAACGACTGTGTTGCAGACAGTGCAGATTGAAATCATAAGGTGTTACCTATAATAATCGTTCAAAAAGTGAAGCATGCAGTATTAGAAAACACCTAAATTAAACAGCTAGATGAGCAAAGCATGCTACAGCGCTATCAGAAAACTAAAGAATGATAATTTTCAGAAAAAAAGACGGCCATAGTCAAATTGGTTAGATTGAAATTGTGGGTAATGTAGTATCATAGGTGCCTAAGGTGGATATTGACTTGAAGATGAAGGAGAAGCAGAGGCCCAGATGGAGGAAGAGGTGGAAGCTGAGGAGGAGAAAGAGGAGGAGAAAGGAAGAGAAGGCGAGAAAAAGAAAGAGCAGGAGACAAAGGAGAGGTCACAACAGCAGCAGTGCTAGAAGGAGGAGAAAGAGAAGTAACTGGCAGCCTGAAATCTAGAGAAAATGCATAATAATGCAAAATCCAAGGATGACTTTGATGTATGTTTATTTTATATTGAACAATGGACTGGATAAACTGATGGGAAATAGAAGAGAAATGATAAGAAAACTGTATTCTCTTCTAACACATTTAAGTGTTAGAAAAAGCTGGGGATGGTAGAGCTAATATAAATGCAGGTTAGTGGTTAAGATCCTGCAGATAACTTCAACATCAGAATTTATAGAGAGGGGATAATTGTTCGTAGGTTTAATGTAAAGGAGCTCTGAAGACAATGGCCAGTACAAGTTGAAGAAAGAAGTATACTAAGATCTAACAAATGCTGTGCTCAGAGAGAGAAAGCTAGAGCAATTCAACGGAATTCTGTGGCTCCTAAATCACAGAGAGAATAGATGATATGAGACTAGATGATATGATATGATATGATATGATATGATATGATATGAGACTCAATTTTCTGCCTTTCCCCAAATCCAATTCCATTTAGATTTATCTACATCTACACTGCGTAAGGTTTCCTTTTCCTTCCCATGTGAGAAGATTGTCCTATTTCCAGTCTCTGGTTAACCTGTTTCAATCCTACACCTCAGGGTCTTTGCCACATATTTCCTTTCTTGGGCATGTGTTAAATTGTTCTGTTTAAATGATAGATTTTCCTATCAGAATATACGCTATATCCAGGTCAAATCTCTCCCATTTTGGAGGGAAAAAAGCCAGGAGAGAACGAGATGATATATTTATAGTGCTGAAAGAGAAAATCTTCCAAATAAGAATACTTTACCCGGTAAAGCTGTTCTTAAGAAATGAAGGAGACATAAAGACTTTCTAAGACAAAAAAGCTGAGGAGCTTCATCACCACTAAACTTGCCTTACAGAACATGCTAAAGGGAGTTCTTAAAGTTTAAATATAAGATGTTAATTAGCAACATGAAAACATAAGAAAAAGTAAAACTCGCTGGTAAAGGTAAGTATACAGTCAAATTTAGAATATGTGATATGTCCATTGCTTTTAACATCAATATAAAAGTTAAAAGACAAAAGTATTAAAAATAACTATACCTAAAATAATTTGTTAATGGATATGCTATCTAAACTGTGACATCAATAACATAAAAAATGATGGGGTAGAAGTGAAAGTGTAGAATTTTGTGTGTGATGAAAGTTAAGTTATTGCCAGCTTACAATAGGCTCTTATAACTATAAGATGTTAAATGTAAGCTTCATGGTAATTACAAAGAACAAAACCTGTAGTAGAAACACAAAATATAAAGAGAAGGAAATCAAAGTATACCACTACAAAAAAATCATTAAAACACAAAAGAAGACAGCAAGAGAGAAGAAAGGAACAAAGGAACTACAAACAATCAAGAAGATGATAACAGTAAGAACTTACCAATCAATAATTACTTTAAATGTAAGTGGCTGAAATTAGCCAATCAAAAAACATAGAGTGGATGAATGGATTTAAAAAAAAAAAAAGATCAAACTGTATGCAGGCTGCAAAAGACTCACTTTAGCTTTAATGACACACATAGGCTGAAAGTAAAGGGAAGGAGAAAGTTACTGCATGCAAATAGTAACTAAAAGAGAACAGGTACTTATATCAGACAAAATAGACTTCAGGCCAAAAACTATCACAAGAGACAAAGAAAGTCATTATATAATGATAAACAGCCAGTTCATCAAGAGAACATAACAATTAAAAATATATATGCACCTGACATTAGAACACCTAAATATATAAAGCAAATATTAAGAGAACTGAAAGGAGAAATAGACAGCAATACAATAATAGTAGGAGACTTCAATACCCCACTTTCAGTAAAGGATAGATCATTCAGACAGAAAATTAATAAGGAAACAGCAGACTTTACCAACACTGTAGACCAAATGGCCCTAACATACATGCAGAACATTCCATCCAACAGCAGCAGAATACACATTCTTTTCAAGCACACATGGAACATTCTCCAGGATAGATCATATGTTAGGCTTCAAAATAAGTCTTAACAACTTTAAAAAGAATGAAATCATATCAAGCATCTTTTCTAACTACAATGATATGAAACTAGAAATCAGTAACAGGGGGAAAATTGGACAATTCCCAAATATGTAAAAATTAAACAATACACTCCTGAAAAACCGATGGGTAAAAGATGAAACCAAATGGAAATCAAAAAATATCTTGAAACAAGTGAAAATGGAAACACAACATACCAAAGCTTATGGGATGCAGCAAAAACAGTTCTAAGAGGAAAGTTTATACTGACAAATGCTTACATTAAGAAAAAGAAATATCTCAAATAAACAACCCAACTTTATACCTCAAGAAATTAGAGAATAAAAAACTAAGCCCAACGTTAGCAGAAGAGTGGAAAAAACAAAGATCAGAGCAAAAACAAATGAAAGAGACAAGAAAAATAATAGAAAAGATCAATGAAACTAAGAACTATTTTTTTGAAAAGATAAACAAAACTGACAAACCCTTAGCTAGACTAAGACTTTAGCTACGGCTTTTTTTTTTTTAAAGACTCAAATAAATAAAATTATAGACAAATTAAAGAGGAAATATTACAGCTGACAACAGGACCATATATGTGTGGTGATAGAGATCATAAGGGACTACTATGCCAACAAATTGGATAACCTAGAAGAAATGGATAAATTCCTAGAAACATACAACCTACCAAGACTTTATTATAAAAGAAATAGAAAATCTGAACAAATAATGAGTAAGGAGATTGAATCAGTGATCAAAAACTTCCCAACAAAGAAAAACCCAGAACCAGATGGTTCCCCTAGTGAATTCCACCAAATGTTTATGGAAGAATTAATGCCAATCCTTCTTAATTTCTTCCAAAAAATTGAAGATGATGGAACACTTCCAAACTCATTTTATGAGGCCAGTATTACCCTGACACCAAAGCTAGATAAGGACATTACAAGAATAGAAATTTACAGGCAATATCCCTGATGAACAAAGATGCAAAAATCCTCAAGAAAATACTAACAAACCAAATTCAACACCACATTAAAAGGATTATACACCATTATCAAGTGAGATTTACCCCTAGGATGCAACAATGGTTCAACATAACAATATACAATAGCATCTAAAGGATAAAATACTTAGGAATAAATTTAACCAATGAAATGAAAGATCTGTATACTGAAAACTATAAAACATTGTTGAAAGAAATTGAAGAAGACAAAGATAAGTGAAAACATATCTTGTGCCCATGATCTGAGATTCAATGCAATCTCTCTCAAAACTTCAGTGGCTTTTTTCAGAGAAATAGAAAAAGTGATCCTAAAATTTATATGGGATCACAAAAGACCCTGAATAGCCAAAGCAATCTTGAGCAAGAAAACAATCCTGAAAGCATAACAGTTCTTGATTTTAAATTGTGTCACAAAGCTACAATAATCAAAAGAGTACAGTACTGGCATAAAAACAGACACATAGACCAATAGACCAATGGAACAGAAAAGAGAGTCCAGAAATAAACCTACACATACATCGTCAACTAATTCTTGACAAAGACACCAGACACCAGAATACAAAATTGGGAAAGGATAATCTCTTCAATAAATGGTGCTGAGAAAACTGGATATCTATATTCAAAAGAATGTTACACCCATGCCTTACACCATAAACAAAATCAACTCAAAACGGATTAAAAACTTAAATGTAAAACCTGAAAACATAAAGCTCATAGAAGAAAACATAGGGAAAACTCTCCTTAACGTTGTCTTGGCAAAGATTTCTGGATATACACCAATTCACAGGCAACAAAAGCAAAAGTAAATAAGCAGGATTACACCAAACTAAAAAGCATCTTCACACTAAGGAAAACAATCGACAAAATGAAAAGAGGACCCACAGAGTGGGAGAAAACATTGCAATCCATATATCTGATAACAGGTTAATATCAAAAATAATAAGTTATATAAGTCTATAGCAAAAAAGAAAATAACCTGATTTAAAAATGAGCAAAGGACTTGAGTAGACATTTCTCCAAAGAAGACATACAAATAGCCAATAGGTACATGAAAAGGTGCTCAACATTTATCAGGGAAAAGCAAATCGAAACCCCAATGAGATATCTCACCTCGCACCTCATAAGATGGCTATTATCAAAAAAACAAAAGACAACAAGTGTCGGCGAGAGTATGGAGAAAAATGAACCTTGGTATACTGTTGGTGAGAATGTAAATTGGTACAGCTGCTATGGAAAACCATATGGAGGTTCCTCAAAAAATTAAAAATAGGAATACCGTAAGATCCAGAAATCCCACATCTGTATTTATCTAAAGGAATTGAAATATGGATCTTAAAGAGAAAGCTGCACTTCCACGTTCATTGCAGCACTATTCACAATAGCCAAGGTGTGGAAACAACCTAAGTGTCCATCAATGGATAAATGGGTAAAGAAAATGTGGTATGTACAGATAATGGAGTATTATTCAGCCTTGGAAAATGAAATTCTGCCATTTGTGACCACATGGATGGATCTGGTGTTAGAGGAGATCATCAAGAGGGTGTGACTGCCAGTTGACCCTCAAGCCAGACCCAAGCAATAGGAGGCTCCTCACCTCCTCCTCTGTCCTTGGAATGTATGTTCTGCCCACCATTTCCACACAAGGAGCTGTTTCAAGGATGTAGCCTTGATAGAGTAAGGTGTTGTTGGACTGAATATGTGACTGAACCTAGTTAAGGCCTCTGCATAAACTTTTAAGATTCTGACAGGTGAATGCAGAAATATACTTGTCTTGTGGCTGTCCAAGATAAGCCTCATATGTATGTTCCCTTGTTTATTAAACCCGCCACCCACCAATCTGGAGTGGTCTGCCTCTTTCTTCAGTCTCTCCTTGCCCTTTATATACAGGGGCCAATTTGCAAACCAACACCTGGAGAACATTATACTAAGTGAAATAAGCCAATCACAGAAAGACAAATACTGTATGATATAATTTACGTGAGAAATATAAAATAATGAAACTCATAGAAGCAAAGAGTAGAATGGTGGTTGGCAGGAGCTGGGGGAGGAGGAAATGGGAAAGGGTAGCCAAAGGGTACAAAATTACAGTTATGCAAGATAAATAAGTTCTGGCGATCTTTATACAGCACAGTGCCTATAGCTGGCAATACTGTTTTGTATACGTAAAATTTGCTAAGAGGGTAGGTCTTATGTTAAGTATTCTTAAATAATAATAATAAGAAGAAGAAGAAGAATAGTGGCAGGAGGAAATTTTGGGAGGTGATATATATGTCTATGGCTTTGATGGTGGTGATAGTTTCACAGGTGTATACTTATCCCCAAACTCATCAAGGTTTTATATATACTAAATATTTACAACTTTTTACATGTCAATCATGCTTCAATAAGTTGGTTTTAAAAAAAATTAACTCCAGTGACTTGCAACAATATAAAAATGTCAGTGAAACAATTAAAGCCTAAAGATCTACATGCAGCGTGATATACTTTTAAAATTAAAAGCAACTACACACACACACACTTCACAAATTTTAGGAAATGAAGCAAAGGAATGATGAACATGGAATTTAAGTCATCATTTACCTCAGGTCAGGAAATAAAATGGTTTGGATTGAGAAGCTACGTAATTAGATTAATATTATTGTCCAACTCTTAGCTTTTGTTTTGACTGATGAAACTAAAGCCATGGGATTTTGTGACACTATTAAAAATAACTAAATAACTTAGTAAATAAAAGCAGACTTTGAATGGAATGTGTTGTCATGAACCAGGATGTCATGATTATGTAATTAATCCATAAGGTCCAAAGCAGAAAAAAAGAAAGAAAACAAAAAGATCAGGCAGATATTTACAGAACAATTTCTAATTCCTGATAATTGTAGCCTTTTATGATATATATTTTTAAAACAGGTTCATTCTTCAATATGAGTGAATCAATGCCACTTATTAAAGACAATAATTAGTGCTTAATGTCATGAGTAATTGAATATTTATTTTACACAACTTACACTTTCTAAAGTAACAACTAAAACTATGTTTTCAAGAAAAATATTTTTCTTTTATGTGAAATATAAATGCTGTATTCTGTATAAAAAGAATATTGAATCAAAAAATATATTACCATGAAATAATACCATATGACTTTTTTAAACTGAATCAGTTAATGTTTACCTCTATTTTTGCTTAAAAAAGAAATTAAGACCAAAGCCTGTACTCGCTGCTCTGATCTACATATATAACTCTGAGAAAAATGCCTTTGGGAATCTTTGTACCCATTAAATAAATAAATGAAACATCTGTATGATTGTTTGAAAAGTTAACACTGTTTTTTCTAAAGAAAACATTCTATTACAAAGGCAACCTCTGAAAGAATGCATTAAAAAGTTGAATTTTTAAAATAGAGTAGGAAACCTTCAAAAGCTGTAATTAAATTTTGGGATAAGGTGATTTACTTAGAGTTAGAATCTAAGACTTCCAGGTTTAATTCTCATCATCATTCAGTGTGAAACCTAATGGAATGATAAAGATGTAATAGATCGTCAACAAATATCATAACAGTGCCTAAATTATCACTAATCTAGGTATTCCCAGAGTTCATATCCTTCTATTTTATATAGCCCAAGTTCTCACTTGGCTATATAACTGTCACATGAACAGACAGTTATAATCATACTGAATAATGACAATTGTGACATTCTTAGTGAAGCAGGAAGTTGAAAAATGCATCATATTAACAGATGAAAAAAGAGTTCTACAATGGATTTGCCATTGTTTAGGACAATATGTTGGTAAGATATATGAAGGTGGAAGAGAGGACCAGAGAATATTGACTGAAAGAAAAATGTGAACCAAAGCAGTTAGCGTAACTGCTCTGCATGAGGAATTGACGCTTAGATGTGGAACGGAAGATCACAGAAGAAATCTGTGTGTGTGTGTGTGTGTGCGCGCGCGTGTGCGCGCATGCGCAAGCAGACAGGGTGGGTGGATGTGCAAGTGAGAGGTGGGTAACACGAAAGGAAGCAAGAGCCAGTGGGTAGAAGGCATTGGCCAAATTTACTTCCCAGAGATGGTATGACCACAGATATTGCAAGAGTGGAGACATCTAATATGCAATTTTAATTTGCTACATTTCCTGTAATGTAAACTCTGATTCTCTGAACTCGCAATAAGCCTGACACTCATAATTGTAGTGACTTGAGACATAAAGGAATAAGGCAGTAAGAGGATGAGTGACTGATTTTGTATTCAGCCTTCTATTTCTTTTTTTTTAATTCTATGCTTTATAGGATGGTCAGGAAAGGACTTTTTCTTTTTTTTTGTTTTTTTTGAGGAAGGTTGGCTCTGAGCTAACATCTGTTGTCAATCTTCCTTTTTTTCTTTTCTTTTTTTTTTCTCCCCAAAGCCGCACTACATAATTGTATATCCTAGTTGTAGGTCCTTCTAGTTCTTTTATATGGGACGCTACCTCAGCATGGCTTGATGAGTGGTCAGTAGGTCTGCACCCAGGATCCGAAACGGAAACCCCTGGGCTGCCGAAGTGGAACGTGTGAACTTAACTGCTCCACCACCAGGTCGGCCCTCTATCTCTGATGCCAGTGCTGATGTAGCATCCTTTTATCTACAGGGAAAGTGAATCCTGAAGGTTCAGTTTATGACCATGACCAGGGTGAACGGTTATCCACCACTGAGCTAGAGTTGCAACAAAGCTGCAGTTTGGGAGTAATTCAGGACCTTCCATGAGCCAGCCTCCTTTACTCAAATACATTAGAGGGAAGTGAGTTTAGAAAAGGGGAAGCTGACATCTGGATTACAGTGATTTAACCACTTATTTGCAGATGGAGGATGATTTAATTATTCCAGGAATTCCTATCTGTATTGATACACAGTTAAAACAAAAAATCTTGTACTATGCCATTTAGAATGCTTTCAAACAGAGCTTTATTCAAAAAAGGCCCATCACAGTATGTTATAATCCCCATGATGTGAGCATTAAATTGGGCAACCTTAGAGAAGTAACTTTCAGGCTGCAAGTATTAGTTTTTACCGAGGGTGAGGGGTAGGCGCAAGATAAGAGGGAATGGGGAGGTGAGAGTTATATGCAGAGGGAAGTAAACTTTAAATTTTGAGATTCGGAAAACAACCAAAGATGAGAAGGCTTTTGAGTCGTGTTCTTCTACATGGAATAGTCCATCTGTCAGATGAATTTTTTTTAGTCGCTTAAAGGCCAGCATGTTTATGAACACCATCGCCTTCCCGAAATGCCCCATCTGCAGTAATACTGGGCAACTTGCCAAGGGCATTCACAGGCAGAGGGCATCTGAAGATATTTGTATTCCAAAGTAGCACACAGAAAATCACGTCATCTCAAATTCTGACTAATATACAGATATAAGCAGCAACCCTTAAGATAAGAAAGATAACTATACTGTTGCTGAGTTCTGAGCAAGTAAATCAGAAAATGTCTGCGTGTTAAGAATGATGGGAAAAGAAAGGAAAAACCCTAGCATAATTAGGTTATCAAATGCAATAGCGGAAAATACCAGATTAGAATGAAGTGTAGGAGTGTAAGACAGTATCTAAGATAATGAGCATAGAAGCTTTAGTCAAAATAGATGAACTAATTTTTCTACTGCTATACAGAAGTATCACCTTATGTTCATTAAGAGACTCCAAGGGTTAGCATTAGGCTCACATTGTGGTATTACCTGTACATTATTTGTGCATTTATGAACATGAATTTATTGTCTTTATACATTGTCCAATCAAAGGATACCTTTAGGTATTTTTAAGAATAGCTTTGTTAAATGGGTAGAATAAACTGATTCTGAGATCTCTTCCTCAAATAAGCAGAATACTGTCTGTACAAGGAATATTGTAATTTGATGTCATGCTTTTTACGTAGACAACAGTACTGGCAAGGTGTGAAGAGAAAAAGCATAAAAGCATGAGACATTGTTTTCAATTTCTATATTTATTCTTCTTGTGGATAAAAATGCTATTTTGGAGTTTTTTATGCATTCTAGAGACTACTGTTCACCAGACTTTGTGCTATTCTGACTGTACCAAGGAATATGGAGACAAAGAAGAGGGATCTTTAACAGTATTGATTAAAGAAGGCTTCTTTATGGAGGTGACAAGATAAATCTTCCTGAAAAACAATAGTAAACTGGGCAAAGAAAGCATGGTTGTCACTTTCAATGGCACTATGCTGGGATGTCACATTGGTGACCCCTAATAAACCAGGCCCTCCTTTATTCACACCCTAGTGTAGTCCTGCCCACGTTGATCTGAGCTTAGCTACACGGCTTCTAACTATGGCCAAGGAGATTTTAAGAATGTAATGTCAGCAGAGGCTTATGGTGCCCTGTTTTGGACTGAATGTTTGTGTCCCTGCTGAAATTCGTATGTTGAAACCTTAAACCCCAATGTGACTGTATTTGGAAATATGGCCTTTAATGAAAGCAACTAAGATTAAATGAGGTCATAGGGTGGGGCAGTGATCTGATAGGATTAGTGTCCTTATAAGAAGAGACACCAGCGAGGTCACTCCCTCTCTGCATATAAGCACCAAGGGAAGGCCATGTGAGGATATAGAGAGAATGAGACTGTCTGCAAACTGGGCAGACAGACCTCAGCAGAAACTGGGTTGGTTTGAACTTGGATCTTGGACTTCTAGCCTCCAGAGCTGTAAGAAATAAATTTCTGTTGTTTAAGCCACCCAGTCTGTGGTATTTTATTATGGCAGTCCCAGCGGACTAAGGTATGCACTTTCACATGATTTGGAATGTGAAATCTGGTACCCAGCCAGAGTATTATGGAAGTCCAGACTATTCTGTATAGAAAGGCTTCATGGAGAAAACCTGGAGTGTGAGACACCATATGAAGAGAGAGGACTTGCAAAAGAAAATCGCGAATCCAACTCCTCTCTCCCCCATTCACGTGCAGCCATACGCGTGACCCCAGCTGACACAACATGGAGCAAAGGGAGCATCACATTTACACAAAAGTGTAACAAATATTAAATCTGTGTTGTTTTAAACCACTAAGTTTTGCGATGTTTGGTTTTGCAGCAATTGTTAACTGAATGGCTTGAAAAGGATGCTGTATTTGGGAATAAGCTAACAGTTCCATAGTGGTGAAAAAATAAGGTATAAGGTAAGAAAGAGATGTAGTTCATTAGGGATACTGTCAAAAGAGAATTTACAATAAAATTAATAGAATATTTAGTATAATAATGTGTCCTTGATTATTAAACAAATAAATACAATTTCTATCTGAATAGATACACGAATAGATAATCACTATGTTAGAATACAATGATAAACCAGATATACATAGCCTCTGGTTTTCAGGGAAGCTTGAAGGAAATTTGGTTTAAAAGATGTGACTCCAGACCTTCCTTCTTTCCCCCTATGTAGAAAGCTAGACAGAGAGTCTTTCCCACCCTAATAGGAAAAAATTGGATAACCTACATTATCATAACTTTTATATAATCCATCAGAGACCGAGAGTCACAAGGCAACCTAGTAGTATGAAATCTTAAGGAAAGACAGGCATCTCAGAGGGGAGACAGGTACGAGCACTGGCTCACTTGTGGCAACAGGACATCGGGGCCCCCGTACAAGCAGGAAGGAAGAATTCAGCTACAAAGCTTAACAAATTACTAAAGGCCAAGTGTGGCTTGTGTGTGTGTATAAACTCCCAGGGGCTGCCCACACAAGGTGAGTACACACACAGACACACACCCCCCCCAAGAGGCTCCTCTCTGGACTGCCCTGGTGCCTCTGAAGAAGCCCATGCGGTTTCCTCTATATTACTTTACCTTATTTTGATAAATGCGAACAGAACCTTTAGTAAGTAAGTGGGTTCCTAAATTCAATTTCTAAATTTATAAAGCTGAAGTTTCATACAATGATGATCTCATCTATTAGGTGTCTCTATTTTTTCCCAGTAAGGTGTGTTATACTGAGTAATAAATTGAACACATAAGCATATATGGCTCATCCTGTCTGAAGACTAGAACACAACTTTCTGCAAGTGGTCCAGAATATGGCACCAGCCCAAATACTTTGGTTTGAGATGGAGAGCTGCAGTATCTATTTCAACTGCATCAAATCTCCTAGGGTGCTCTTCAGGTATAAATGGGCACCAGCAACAGAACAGTGGTTCGGCAGTGCAAAGTTGGGATATACAATGGTTGTGGTAGAATTTTGATTCTTTGCTATTGTGGATTTTTGCATATCCAATTCATGAGCTGGGGCATTCCTGTATAGAACAGTTTATGGCTGACCAAACTAAGTGTAGTGTTGCTTCGATATCCCATGCATGGCTCCAATGTTTTAATACAGGCTTTTATGCTCATTAGCAGATGCAGGTTCTAGATTCTAGGATTCTCCTATAGATTCTAGGAGTTCTGAAAACAAAAAGCAAATGATTCCTGACATGTAATGGCTAAGTAATAAAATACTTTTTAATATCAAAGTAAAGTATCTTTGCCTTTAAAAGTTTAGAATATAATCTATGACTAATATAAAGTGTACTATTTTTATTTAATATTTTCTATTTTTCTTTTGCTATACTTGAATTTTGATTAAAGATTACGAAGCATGTCCTTGTAATTGTACAACCTAACCAACACCCAACACCGGCCCACCTGTACTATATTTCCTTAGGAGTTTCATTCATTTTCAGATTCAAGTCACGTACAAGCTGACACCACCAGGCTTGATATACTATATAAATAAAGTGTTATCAAATAGTAGCTGAAAAATAAGAAGGGGCATTATGTAAAGCGATAGTAAAGATTGGTTGTGGAATTGCCCCTGCCGTTCACTAATGAAATTGTCACACAAAATTCTAGGACAATAATTTGTGTTCACAGCTTGAATCTGAAATGCATAAATTTAAAATATAAAGCAAGTATAAGATCTTTATGTTATAATTTCTTGGCTTCAGGAATTTTATCTTGGTCTCTACAGAAGACTTTTAGTTAATTGTTTTATTTAGATGTTCAAGTCTATAACACATTTATTCATAAAAGGTATCTCAATTTTGTTAAGGCAAAGATTCAAGTCACCATTGTTTTCTTTATCTCGTGTTTTGAGGAGAGGATTCATGGCATATGATTCTGATTTGGAATTATTTGAATGTTAGATGGTAAATGAGCCATAAATCTCTTCATTGTAGGAATCGTATTGGAATGATTATCTATATTTGTTTTGAATTTCCAGTTCAGATCCTCAAATTTGAGCCAAAACTATAAAATGAGCAGCTGGTAAACAATTCTTGTATCTCTGATGATTATATGATGATTATATAATATATTTGAGAAATAATAGAATAAATGACCAAAAAATATAGATACTGATTCTCTCAAAACACAAATTATGTTGAAGCAGTAAGTCAATGCATTTAAGAAGCTTTGCAGTAGCCAATTCACTAAATTACCATTTATCACCTGAAAAAGTACAAGTTTACAATAAGAAAACCTAGGTTTGAATCCTGGCTCAGCAATTTGTTATTGTTTGCTCAGGATGAAGTGAACTTTATAAATTTCAATTTCCTCATCTACAATAGGGTGTTTTAAAGATGAAATGAAGCAAAACAAGTAAAGTACTTTGCCCATTCCACTGTTTCTAGAGTTATAGAAGATTTCCCTCTACAACTCTGGCCATCTATACTTAACTACTACCCAGGGAGTTACCTGATTGGTAAAAGACAAACATTGATCAAAAAAAGTCCTCAACTGGGTGTTGCTAATCTATCAAATATCCCAAATCTGTCATATTAATTCTCTTGTCTTTCCCTGTAAACTTCAACCTTCCCTCAGGTGGCAGGTTGGGAATAATCGAGCTTATTCTCACATCTTAGCCACAACACTTACCTTCATCTTTATTACTACAAAAGGTGATATTACATTTCCTGTATGATCTCTCTTTTGTTTTCTGTCTCAATTAGTTTAAAACCACATTTGATTGGAGGGAAATTGATTATTGGGTCCCATCAGAACGCAATAATTATTACCTGTCTCAAATTATTACGGCGTAATTTGGAAGGAAAAGGGATAATCCATGTAAGAGCTTGGAACGAGGCATGACACATATTAAATGTCATTTATTATGACTCCTAATATTTTTCAAAAAATCCAAACATTCTCAAGAACTAATTGAAATACAAAGAAAAATCAAAAGAGTTTTATGGCTGCTGTATATCATTTTAACTAATCACACATTACGTAGTACAAATGGTTTTCCAAATCAGAGCATGCGTTAGAATGCATTCCAACACACTTTGTTCTTGAAAAAGATTATAGATGTGTAAATATCACATCCTCTCAAAATTATCTCAATCAGTCGCACTAAAATATCTAGAAAATATCTTAGTGGAACAAATACTTCAGAATAGGATTGGAGATACATATGATTTCGATAATAAAATTAATGTAGTTACATTTTTAGTGCTTGAACAAATAAGTAGATTTTAATAACATATTTTACTGTCTTTTGAAGAACATGCAAATATTCTAATAATCATTTTGATCCCTACCTCATCTATTAAGAATTCTAGTATCTTAGGTTATTATGACATATTAGGACATGGGCATAAGCATTTAGATATTAATTACACAAGAAAAAGCAGGTTATGTTGGAACAATTTTACAACTCTTTTCACCATAAAGCTAGACCTCAATTATAACCCTCTGATAACTGTAGACCATGATTCAAGAATGAATGTTATATAAATTATGCTAGATCTTGAATGTGTCCTAAATCAATAGAATATATTAGAACATATTAGCAAAATCCTTCATATCTGATCTAAGATCACAGAATGTGTAATACTATGTATACCCTTTGAAGCAACTGCACATCAGTGAACTTGCATTTTCATTATACAAATTCTTCAGGTAATGTTAAATATGATTATTGGTCTATGACAGAAGAATAGGGACTTGGAGAAGTAAAGAAATCCTCCTAAATTGATGAAGGATTAATGGTAAGATTTTGACTCTGTTCCATTGCCATTAGATCTAGATATCCCAACAATTTTCTCTTTTTAGCACATAGAGAAAATGATATTTTTTCGTACAAAACACTGAGGTAAAAAGACCAAGGTGTTCCCAAGCCAGAAGCTACCAACACTGGGCCACCTGCTATCCCAGCCCAGCTCTCCCAAATGGTGAGGATCTCAATAACCAGCCTTAGTAATAAAGTAGTGCAATATTTAAACAACCACTAGAAAACTTTGATGGTATTTTGCATGTTTAGATTTCCTGGTGATGTTAAGAATATTATTAATTATGCATTGTTATTTACTAATTTTAGTTCTTTATTATAGAGTATGTATAAATCATGTTCAGGCACAGTAAGAACCCTTTAAATCACTTTATAGTATGCCTTAATTAATAAACAAACTAGTAATATTAAAAAGCAAACACTTTTTCACCAACCATTCAAATTTGTGAACATGAGTGCAAGAATGCATTTTGAATCACCACTGTCATTTGTTTTTACTTTAATTGAAATGTTTAATCAGAATTTAGAATTTTAAGGGATATCAAATAGCATTTTGTGATCTGTTAGATCAAACAGTTTAATAATATTGCTTATTGAATTATTCCTGATTTTTCAGGTACACATAACACTAGAAAGACTGAACAGAAAGAGAGTAATTAAACATGTAGTTGTATGTGACATGATATATATTTAAAAGCGGAAAAATATAGACTATGCTTCCTCACTTCAGATGTATTATTGCCCTGAGACAGACTTTTGTAAATTATTCTACATTAAAACACATAAATCCTATATTTGACTCTCTGAACTTCCACGGAAAAAAAATAGTGCAAAAAAAGTTATTTCAGACCAAATGTTTTGTAAGATGTTGGGTTATTGGCTATACCACTAAGGAATGCTAATTGATGGCAGAAATACTAGCTCTAAAGGAAAGATTTTCACAATAAATGAATGTTCTCTGCTGATATTTAAGCAAGTAATATTTTTATTTTAAAACATATACCCAAAGAAAAGAATTACATAAAATTTTACTATCATTTCATTGAATTTTTACTAAATTAATAGGAGCATATAATATATATTTTACCTTTTATAAACCCATTCAAATCCATCATGCTTTAAAACAATTTCATTTAAAGAACATTACAGCAGCCATTACTCTAATTACACATTCAAAGAAGAGACTAGGTCTTTATGTTTAAGAAAGACAAATATAAAAACTAGAATATAGAAATAGCCAGAATGTCCTTTTAAGTATATTGTATATACTTAGTCATTTATTGATGAAATTACTAATTTTAGGAATACACCAATGGAAATGTATGTATTCAACTCCATGCTTGTTCTTAGAATAAAAGGCTTGCTTACAGCCATGTCTAACTAGAAAATTTAAAAGTCTTGATTGATTCAATTTGCTGTAATTTGTTAAACTAGTCACAAAGAGTAGTGGACCCAGAAATTATAAGACATAATGGTTTGAGTTGTGCCTTTATAGATAAGTCAAAATGATTTGGATTTAATTGAATTAGAAAATTCTTCTTAGAGAAGATCAATGTAAATCTACAGTATCTATGAGAAAGAGTTAATGTTCTGTTTGCCTAGCAAACCAGATTTGGTCTGTAATCTTTGGTTAATAGCTTCAATATATTTTTCATTATGTTCTACATGCTGCGTGTCTATTTTTCTAAACATATCTGAGGAAAGCTATTAAATCATAACATTTAGCAAATATTCACATTTGTATAACAAAATTGTATCATTCATTTTTGTACCATAATGGCATTACATCTTATTGTGAATCATTTTATGAAGAGGAAAGATTTTATGAATCTCTGAAGAAAAATTAAAGCACCTATTATCTACATTCCTAGATTTTATTATACAAGATGCGCAATCTTAAAAAAATCCTTAATACTTTAAATCAAAATATTTTTTTTGAAAGACAAGAATTCAGGTATTAGAGGAATCATAAATATAAGCCCAATCTGTATACTTAGAGAATGAAGAGATTTCCCAAAGCTATCATATTTTATAGAAATATTACTTTTACCAAGTAAAACAGAAGGAACAGTTGTCTCCTGACAGTTATGTTCACATGGCTCTAGTCAGCAGGAATGTTATGAGTCCCTGAAGTCCATGCAAATCATCAAAACACGTTCTCATTGAAAAGAGAGTGATCAGGGAACTATTTTTTAAAATAATTCATGTCCTTATGGGAAGACATAATGAGTTAGAAATTTTTGCAATCTAGCTTATGTTTATTTTTCTTTTACTTTCACTTTAAGTCGAAGATGAATTTGGTTTATTCTGTCACTCAATGAATATAAATTCTGTAAAGATGCCCACCAAGCACGCTATAATATTTCAGGTGGAACTTTATTACAGGAAGCTGATGTACCTATGCACAGAACTGCAATCAAAGGCCTAGGTGGTTTCTTTTCTCTTACAAATCTCTCCTCGTCCATCTTGTGTTGGCTTCATCCTCAAGCTGGTAGTAAGACGGCTTTAGCAAAACAAGGCCTTATCACACTGAGATGAAGAAGTAAGACCACGTCTTCCTGGGAAATTTGATAGGATCAAGAAAGCTTCCCATCAAATTTCCCCTCATGTTTCATTGTCCAGAATGGACTGTGTCCATTTCTGAAATGATCCCTGGCAAGGTAAGTGGGATTACCCTTAGGCCTGATATGACAGTGACTGGGTTTTCAGATTCTTCTCTAATACAAGGTTGCTAGGGGGAGAATTGTAGACATGAACAGTTTAGGCTCTATAAGAAAAGGGAAAGGAAAGATGCTAAGTAGGCAACTAACAGTTTCTATCATATAAGCTATACTAAAGAGAGAATAAAAATATTTACGTACACTAAATGCTATAAAGCATAATGACATGTCTCCAAATGTATGTTACAATGCTGTTCATTAAAACCATTGTCAATCACTTACCACAAATGACTTAAGATCTAAATACTTGTGATAAAGTCTTCATACGGACCAAGGACATCAGCCATGTAGACAGGGTTCACAGGGATTATCCTTCTGGTACTCTTAATTTTTTCAGTGCATTAGTCAAATAAAATTAATATTTATTTTCCAAAAATATTATCCAAATAATTATTTATGCCAATCATTCAACAGGCACTGATTGAGCATTCTTTAAAGTATGCACGTGCTATTAGGGGATTAAAAACAAGGTATTTACTGTCGTTGAGCTTATAGACTAACAATTGGCAGCAGATGTCACTTAATAAGCTGATAGGAATATTTTGAAACTAAGTGGGAAAATTTAGATTTGATGTAAGATGCAATGTGAATCGTCGAATAATCTTTAGCAGAATATTGAAAATTGATAAACAAGTCTAAAAGTAAGGATCAAGTAGTTTAAACAAATTATACAAATACATGGGTAAGTTCTATAAGCAATTACATAGTGTGGTGCACTAAAAAAAGTACAGAACCTTTAAAAAGATGGACATTCATTTTACCCTAGTCACTAATTAGCTGTGTTTCTTCTTGTTTTTTTTACAAGTAATATTTCCATCTTCACTGTCCCTCTGTCTGCTCTGCTTTACTATCATTTGTCTTATTCTTAAGCATGCTTTCTCCATGTATCAGTGGAGGTAGCTGTGGTGGTTTAGGATTTTGTAACCCTTACCACCAGCGTTTGCTCCTAAGAGAAGAAAGATTGTCTCTGTCCTCCAGCATCCACACCAACCTATAAAAGTGATTTTTATTGGCTAAACTATATTCTCACAGCTGTAACAAAGAAGGTGAGACAAGTTGCCATGTGGAAGGGAAGACTGTTTTCAAAAGGAAAGGATATTAAGCTAATGAAAGTAGATGTCTATTATGCAATATTTGGAAAAAAGAACAAACACATTTATTCAATGGTAAAAGAGATGGAACTGCCCTGAACGTTAAGGTTTACATCGTTGTGGGAATGGCAACAATAGAGGTTTTACTAACAAAAACTGTAACATGTGTTATTCTTTCTTTATAACCCTAAAGCATTAATTAAGTGGCTGGTAAATGGCCAAAAATAGGACTTGAGTGAATGAGTAAGTTTATAGATGAGTGAAATAAAGGTAAACTTGAAGAACTCACTGGAATACTGGCTGTTTGTTAAGCCTTATGTTGGCAAAATTCTTAAATGCAAGAAATAAAATGGCATAGTCTTTAGTTTCAAGGATTTGAACCCTATTGGGGGAGATATTATATATATGCATATAGTTATGATAAAATCTCATAGATGATGATTACCATATGAAACATGCCAGCAAAGTAGTCATGTGCCTTATAAGGATGTTTCAGTCAACAATGGAGATGTGTATGACAGGGGTCTCATAAGATTAGCACTATATAGCCTAGGTGTGTAGTAGGCTATACCATCTAGGTTCGTGTTAGGTACACTCTATGAAGTTTGCACAATGAAAAAAATGCCTAACAATGCATTTCTCAGAATGTATCTCCATTGTTAAGCAAAGCATGACTATGCTCTAGAGGTAGAGGGAAAGGTAAGATGATTAATTTCAGGTGGTCTGGAAGAGTTGAAAAAGAATCAGGGATAGTTTTTTAAACGGAATTATATTTAGCTTGGGTTTTGATGATGAATAGGACATTCATTAAGTGTTGGTGAAGAGATGGTATTCAAGAATGGAATATATTCCACATGTGACTTAATATGGTTTAAAGCAATCAACAAATAATAGCATTCTTTCATGTAACAACATTATTGAGTCCTTACAATGTTACCTACACAGTTCTTAGAACCAAGATTATAGGGATGAATCAAACATTTCTCATTTCACTTATGTTTTAGCAAAGAGGGTCAAACAAATAGAGGAAGAATTAGGTAAGAGAAAAAATACATATCAAGAAATATACAAACATTATAACTTTTGTTTAACTATTATCCTCCACAGTGTAAGATTAAGATTAAAACTGGGGCCAGCCCGGTGGCACAAGCGGTTAAGTGCGCGCGCTCCGCTGTGGCAGCCTGGGGTTCGCCGGTTCGGATCCCGGGCATGCACCAACGCACCTTTTGGCAAGCCACGCTGTGACGGCGTCCCATATAAAGTGGAGGAAGATGGGCACGGATGTTAGCCCAGGGCTAGTCTTCCTCAGCAAAAAAAAAAAAAAAAAAAGAGGAGGATTGGCAGATGTTAGCTCAGGGCTGATATCCTCACAAAAAAAAAAAAAAAGAAAATTAAGATTAAAATTGTTTTCCTTGCAGTATGGGTAACCAGTGCCATAAGCAACATGAGCAATATAATAGCACTTTATGACCAGAGACTCAATGTGACTGTGATAATATACGTCCTGGAGCAAATCAAACTGGCCAAAGAAATTTAACTTGACAATTCATCTTCCCTCTATAAATTACAATATTAAAAATCATGCCAGGAGAATTTGCAGAAAGGGTTCTTAATTTATGGATGTTACCCTTATACATTTTTATTATATGCATTATTGTCAATAAATACCACTTGAGATTTCAAATAAATGATGTCGTCAAACTAAATACACCATGTGAGGTTCTGCAGTGGGCTGATAATATGAACAGTTATTTACAATGGCTATACCAGTTTAGGAAAACTAGATGTAAATTGTTGAAAGCCGTATCTATAGTTAAATTTGTTCTATTAATATAACACATCATATTGACTTTAACCATTTATACATTATATATTGTTTATACATTATTATATATTATTTATACATTTATAATTTTATTTATACATTTAAAACTGGATGATGTGAAATATTTTAACGAGAAAGCCATCCATTAATTAAGCTATTTAATGAAAAAGTAGCAAAGAAAAATATTTTGTTATTTTTTGAAACAGAAATTACAATATTGCAATGTCAAATTAAGTTTTCCTCTTTACTTGGAAAGTAGCTTATTGGGATTTAACAGTGCTTGGAATATTGGCTTAAATAAAGACATGTTTTATTCACAATCAAGGTGTTGTGCATTTAGTATGAACTATTATAATAACATAGAACATTTTGGTGAGAAATGTAATAAATCAACTTATCCACTTTATTTTAAAATTTTTAAATAAATACTTTAAAAAGAAATCTCAGAATAGTTATAATCTTCTTAGTTGTTTTTTTCCTCAACATTGTTGTTGTCCTGAGTGTGCTCAAACAAACACAGGGCAACATTTATCAGAAACCAGCTGGGCTCCCTAGGAACTGCTCCACAGTGGCTTAGAGGAAACTCTCCTGGTGTTAATTGGCAGTTTGTTTTTCCTTGGACCACTGTGGCTAATTGATGTCCCTGGAGCTGTAAGCAGGGGGAAATGAGGGAGAAACAATCCACTTCCCCACTCTGATTCCTTAATTCTAGAAAATTGCTGAAACAAACAAATAAAAAATATATATAACCTCTAAACTTCATTGCCCTTTATTCCCACTCAATTTTATATTCACTTCAGTAATATGGATTCTGCTCACAGAGCTTTACACCCAGTGAAAGCTATTTCCGAACAAATATTTTTCTCTTTTAGAAAGATGACATTGACGTCCTGCTATAATAGCCTGGGATAATTAATATTCTACTCTGAAATAGAGACATTGTTACATTAAGGAAACCAATATGTACTTATTCATTGTCAAGGTTACAGCTATTATTTTAAAAGGAATACAGCTTTAGTCTAAATTCCCATATATATTGAAATAATCCACTGCATATTTATCTTTTGACTCAGAAGATTAACTTGATCTTCTATGACATCCTCCTCACTCCCATTCCATCTTGGTCTAAACAGTTACTTTAAAAATATCTTCTATAGAAAACATTGATTGATTCATGTTTTAGCTAATACTTTAGCATTTCTTCTGGAAATACTGTCTTTGTTGTAACAGGGTGGTTTTGTTTCTGCTTTAAGGGAAAAAAATTCCAGGTTAAATGTAATATGATTAATTGGAGACATGGGAGTACGTGAATTTTTTTTTTTTTGCCGTTTTAGATCTATTCCCTACTCTTCTCCACCCTGTCGAGAGCGTGGAATAGCTGGTCCACCTGTGTGGGCAATCTTGCCCACTAGCTTCTCATTGCATTTGACTAGTGATGAGCACTAGCAAGATACCAGGAGAGGTGAGACTGAAATTGGGCTATTTAGTCCCTTGGCTCTTTCTCTGTACTGTTGTGAAAGGTGGCTTTTTCATATCACCCAAAGCCAGAGCTTCTACCACTTGGCTCTCTCGTTTTTCTGGTGTGGTAAGTGATCCCTCCTCTCACTCCTTCAGTCATAAGAGGGCCAATGATGCACCATTTATCCTAGCCCCATGGCCTGCACAATCTTTCTAGAGTTCCTTCATACCTTTATTAAACAGAGCCATTATTAATTTTTCAAATTAATTTGTGTGCACCATTTTTTTGTAAGACACTGAATGATACAGGGAACTTTTTTTCTGCCACACTTTTCTTATTCTTCTGATTAACTGTTGTGATTTCATAAATATATATTAGAATTTATTAGAAGATAACATGTATTGCAATAATGTGTGTACTTGCCTTCCATTGTATTAGATTGTAAGTATTTTGACAGCAAAGATCTTGTCTAATTCATTTTACCCTCTATAGAACACTTAGCACATGGACTTGCATTGTAGGAATTCAAGTCATATTTTCTAATGGTTGAATTATTTATGGGTGAAATAATTTGAGTGAATTTATTTATTTCTTCTTTTCATTCAAGGGAAACAAAGTTCTCTTAAATATATATGCTTCCTTTTCTCTGCAAAGTAAATTTTATTGAATGAATAAGTAATTCATTATAAAAGAAAATAACTCATTCCTTTGTAGTTCGAGTAATATGGCATTACAAGGTTTCTAAGTGGAAGATGTAGAATGTAAAGAGCTTAGTTTTTGTTCTTCCTTTACAAATTTTTAATCAAGAGCAAACTGGTCCTTAAAACCTCATATATAAATTGAGAATACAAATATTTAGGAAGAAATAGTTTATACAGATTATTTAAACACATGCATGCATTTATTCCTACATGTGTTTTCTCTATATGTATAGGAAGATTTTTGCACAATGCTTGACAAATATTAAAAGCTCAAAAAAGAGTAGTTATTAGATGAGCCTTCCCTTAAACCAAATATTTGCACTACTATTCTTATTGACCCTAGATATATTAAATGTCTTGAATAAATACAATTTCTCCCTACACTGTGTCTAATTCATTTTCTTAAACTTGTATTATAGCCTGTAACTGTGACTAACAGTGCATCCATTCTCCACAATCGTATTTTAGTTTTGTCATTTTATTCTATTTTATTTTAGACCATATTTATTGAATGATGATTGACATGTAAAAAGCTGTACATATTTAATGTATGCAACTCAATGAGTTCGAAAACTAACTTTCGTTTGAACTTCAGGAAATCCACAGTCTGCAATGAAGTATTAATCAACACTTTCTCATTTATTATTTCATATATACTTTTTATTTACTTATCCATTTAGCCTGTACATAAAATTGTAAATTCCTCTTAATCTCAATGAAGTGACTAAAACACACACACAAAGACTAACATCATGCAACCTCTAAAGATGTGTAGCTACTCTCAGGAATTTGTTCTTTAGCCATTTTACTTCTCACAATATTTTGTATTTCATCTAATCTACTTCCAATTTACTGCCTTGCATGTTAATAACAACCATATCAACAACTTCAGCCCCATCAATCTCCTGAGCTTCAGAATGGTTCCACTATTTGTGGCACAATAAAAACAGCAGTCCAAGATATTAAGCTTCATTCTCAAAACACATTGTTTTCATTTCTTGAATTTTCTATGTCTATGCTGTTTCCAGCTTTAAATATTGGCATCACCATCTGTCAATTTCTCTGTTATTCAACCTAAATTTTTCTTTTTTTTTTTTTGTGAGGAGGACTAGCCCTGAGCTAACATCTGATGCCAAACCTCCCCTTTTTTCTTGAGGAAGAATGGCCCTGAGCTAACATACATGGCCATCTTCCTCTACTTTATATGGGACGCCACCACAGCATGGCTTAACAAGCGGTGCATCAGTGCACGCCCGGGGAACCGAACCTGCGAACCCCCGGCTGTCGCAGCAGGGCTTGCGCACTTAACCGCTTGCGCCACCAGGCCGGCCCCCCTAAATTTTTCTTTTTAATTTATCACAAAATCCTATTGTTTCTAAATCTGAAACGCCTCCTGAATACACCGCCGCTCTCCATTTTACTGTGTCCACTATCCTTCATTTTAGTTCTTCTTTGTACAATTGAAATAATCTCTTTACTGCTTCTAGTGTCTGCTCATTATTAATACTCTTCAATTTTGAGCTCCACAATGCTGTAATATTAGCCTGAAATAAAAAACCCATAAATCTGATCACTTCACATAAAACCTTTGGTTACCTATTTGCTACTGAATGAAGTTCCAACTCCGTAATTTGGTATTCAGATTCTGGTATTTTCAACCTCATCCCTTCTGCTGTGCCATCACATAACTTACGTTCTGAACTCACTAGACTCCTTGATGATCTTATAATACTTCACATGCTCTCATGCATCAGAAGTCTTAGTCAAGATCTTCTCTGAACTCAGAATGCCCTTTCATATTTACTAATATATTAAAATTCCACTCATCTTTTAAAGCCCAAATTAAATCTTACCTGACCTGTGGAGCTTTTCCAAGGCTCAGTTGTTGTTATTAGTGCCATCAAGTAGATTCCGACTCCTAGGGCCCCTGTGTGCATCAGGGTGGAACCCTGCCCGGTCTTTTCGTGCCATCCTCTCACCTTCTGGCGCTATATCTAAGACAACGCTCTACTGCTATTCATAAGATTTTCATGGCCTATTTCTTCAGAAGTGGGTGGCCAGGTCCTTCTTTTTAGTCTGTCGTGGTCCGGAAGTTCTGCTGAAACCTGTCCACCGTGAGTTACCGTGCTGGTATTTGAAATACTGGCGGCACAGCTGTCAGCATCCCAGCAACACACAGCTGCAGCAGCTGACAACTGACAGACGGGTGATGTGGTACCCTGACCGGGAAAGCAACCCGGGCCACGGCAGTGAGAATGCTGAATCTTAACCACTAGACCCCCAGGGTGGCCACTTAGTCTTAAAAAAAATCCAAAAATCATGTTTTTGTATTGTATATAGCACATTAGAAAGAATAAATTAGTTAATTAATTTAACACTAGAGAAATGGATCTCCATTTTTTTCCATCCCAAAATACATAATACATTCATTTTATATTTAGTTGCTTACTATTACGGTGATTCTTAGTTGCGTGTGTGTGTGTTACGTATGTGTGTCAGGATCAGTTTCTGGGAGGTTGTAGTTGGAAAGAAGCCCCATAAGATTTTTTGGTTTTGCTTTTTTCAGATTTGGCTTTCTGAAGCAGGTTCCTATTTTCTTGAGTAATCCTAAATGCTATATGCCAATTTTTGCTGAATGCAGATTAAATGAGTGACTTATTACCTTGAATCAGTAGTTCTTGATGGAAGTTGATTTCTTTGCAGGGGACATGTGGCAGTACTGGAGACACTTTTGGCTGTCAGACTGGGTGGAGAGAGCTACTGGAATCTGGTGGGCAGAGGCCGGGAGTACTACTAAACATCCTGCAATGCACAAGACAGTCCCACAAGAAAGGATTTTCTGGCCCAAAATGTCAATAGTGCCAAGCTTGAGAAACTCAGCCTTAAATCTCACGCCTAACATAGTTTAACATAATTGAAGTTCAATACCTATTAATGGAATTAGATTAAAAATGACCATTATGGTCAATCTTTATAGCAGAAGGTGGCAATATCAAGAAATAATATATTCTTTCAAAGATAGGAAAATGTTTCTTTTATGGTGAAAATTAATAAAAACAACCATTCCATAGTTACACTTTTTGTGTGTATGCATTTTAGGTTCCTGGACCCAAATCCAAAATGTGTGTGTGTATGTGGGGAGGCCTTCCCATACAACACCAAGCAATTCTTGAAACACCAGCTAAGTGTCCTATAATTCAGCTCACTTTGGATACTACCTACCCAGAGATAGCATCAGGTTCCACAGGTTACGAGGTTTAGTCCCATAAGACTGCATCCACCCCTACCCCTTCAGATGCCAGTTGTAAGCACATGTTGTTATCTGTACTTCTGACCAACTGGCTATATATCAGAGATTCTCAGGACCTCCTCCTAGGTTCAATTAATTTGCTAGAGCAGCTCACAGAACTCAGGGAAACATTTTACTTACTAGATTACCAGTTTATTATAAAAGGATACAACTCAGGAATGGACAGGATGGAAGAGATGCATAGGGCAAGGGATGGGGAAAGATGTGGAGCTTCCATGCCTTCTCCAGGTGCACCACTCTCCCAGCACCTCCAGGTGTTCGCCAACCTAGAAGCTCTCCAAACCCAATCCTTTTGGGTTTTTATAGAGGTATGATTGATTAATTATGATTAATTATTGACTAATCATTGATTAATGCCTTCCTGGGAAGTCAGGAGTGGGACTGAAAGTTCCAACCACCAATCACATGGTTGATTCTCCTGGCAACCAGCTCCTATCCTTAGGTTAGGTCCAAAAGTCACCTCATGAACATAATAAAAAACACTTTTATTGCTCTGCTCTCATCACTTAGGAAATTCCAAGGATTTTAGGAGCTTTGTTCCAGAAATGAGGATGAACACCAAATATATATATTTCTAATCATAAATCACAGTATCACAGTATGTAACTTCCCCCTCATTTAGCTTGAATTTATTTTTTTAGATTACATGTTCACACATATCCACAGAAACACACATATTGATTAGACAATTTATTCTTTTAGGTTATGGTTTTATAGCAACCATCAAAATATTAGAATCATTAAAGTATAGTTTTGTTGATCACAAATGGTAGTGATTTTGTAAATGATAATGGTATTTTCTTAAGTGTTATCAATCAATTAATCAACTTTGTTAATTTGTAATTTATTTAATATATCCAATTAAATAATGAAATTGAATAATCCATCATGTAACAATTCTTAATCTTGCTTGTTCAAGTATGGCACCATAGAATCAAAGAAATTAATATTAAAATGGCATTATGTAGCACAATATTTATTACATCTCCAAGGCTTTCATATAAAAGTTTCTTTGTTTATAAATCAAAAATAACTTTTCTTACTCTATCAGTTAAAATTTAATTAAAATTTGCAAATAAATTCTTGTCATAACTCCCTTTTGCTCTCATAAGCAATGAAACTCCTGAATTACTAAATGAGTTCAATTTGTTTTATATCTCATTCAGTCGAGTAGGTATAAAATCTTCTTTTGTCTACTATCTACCACAATAGTATCAGAAAATGACTTCTTAGGAGTTTATATTTACATTCATAGATCATAACTAAAGAAAAAAATTAAATAGATATATTAATGAATTACAACAACTATATGTTTTTAAAAGTTGGCTAGGGGCTGGCCTGGTGGTGTAGTGGTTAAGTTTGCACGCTCTGCTTCAGTGGCCTGGGGTTCGAAGGTTCAGATCCCGGGTGTGAACCTACGCACTGTTCATCAAGCCGTGCTGTGGCAAGCGACATATAAAGTAGAGGAAGATGGGCACAGATGTTAGCCCAGGGCCAATCTTCCTCAGCAAAAAGAGGAGGATTGGCAACAGATGTTAGCTCAGGGCTAATCTTCCTCACCAAAAACACAAAAAGTTCACTAGAAGTCCTAAAAAAGGAAAAGGTACTATTTTATTGTTTGGACATGGGATGGCTCAGCTTTTTATCAGCTTGTCTGTTTACCATAGATCTTGAATATGTGTGAGGCAAGACTGTCAGGGACCTAATTGCCTAAGATACTGGAGACACCTAATTTCCTGGAGAAAGAAGTATACTCACTTTCAAGAAAATGAGACAGTAGAGAGAGGAGTTTTTGTGCACTTAATGGTGACTGTCACTCAAATGGACCTATAGTACAGGCTTGAAGGAGGCTAGAGAGGAAGGATTAGAAAAGTATAATTCTTCACTTAATTCTCTGTAAGACAACGAGAACCCAACGCAACAAAATTTTGTAGGTTACAGAGAGTTAGGCTGAATGGTGATTATCTTAATGGAGTTACTTTGAAGCATGTTAGTGCATGGAAAGGATAGAGTGGCTTAAATATAAAGGTGGACCAAACACTATTTAGGATTGAGGAAGAAGTTATCCAGTTCACCAGTACAGGAACCAACAGAGACCTACACAGGAAGAGTGGAGGACGCCACATCATCCCTGATATTTAGCTTAAGAACTTAAATGTGCAATTGAATAGAATACATATTCATGACTTGAGAGAACACCTAACCAACAATATTTCATTAATGTTGAGTATTAACATTTTACATTATATTTTAATTTTATTAATATAAAATTTTGTTTTGCTATGGGAATCTATTGCCTAATTCTGAAATTACACACTTGAGCTTCTTTAAATCAAAATGAAATTTTTATCATATATACAAATTTCATATATGAAAATATATGTATATATGTATATTTATTCATGTACATATGAAATTTGATTTTCCTTATATTAGCATTTTTTTTCTATCACTGGGTTAGTTTTATTTCTTTCTGTAGTGCTCTCTCTCTTAATATACATTTTTCTAGTGGGAAAAGTGATAATTAGATTTCTATTTTTTCATAAGTTGTGTATGGAAATATGCTAAAAATCAGATATAATTCATTGTACATATTTATCAGATTTTCTCTGTAAGTAAAACACTTGAAATGAGTTAGATACCTTCAAAAACCATATGAAAATTTTAAAGATATATTTCCATCTTCAGGATATCCTAAAACTTGTCAACATTCTAATTCCAATTTTTTACTGTAAAATAGCATTTTTTATACTTAAATAAAACTATTTCATTTACTATTTTGTCCAAATTGAAAAGCTGCCTAACTCAATCACTGAGGCATCTGTAAAACAAACATGAATATAGTTCAATGGTAAGCAAATTATTTAGAAAAGGGTCACCAAGAAATTATTGTCATAATAATTTTTCTCTTTGAAAATAAAAATAAATTTATATAGTTCCTTGAGGAAAATAAAAATATTTTAAGCTGTATTGTCTCTTTTATAGTAGACTTCAACAGAAAAAATACCATTTTTAAATAATTAAAACATTAATATTTGAGGTTATTTGCAATGTAGCTTTATGATATTTTTCCTCTTACATCTTTATAGTGTTTTAGACAAGATATTCACATATCTCATGTGATTATATACTCAAAAAATAAAATAACCAGGGAAGTTGGGTTTGGAAGCAATCACTTTTTGTCATCAGAAAAAATAAAATATTCAACTAAGAAATTTCAAGTGGTTTTAATAAAGGAACTACTCTAGGAATGTTGGAAGATTAAGGAAATAACAGAGGGTGCCAAATCACCTAGATATCAGCAACAACAAGAAGCCATTCGGACACCAGGGCCCCCGAGGGAAATAGGGGGTAGGTAGTGTGTTCCTAGACAAGTGAGAAATGGAAGACTGGAGAAGCAGCCCCTTGACAGGTAATTGAGGAATTCAGCCACTTCTAGAAAGGTTGCTCAAAGAGGAGAAAGAGCAGAGAGTAAATACCTAGACATTCTCTCATTTTTCATTAGTAATAAATCTCTGATTTGTAGCTGAGTCCATTGCTGCCAGAAATAAAAATGATATATCCCTACCTCCCTTGCTATTACTTGGTCATATAACTAAGTTCTGACCAACGTGATGAAAGTAGTTGTGAAGACAATTTCTGGGATGTGTCCTTAAAGGAAGTGGGCATGCCCTCCTTTATTTCTGGAAGATGTCCTGCTAGCTGAAATGTAAATACTTGGTTGCAACTTGAGCAGCTCTCTTCAGGGCAGCAGTATGTTAAGGATGGCTGTGCTAGTGTCTTCTCTGTATCTCTCTAGATTGATTTTCCATCATTCTCCTTCTGTTCGGTGCCCTAGGAAGATGATCTGTATGGGCTACATTAACAGGCTCACTTGCCCTCTGGTTTCCAAATGGATTTGAGCAAGGGGAAATCTAGTCAGTAGATCGGAGAGGGAAATGAGAGTGAGCTCAGGTTATTTGCCGCTGGCTCCCTCCCATCTGCATCATCATGTGCTAATAGTGCCTCTCAACTAAAGGTCACAGCTCCTCTCAAGGTGGCCTTGTCTACAACACTCTCTTCTTTTGGGTTTGGGTAACTGCTCCCCCAGCCCAATCCCTTATGACCTAAGGTTATTAATGACTTTGCTTCTACTAGTCTTGAGTTTTTAGTGTGTCTCAATCACGCCCTTTCATATAATCATTTTATAAATAAACTCTTCACGTTATCCTAATTTAAGTGATTCATATGGTTCCTGTTGGGACTCTAAGGATAGAATGGTGGAAAAACAAATTAGAAGGAACCCAGGCCCTGTGGAACACCAGACCCATACTGTCTTGCCTAAATACAGATTTATTTTATATGAGAGAAAAAATAAACTTCTAATTTTTAGTGTCCAGTATAGTTTTGGATTTACTTTATCTCTCTGACAAATTAATATTAACATGGTGAGTATTGTGATTACCTATAATTTTAAGGAGGTCCAATTGAAGTTTAGAAAGAAAAATGGTTTGCCCAGGGTATGCATAAGGGTGATAGAAATAGGTCTACAGTTAGCTCATTTGATTAAATCGTTATTTTCAGAGTATCTATGACCCAAACACTCTATAATATATTGAAAATACAGAGAAAAATAAAAAGTGCCTTTCTAAGTTCCTGTTTTAGATCTCCCCTACAGTGATTATAGGTAGGACTTTCTACTTGAGATATTTAGGGGACGATGAATCCTACAGACAGGAGGGTATTCTCATTGCCTATGTTCTGGAAGGAGCAATTATTTGGACATCCAGTGGAATCTAGTTTTAGAAGGTAAATTTTGTTTTTTTTTTTTGGTGAGGAAGATCAGCCCTGACCTAACATCTGTTGCCAATCTTCCTCTTTTTTGCTGAGGAAGATAAGCCCTGAGCTAACGTCTGTGCCCATCTTCCTCTATTTTGTATATGGGACGCCACCACAGCATGGCTTGGTGAGCAGTGTGTAGGTCTGCACTTGGGATCCAAACCTGCAAACCCCGAGCTGCTGAAGCGGAGCATGCAAACTTAACCACTACGCTGCCAGGCCTGCCACCAAGAAGGTATTTTTTATGTCATCGTCATTTCCCTCTTGTACTTCCCCATGTCCCCACATCCCCACTGTTTTGTTTTTGAGCTGGTTGGTTTCCTGCACTTCCCAAATATATAACTTGTGCTTGAATTCTCGTATCAGGGTCTGCTTCTAGGGGAACAAAACATAAGGCATTATATCTATTTCTGGTTTTTTCCATTTACTTCAATGGACTAATTTTCCCTCCTTTTTTCAGAACCACAGTATCTCAATTATGATAACCTTAAAACAAGTTATAGGTATGGATAGAAGGCCTGCTACTTCTTTCTTCTTCAAGATTTTATTGGCTCTTCTTGGTCTATTTTACTTTCAAATAAACTTTACAATCATCTTCTTTACTTACAATGAAAACTTGCTAATATTTTGAATGAAATGACGTATCTATGGATTAATTTTGGAGAATTTGTGATATAATATTGAATTTGTCAAAACCAAGATATGGTTTAATCTTTCATTTATTAAGTTCTTTAATTTATTTAGATAATATTTTAGAATTTATTTGGTAGAGGTCTTGCACATCGTTTATTATAAGTTTTAATGCGATTTTAAATGACATGATTATTATTTTTGTGTGTGCGTGTAGAAGTTCAGCCCTGAGATAACAACCGATGCCAGTCCTCCTGTTTTGTGCTGAGGAAGATTGGCCCTGGGCTAACATCTGTGCCCATCTTCCTCTACCTTATGTGGGACGCTGCCACAGCATGGCTTGACAAGTGGTGAGTCTGTGCGTGCCCAGAGTTCTGAACCTGTGAACCCCGGGCTGCCGGAACGCACGCGCTTACCCGCTGCACCACCGGGTCGGCCCTTAAATGACATTATTTTTAAATTTTATTTTTGTCTGCTGCTTATATATAGAAATACAATTGATTTTTCCAAATTGATCTCACAGATACACTCATTAATTCTCCTAGTTTATCTGTAGTCTCACATGGTATAGCAATGGAAAAAAGCAGAGGAATATCTCAACAACTCGTATGTAAACATACACTTATGCCTGTGTGAATCTTCATTATGTTTCAGCACTGTCATAATTAATGTCTTGATTTTCTCCTCTAGAAATAGCAGTGACATACTCGTTAGTCACCTTATCTCCCAGGATTTTCTATATTGGCCTGCTCATATGAACATCTGCAAGTTACCTTAATCTTGGATTGCTTCTGATTATCTCTTCCACTCTGTTCAGATAGATATCCTTTATAAATGTAGCCTGAGCCTTTCACAAATATAGTACATCAACTCTTTTTTATCTCTGTGGGTTAATCTCATAATTTCATTCGTATATTTATCCATTCCTGCAAGAATTTATTGAGTGCCTACTCTGTGTCAGGCATTGTTCTGGCTACTGGACTATAAGAATGAACAAAACTCAATCTTGCTCTTATGGATTAATTTTAATGAGTAAAGATAGATAACAAATTAATTTTCAAACTTTCCCAGGACCATCATAACTAACTCAAGAGATTTCACACATTTTCAGATTTTGACCCAATATCAAGCTAACTGTAATTAGAGTTCTGACGTTCTCTGGGTTGACTCATCCTATGGCTGCCTGAACCCCTCTTTGGACAGTTAGGCATTGGGTATGCTACCTCTTTATATAAGACTTGAGCTATTGAACTACTTAAAGAACCAGTTTCTATATTTGTTTTCTGTAATAAACTGTGAAATGAGCTGGTTCATTGTTCATTTTTCACATATTCAAACATAAAATGGAATGTATTCTTATGACAGCATTTGTTCAGTCTTCTATATGGGAGAATGAACTGTTTCATTACTTATCATTAGCAGCCTATTTATATAATAGGGTGGTGAGAAAATAATGTCAAAACCAATTGGATTTGTAGAAGAATTTTGGGTTTACAGAATGCAATTAATCAAATTTGTGATGACACTATAGTAATAATCCTGCTTGGAGAAAAGTACTGAAGAATCTTTAAAGAGTCAGAGGTGTGGTTTTGTATTTCCCTCTAAAGAAGTTTGTCTATTCAGCAAAAATGAAGCTGAATTTCTAATTACTTAGTTGGAATAGAAATTAACTCCTAAAAACAAACTATTCTTAAACAACTTCTAATCTTGCTCACAAAGCATGCCAGAAAATTCTTTGAAATATTTGTGATTATTATTCAGTAATCAAATAGCTCTTCCGCATTCTAGTTTGAGATAATTTCTGATGTTTAACAAACTCTCATCATTATATTGTTCTGTTTTCACTAAGTGTATAATATTTTACCTGTACTTTTAGAGTTTATAATTATAAATTATTGGGAAACTGGGTATTTTGCTCTTCAAAATAAAATTTTGGGAAATAGTGAGGCTGAAGATATAATAGGAACATGAATTATATATAATACCTGAGGGTTGCCCCTTCAGGTTGATATTTTCTCACTGATGGAGACATCAAAGCAAATTAGGTTCTTTGATCACCCAGTACTATTTATTATTATCTTCCTCAAGGCCATCATGCTTTATAAACATGCTGTATACCTCCTTTGCTTCACCTAAAAAACCCTACTAGACCTACAAAAATAAGTTCTAATACTGAAGAAGAGATAATTACTCCTTTATCTCAGATAAATTTTTATTTGCATTAAAAAAATTGTTTAATTGGGAAATGAGAAATTGTTTGGTGAGACTGGAGCTTAGCATCTGTGTAATAAATCAGCAAAAGGAGAGGCTTGAAAGTCTTTGAGATGGTGCTAAAGAGATTGGAATTTATCCCGTAGAGGACACTATTACTATTATAAGATTAAAAGAACAGCAGTAATTATGAATTAATTTTACAGTTTTATTTAGGTATACCTGACATTCAATAAATCTGACATTAAAATAAAATTGTTTCAAACATAAAGAGAATAATTTAATGAGTTTGACATATGTATATACATACCTTGTAACCATCACCATAATCAAGATAATGAACATATTTATCCCTAAAACATCTATTTTATTCATTTGTAACCCCTTCCTCCTCACCTCTTTAAACCCAAGCGATAAATTCTATGTGTTTTGTCACTATACATTAGTATACCTTTTCTAGAATTTTATATAAATATAATCAAATACTATGTACTCTTTCTTGTCTGGATTCTTACACTTAGTATAATAATTTTGAGATTATTCAAGCTGTTGTATCCATCAATACTTTGTTACTTTTTGTTTCTTATTAGCATTCCATTGTATGCCTATACTACAATGTAGATATCGATTCACCTATTGATGAAAATTTGGGTTCTCTCCAGTCTGGGGGTATTACAAAAAGCTGTTATGAACATCTGTATATGAATCTTTGTGTGGCTATATGTTTTTATTCACCAAAAAGCTGCAACATGTCTAAGCTTGCATTCATTTAATAACATTGCCCATTATATATAAAATATGAATTGACGGAACTAAAAGGAGAATTAGAGAAATCCACTATCATCGTGGGAGATGACAACATATCTCTCTTAGTAAATGATAAGACAAGAAGCAGTAAGTCAATAAGGATATAGAAGATTTCAACAAGCTGGTTAACTAAGATGATCTAACATTATCTATCTATCTATCTATCCATTCATCCATCCATCTCACTATAATAAATAAATTGACTTTTGTACAATATTATACTAAAGAAATATCCCTAAAAGGGGCAGTGAGTGGTATCAGTAAATGACATGAATTTAAAGCATTTGGGAAAAGGATTGAAGTAAAGAGGGAAAATAGTCTAGAAGCAAATTGAGGAGCCAGTGGCAGAGAGGGCACCTACCCTGCTTCACATTCTGTGAACAGTTTGAGAAAGCAACCAGCCACCACTTAAGAGACCTAAGAAGAAAGAATGTTTTCAGAAGGAACTTGTATTTTTAAAAGCAAGAAGGAAACAGAACAGCAGAAAAGAATTTGAGGACAAAGGGGATTTGACTTACAAGGGCTGGTGAGTTACAAGAAACCCTGGAAAAGTCGCAGGAGATGGGAAATGGAGTCAGATTAGAGGATTTATAGACATGAGTAGGGATGATTCTGGGTGCTGAGGGATGACTTGAATCTTTTGAGATCCTTGAGGTCCTGGGATACGGAGGTAAATCAAGTGAAAGGGTAAACCAGGACTGTGGCATGAAGGAGACAAGATGATGAAGCATAGTGGATGATAGGCAGTAAGGGTGGAGGTGTTGTCAGGAATATGCAGAACTCTCAAATCTTGTCTTAAAATGTTGGTCTTGTTTATTTTTAGCACTCTCTGGTAAAGCAACCTCCCCATTCTGTAATGCTACCTTCCTGAATGACCACCCAACAATCTTTAGAATATGACAAACATTTGCTCATTGTCCACTACACTCTATGGCCTTCTTCTGAGAGAAGACTGGCAAGACTGAGAATCTATCATTAGCAAATGGGTTGCTTTGTGTTTGTGTGTCACTAATGATCTGACTTGTTTTAAATCACTCTGCTTATCTTCAGGATGAACAAAGTGTAAACTCTGTAATGAACTGGATCTGCATAATTCTTGAGCATACGTCATGTTTGTGGCAAGATGATGTTTTAATCATGTTAAATAACTGATTTGCTGCCTTAACTTCCCAACCTTTGCTACATGTGGTTACCTCTCTCTGGGACTTCCCTTATAATTCTATCTATGTCTCTTATGCCTTTTCAGTTGAAAAGACTCAGTTAATCTTGCCTCCAAAATACCTGACCCTAAATCTCCAAGTGATTCAGGTGCTAGGACTTAAACGCTGCCATAGCAACCTGGCTTTATGGCTGTAAACTGTGCTATACACTAGAATCAACTGCTGTACTATAAATTCCTTGTCTATTTCCCATCACATGTTATTTAGTGTTGGTTATTACTGATATGAAGGGAAACATTGTATTAAGGGGAAAAATACACACACTAAGGATAAGTTCATAAAATTTATATGAACATTTATACAGGAACATCTATGTGGTTGTCCTTAGAAGTACTAGATATGGTATACTATTATAAATAGGATTATAGTTTAAAAGAACAATTCTGAAAAGGAGGTAGGGGTTACAAAAAAGATATTTATTTCTTGTGACTACAAATGTGAGGCATAACAAGATCAAAATTACAGTAAGATAGTGTAAGGTCCACCCAAGATTAGTGTAAGACCACTTAAATTTGCCTGAATTTCAAGAGACCTTTTCTTGAGGAATCAATTAACAAAATTAAGAAACAGGAAGCAAGTGTATAGCATCACATAATTAGTTAAATCAGTTTCTAAGGAGCAATTGTCATGGAGTTTGGGAGAGGTGTGACTATAAGCTAAGAGTGTAATTATCTGGAGGAGAAAAGGTTTAAGTGGTGTTATGGGCTGAATTGTGTCCCCACAAAATTCATATGTTGAAGTCCTTACCCCAGTATCTCAGCATGTGACTGTATTTGGGGATAGGGCCTTTAAAGATGAAATTAAGGTAAAACAAGGTTATATCAGTGGATTCTAATCCAATACAAATGGTGTCCTTATAAAAAGAGGACACACACAGAGAGATGACCATGTGAAGATCCCCGAAGTTGGCCATCTACAAGTCAAGGAGGGAGGCCTTAGAAGAAACCAACCCTGCAGACCTTGATCTCAGCCTTGTCACCTGGAAGGACTGTTTTATTTTTTAAGCCACCCAATCTGTGGTACTTTGTTATGGCGGCCCTAGAAAACTAATACAAGTAGTTTAAAAGGGAATATAACTAGCTTTCCTGAAAATGAGTATCTTGGCAAAGACACCTGCTTGGTAATTTTTGTTGTTGCTGTTGATGGTTTGGTTGTAATTAGGGTAGATCAACTAAATGTTTATAAATCCCATTTTCATCTCCCATTCTAACTGGCAGAGACTATTCCCTTGGTGGCTTTCTTCAGTTAATATTAGTAGATAGTGGCAACTAGGTAAATTGATTGCTTTCTCTGTTTCTTGCTGCTACTAAAGGTCTTTGAGCCTACTTGAAGGAGGAAGAAACAGGAAAATTGTGGTTCATTTGTAATCTTGCCTATAGCAGTCATTAATTGATTTAGCCTGAATGTTATATATGACTACATATAACAATGGATTCATGATTTTTTTGTTTTTATGTTTAACTGACTCAATGCTTATGGTGAATGCCCTAAATATGCTAGTTACTGAAAAAAAAAAAGGAGAGGAATATTGCATTGAACACATGATGCATATTGTTGTATAGTTACCGAAATGTAATTATCTACAAAGATAGACTGTGAAGCTAGTTTATTAGATTTGAAAGTGCCATTTAAAATAGCATGAGGTTGGGGCTGGCTCCGTGGCATAGTGATTGAGTTTGGCACACTCTGCTTCGGCAGCATGGGTTTGTAGGTTCAGATCCCAGGCGTGGACATACACCACCCGACAGCCATGCTGTGGTGGTGACCCACACACAAATTAGAGGAAGATTGGCATGGATGTTAGCTCAGGGCAAATCTTCCTCAGCAGAAAAAAAAAAAAAAATAGCATGAGGTTAAAAAAAAATTTTGCATTATTTTTCATAAACTTTATATGCTATTTACTGCAGAATATAAGTGCATACTATAATAGGAAGCATTGAAATCAACTTGGTGGGGTAAACATGAGAATCTTTTAATTAATTTCATAAAGGACCTGTACTTAACATTGTTAATTAATCTAGTTGACTGATAGCATGTTTATAGCAATTTCAGAATTGTTTATGTGGGTAAGTTTAACACATAGTCAAGATTTCAATTAAGAGCATCTTTAATAAACTGCAATTTAGAAATAAAATGTTGAAGAATTGCTGCTAAATATGAAACATTGGTGAGTCAGACTTTTTTCAAACCTGATTCACTTGGTGGTGCTGTTAAAGTAGAGCTCTGAGCTGACATTTTTATTTTAAAGAAAATAAATGCCTTTGAGAAAAGTGAGAGGTTAAGGAAATTGAAAGCAACACTCAAAAGTTCTATATGAAAAGAAAGCATACAATTTTAGGAGATTCATTGCAAATTCAGGTAACTCATTTTATTGTGTAATTCAAAATGTTTATTTCATTAATATTTAACAGGATATCTGTGTTCTCCTTTTGCTCTGGCCATTGAGATATGAATATATGCAAAAACAACCATGCTTTAAGCAGAAACATATTAAACAAATAGCTAATGTCTGAGAGAATACATATTAAAATATCCACGTGTTTTGAATATACTACAGCCATTTTAAATTACATATATATGTTCATTTTAATACAGGATTCAATAACTTGATGGTATGGTGTTTTCTAAGAGTGATAGATACATTTTCAATTTTTTTATTGTAGATTAAGAAAGGAGAGCATGCTGTTCTTCTCACATGCAATCTGCTTGTTTAATTACATCTATTTTAGCAAAAAAAATTTATGTCAATTTAATAATAATAGCCACACTCCTAGGCTTGTCTATATATATGTATGGATCTTTACTAATAGCTTTACATATATTACTCATTTAATACTTACAAAACTTTATAAATTAGCTCTATTGTTAACGCTTGATTTTAGAGAGACAGTAGCCGAGGCACAGAGAGATCAATTAGATTAATGAATACCTCAAAGGCCATGTATTTTTATATTTATAAGTAGCAGAGGCAGAAATCAAGCCCAGCTACTCTGGCCCAACTGTCTTTTCACTGAGAAGAAAAAAGTTCATATAATACAATTTAGCAACTAATTTATAAATAAATGGGATATATGTGTCTTTTTATTTCACATGGGGGAACTCTGACATAATTTGAATATTTCAAGCCTTAAGAGATAATGTAACTCTATATAGTCTCTCTGCTGTATCTTTAAATATTGTATTAACTTCTCATAATTTGCTTTCTGTTTTTATCTGTGTGTTATCCTGACCATAATAGAAACAGGAACATTTTCATGCTTATCTAAGATACAGCCCTGCCCACCTCCGCCCCCGTCTCTGGCACAATTTCAAATACAGACAAGAAACAGGGGCTAAGCAGCTCATTTAGTCAGTAGTTTAATGACTCAGCTTTGTCACTGGAGTCCTAACTTGGATTTGCATTCATTTGAACACAATTTTGTATTCACTTGAACACTACCACTAAGCTGAATCCTTGTATTCTTCCCTAAATTGGCTTTCTGTCCATGAAAATTTGAGCCTTGTCTTTACTTCTTCATCCTTAGCATTACTGAATCCTTGTTTCCATGACTGTGTTTTATTAGAAAACTCACTGTGTTTCCATTTATCTAGGACTCTCATATTCTACCTTTGACATGCTTCATTTTATACTTAGGGCGGTTTTAGGTTCACAGCAAAATTGAGAACAAAGTATAGATATTTCCATACATTCAGTGCTTCCCCAATTATCAACATCCCTTACCAGAGTGGTACATTTGTTACAATTGATGACCCTACAATGACACATCATAATCACCCAAAGATCATAGTTTATATTACGGTTCACTTTTGGTGTTGTACATTATATGGGCTTGGATAAATGCATAGTGACATTTACCCATCATTATAGTATCATATAGAATATTTTAATTTCCCTAAAAGTCCCCTATGCTCCTCTTATTCATCCCTCCCACCACACTCAACCCCTGGGCGACCACTGAATTTTGACTATCTCCATAGTTTTGCCTTTTCCAGAATGTCATATAGTTAGAATCATACAGTATGTAGCCTTTTCAGATTGGCTTCTTACACTAGTAATACACATTTAAGTTTCCTTCCTGTCTTTTAATGGCTTCATAGCTCATTTCTTTTTACTCATTAATAACATTCCATTGTCTGGATGTTCTACATTTTATTTATCCATTCATCTGCTCAAGGACATTTTGGTTGCTTACAAGTTTTGACAATTATGAGTACAGCTGCTATAAACAGCTGGTGTATGCAGGTTTTCGTGTGGATATAAATTTTCAGCTCCTTTGGGTAAATACCAAGGAGCACGATTGCTGGATCATACGGCAGAGTATGTTTAGTTTTGTTAAAAAATACACCAAACTGTCTTCCAAAGTGGCTGTACCATTTTGCATTCCCACCAGCAATGAATAAGAGTTCCTGCTGCTACTCATTCCCACCAGCATTTGACAGTTGTCAGTGTTCTGGATATTGGCCAATCTAATAGGTATGTAGTGGTATCATATTGTTGTTTTAATTTGCATTTCTCTGATAACATAGGATGCGGAGCATCTTTTCATATACTTATTTACCATCTGTATATCTTCTTTAGTGTCTGTTAAGGTCTTTGGCCCATTTTTTAATTGGGTTGTTTGTCTTATTGTTGAGTTTTAAGTGTTCTTTATTTTGGGTAACAGTCCTTTATCAGATGTCTTTCAAAAATATTTTATCTCAGTTTGTGGTTTATCTTCTCATTTCTTGACCTTGTCTTTCACAGAGTAGAAGTTTTTAATTTTAATGAAGTCCATCTTGTCAATTATTTCTGTCATGTGTCATGCCTTTGGTGTTGTATCTCAAAAGTCATTGCCATACCCAAGATCATCTAGGTTTTCTCCTATTTTATCTTCTAGGAGTTTTATAGTTTTGCATTTTACGTTTAGGTCTGTGATGCATTTTTTTACTCCTGAGGAAGATTTGCCCTGAGCTAACATCTGTTGCCAGTCTTCCTCTTTTTGTATGTGACCACCACCACAGCATGGCCACTGACGAGTGGTGTAGGTCCACACTTGGAAACCAAACCCCGGCCGCCAAAGTGGACTGTGCCAAACTTAACCACTAAGCCACTGAGACTGGCCCCTGTGATCAATTTTTGAGTTAACTTTTGGGAAGGGTGTAGGGTCTTTGTCTAGATTCTATTTTTTTTGCATATGGATGTCCAGTTGTTCCAGCACCATTATTGAAAAGACTATCTTTGCTCCATTGTTTTGCCTTTGGTCCTTTGTCAAAGATCAGTTGACTATATTTATGTGCATCTGTTTCTGGGCTCTCTATTCTGGTCCACTGATCTATTTGTCTATTCTTTCACCACTACCACATTATCTTGATTATTGTAGCTTAATAGTAATATTGACACCAGGTAGTGTCAGTCCTCCAACTTTGTTCTTCTCTTTCAATATTGTGTTGTCTATTCTGGCTATTTTGCCTCTCAATATAAACTTTAGAATCAGTTTGTCAAAATCCACATAATAACTTGCTTTAATTTTGATTAAGATTGCTTTGAATCTATAGATCAAGTTGGGAAGAACTGACGTCTTGACGATATTGAGTCTTCCTATCCATGAAAATGCAATATCTCTCCATTTATTTAGTTCTTTGATTCTTTCACTAAAGTTTTATAGTTTTCCTCAAATAGATATTGTAAATGTTTTGTTAAATTTATACCCAAGTATTTCATTTTTTGAGTGCTAATGTAAATGGTATTGTGTTGTTAATATCAAGTTCCACTTGCTCATTGTTGGTATATAGAAAAGCAGTTGACTGTTGCACATTAACCTTGTACTTGAAATATTTCTATAATCTCTTATTAATTCCAGGAGATTTTTTTATTGATTCTTGCAGATTTTCTACATGGACAATCATATTATCTGCAAACAAAGACAGTTTTATTTCTTCCTTCCCAATCTGTACGGTTTTATTCCAATTTTTTGTTTGTTTTAATTCATTAGGTAGAACTTAAAGTACGATGTTGAAAAGGAGTTTCGAGAGAACATCTTTGCCTTGTTCCTGATCTTAGTGGGACAGTTTTGAGTCTGTCACCATTAAGTATGCTGTTACTTGTAGGTTTTTTTGTAGATGGTCTTTATCAAATTGAGGAAGTTCCTCTCTATTCCTAGTTTACTGAGAGTTTTTATCATGAATGGATGTTGGATTTTGTCAAGTGCTTTTTCTGCAGCTATTGATATGATCATGGGATTTTTCTTCTTTAGCCTGTTGATGCAATGAATTACATTAATTGATTTTTGCATACCTGGGATAAATCCCACTTGGTCATGGTGTATAATTCTTTTTACACGTTGTTGGATTCAATTTGCTAATATTTTGTTGAGGATTTTTCATCCATGTTCATGAAAGATATTGGTCTGAAGTTTTCTTTTCTTGTAATATCTCTGTCTGGTTTTGATATTAGGGTCATGCTGGCCCCATAGAATGAGTTAGGAAGTGTTTCTTCTGCTTCTATCCTCTGAAAGAAATTGTAGAGAATTGGTATAATTTCTTCTTAAATATTAGGTAGAATTCACTAGTGAACCCATCTGGGCCTGGTGTTTTCTATTTTGGAAGGTTATTAATTATTGATTCAATTTCTTTAATAAATATAGGCCTATTCAGATTGTCTAGTCCTTCTTATGTGAGTTTTGGCAAATTGTATCTTTCAAGAAATTGCTCCAGTTGATCTAGTTTATCAAATCTGGAGGCATAGAGTTGTTCCTAGTATTCCTTTATTATCTTTTTAATATCCATAGGATCTATAGCGGTATCCCTTCTTTCATTTCTGATATTAGTAATTTGTGTCCTCTCTTTTTTAATTAGTTAGCCTTGCTAGAGGCTTATTGATTTTATTGATCTTTTTAAAGAACCAGCTTTTGATTTCATTGATTTTCTCTATTGATTTCCTGTTTTCAATTTTATTGATTTCTGCTCTAATTCTTACTCTTTCTTGTCTTATACTTATTTTGTATTTAATTTTCTCTTTTTTCCAAATTTCCTAAGGTAGAAACTTATTTTATTGATTTTAGATCTTCCTTCTTTTCTAATATGTGCATGCAATGCTATAAATTTCTTCCTAAGCATCACTTTTGCCACACCCCACAAACTTTGATACATTGTGTTTTCATTTTTATTTAGTTCAAAATATTTTTAAATTTCTCTTGAGATTTCTTCTTTGATCCAGGTGTTATTTAGAAGTGCATTATTTTATCTTCATGTATTTGGGGATCTTCCAGTTATCTTTCTGTTATTAATTTCTAGTTTAATTCCATTGTGGTCTGAGTTCAGACATTGTAGGATTTCTATTCTTTCAAATTTGTTAACCTTTGTTTTATGGCCCAGAATGCGGACCATAAAATGTTCCATGTGTGCTTGAGAAGAATATATATTCTGCTGTTGTTGGATGAAGTAGTCTATAGATGTCAATTATATCCAGCTGATTGATGGTGTCATTGAGTTCAACTGCATCCTTACTGATTTTCTGCCTGCTGGATCTGTCCATTTCTGATAGAGGTTTCCAACTATGACAGTGGATTCATGTCTTTCTCCTTGCATTTCTATCAATTTTTGCCTCATGTAGTTTGACAATCTGTTGTTGACTGCATACACATTAAGGGTTGCTACGTCTTCTTGGGGAATTGACCCCCTTATCATTATGTAATGCCCTTCTTTATCCCTGGAAACTTTCCTTACTTTGAAGTCTGCTCTGTCTGAAATTAATATAGTTACTCCTGCTTTGTTCTGATTAGTGTTAGCGTGGTATGTTTTTCTCCATCATTTACTTTTAATCTATATGTTTCTTTATATTTAAAGTGGATTTCTTGTAGACAATGTATAGTTGGGTAGTGTTTTTTGATCTGCTCTGCTAATCTCTTTTATTTGGTGCATTTAGGCCATAGATGTTAAAAGTGATTATTGATATAATTGGATTAATATCTATCATATTTTCCTGTTTTCCATTTGTTGTCCTTGTTCTTTGTTCCTATTTTTGTCTTCTACTCTTTTTCTGCCTTTTGTGGTTTTAATTAAGCATTTTATATGATTTCATTGTCTCTCCTTTCTTAGCATATCAGTTATACTTCTTTTTCTTTCACTTTTTTAGTTGTTGCTCTAGAATTTGCAATATACATTTACCACTAATCCAAGTCTACTTTGAAATAACACTATATCACTTCACGGGTAATGTGAGTATCTTATAGTAACAAAATAATACTAATTCCTCTCTTCTTTCCCTTGTATCATTACTATCATTCATTTCACTTATATGTAAGTATACGTAAACTCATATATATGTGTATATCTATACATAGCATGTATATAAACATACATAATCTAATACATACGATCTAGTAATAATTGTTGGTATTGTTATTTTGAACAGACTGTTATGTTAGATCAGTTAAGAAGAAGAAAAACAAAAGTTTTTTATTTTGCTTCTCTTATTTCTTCTTCAATGCTTTTCCTTTCTTTATGTAGATTGGAGATTCTGACCTATATCATTTTTTTTCTCTCTAAAGAACTTCTTTTAACATTTCTTGCAAGGCAGGTCTACTGGCAACAAATCCCCTCAATTTTTATTTGTTTGAGAAAGCATTTCTCCTTCACCTTTGAAGGATAATTTTGCAGGGTATGGAATTCTATGTTGTTGTTGTTGTTGTTTTCTCTCAACGCTTTAAATATTTAACTCCACTCTCTTCTTATTTGCATAGTTTCTGAGGAGATGTTAGGTGTAATTCTAATCTTTATTCCTTTATAGGGAAGACTTTTTTTTTTCCTCTGGCTTCTTTCAGCATTTTTTCTTTATCTTTTATTTTCTGTAGTTTGAAAATGATATGCAATTTTGGCATATTTTCCTGCTTGGTGTTCTTTGTGCTTCCTAGATCCGTGGTTTGGTGGTTGACATTAATGTGGAGAAATTCTTGGTCATTATTATTTCAGATATTTCTTCTGTTCTTTTCTCTCATTCTTCTCTTTTTGGTATTTCCATTAGACATATGTTACAACCTTTGTAGTTGTCCCATAACCCTTGGATATACTGTTTTTTTTTTCCTTCAGTTTTTGTTCTCTTTGCTTTCTGGTTTCGAAGATTTCTAAGGAGATAGCCTCAAGCTCAGAGAATCTTTCCTCAGCTGTGCCCAGTCTACTAATAAGCCCATCAAAGTCAATCTTCATTTCTGTTACAATGTTTTTTATTGCTAGTATATCTTTTTGGTTCTTTCTTAGGATTTCCATCTCTCTTCTTACATTGGCCCATCTGTTTTTGCATGCTATCTGCTTTATCCATTAGAGCCCTTAGCGTATTAATCATAGTTGTTTTAAATTCCCAGTCAGATAATTTCAACATCCCTGTGATGTCTCATTCTGATGCTTGCTCTGTTCTCTTCAAATTGTGTTTTTGCTTTTTTGTATGCCTTATAATTTTTTCTGTATAGGCATAAATGATGTACTGGGTAAAAGGAATTGCTATAAATAAGCATTTAGTAATGTGGTGGTGAGACGTGAAGGGAAGGAAAGTCTTCTATAGTCCAATGATTAGGTCACAGTGTTCTAATGAACTTTTGCTTCTGTTCTGTGAATTTCACAAGTGTTTTTTTTTTTTCTCCCCCTTTAAGTGGAAGAGAATGGCTAGAGTGGGCTGGAATTGGGTATTTCCATTCCCCCCAGTCAGTTAGGCTCTGATAACACCCTCACAGTTTAGGTTCTGGTTAACTAGTTTCTTCTGAGGGCAGGCTTTAAGAAGAAGTGCTCTGGAATATTGCAAAGAAGTTTATTTTCCCCTCCCCCTGCTGCAAGCATGAGACGATTTTTCTCCAGTATTTATTGTGAGAACCTGGTTGAGCTCCTGTAGGTAAATCTCACAGAATTGTGGAAGCCCTTCTATGAATGTGTTGCCCTGAAGTTTTTTCTCTTAAGATTGTCCACACTGAGCACGCAGCAATTTTTCTATTACAATTCAGCCTTTCCTACCTCGGCACTGGTTGCTGCGGATGCGTTTTCTGTGAGTCTCTGCGCCAGTAAGGTAAATCATGACTCCCTGTATTCGTCTGTCTGTCTCTGCAATCTTGGGGGCAGCAGTTTGCCCTGTCTCCTCAGCTCTTTTATGGATCCCAGAAAAGTTGACTTTTCAGTCTGTTCAGATTGTTACTTGTTTGGATGGAACAGTGACTTCCAAGCTCCTTTCATGTGGATTGGAAACTGGAAGTCTCTTGATATTCTTTGTTTGCTTCTGGAAATTATCTGTATTATGTACTGTTAAATCTTCCTTTTACTGATTGCCTGATTGCCTGGCTCAACTATCACATGCTTGTTACGCCCCCAGTGCAACACTTGGTTTAGTGTTTTGGATTTTTCACATCTCCTGATGACAGCATTAATTGGACAACCTTTTTCGTACTGACTGAGTACCAACTGACAGGTACATCTCTATTGCCAACTGAAATATTGCACACTGTACGGTGGTGTTTATGAGCATCTTTGCTAATTTGAAGATTATAAGGGGAAATCATGGCTTTATTTTTATTACCGTGGTCATACTACAGACATTTTATCAAATAGGGACACATGAGTATGAAAATGAACCTGGTTTAAAATAATAAATTAAGCTAAATTAACCATGAAATATAAACCTTACAGAAATTAAAAGCCTTTCAAATGATTACTTAATTCAAGGCTCATTAAATATTGCCTTTTGTTTGCAGATTAATTCTATTGGCCATATCAACAACATGATTCATTTCTAGTCTGCTCAGATTTACGGTGTTCTAGGCATTTGCTATGGTCAATTTACTTACTCAGATAGTTTTAATTAAGTAATTATACTACAGTCAATACCGAAATGATATCAACAGAGCATTTTTGCTAACAAAATTTCAAAATAAGTAAATTTTATTATTCCTGGAAAAATTTCACCAAATGCCAATCAAAAACCATGCAAGAGTTTATTTCAATGGTTTGTGACTTGCACAAACAGATTTAATAGAAGAATTAAGTGCTTTTCTAGTATACTCATTAAGTGATGACAGCAATCAGGCGAATTGAGGACACAAGTTTTTCTTCAGAATTAACTATGTAATCTGGCTTCATCTGGTTAATTGCCTTAGTGCTGCTGTTAACTTTATCATGTTGGTATGCATGTGAAAAAAAAGTAAGGACAAATACAAATTAAAAATAGTAAGCCTAATTCTCCTTGTTGAAAATAAGGGATGAGACTTCCCCTTTCCCTTTTCTTAGAGCATTTACTTGAGAAAACTTGTAACTGTTAATTTTCTCATCTTTTTGAAATGTATGAAGTCTTTTAAAAATTAATTAAGCCTCTTGCCAGCTTTGAGATCCGGGAACGCCTTTCTGGAGGACCTGGGAACCATCTCTCTGAAATAGATAGCACCCCTACCTCCCAGAGTCTATGAGAAGGTAAGAGCCTAACTTCAGTGGATGCTTCCCTCCAACTTGTGGAACTACCTCTTGCCATAGATAAGGGTTTATTTTTTTCTTTATGTAAAACCAACTAACTGACACAAATGGTCACCCCAATTACCAGGTAAGTGTAGACTAAGTTGTGCCAAATGGTGCTGTCAAGTCTTCTTACTTGAGGACTAGTTATTGTATATCTTGAGAGTGTGTATGTAATGGGTTGTATCTGCTTGGCTATAAAAAAAAGTGAGATTTCTATCTTTAAAATATTTTAGCAGATTACCTGTGATGCACATCACAATCTGGTTTAAAGCTCATTCAATAATAAAATTGTGTCATTCTTTTTTGTGTTTGTGGAGAGGTTTTCTGAGATGAGAGGAGATTTTGTTTTTAATTATATTTCCCAACAAATAAAACCACTACGTTATTTTTTAGCATTTGCAATCAAAAAGAAATTGGAGCATAACTAGCAGAGAGCCCTTAAGTCAACCAATGAAATAAAATGGCATTTTTTACAACAATGATACTATTAATTTTGAGATATCAAGACACATGCAACTATTTATTTCATGTTTTGGAGTATCAGAACTTCAAGAAATCTTAATCCACAGAAATATAAATTATTGAAAACGCTTCAAATAGAACCTGTGGTGGCTTTTAGATTTTGTATTATTCTCCCGAAATGCTAAGTTGCATTAATTTTTGGAAAACAGTTCTTGATCTTGAGCTCATAATTTGAGTACTTTTCAATTTGAATTCTTTTATATTACAAAGCTTACATTTTCATATATACTCCTTTACTGAGGAGGGGGAGCTGTGGATATTCTGCCATATTTCTAGATTAATATTTGAATTTCTCATACATTTATACATTACTATCTGGGAATTCTCTTTATAGGAAAGATTTATATAATATCAAGTTGGCAATTACTGAAAAGGTTTATGTAAAAATCTACATTTTATGAAATACTTAAAACGTTAGACAGCCATTAGCATGCTTATTTCTTTGTAAATCTTTCAATTTTGTAGCAGCTATGTATGTAGGATAGATTTATTCAGAGATAAAATATCATTTAGCAAAAACCTATTGAGTACCTAATATACACTGAGCAGAGGAAAGTACATTGTCTTTGATTTAATATTATTTTTTCACTTAACTTATCATGGACATTTACTTGTGTTAAAATTATCCTTTTAAAATGTCATTTTAATGATTGTCGTATATCTCCTTTTGTGATAATTTAATTCTTCTGGTGTGGGCCATATTTTTTTCCAAATCTTTACTTTTTTCACTAACACGACAATAGACAGACTTGAATATACATTGGAGTGACAGATATTTTAGAACTAAAAAATCAGGTACATTTCTTTATTGTATATTCTTGGGTAGAATGTTATACTTCTATGACTCAGCTGCATCGCCTATGAAATGAGAGTAATAAAACTACCTATCTCATAATTTTGTTTGGAACATTAAATGAGATAATACTCATAATACACAGGGCATAACCTCTGGAAGTTTATGTGTTCAGTAAATGTCAAGGCTTTGGTTGTTACAGGTGTAAGTAGTGGGGGATCTGAATTAAATAACTCTGGCCTAAATATAAACTTGGAGTATCACATGCTGCATATGTAGATACCTAAGGAGATTATTATAGCATATTAAGTGAAATAATAGTAAAATATACAGATTAGTATCTGAAGATATAGAGAAGATCTACCAAATTCAAATATTCAAAGAGAGCTTTTAGATGGAGGTAACATTATTTGAGTCTTGGGAGATGAATAAGAAGCCCAATGAGAAAGTGTGAGGAGATAAGCAAAAAGTTGTCAGCATGAAGAAAGAAAAAGAGGTAAGAAATTACTTTTTTAAGAAGAATTATAAGTGATGCTGTAGAATAAAGTGAGTCAGAGATTGGAAGGATATATCTAATAATCACATACACACAGAAACAAAGTCATACCCAAGTACTTCCCTAATTATACACCTAACAACACCCAGCCTGAGCTCTAGTTGCACAGTGAATTAACTCCATCCCATCCTTCTCCATTTTCTTGTGTGCTGACTGACTATGTTGTAGGAACAGTGAAAGAGAGAGAGGGAAAGAATCATATTCTATTTCAGGATCATGTCTGCTTATTTGGAGGGCACAACTGCAAAATGATAAAAAAGATGATTATTGTCTAACAAACTATTTTATTTCTCTATATCTGTGAAGTTGTCCAAGACAAATAATAGAATCTTGAGATTGAGGGTCACCTACTCTGTGTATGGAAACAAACTCTCTCACATACGTACCCTCTGACTCTATATATTCATCTGACCCTAAGAAATCAGTTCCATTATCAGCCTTGACACCTCATTGATATATATAATTAAAGTTGTCACCTACCTCTCAATCAGCAGCTCCAGTTTGTTGTAACAAAAGTGATGGCTGGGAGAGCAGGTGAGGACAATGTAATACCTTGTTTTAGATGACAAGGTTGGGGTGAGAACACTGTACACTGTGTCAGTGTGAACATGGCATTTACTGAACATGGCAGAAAACAAAGTATTGAGAGAGAATCAAATTTGTTTGCTGTGTTTGTGTTGATAGAAATACATTTTGCAAAAGGGGCTAAATAGCATTTCAATAGTGGAGTCAGAAATATTAGTATTATGTTTGAATCAGAAATTCAGAGTGAATTAAAAAAAGAACTTCAGTTTCTAAGGTGGTGTGTGCTGAAGTGGTCCTTTAGCTACTCTCTGGCTCCAGGGAACAGCCGGATAAAGGAACTGGACAGGTAAGAGGTATGAGTCATAACAAATGAAATAATAATAAATTATCACAAAATGAAATAAAGCTATTTTAGCCAAACCATTAGCCATAAACGCAAAACATTTTATATAATAGAGGAAAATATGTACTAGAAAGTGTGTAATATGACTCTTATACAGCAAATACCACCCTGGGAAAGGGTGTTGGGAATGATGAGTGGATGTCCAAGTTTGAGTATTTATTAAAGAGATCCTGAGAAGTCTTAAAGATGGGAAGAAAAATGCCAAAAGAAAGGAGAAATGGCTTTCCGGCTGGTATTGGGAAAATATAGGCGGTATAAGAGAGATATTGTCACTCATTCATTCATTTGTTCATTCATTCATCCATTTAATAAATGACTTTGGTGTTCTTGATAATATAATTCTATGCTGGTAGTACTTGTAAGAAAAAGTGGTGGAGTATGATTAAAAGTTGTTTTAAAATAGGGCACAACACTAATAAACAAAACTGCATATTTATGACATCTTTTAAGCATCTCAGGGAAATAATGGAAAGATGGAGATTATAAATATGTGAATGTCATTGAGGAAATCATTTTATATAAAGAATTGTTTTCCTGTCCCATTAATATTGTATCTCAACATTGAAACACATGGAAGTAATGAATTATCTTTGAAAATATAGTACTCAAACATTCTACAGAGAAATCTCAAAATTTAGATATTTCTTAATTGTTTTATTCCTAATAAACATGTTATAGGTGTCGTTAGGGATTTCAAAAGAAAAAGAAAACTGAGGGTACAAATAGATTTCTTTAGAACTATCACTGGACTCTTTTATCCCCCAGTATGATACCATGAAAATTTTCAAACCTACTGCAAATTTGAAAGAAATTTAGACCCATGTAACACCACCTAGATTTTATGATTAATATTTTGCTATGCTTGCTTTATCCATAACTATTTGTCCCTCTATCCATCCATCAGTTCATCTTATTTCTGATGCATTTTAAAGTAACTTATAGACATTATCACATGTCCCCCCACAAAATACTTCATCATGCTTGTCATTAAACTAGAATTGATAAACTTTTTGAAGGTAGAGGCAAACTGTTATCCTCCTAAGGAATTACTCCTTCTCAGTAACTGCTTATTTTGTTGGATTGAGGTATTCATTCAAGTGGGTTTTTTTTGAGGGCCCACCATGGACCAGGTGGGACTCATCTAGATCTGAGGATACAGCTCTTAATAAAACTGAAAAGTTCCTGGTCTATTTGATCTCTTTATTTAGAGGTTTGTACAATTATTCACTGAGCTAAAATGGTGTTGTAAAACATAGATGGTAAACTAGTAGAGGTTTTAAGCATAAGTATAAAGAAGCTACTCTTTCTGTGTAAAGGGAACTCTGTGACAAAACCTGATGTATTTTCCATGATTTGAAACATGTAATCTTAGACTTTGGACAAATACGTATGTTTATATTGGGGAGGAGGGTGTGATAAAAACCTATAGCACAGCGATTCCAATTTTTTTGCCTATTAAATGTGTCATTTTATACTTCATGGATGGTTTGACTTATTGTGAGGAAAAATGAACAGCATACAAGAGAAAATGCAAGGACCATATAAGGACATGATATATATCCTCATGTAGGTGCTTTCATCATAGTGATTTCACTGAATTTTTTTTTTTAAACACAATTTAATTTTGAACGCTATTTCATGACCAGTCTTATGAAGGAAGCAGATGTGCTCTATTTAGGGGAAAATGTTAATAACCACTCACAACACATTCAAGATAAATATCCTGTGGTATAGGAGTCCTGAAATTGTTTCTCTCATGGGACAATTTACACTATAATTTAACAACTAACCTTAAAATTACTGAAGAGACATATTTTTATACCATGATATTGATATATAAACAGATACGTTTTTGAAAAATTAATATGGTTATAGTATGAAGAATAGAGTATAAAAAGCAAATGAGGGGCCGGCCTGGTGGCTCAAATGGTTGGGTGCGTGCGTTCCGCTGTGGCGGCCCGGGGTTCGCCAGTTCGGATCCCAGGCACGCACTGACATGCCGCTTGGCAAGCTGTGCTGTGGCGGCGTCCCACATAAAGTGGAGGAAGATGGTCACAGGTGTTGGTCCAGGGCCAGTCTTCCTCAGCAAAAAAAAGAGGATGATTGGCAGATGTTAGCACAGGGCTGATCTTCCTCACCAGGACACAATGGCAGGAATAGAAAGAAAGAATAAACATGTAGGATGTTAGAAGGGGAAAAGTGTAAGTCAGGGCTTAGTACATTTAGATATAGAGAACAAGAAAGCAGAGGTCAGCCAGTGATTTTTCTTGTTCAAGCCAAAATGTCTAGGAAAATAAAGATACTATTCACAGAAATTAGGCTGATTAAATGGGGAGATGATGAAAATATCTTAAATGTGAGTTCAATTATTCATCGTGGAATTTCCAGTATTTTAATCACACTTTAGAACCCCAATTTATATTTGCACAAATATTTTATTGGTTCTATTTTTTTAGGAGTAAATCATATTTCCTTATTTGTTTTAATTTAGTTGAATTTGAAATTTGATATCTGGACATACATATCCAAAGCCATAGATATGAGAGATAGGAGGTAAGGAGAGATGTCAAGGAAACTTCATGTAAGTAATAGTTAAAACAAAGAGGAAAATACAAGAAAATTCTCCACCATATGAATCTTCATAGAAAGACTGATCCTGCATCCCACCACAAAAGTCAGAGAGACTTTAATAAGTTTGAACAAGTTAGCATCTTATTTTCCCCCCAAACAAGAAGCTGAGATGAGAATTTGGATGTAGGTCATGTATTTGAGAAGATCCCAGTTAAAAGAAATAAAAGAACGGAGTGAGACAGGAAGGAGGGAAAGTCATTATAATTATGTTTATTATAAAACTCACAGACGCAGGCAATGGAGGCTCAATTCAAATTTTAGAAGCTTTGGAAAGCTTACAGGATACTTTCCAGAACTATCTCATGAAGGATGGAAAGTGGAAGCATACCATTAATTTCACTGTATTCCCAAGGCTTGCTTGCACATGCCAAGAAGATTCTTAGGGTGTCAAACTAAGTCTTGCTAAGAAAGTGGAAAAACAGGAGCTACATGCATTTTGAGATAGGATGCTGCCTACACAGAGTGAGTGTGAGGTCACATGGAGCTATTATCCATGGCTGCAACTATAATAAATAAAATCTACCAAGTAGAATGTGGGGTGCTACCTTTTCAGTTCCTCTTGCATGTCAGGCACAGAACTTATGCCAGACAGGTCAAATGCATCTAATCTAGACTTTGAAAATGAAGCTAAATGTGAGAAGGATCAAAGGCAGTGTGAAATATAAAAGAGTAGTGGAGGCAATGATAGTAACAACATGCAATTTCCAATAGCAACAGAAGTCAGTAGGCAAATCTAGAGTCTCGTTCTGGTGGTTTTCGTGGTGGCAGTGAAGCAGCAGTACACATACAAGATTAGTTGTATCGCTAGTTCTAGGCTGGTTTGTTCCTCTTGTTCATTTTCAATAGATTTTTTGGATATGTTGTGAGCTAACCAAGACTCTTTAATACATCTATTTTCTGCTTAAATTAACCAGAATCCATATCTACTGACTGCAACCAAGAAAGCTGACCAACCAAAAGACAATGTTTTTGAAGAGAAAGGTTGTAAAAACATATATAATAATATAAAATAATATTAATGTTAAAGAAATGGACTGTGGCATGGACTTCTCATTGTACCCCAAGATCCTTTCTCTCTCTCTGAATAATAGAACCCTAATTATTATCTGGACAACGGCTTCTCAGGATAAAAATATATCTCTAAGATTCTGTTGACTTATCTCCCAATGTACATTCTTGTTTTTCTTTTTTTATAGTAATGTAAGTTTAGCCCATCCAAAGACTACATTTCACAACTTCCCTTGAAACTAAATAGATGTGTCCATGTAACTAAATTCTGGTCAGTCATATGTGAACGTAAGAGATATATGCAAATTCTAGGTCATTTTTGTGAAGGGAAGGATTATACCTTCCATTTCTCTCTTTTTTCCTTCCAGCCAGCAGGAGTAGAAAAGTAGCATTAAATAATCTTTGACCATGCAAGTGAGGAGAACATCCTGGGAATAGGTGAATAACTAGAGAGAAGGAGCTTCTCTTCTCTGATTTCAAAACTACTGAATCTTGTGTGCGCGCATGTGTGTGTGGTAAGAACACTCAATGTAAGATCTACTCACTTAAAATTTTAAGTCTACAATGTAGTATTGTTAACTATAGGTACAATGTTGTACAGCAGATTTCTAGAACATAATTGTCTTGCATAACTGAAACTTTATACCTGTTGAATAGCAACTCTCAATTTCCCCCTCCCCCCAGCCCCTGGCAAGCACCATTCTACTCTCTGCTTCTATGTGTTTGACTATTTTATATACCTCGTATAAGGGGTATCATGCTGTATTTATCCTTCTGTGACTGGCTTATTTCACTTAGCATAATATCCTCCAGTTTCATTCATGTTGTTGCATATGACAAGATTTCCTTCTTTTTCAAGACTGAATAATATTCCATTATATGAATATTATTCACACATACATACAAAATATCCTACATTTTGCTTATCCATTCATCTATCCATGAACATTTAGGTTATTTCCATTTCTTGACTGTTTATTAATAGTGCTGTAATGAACATGGGAGGACAAATATCTCTTGGAGATCCTGATTTCAATTCTTTTGGATAAATTCCCAGAATTGGGATTGCTCGATCATACCGTATTTCTATTTTTAATTTTGTGAGGAACTTCCATACTGTTTTGCATTAGTGGCTGTACCAATTTATGTTCTCACATTTCTCTACATCCTCACAACATTTATCTTTTTTTTTTTGATAATAGCAATCCTAACAGATGTGAGGTGATATCTCATTCTGATTTTGATTGGTATTTCCCTGACGATTTGTGATATCGAGTATATTTTTATGTACCAGTTGGCCATTTGTATGTCTTTTTTTAGATTTAAACAAGATGTCATTTTTTAACTTTACTGAGGAATAATTGACAAATATAATTGTATATATTTACAGTGTATACAATGCAATGATTTGATATACATATACACTGTAGAATGATTACCAAGGTCAAGATAATTAACACATTCATCATTTCACATAGTTAACACAGTTAACTTTTTTGTGTGTGTGGTGAGAATGTTTAAAATCTACTCTCACCAACTTGCAAGTATACAATACTGTGTTATTAACTGGTGTTATCATGCGGTACATTAGATCCTCAGAAATTATTCCTCTTATAACTAAATATTTGTACCCTTTGACCAACATCACCCCATTTCCTCCCTAGCCTCTGGCAACCACTGTTTTATTATTCTATTTTTGTGTAATTTCTCTTTTTTTTTTTTAGATTCTACGTATAAAAGATACCATACACTATTTGTCTCTCTCTGTCTGACTTATTTCACTTAGCTTAATTGCCCTCCAGATTCATTCACCTTTTCACAAATGGCAAGATTTCCTTCTTTTTTATGGTTGAATGATATTCTATTGTAAGGATAGATCATATGTATATGTATGTATATACATATAAATGCATGTATATATATCATTTCTTTTATATATCCACCTGTACAAGAACATTTATGTTGTTTCCATGTCTTTGCTATTGTGAATAATGCTGCAATGCACATGGGTGTGCAAGTGTCTCTTCAAGACACTGATTTCAATTCCTTTGAATATATACCCAGGAGTGAGATTGCTGGATCATAATGGTAGTTCAATTCTTAATTTTTTTGAGGAATTACCACGCTATTATCACGTGGCTGTACCATTTTATGTTCCCAACAACAGGGTGCCCTTTTCTCCACATCCTTGCCAACATTTGTCATCTCTTATTTTTTTGGTAATAGCCATTCTAACCAATGTGAGGTGATATCTCATTGTGGTTTCAGTTTTCATTTCCATGATGATTAGTGATATTGAACACCTTTTCATATACTTATTGGCCATTTGTATGTCTTCTTTGGAAAATGTCTACTCAGGTCTTTTGCCCGTTTTTTAATTGAATTGATTGCTTTTCTGCTATTGAGTTGTATGAGTTCCCTTCACATATTTTAGATATTAAACTTTTATCAGATATATGATTTGTAAATATTTTCTCCCATGCTATAGATTGTATTTTCAATTTATTGATTTCTTCCTTTGCTGTGCAGAAGCTTTTTAATTTGATATAGTTTCACTTGTTTATTTTAGCTTTTGTTGTCAACGCTTTTGGTGTCATCCAAGAAATCATTGGCATGACCACTGGCAAGGATCTTTTTCCATATATTTTTTCTAGTTTTATGGTTTCAGTTCTTACATTTAAGTCTTTGGTCCATTACAAACTAATTTTTTGTGAGTGGTATAAGATAGGGGTCCAGTTTCATTCTTTTGCATACGATATCCAATTTTCCCAATACCATTTATTGAAGAGACAGTTCTTTCCCCACTGTGTGTTCTTGGTACCCTTGTCAAAAAATTATTGGCTGTATATGTGTGGGTTTATGTCTGAGCTCTCTATTCTGTTCCACTGGTCTGTGTACCTGTTTTTATATCAGTACCATACTTTTTTGATTACTATAGCTTTGTAATATAGCTTTAAATGAGGAAATTTACAATTGGTATGTCTTTCTTGATGAATTGACCCCTTTATTAATATATAATATCTATATCATTATATGTTATATATTTGTCTGATATAAGTACAGCTGCCCCTACTTTCTTTTGGTTTTCACTTGCATGGAATATCTTTTTGCATCCCTTCACTTTGAGACTACGGGTGTCCTTAAATCTAAAATGAATCTCTTGTAGGCAATATACAGTTGGGTGTTGCTTTTTTACTCATCCAGCCAGTCTCTGCCTTTCGATTGTTGAATTCAATCATTTACATTTAGAGTAATTACTAGATGTAAGGATTTACTAATGCCATCTTATTAATTGTTTTCTGGTTGTTTTATATTTCCATTGTTTCCTTTCCTTCTCTTTTTGCCTACCTTTGTAAACTGGCCATTTTCCATGGTGGTATGCTCGGTTTCCCCTTTCTTTATCTTTTATAAATTTATTCTAGATTTTTGCTTTGTGGTTACCATGAGCATGACATAAGACATCTAATAGATAAAATAGTCCACGTTAAGCTGATAGCAATTTGACTTTAATCACCTAAAAAAGCTCCACTATTTTATCCCTCTTTTATATTTTTGATGTCACAATCTCTTTTTACATTCTATATTTATTAACAAATTATAGTAATTATAGTTATTTTTAATACTTCTTTAAAACTTTATACTATAGTTAAGTGGTTAGCATGCCATCGTATTACAGAGTTCATTTTCTAAATCTGCCTCTGTATTTACCTTTAGCAGTATGTTGTATACTTTCGTATGTTTTTGTGCCACTGATTAGTGTTTTTTCATTGCAGCTTGAAGAACTCCTTTCAGCATGTCTTGCAAGGTAGGTCTAGTGGTGAGGAACTCCGCCAGCTTTGGTTTGTCTGTGAAAGTGTTTATAGCTCCTTCACTTCTGAAGAATAGCTTTGTTGCATAGAGTATTCTTGGCTGGCAATTTTTATCTTTCAATACTTTGAATATGTCATCAACTCTCTCCTGGCCTGTAGGGTTTCTGCTGAGAAATCCACTCATAGCCTACTTGGAGTTCCTTCATGGGTTATCATCTTTTTTTTTCTTGGCTGACTATAGGATTTTTTCTTTATCTTTGATTTTTGACAGTTTCATTATAATGTATCTTTGAGAAGGTCTTTTGGCATTGAGATTATAGTGTGATTTATTAGCTTCATGAACTTGGATGTCTGTGTCTCTTCTCAGGTTTGGGAAGTTCTCAGCTATTTTTTTTTTTTAATAAATTTCTTGCCTTGTTCTCCTTCTGGAACCCTGATTATTTTAATATTTGTACATTTTATTAAATCCCATAGATCACATAGGCTTTCTTTGCTCATTTTCATTCTTTCCTCTTTGATCTCCTCTGATTATTTCAAAGTTCCTGTCCTCTAGATCACTTAATCTGTCTTCCATTTGCGCTACTCTACTGCCAATGCTCTCTATTGCATTTTTCATTTCATTCATTGACTTCTTCAGCTCTATAATTTCTGTTTGGGGTTTTTTAAATTATTTTTCTCTTTGTTAAATGTCTCATTTTTTCCTGTATTTTTTCCTGATCATTGAATTGTCTTTCTGTGTTTTCTTGTTTTAGATGGTTTTTGTCTCCATGAATTCTTTTTTTTTTTTTTTTTGTGAGGAAGAATAGCCCTGAGCTAACATCTGATGCCAATCTTCCTCTTTCTTTGCTGAGGAAGACTGGCCCTAGGCTAACATTTGTGCCCATCTTCCTCTACTTTATATGGGATGCTGCCACAGCATAACCTGACAAGCAATGCGTTGGTGCGCGTCTGGGATCCAAACCTGCAAACCCTGGACCACCAAAGCGGAGTACACGCACTTAACGACTGTGCCACTGGGGCGGCCTGTCCATGAATTCTTAATCAACTTACTCTTTTCCCTCAGTATTATTTTTAAATATTTATTACTATTGGAAAACATGAGAATAAATTTATTCAATTTGATTGATGCATTTTAGTTTTATGCGTTAATAAGCTAAGTATATTTACTCTATTAATGAGATATAGTTATATTACTTCCATACTTTTCTATTACAAGCCATACTGCATTTAATATGCTTTTACATGCTTTATGTGGCATGACATATTCAAATGTAATAGCTATTCCTAAGTTGCTATTCATGGTGTCTGGACTTATATTCACATACACTAGGCATATCTTGTGCTATACTAATCAAAATAAGTGGGAACACTGAAAATTATCACAGATAGATTCTTTTGATATCTTAGGAATATTACTCTTCTGAATTTCATTGATACATTAAATACAATTGGAATCAAAATCCCCAACATATTTCAAAATATTTGAAATATTGAACCTAAAATTCTTTAGGTAGGGAAAAGAACTAAGAAAAGTTCAGAAAGTTTTGGAAGAAGGTAAAATGGAGGACTAATTCTAGCATGTAGCAGGCATCATATAAAGTTGACCTAGGATTTACTTCTATACCTTGATAATTGTTTATATATCTATTACTTGTGTTATTACAGTCGTACACTGCATAAGGATGTTTTGGTCAATGATGGACTGCATATATGATGGTGGTCCCATAGGAACCCAGAGGAAGAAATTTTTCTCTAACCTTCTAGGTTCTTCTGGCTGGTCTAAGAATTAAACTGACATGATACAGATTAACAGGAGAAAAACAAAAGTTTAATAACATGTACACACCCAGGAAAACTGAGTAACTTATTGAAATGGCTGAAGGCCTCACCTTAAATACCATCCTCAGCTAAAGACAAAAGAAGATGTTGGGGGTGGGGAGAGTCAGGGACTTCAAAGAAAAGGAAGGCAATTCACAGGTAGGAGAAAAGGAGCAAACATTTGGAAAACAAGTGTTTGTTTCATCATACAGAAACAGAAGAACACAGAAGAAAGCCCAATAAACAGGCTTTTCTAGGTTTCTCCCTGTCTGCTACCTCGTTCATGTTATGCTGAGGTGATAGCTCACTTCCTGAGACAGGTTTTCTATCTGAATTAAGGGAGAGGTAACAATAAAAATGTTGAGTCTTTTGTTTCTTAAAAATAATCAGCCTAAAATAATCCTCATGTAAAGAGACACATTTTGGGGTGGCAAAATTTTTCCCCTTCAGTCACTCTAAGATATTCATACAAGGACAATATCGCCTAACAATGCATTAAATAGAACATATCACTGTCATTAAGCAATGCCTGACTGTAGTTAAATTAGTGATATTTTTTATTTGTATCTTTAAAGGATGATGAAATTAAAATACTTACATGAATTCTTTATTCTATTTCATTTTTCCTGACAGCTTTGGTTAGTGATGTAATTTTCATATTGACAGCTTTACAACATTACCATTCTATATTATAACAATAGTTGCCAGTATCATTTTAATCTAAACTATAAAGTTAAGTATCTTCTCTGTTCAACTATTGATTGCATGGAATTCAGCCTTTTAGAGATTCTTTAAGAAAAGTTTATGAAAACTACATTTGCTTATGAAAACTACATTTGCTGAATTATTTTATGTTTAAAGCTATGTGCTTATTATCCTGATGCTTGAAGGACAGTTTGGATGGGTAGTCAAATTTTTAGCCACAATTGTTTTTCCTGAGAAATTTTGTGGAGTTGATATAGAAAATATGATGTAGGGTTAATGTTCAGCATTTATTATTATTATTAATAACATCATCATTACTATTTTACCCTTATAATTGTTATATTCTCTTTCCATAATGCTCAAAGCATTCTTTCTGATTTTTGGATTCCTGTGTTTTATGAGGATAGAGCTTATGGTCTGTCATTTTTTATTCCCCTAGAACACGGGGTGTCATTTCAGTCTTCACAGCATAATCTTTTAATTCGGACAAATTTTTTTCTTATTTCCTCTTTGAATTTTTTTTCACTTCAATGTGTTTACTTCTCTTCCTTTTTTGTTCTTCCATAACTATTCTTTCTTTCTCTCTGTCTCTCAGTTGGCTTTTTCTCAACCTATCCCCTGTGTCAATTTTTCGCCTCTTTGAGCAGTGTCTATGTATTTTTGTTATTTTTTCTCTGGTTTTCATTTCTCTGAAGGATTTACTCTGTGTTTCTCATTTAATTCCTGTTCATGAATATCTCATCTCTTTCTGTTATTTCATACATCTACCTGAGCCAGTGTATGTCTGCTTTGAGTTCTTTGCTTACTGCTTTAATTTTGGGGCCATTATGGCTATAGGGCCAGATTTCTTTTTAAAGTCTTAGTCAAAATTTGGCTATTTCAACATTAATTTCTGATAAATGTTCTCATGTGACATTTATTGTTTTTATTTTATTATATTTTGGTTTTGGTAATCTTGTATAGCTCCTATTCTTGTTCCTTTTGGATTGTCAGTTATTTTTGAGATAGCAGTGTTGTTCTTGTTGTTGCAGAAGTTTTATGCGGAGGATGGATCAAAGAGTACTCTGTGCATCATGTATTCTTTCCAGTTCAGAGTAAATTTTCCATGTTTTGGACTTAATTACAGAATGACTTACATTTCCTGGATAGTTATGAAATACTTGGCAGAAGGCAGGGAGGAGAAGATATACGACCATGTCCCAGTTTGCTGATAAAGTTAAAATTTCTGAATCTCACATGAATTCCTTTAGAGGCAAAGACACTTGTATTAGTTAAGGTATCGCTACTTTCTCTAACAAACATACCCCAAAATGTATCATAGTTAAAATTTGACTAAAGTTCATTTTTCCCTTAAATTAACTTGTAATTGATTTGTGTGGGGATCTCTCCAAAGACTCAAAAACGTCACTGTTAAAATCTCTTGTCTTCACCATCTTCAAAGTATAGTTTCAGTTCCATCATTCTGTCTCTAACACACTGGCAGAGGGGGACATACCATACAGGATTCCAACATGGGTATTATGCATTGAGCATTGAAGTGATGCATGGTCACATCTATCCTTATTCAAAGGGGGTTGCTAATTGGCTGGCGACTCTCTTCTAAGCAATTATTCAATATCTGGGTTCTTTCCATCTTATAATTTTTCCATCTTTAACATGTGTTGTCCAATGTGCACTGTAATTTTATTAGGAAAGATTTGGTTTGTTATTAAGTATAATGAATGAGTAAATGGAAAATAACATATCCGAGGTTTCATATAGGTCAGGCCTAATGGTGGTGTTTATTACCTATATACATATTCCACTAGCTAGAACTAGCAATATGTATTTGTAAGAAAAGCTATAAAATTTATTCTATTCATATTCCCAGAAGAAATAAGTGTGTTTTTCTGAACAGCTAGCCATTCTCTGCCACATTTATTAAAGATATTAAATGTTTAAAAAATATTAAGCTTCTAGGTAAATTTCCTGGTAACAGTGCACGTCTTTTGTAGGCAAAGGCATTATTCTCTACAGCATTTTGAATAGGTAGCAACAACGTGAGTCCATCTATGACCCACTTTGCCTGGACATGTTGTGCCAACATTTTTTTTAATCTCTCTGGTCATGCTCTTTTTTATAATTTTTCAGCCAGAATGTGAGCTAAAATCATCTCTGTTCCTGGCTCCTTTTCTGAAATTTTGTCTATCATCTAACCCTAGGGCTAAGACTGGTTAGTCAAAAATGGGAAGGCTACAGGATCAACGTATTAGGAATCTACTTGTCACTCAGGTGTGTTTCTCCCATCCGACTCTCATCTCTCCACTGTGAAAGCTGTACCCGGAGGAACAGATAATCATTACGTATGTTCTAAAATATTGGGACAAATTCCTTCATATTTTCTCTGGGACCTAAATATTTAAAAAAAAAGAGAAAGGACAGAAAAAGATTACTTAATGTGTCAATGTTTTTTCTGAAATCAGCTTTGCTAAGGCAAGGATCAGAGACAATTCTAGATTCTGAAAGAGTGAAAAGATGAAGACAGAAAGAGAAGCATGATATTTGTTGAAGGTAGAATTAGGAAATGAGGAAGAGAAAAACAATATTGATTAATGTTTCAAAAGTTGCACTATTTCCTTTCTCTTCTTTGCTCACATACCCACTTTCATTTGTGGGCAAAGAAAATTTCTGTTTCATTCAAGTGCCATTCAAAACTACTCTTCCCTGCAATGTAATAGATTTTCTCATTATGTGTTGGATCATCTCTTCCTCATATTCACATTATCTTTGCCTGTGCCTGAGGTCACCATATGTGTGATTGATTAAGAGACTTACAATTAAAAAAGCAGATCCCTACTAACACGTCTATAAGAAATATTTTTACTGTATATGCCCTTCTTTCTCCAATAAGTTGTTAATTTTTAGATAAATTATGACTTTAAGATAACACCTAATAATCATATTCTATGACCCTGACTTTTTAGGTACTCTTATGAGATTTAAAATTTTTATCTTACTGGTAATTGCTAAGAAATCTATATTTACCTTTGCTTCCTAGTTTCTGCCAAGTACACTTCAACCAAGAAGTTTAAAATCAATCTTTAATATAATCATCAAAAATTAATCTTTATCATGTCAGAGCCATTATATTTTATTAGGTAGGTTAATTACAATGATTATCATTGCCTTAATTAACATAGTAGGGCTTGTCTTGACAAAACTTTCAGAATGAGACCTAGGATCAGAAGTAACTTCTTTCCTTACACTTTGGATGGAACCACAGAAAGGCAGGCAAGAAATGAGGGTGGTACAGTTTGCCCAGGCAACACAGGTAACAGAAAGACTCCCAGTGACACTCCCAGTTCAGAGTAATAAAGTACAGAATGTGGCCACAATGCTTATAATGGGGGCATCTAAGTACCATTAGACTTCTAAGACTACACAAGATTACCCAAGGATCAGTAAGGAACAAACAGAGCCAATGACAACACTAGAGGAGGTTTGCCAATGGAGAAAGAAAGGCCAATTACACAATTAATTTGTTAGACCAAGGCTAGAGGTAAAATGTGATGAAGGACAAATTCATTGCCTATGAAAGTGGACCAGATAAAACTGAGAATATGATTGGAATTTCCTTGTAATTTGTCACAACTTCATTATACTAGAAATATAAAATATTATTAGGAGGAAAAAGAGTGATAGACAACTCAATACGACTGAGACTGTTTTTTGTTACTTTGTCTGAAAGGAGGCTCGAAATACATAATAATTTGAGTTACAGAAAATTTTTATGTTACATTGCTTGCACATCTAAAATTATGAAGAATGTATGTGTACATTTTCATAAAAGGCCATCTTCTTGTTGTCTGTCACCTCAATCAACTTGTAGATTAAGCTGAGCCCATATAACATTCTTTTCTGAGCTTTTGAAAACTGAACAGCAGTCAGTGTAATGATCTCTAGAAAAGTAAAAGCTAAGATTCCAGCCTGGCTTTCTCTATGTCAATGTCCTTCTTTTCTGCTGACGTTTTAGTTTTCTACATATTTCTTAATCTTTCCAGTCATCTTGCAAAAATTGTTCTTCAATTATATTAGCTTGAATTAGGTTATTTTGTTTTCCAAGAACTGAAATATTCCAACTCTGCACACTCGTATTCAGAGATCTCGTGTTACGTTTATTCCTTAGCCTGATTCTTTACCTTTTCTATTTTGCTCATTCTTTTCCATGCACCAGTTTCGCTCTTTGTTTAAGAGAGTCAAAATCAATTTCTGGTATGTAAAAAAGAAACAAGTATGTAGAGGATGATGGGCACGGATGTTAGCCCAGGGCCAGTCTTCCTCAGCAAAAAAGAGGAGGATTGGCATTGAATGTTAGCTCAGGGCTGGTCCTCCTCACAAAAAAAAAAAAAAAGAAAAAGAAAAAGTAACTTGGGCCGGCCCTGTGGCTTAGCGGTTAAGTGCGTGCGCGCTGCTACTGGCGGCCCGGGTTCAGAACCCGGGCGCGCACCAACGCACTGCTTCTCCAGCCATGCTGAGGCAGCATCCCACCTACAGCAACTAGAAGGATGTGTAGCTATGATATACAACTATCTACTGGGGCTTTGGGGAAAAAAAAAAAAGAGGAGGATTGACAATAGATGTTAGCTCAGGGCCGGTCTTCCTCAGTAAAAAGTGGACAATTAGCATGGATGTTAGTTCAGGGCTGATCTTCCTCACAAAAAAATAAAAAAATAAATAAAAATTTAAAAAAGAAAAAAGTATGAATAAATATTGACTTCTGCTTCCAGCTACAGTGGAATTGCTTGTATTATAAGGACCTTCCCACTTGAAGAATCATAATGGCTGAACATAAAAAAAATGGTTCTTTGATAGCAACAGACAGCAAAATAGTTTGCCTGGACTTGAGTCAAGACCCTAGGGAGAAGGAAAATATAATAGTGTAAGTCTAAACACTTTCACTTTCTTTTATTTTGCAATTAAATATGTCAAAGATATTAGTACTTGAAAGAAATAAATGAATCACCAACAAAACAAAAGCATGGGTATGGTAGGGGAAAAAAAAACAGTTATGGATGATATTCACACAAAGTAAGATAATGTCAAGCAAAATCACTTGGATTCAGGGAAAAAAAATGAATGTTCATCCATTAATGATGGGAGTATAAAAGCAACCTAGATATAGTTACTGAAATAATTCATAAATATGTTCAGCAAACATTCAGCTGTGTGTAAAACAATCAGAAATTATACACACGTATAACTGCATTCATTTCAGCATTATTTATAATCATTAATCCAGAAGCAACCTAAGAGACAATGGAATAATCCATACCAATGAAATAGATGATCTGTATTAAAAGCAATAAAGCCTATAAACTATGTTGATTTATAAAATAATGAGATATTTAGTACAATAGGACTTACATAATCAAACATACATACACAAACACTATATACTTTTATAGAAATATCAGTGCCTTGACTATGTAACGATAATTGTTTTAATTTGCATTTTCTGGTTACTAGTGATGTTGAGCATCTCTTCATATATTTTGGTCATCTAGTCATCTTTTGTGAATTCATAGCCTTACCCTTTTTTCTATCAGATTTTTCTTATGGCTTTCAAGGGATTTTAGTAGTCAGAATATAAATATTTTCTTTATATAAGATGTTGAAAATATGCTCTTCCAATCTATTCTGTCTGTAAATTTTATAAATAGGTTTTGGACAGCGTTTTATGTTCATTTAACTTTCAAGATCACTCTTATGTGTCTATATATCTGCATATAAATTTGAATGGAAAAATTAGGTAAATTAAATACATCAAAAGAGAGATCTCTCTCTCCTCTTTAGTGACTGAAGCCCAATTTTTAGCTTGCTGTGTTGCCACTCAGAATAAATTATTACATTTGCCAGCCTCTGTTTGGAACTAGATGTAGCCATGTAGCTAAGTTGTAACATAAGATTTAGCAGTGAGTGTTGTATGCCACTTCCCATAAGGATGTTTAAAGGGAAGTGATTCACCCCAGAGTTCTCCAATTTGGACTTTACTCCTTTCTTCTTGCAATATGAAAATTTGACATTATGGCTAGACTTCAAGCAACTGTCCTGGACATGAATTTACCTTGATGATGAATAAGGGATAAGTGTATTGTTGCCTATCAGAAAGGCTAATAAAATAATTTGTAAGCACTGGCATTGAAGTTGCCATTGCAGCCAGTACTAAAGCAGGAACTGCTGGCTTTGTTCATACCCCATTACAAAGTCCAAGAACAATATCAATCTATCTGCGCTAGTTAGCAAAACAAACCTGTAACTGGAATTGTCATTGTAGCATATCACTGCATGGATTTCCAAGAGTATTTTAAAAATGTAATTAAGCAAAAAGTCTAAGTTACATAGAAAGTAAGACTACGGAGTTAGGAGACAGGGCAAAAGACAAGAAGGAAAGATTTCATTAGGACCATGGTATAGGGACCAAAGAAACGGTCTGGTAGAATTCTATTGGAAGTGCAAATACAGAAGTAATTCCAGCATCAAGAATACTCTCCTACAACCAGATGTATTAATATCAAACTTGTACTTAACCAAATGCCCTAAATACATCCACAGCCCAGTCCATATTAGTACAGCTGCAGATATAGTGACACACTTTTTTCTCTGTCCTTGTCTATGAACCTAACTTAATGACCAGTAAATCTCTTCAACTTTAAACTGCTCCCAAGCCAAATGTATTACTGAATTAGAAACAGAATTTCTCTAAACTTCCCTTATTTTATGAAATCACTGTTCAATAAGCTTCATTAATTAGTTTATAACAAAAATCTCTAAACCTATCTACATCACATAGGTCTAATTTGGAATGAACATATTATTGCTCTTAGGCTCTTAATCCCATAATAACCTGTTAGGCCAAAACATCATTTAAAATTTGGTGAATATATTTTATAATAATCCAAATTGAATACATTTAGAGATCCTGCTTGAGCAGAATTTTTCCGTCTTTGCTGCCTTAAACAAAATTCCAAATTGAACTTACTTCCCCAAAACCTTGTATCAATGCCACCTCTGATAATAGGGTCATATTTATTCAATTTGTCAAGTCAGTTAAGATAAGGTTAACTATTGCCTTTTGCAAAGAGCCTCAAAATCAAGATATCCGTTATACTCACATCTCCCTGCAACAAAAAATTATAAATGTAGTAAGAAAGGGGGTAAGAACAAACAAGTATATTTGCAATGCCCGTCTTATAAGTCAACACAAATATGTCCAGTTTTGCACAAGACCATCCAGTCAATAAGCACGATGTTAATAATGTTCTTTCTAGATATCTCTAATCCAAATACTATTTGTCATGAATTCCCCCAACTACTCTCTTTTGGCAGACACAATTCAACCCACAACAAATACTGTTGCTGACAAGGGTGCAGAGCAACAGAAATCTCATTCATTGCTGGTGGGAATAAAGTACAATAAAATCAATTTGGAAGAAAATTTGGCAATTTCTTACAAGGCTAAGCATAGATTTGGCATATGATACAACAGTCTTCCTTCTAGGTATTTACCCAACTGATCTGAAAACTTACGCCCGCCCAAAAACTGCATGGTAGTGTTTATATCAGCCTTATGTATAATCGCCAAAAGCTAGAAGCAACCAAGATACCCTTTAATAAGTGAATTGATAAACTATGGTACATCCATACAATGGAATATTATTCGACAATAAAAATAAATGAGCTGTCAAGCCACAAAAAGATATAGATGAGTCTCTAATGCATATTGCTATGTGAAAGAAGCTAGTCTGAAGAGGCTATGGACTGTATGATTCCAACTATATCATATTCTGGAAAAAAATAAAACTGTAGAGATGGTAAAAAGATCAGTGGGTTACAGGTTGTGGGAAGGAGAATTAAATAGGTGAAGCATAGGGGATTTTTAGGGTGGAGAAACTGTTATATATACTTTAATGGTTGATACATAACACTATGTATTTGTCAAAACCCATAGTCCTTTACAGCACAAACAGTGAACAATAATGAATACAAATTTTAAAAAATTCATCTAGAAGGTCAGGGTATTCCAGGATAGAATGCAGAATGTGATAAAACAATCTAACTGTATTACAAATGTGTGAAACCACCTCATTGAAGGAGATGGGGGGGGCGGTATGCTGACCCTAGCGACTTAAGTTGGTCAAGTTATTTACCACTTTACTCAAGTTGGTAAAATTATTTCCCATAGGAGTATAATTTAACAATTCTGATTCTGCTGTATATTTATACTGAAATTGAACAATTAGGTAAATGGAGAGTGAGTGGTGGGAGTCAGGTTTCTCACTGTTGGAGTGGAATGTTACAGATAAGCAAGGGAAAGAGAGTAGAGTAGTGACCTGTGTGGCAATGGATTAGAGTTGGAGGTAGGAGTATGAACTTATGTGTAACTTAACGTAGATACCAATTTTTACATATGCAAATATCTATAGATATGTATACATACAAAGGCTAGTATACACACATATATTTCCTTGCTCTATCAGCTTTAAGAGCCTGGAAAACAATATCCTAGTAGCAACAAGCACACCTAGCACCTAGAACCCAGATCTTGGTTTCTAATACAATGTTCCAATAACAAGGAACCAAGGCTCTCGGGAGGTACAGCTGATTCTAGGACTAGGGCGGGAAATATATAATATGAGCCTGAAGCATATCACAGTAACAGAAAATAATGAAGTGCTCAAAAAAAAAAAAAAAACACACATACAATCCCCTCTTCCCCCCAGTCATTGGATTATGTCAAAGGACACAGGAGCCGACTGAAAAAGCACCCAGTATCCAAAGATGGAACAATTTGATCAAGGAAAAGAACTGGCATTGGATTCCAATTATAACTATAAAACAAATACCCGTAAGTTGATTTGAATGAAATTAATGATTGAATAAATAAATACATGAGGTAGGAGAAGCAAATTTTCCATATAGAAGAATTCCAAATTGTTTATGTAACTATTCCATCCTCGAAGAAGTAGAGTATAATTCTTTATTTATTAAGTGTGGACTACACATAGTGACTTTCTTCCAAAGAGCATATTATAGAAAAAGGGAAGAGAGAACTACTTTACAGTGGAGAAACATAAGGAACACGTCATATGGCCCCTCGGTCATGTGACCAAAGTTAACATCGACACTGGTAAGTTAGGTTATTACCATACACCTTTGACACAGTGAAATGAAACGAAACTACCTCTGTGGTCAAGAACATATAACTTCAGTCTAAGCATGAGAAAATCAGGAGACACATCCCAATTGAGGGACGTTCTACAAAATACCTGACTACTAGTCCAAACTACCTGACCAAACTATTAAAGTCATCAGAAACAAGGAAAATTCCCAGTAACTGTCATAGTCAAGAAGATCCTAAGCACACATGACTCCTACATGTCATATGGATATCTAAATGAGATCCTAAAGGAGGAAAAGGACATTAGATAAAAACTAAGGAAATTTGAATAAACTATGGACTTTAATAATAATGTATCAATATTGATTCATTAATTCTAACAAATGTACTATTCTAATGTTAGATATTAATAGAGGCAACTGGTGTGGGATATATGCGAATTCCCTATGTTATCTTCATAATTTTTCTATAATTCTAAAACTTTTCCAAAATAAACTAGGTATGTATGTATATGTGTGTGTATGTATAAATATGTGCGTATGTGTATATGTATATAAATATATATAAATGTATATATATACTGTGAAGACCATAAAATCTCCAAAGAAAACTCAGTTATTTCTATAATTTTTCCTTATACCCACCAAGACATTTATGCAGGAAACTAATACTCATGTTCCTCCTGAGAAACAACTATTCTAAATTCCATAAACAATTACAATTCCACAAATGATTACTTTGTTGGAAATAATAGATAATTGTTAACAGTAGATATCGTAAGATGGTTCAAATGCTACGTCTCTTAATAATGCCTCTTTTTAATCTCTGTGTTGGACAGACCATATTAGCAAGAGGAATGATGAGGAGCTAGGAGAGTCATCTGTAATTAGGCTGCCTAAATAATTCTCAGTCCAGTCAACGTTACACTGTGCAGGAGATCAGTAAACTCTAGACTCTTCCAGGCATTAGTTTTTCCAACAAAGCTGTTCTGATGAATATAGGAGGGGAAAAACATAGACATCTATCTTCATTGTTAACCACACTCATTTGATAGGCTCAGTGGAAAATGCACTAGGCTAGCAAAGTCCTGAAACTCTTGGAAAGAAAAAAAGCTCAAAAATATGTAATATTGTTTTCTTAACTTTTTTTGTCTTTGAGAAAAGGCTCTACCAATTTCCTGCCCAGATCTTTGATAAAAATGGAGCAAACTATGCCATAATTTTGTTTGCTATGTGTCTAAATACAATCCCCACCCCAAACCTCCCATTATAATTTCATTTTCATAAGGTGGGGCAGGGGACAAGAGGTGGTGGGGTCTGTTGACACGAAAATCCAAAATGGGGTAGTCCCAGTAAAAGGCTCACTCAGAGGCTTGGTCATATTTCTGGTTATGCTTTGTATCCTTTCAAATCTGTGGTTTAAAGAGTGAAAAACATCTCAGTGTTTTGTCCCTTTACTCTTCTTTGTTTCTGTTTTTTTATAATATTCCCCTCTCCTCAGGATGCAGAGTCAGAGCTTAACCACTTAATCTTTTCCCACTTCCCTCTGAATCTTCCTCATTGGGCAATAAAAATAGACCTATAAGGGATTCAGAAAACAGAGTTTTCAGACATGAATTTTAAAGCAATTATGCTTAATATTTGAGGACATAAAAACAATAAGAATTCTGTTAGCAATGCATGTATATTTGCAATACATATAAGTGACATACTCCCACAAATAACAACAAAAAGACAGACAACCCGAAAGAAAAATTGGCATGAGTCTTGAATAGCAATTTCATGTAGGATTACAGCCAAAAGTCATTAATTTGTGAAAAAATGCTCAACTTCATTAGTTATCAGGGAAATACACATTAAAAACAGCAATTAATGTATATCAGAATGTCAAAAATGGAAGAGTGACAGTACCAAATGACTATAGGAAGTGGAGCAGTGGGAACTCCCTTGCAATGCTGAAGGGTGTATGAAATTTTTTTTGTGTGTGTGAGGAAGATCAGCCCTGAGCTAACATCTATGCTATTCCTCCTGTTTGCTGAGGAAGACCAGCTCTGAGCTAACATCTATTGCCAATCCTCCTCCTTTTTTTTATTTCCCCAAAGTCCCAGTAGATAGTTGTATGTCATAGTTGCGCGTCCTTCTAGCTGCTGTATGTGAGACACGGCCTCAGCATGGCCGGAGAAGCGGTGCGTCGGTGCACGCGAAGGATCCAAACCCGGGCCGCCAGTAGCGGAGTGCGTGCACTTAACCGCTAAGCCACGGGGCCGGCCCAGTATGAATTTTTATATACAGCACACTTTGGAAAAAGCTTTGGCAGTATTTTCAATGGCTAAACAATATAACCCAATAATTTCACTTCTAAATATATACTCCCAAAATATGTATGCATATGTGAAAATAGTATGTACAAGAATGTTCACAGCAGCCTATTTCTAAAAGCCAAAACCTGGAAACAATCCAAATAATCATGAACAGTAGAATAGATCAATGATTTGAGATCTCCTCATACAATGCAATACTACCCAGCAATAAAATATAACTATAGCTCCAAACAGCACCTTGGATTTATCTCACAAAACTGTATGAAAGAAGCCAGACATGAAAAGATACAGAATGAAGATTCAAATTATATAACAAAAGCAGGCAAACATATATGGTATTTTGAATTACTACTTTTGGGATGACAGAAGAGGTAGTAATTGGGAATCAGTATGATGGAGGCTTTTACAATACTAGTAATATTTTAGTTAGTGACCTGAGTAGTAGTGATACAGATACATTCATTTTGCGCTCATTGATTGAATGCATGATTATGACTTGTGCATTTCTATGAATTTGTATTAAACCTCAATAAAAATTTTATAGCATGACTCATGTTTACTGAAAAATACATGCAAGACTACAAGATATGATATAACAAGTAAAGGATACCATTTCCCAAATATTACTACTTATACTATTTTTCAACTTGATTATTTTTTGCACAAAAATGAAATATAAACATATTTCTAGAATTATATCTTTTTATCTATATCTGTCTACGTCATACTTTTTTAAGAGAGTATAGTATTCCATTCTCTGGGTTGTTTCTCGTCTATTCTTTTCTATTACAATTGTGTAAGTGTCCTTGCATTTGCATTTTTTTACACATGTAAAATTGGATAATTTCCAAATATATTAATCAAATGATGTTAACATGATATATATTGCCAAAAAAATTGGTATAGAAATATTTTCCTTTATACTCTGTGTACTCTCCCACACTTTATGTTTCTCTGCAACCTGCCAAGATTTTATAAGTAAAAGACAAGAATATATTGCCATGATATTGATGTATTTCATGGACTAGAAAGAAAAGGAATCAAGAGATGGAAAGGACTCTTCCCTATGACGCAGCATCAAGTGTACCCCACTTTCAGCTATAGACAGATCATGCAGACAGAAAATCAAGACGGAAATGTTGGACTTGAACCATACTTTATACCAAATGGGCCTAACAGACATATACAGAACAACCCATCTAGCAGCAGCAGGAAACACTTTCTTCTCAAGTGCACACAAAACATTCTCCAGGATAGATCATACAATAGGTCATAAAACAAATCTTAGTAAATTTAAGAGGATTGAAATCATACCAAGTATCTTTTCTGATCACAGTGATATGAAAATATAAATCAATGACAAGAGGAAAAGCTAAAAATCCACAAATATGTGGAAATTAAACAAAAAATTCCTGAACAACCAATGAGTCAAAGAAAAAAATCAAAAGGATCAACCACTGCTTCACCCAGATTTGGTTTGGCTTCAACCAGTATGAAACAACTAGACATTTGTACTCTTCTAACCACAAATTCTGCTTTCCCCATGCCCTGGTCCAGTATCAGAGCATCTGGCACTACCCTAGTTATAAACACATCCCTTGACACCTGGCTTACTCTTCACTCCACACAAGCTAGTGGAACAGCCCTAAGAGCTTGAGACCTGCTTGAATGATTTCCACAGTCCCTCCCCTCACAAAGCTGTCCATTGCTTCCATGAAATCATTCCTTCCCTGAAGGCCTTGCCTTGTCACACGCAAATGTGTTTTCTTCTTCGCAACCCTGAACTCCAAATCTTGCCTCCCAAGCTTTTTCTAGTTTCTCTGCTGGAGCTAAGCAAGAATCTTAGACCTACTCTACCTCCCATTCTCTAGGCTAGACAATGCATCTACGCCTTTATCTGTTATCCACAACTTCTCTCTTTGAGGACTCCATCATTTTTTCTTTAAATGTCTTCAGATCCTCAATATTTAAAAATATCCTTCTATCTTGAAGAAGTCCTGTAACCTGCCTCCAGGCCCAGGTCTCCTGTGATCTAGGAGCAGTCCTGTATGCCCAGAAATCTGCCAGGAGACATACCCATCCATGCTTCTGGAGGCAGGCCTGTAGACCTTGGTCTAGCTTCAGATCTTGAAGTTGTCCTGTAACTTGACTCCAGCCCATCTCAGCCACAGTCTGGGAATCGTCCTGTCCTCACAGGGACCCACCAGGAAACATGCTTGCCCATGACCCTGGACGTAGGCCTGCTGACCTCAGTTCAACTGAAGATGTTGATGTGTACCTGTAACTCAACTCTAGCACTTCTCGTCTGAAATCCAGTAGTGGTCCTGCTTGCCAGGAACCTAGAAGGAGATATGCCTGTCCATGATCCTGGAGGCAGGCCCACAGACCTCAGTCCCAACTGTGGAACCTGAAGCATCCCTGTGACTGTGTTCCAGACCTGCTCGGCTGTGATCTGGGTCCAGTCTTACCTTCCCAGCAACCAACCCAGTAACATATCGGGAGCCCTTCCTGGGACCTGGAAGGAGTCACAACTGTCCACACATCTGGAAACAAGCCTTGCTAACTGCAGACCTTGAAATGGACCTCATCCCGCTGCAGCCCTCAGACCAAAGTCTTGGAAGCAGTCTTGTCTGCTCAAGGATCAGGCAGGATCCATGCCTGACCAAGCCCCTAGAAACAGGCCCACAAACCATGGGCCCCATTGTGGACCCAGCAGCAGCCAAATGATCTGGCTGCCACCCTGATTAACTGCAATCCTGGAGGTAATCACATCAGTTCAGGGACCTGACAGGAAGAGGTTTTTACCTGCAGAAAACAATATGTTAATGCTGGAAGAGATGCTGCTCCTTCAAATGCACAGGCACAATTTCAAGTCTATATGGATTACAAATAATCAAACAAACATGACACATAAAGCTTCACTAATTGACCCCAAAGAAATGGAGATCTATGAATTGCCTGAAAAGGAATTCAAAATAATCATCTTGAAGAAGCTCAATAAGATACAAGAAAACACAAACAACAAAATAAAATCAGGAAAACAAAGTATGAACAAAATGAGAACTTTAATTAAGAAATAAAAACCATAAAAAAAGAACCAAATGGAAATCCTGGAGCTAAACAATATAATGACAGATGTGAAAAATTTAATAAAGAGCTTCAACAACAGAGTCAATCATGCCGAAGAAAGAATTGTTGAAGCTGAATACAAGTCATTTGACATTAGCCAGTTATAGGAACAAAAAGGAAAAAAACAATTTAAAAGAGAGGAGGAAGTATACTGGACCTATGGGACTGTTTAGAAAAAAGAATGTATGCATTAACGGAGTCCCAGAAGGAGAAGAGAAAAAGGAGAAGAAAACTTATATAAGGAAACAATCTATGAAAACTTCCCAAATCTTGGGGGAGATCAGATTCATGATGCTCAAAGGACCCCAATCAAGATCAACATAAAGAAGATTACCCAAAGACACATTGTAATCAAATTGTCAAAAGTCAAAAAGACAAAGAGAATTTTGAAAGCAGCAAGAGAAAGGTGACTCATCGCATATAAGGAAATGGCCATAAGGCTATGAGCAGATTTGTAAGCAGGACGCTTACAAGCCAGAGGGGAGTGGGATGACATATTCAAAGTGCTGAAAGAAGAAAAAAAATTGCCAACCAAGGATTCTATACCAGGCAAAGCTGTCCTTCAGAAATGAAGCAGAGATAGAGATATTCCCAGACAAAGTTGAGGGAGTTCATCACCTCTAGATTGGCTTTATAAGAAATGCTAAATGGAGTTCTTCAAGTTGAAATAAAAGAATGCAAAGTAATAACATGGAAACTTATGAAAGTATTAAACTTACTGGTAAAGATAAATACATAGTCCAATTCAGAGTGCTCTAATACTCTAAAGGTAGTGCATAGATCACTTTTAATTCTAGTATCTAAGGAGTTAAAAGACAAAATTATTAAAAATAACTATAGCTATAATAATTTGTTAATGGACATACAATATAAATTGATAAAAGTGTGACATCAACAGCAAAAAATGAGGAGGTGGAGGAGTAAAGAGGAGAATTTTTTAAAGCAATTAAAGTTATTAACTTAAAATAGACTGTTATGACTATTAGACATTTTGTGTAAGCCTCAAGTTTAAAAAAGAAAAAAGTCCTGCTCTTTGCAACAACATGGATGAACCTGGAGGACATCAGGCTAAGTGAAATGAATGAGACACAGAAAGACATATACTTCATGATATCATTTCTATGCGGAATCTAAAAAGATCAAACTCATAGAAACACAAGGTAGAATGGTGGTTGCAAGGGGCTGAGGAGTGGGGGAAATGAGATATTGGTGAAAGAGTACAAAGTTTCAATGATGCAGGATGAATACATTCTGGAGATCTAATGTAGAACATGGGGGCCGGCCCCGTGGCTTAGCAGTTAAGTGCGCGTGCTCCGCTCCTGGTGGCCTGGGTTCGGATCCCAGGCGCACACTGACGCACCGCTTCTCCGGCCATGCTGAGGCCGTGTCCCACATATAGCAACTGGAAGGATGTGCAACTATGACATACAACTATTTACTGGGGCTTCGGGGAAAAAAAAGGAGGAGGATTGGCAATAGATGTTAGCTCAGAGCTGGTCTTTCTCAGCAAAAAGATGATTGGCATGGATGTTAGCTCAGGGCTGATCTTCCTCACAAAAAAAAAATAAATAAATAATGTAGAACATGGTGACTATAGTTAATAATACTGTACTGTACGCTTAAAATTTGCTGAGAGTAGATCTAGCTTGATTGTGGTAATCATTTCACAGAATATATCAAATCATCTCATTGTACATCTTAAATATATACAGTTTTTATTTGTTTATTTGTCCAATTTACCTCAAAATTGGAAAAAATAAAATAAGTAAAAATACCATAAAAATAAAATAAATTAAAAAATGTCTTCCTAATATTGCATCTAATGCAGGACAAATTTATTTTCTTTGCCATTTTGTTGATACCCAAGTTTAACAAGTATACATTTACTGTCATTTTTTCACTCTTTGTGTTTATTGTTTAATGCAAAAAAGTTCAATAATAGAACAAAGTACCAGACCATAATTCAATTCTAATGAATGATCAAATTTTTTCCCGTATGTGCTTCAGATCTTTTAAAAGAAATTAAAACTATATATCCACAATTCACTCCAACGACCCTCTGTAGTCCAATTTCCTTCCTTTCTAAACTAGAGATAATAACATGAATTTTGTAGCTTTTTCTCCTATTAATAAATGTTTAACTCATATATATTTTTTCACTCACAAATTATTTAAAATAATGCTTTGTAGTATAAAAAATTATATAAAATTATATATATTTCTCAGTTTTGCTATTTTCCCTCAATATGAAGGTTTTGAGGTTTATTGATGTTGGTATAGGTAGCTCAAGTTCATTTAATTTGTCTTTCAGGTAGTATTGTAGGGTGTAAATGTACCACAGCTTATTTGTCAATTTTCTACTTGATGAAACTTAAATTTCTTTTAGTGTTTTGTTGTTACAAACAATGGTTCAATCTGCATGCTTGTCCCTGTCTCTTTGTGCCTATGTCTGACAAATTCTCTAGGGTACTTCCCTAGAAATGGGATTCTCAAGTCATAGTGCATGCTAATTATGAAAAATTTAATATTGTGAAATAAATTTCTAAATTTTTGTGATAATTTGCATCTCACCAGTATGAAATGTGTTTTGGGATAATGCATATAATCACCAAGACTGAGTAATGTTAGAATCTCTAATATTTTCTGTTCTAATGAGAGTGGAATGCAATTTTCTCATTTTAATTTGCATTATCTACATCACTGTGGTAGTTGAGAATGTTTTTATGTTTTATAGTCCATATGGTTTTCTGCTGCTAATTTCTACTTTCAAACTCTTTATCATTTTTCTAACCATTCTTAGACTTGTTTTGATTTTAGAATACATATGTATGAATAGGATAGAATTTACATATATATATATATATACATACACACACACACATATATATATATATCTGAAAATGTGTCTGAAATTTCTTCTTCCTTCTTGGCTTGTATTAAATTTGTATGTGGTTTCTTTTGTTAAGCAAAAGTTTAAAGCTAAATACGATTTTTTCCCCAATCTTTTTTTTTCCGGTTAGCTTTTATTCCCTTGTACAATTCAGTTAAACTTTTCAGAATTCACCCTGATCAAGAATGTCTCTAGATTTTCTCTTAAATATGCTCTAGACATATCCAGATGAAGCAACCTGTTGTAACGTAAGGGTGCAATAACACAAGGAGCAAGTGATGGGGGAAAGAAAGAAGAAAGTGATGATTATAGGTGGGGATGGGGTATTTGAAAAGAAGAAAGAAAGGAGGTGATTCTAGAGAGTCATTTTGGCTAATAATCTACAGTGTGACCCATTGAGTGATTTGCTGTCCTCAGATTATATAAGGAGTTAGGTGTATATATAGATATTTAATCACAGTGCACTATACATTATAAGTTCAGCTTACATATGACCTCCTAATCCAGAAGATATCTGAGATGGTACTTTAAAAAGATTGCCTCAGCAGATTAGTGTGCATGTTATTAAAGATGGCTTTTCTGAAATGATTGCACCTCCATGTGGCCAAGTTTGTGAATAATTAAAGACTTCCTATTTATATCCAATCAATTCTTAGTTCCCTTCTTTCCTTGAGCTATCAATATTTGGTTTGTATAAAAGGGATCAAAAAATAAGTTTCCATCTTTCAACAATCTTGGATAAAATTTAAAAATAAAATAATACTTGTGTTGAAAAATTTTGTAATCATTCTTTGACATATGTACTTTTAGAATTCAGATATCTTTATTTTATTTCACAGAAAATACGAAAGAGAAAGTTATGGAATATTTACATCCTGGTGATCATAACATTATGATTAACAGAAGCACTATTTTAAAATCAATATATAGAGTAACTATCCAAAAAATCCCTGGCACATTATTTTCTAGAATATGCATGGATCAATTGCAAAAATTAGTTATAAAAGTTGGAAATACAAGAGAAAAAAATACACAAAAACTATAAGTAGGAAATTCCCAATAGGGAAAGGCTGACCAACAAAGATGTAAAGAGATGTCCAAACTCACTAATAAACAAAGCAATAAAAGTTAAAGGAACAATAAGATTCTACTTGAAACCATCAAGTTGGCCAAAACGAAAAAGTCAAGTAATATATCAAAGATACAGCACAGGAACCTAGAAGTCCTTAGGCACTGCTGAAGGAAGTATAAATTAATAAAGCTATTCTAGAGAGCATCTAAATACTTTGCGAAATTTCTATGACAAAGAAAACATTCCTCTAATTGTATAAAACCAGACAAATACTTTCATAAGGGAACTTATATAAGATTGTTCCTTGCATAGTCCTTATGAGCTTAAAGCTGAGGACAAACTAGTTGTCTATTCTTAAGAGGAAAGATAAGTAAAATGTGGTGAATTAACACAATGGAAAACTATGGATCAGTCATAGCCAATGACCTAGATATGTATTTGGAGACAAAGAAAGATTTCAGCAAAGTTGTGTTGATTAGAAAAGGAATGAGATAATATACTTACACATGTAAATTAAAAACAAATAAATACAAAATTTACGTTATGTTTTCAAGAATGAGAATGAGAATATGAAAATGAAAATTATAAAATATATATCAATGGAGGGATTGTAATTGAGACCATTAGCTGTATTTTCCAACATCTGTTCTAAACTTCCCCATCAGTAAGAGAAACCCAGGTTTCATCTGAGTACATTGCCATTCAGTATTCCATATTAAATACGTTAACAGCTTTTCTGTAGAAATGTGAATGCCTGTGTAACTAAGTGATGACACTAAGATATTAGCAAAAGCTTTGTGTAGAATTTCAAGAAATTTTAAGCTATATAAACTGATTCACCTGGGAGGAGCCCCTTTTTATACTTAAGCCATTCATTTTTTAGCAACTTGAAAACTGATCACGCCAGAGGGAATAGCTACTTGAGCCATGATGCTACCTTGAGGATGGAAATGATTTTCTCATCTCTTTGTATCCAAGAACCAAATTGAGATTTGGAAGTTGAAGAGGGAAGAAGTAGCTCTATGGACAGCATGGTGATGTTAACTTAGGCACTGAGTGATGGAGTTGCCAAAGTGGTTAGTTACACCTAGTCTAATACCCAAACACAGAAAGAACGTCAATGTATCTGTGCTGGTCAGTAAATAAAATTTCAAAGTAAACTTTTTATTCTAATATATCCTAGATCTGTAAAATAAAAATAAATCTGCTGATATAAAACTCTGCTTTTAGATCAAAAGTCTTGAAAAGAAGCAAGAAAACCACAGGAGTAAGGGACAGGGCAAAGTCCAAAGAAAAGTAGTTTTTTTATTAAGCACTATGAGTTGAGTTGAGTACCTAACTCTTCTGTCAAAAGAAAGGCTTTGGAGTTTTGAAATATATATATCCAAATGAATCCAGTGTCAAATCTTCTCTAATCTTACTTGGCCAAATGAACAAATCCACAGATAGCTCCTTACTGGGACTTAGGGTAGCTTGGATAAAAGAGGCATTGCTTTTTCATTCTTCTTGCAATTAAATCAAACCAGTCCTTATGTCCTTCATCATAGAATGTGAGTCAAGTCAATCGTCTCAATAAAATGTGAGTCACTTCTCTCCATGTACAGCCTGGGACATTTCTAACCAACTCTTATCTTTTGAGAGTGTTAATGAAGAAGACATTTGTAATAAAGCTGCCTCAGGTGCAGTTATAGTCCTATTTATTTCCTTTTACATGCTATTTCTGGTCACCATTATTTTTTTTATTCTCTACTCCCTCTTTAACTTGTTAGGTCAGGACATTCTTTGCCAGCTGGGATTGCATTTATACTTAATTAAGGAAATTAGATAATTCTTTCCCCAAAATAAAACTTTTCTGTTACCTTACATCACCCACTAGGTACTACTTTCATTCTACTTTCCCTACTTTCAACTACCAGAATAAAATAATCTGCACTCTTTGTCTTCCTTTCATGACTGTCCTTCTATCCTCAGCCTATCGTATAGTTTGGCTGCTGTCTTTAACCCTCCATTGAATCAACTCCCACAAAGTTCACCAAAATATCTAGGTTACCAAACTTAATGGACTCTAGTAGATCAATTTACCTTTGTATCTAAGATAAAAATCTTTATATCAGATATAGAAATGACATCAGAGGTCATCACCATAACTTTATGGTTGTGAAATTGAGGGTCAGAAATATTCAGACTCAAACATCATGAATTTCATTTCTATGGTTCATTAAATCTTGAAGAGCTAGGTTCTGGAGTGAGGGAATATTGCAGATTTAGTTCAAGTCCCCCAAGGTACTGATTATGTTTTAGCCAGGAAAGAAAATATTCAGTAGGGGATCAGAGTAAATCAGATGCAGCAGCAAAGAGGAGAGTACACTAAATTATTTCCACTTACTTTGACCTTGCAGATTCAAATCTATTCCACTTATTGATCAGCAACCTTCAAGGGACTCCTAGGTAAGCGTGGGAAACAGACGAGGAAGCAGAAAGTTAAGTTGAAAACAGCTATGTTTTCTAAATATTGTTCCATTTTTATGGAGGACAGATTATTTGGGAATATGTTTATCTATTTATCTGTATCTCCACTATCTTAATTTTGTTTTAATTTTTTGTATTTTACTTTACAATAGAAAATTCAGAACAATTTAAGAATGTTTTTCTTAGTCTTTTAAAAATTTTTTTTGCTATTATGCAATAATCTACCATCTTCAGTGAAATTTGGATTTCAAAACGCCCTGGAAAATGAGGTATCTAAAGTAGTCAAATTCATAGAAACAGAAAGTAGGATGATAGTTGTCAGGGGCTGGGAGGACGTAGAAATGAAGAGTTGTGGCTCAAAGGGTATAGAGTGTTAGTTTTCAAGATGCAAAAGTTCTGGAGATCTGTAGCACAACAATTTGAACATATTTAACACTACTTAACTGTGCATTTAAAAATGGTTAAGATGGTAAAAAAAAACAAAGAAATGCCTTTTTCAAGGAAAGTTTAAATCTGATACGTGAGAAATACATCGAAAATGTTTATGTAATAAATTATAAAAAAGATTTCTGGATATTAAACTATTTCTTATGAATAAAATCTATTTTTTGTAATACATAAAAAAGACTTCGGAAAGTAGACATTTATCTGGGCCTGAAGACTGGAGCCAGAGAAGATACCCAGGAAAAAGAAGATCTAGAGAACAAGCAGAGAGAACGCAGCTCCCAGGGGAAAACTGATACTGCAGAATCTCCTCTCCTGCACCCACAAAACAGTCTGTCAGGAAGCAGCCTATGTAATGTACAGAGCTGGGTCTCTGAATTCATTGGGCCTGGATTCAAATCCTACTACACCACGTTTTACCTTTATGACCTGGGGCACAATGTTTAATCTTATGGCAAGAATGAGTTACTATTACTTACCTTAAAAGATAGGTTTGAGGATTAGACAAAATATATGTCATTTATGTCCATTTCCCCAGGGCCTAACCCTGTTCATAGAATCTAGCAGATGTTTAACAGTGAAATAATAGTGAGTTTCTTTCTTCATTATAATACATGGTCCTACTACCAAAGCTGTTCTCTATTAAGAACCTAATTTTTATTTACATATAGGTTCTGACATTTCCCCTTCCCTAACATTGATTGCAATTGTGACTAAATAACTGAACTTACACATATCGTTGATCTTTCCTTTCTTCCAAAGTATGAGCTCTGTAAGGGCAGAATCCATATCTGACTTCTGTGAACTCTCTCTCCAATGTGTAGCATAGTACCTGGTACGTATCTGATATGTATGTGTTAAATGACTAAATACAGAGCCCAGAGCTTGCTCTTGTGGAGTTTACTATTTATATGGGGAAAATCAAAAGCAAGGAAATGTGTCATAGATTATGACAGTAATGCATACAATTGAGCTATGAATTCCAGAGAAGACTTTCTGGGAGAATTAAGCCACAAAGTCTTCAATTATGAGACAGATTTATCCAGGAAATAAAAGTTGGAAAAAATGTCATAGGGCTGAAGCCTAGACAGAGGGAATGAATCTATACAAAGACCAAACTTAAGAATTGTGACTTTGTCCTTTAGACCCTCGAAATCCACTGAAGAGGTTTAAGCATTTAATACACACAGCTGTCTATTTAAAAATCCCCCGAGTTAATACATTCCCCAGATTTAAGTATAAATATCCATAGCATTTAAGGATAAACAAGGATTTGCTAGTTGAATTTTTTAGATGAAAAAGTATAATGAAAAAGGACTTCACACAGTGAATGAGTCAGAAAGCATCAATATGTCCAAAATAAGTGAGATTTTAACAAGTAAAATTTAAGCCTTTTGAATAATAAGGTATTTTAATGGAAAAAGATAGTGGTATCTGTAGCAGAAAAGCAATAATGCTCCATATTTTTATATATAACTATCTACTACTCAGCAAAATCAGTCTCTGAAAAAATATACTCTATTTATAAGCAAGGATAGTTTATCAGGCTTTTCCACAGATAAGGTGAACATCTTTAATGACCTTGGGACTTACCAAATTACACACCCTTCAAGCAATCTTCTAATTACTCCTAGAGATTCCCCAGGGCTCTCTACATGGGAATAGGAAACATTGAGTATGTTTGCATGTATTTTCATCAGGGATATTGGCTTGGAATTTTCTTTTCTTGTAGTATCCTTGTCTGATTTTGGAATTAGAGTAATGCTGGCCTTTTAAATGAGTTTGAAAGTAATCACTGCTCTTCTATTTTTTGCCAGAGTGTGAGAAGGATTGGTATTAGTTCTTCATTAAATGATTGCAGAATTCACCAGTGAAGCCATCTGGTTTTGGGCTTTTCTTTGTTGAGAGTCTTTTCTTTACTGATTCAGTCTCCTTTCTAGTAATTGGTCTGTTCAGATTTTCTATTTCTTTATGATTCAGTCTTGGTAGGTTGTATGTTTCCAGGAATACATCCATTTTTTCTAGGTCCAATTTGTTGGTGTATAATTGTTCATAGTAGTCTCGTATAATCCTTTGTATTTCTGTAGTATCAGTTTCGTTTTGTTTTTTTTTGTGAGGAAGATCAGCCCTGAGCTAACATCCATGCTAATCCTCCTCTTTTTTTTTTTTGCTGAGGAAGACTGGCTCTGAGCTAACATCTATTGCCAATCCTCCTCGTTTTTTTTTTCCCTCAAAGCCCCAGTAGATCCTTGTGTGTCATAGTTGCACATCCTTCTAGTTGCTGTACGTGGCACGCGGCCTCAGCATGGCCGAACAAGCAGTGTGTCAGTGCATGCCCTGGATCCGAACCTGGGTGGCCTGTAGCGAAGCGCATGAACTTAACCACTAAGCCACGGGGCCAGCCCTGTAGTATCAGTTTTAATGTCTTCTCTCATTTATAATTTTATTTGTTGGATCTTCTTTTTTGTTTCTCGGTAAATCTATCTAAAAATTTGTCTACTTTATCTTTCAAAAAATCAGCTCTTATTTTCATTAATCTTTTCTATTGTCTTTAGTTTTTATTTCATTTATTTCTTCCCTGATCTTTGTTATTTTCTTCCTTCTACTAAATTTGGGCTTAATTTATTCTTCCTTTTCTAGTTCTTTGAGGTGCAAAGTTAGGTTGATTATTTGAGATCTCTCTTTTTTCTAAATGTAGCCATTCATCATTGTAACTCTCCCTCTTCCGAACTGCTTTTGCTGCATCCCGCAAGTTTTAGTATGCTGTGTTTCCATTTTCATTTGTCTCAAGATATTTTTTGATTTATCCTTTGATTTCTTCTTTGGCCCATTGGTTGTTCAGAATCATGTTGTTTAATCTCCACATTTTGTAAATTTTCTAGTTTTTTGTAATTGATTTCTGGTTTCATACCATTGTGGTTGGAAAAGATGCTTGATATGATGTCAATCTTCTTAAATTTATTAAGACTTGCTTTGTGATCTAACATATGCTCTATCCTGGAGAATGTTCTATATGTGCTTCAGAAGAACGTGTATTCTGCTGCTTTTTGATGGAATGTTCTGGAAATGTCTGTTAGTTCCTTCTGGTCTAACGTGTCACTTAAGTCCAATGTTTCCTTATTGATTTTCTGTCTGGCTAATCTATCAATTGTTGAAAGTGGGGTATTGTAGCAATCTGCTATTATTGCTTTGCTGTCTGTTTCTCTCTTCAGATCTGTTAATATTTGCCTGATATATTTAAGTGTTTCTATGTTGGGAGCATAGCTATTTACAAATGTTATATACTCTTGATGAATTGACTCTTTTATCATTTTGCAATGACTTTGTCTCTTGTTAAAGGCTTTACCTTAATGTCTATTTACCTGATATATGTATAGCTACCTCTGTTTTTTTTTTTTTTTTTTTTGCTTTCCATTTGAATGGAATAACTTTTTCCATCTCTTCACTTTCAGTTTATGTGTGACCTTAAAATGAGTCTCTCATAGGCAGCACATAGTTGGGTCTTGTTTTGTTTAATCCACTCAGCCACTCTATGTCATTTGTTTGGAGAATTCAGTCCATCTACATTTAAAGTAATTATTGATAAGTATGGACTACTATACAATACTATTGCCATTTTGTTAATTTTTTCCGGTTAGTTTTTAATTCCTTTGTTTCTTCCTCTCTTGTTCCTTTCCTTTGTTATTTGATGATTTTTTGCAGTGGCACGTTTTGATTTCTTTTTCTTTATTTTCTGTGTGTCTACTACAGGCTTTTGTTTTGTGCTTACCTTTGAACACACACAGAAGCTCTACAATCTTACACTGCCACTTCACATTTTATGTTTTTGATGTCACAGTTTATATCTTTACATTGTGTATCCATTAACAAATTATTGTAGTTACTTATTTTAATATTTTTATCTTTTAACCTTCATATTAGAGTTCAGTTATTATATTCTTCAGCTCTGTGATTTCTGCTTGGTACTTTTTTATATTTTCTATCTCTTTGTTAAAATTCTCACTTTGTTGATGCATTGATCTCCTGACCTTGGTGAGTATCTTTGTAATCGTTATTTTGAACTCTCTATCAGGTAAGTCACATATCTTTCTTTTATTAACTCTGTTTCTGGATATTTTTCTTGTTCTTTTGTTTGAAACATATTCCTCTATTTCTTAATTTTCCTTGACTCTCTGTGTTGGTTTCTGCACATTAGATAAAACAGCCACCTCTCCCCATCTTGATACTGGTTTCATGAAGGGAATGAATCTCATCATCAGTCTGGCCCAAGCTCCAAGTTGTCTTTCAAAATTTTATGATTGTCCAAGCTGCCTTCTTTGTTCTTTGTGGATCCCAGTATTTGAGGGTATGCCAAGACCTGTCAGTGTCCCAAAAGGGAAGATCACAGTTAGCACCTAGATACAAGCAAATTAGAAGCAGGATTCTCAGACAGCAACTTGGAAAGTATGTAGTTAAGCCCCTTCCAGGGAGAAACTGGAAGATGGGCATTTTTAATGGCTCCCTCTGCACTGGGCCTGGGTGTATAGCTGTAGCGGAGTGCTTTTGTGCCCATTAAGAACTGTGTCTTTTTTTTTTGCCTCAGTCCTATGGGACTCATGAAGGCAAGCCCCATTGGCTGTCAGAGTCAGGTGATCCTGGGACCCATCCACAGTGGTGCCAGAGATGTGTACAAGCTCCTTACAGGAGATACTGGTGATTTAATTTTATTATTGGAACTGGCTGGAGGAAAAAGGTGGGGGAGGTGTTCGTAGGTTTCCTCAGTCTCTGGGGAGGTTCAGAATCAGCCCCTAGACGCCTGCTAAATTAGAAGCCTAGGCTTGAGTCAGCAGTTTTTAAAGTATGCAGATTAATCCATTTCAGGGAAAGAGTGGGAGATGTGTGTTTTGTCTGCTCACTCTGCACTGAGCCTTGAGGGGATAGCCATGAGGAGTGCTCATGAGTTCCTTGACAACTGCTGCTTTGTTTGCTATAGTCTTGTGGATCTCATGGATGCAAGCCCCATTGGCTTTCAGAACTATGTATTTGTAGGGGGCCTGTCCCTCTGCTGGGAGTCTTAAAATTTGGGGGCTAGATGTGGCGTCCAAATCTTTTGCTCCTCAGGGAGAAGCTGGGAGTTGAGGTTTCCCTCCTGATTATATGGCTCTGTGCTGGCGGTGTGGTTTACGGTGAGAGTGTGTCTCAGCCTTTTCTATCCATTTCAGTGGGTATGTTCTCATTCACCCAATGTGTAAGAGTCATTCATCTAGTTTCTGGATCTTTTTTGGAGGCAATTACTCAGTGTGTAGCTGTACATTTGGTGTGTCAATGGGAAGAGGGGTGCTCAGGAGCCTCCTGTGTGGCTATCCTGTCAACTACCCCAGGCTTTAATTCATTAATTTTAAAAGACTGCATCGTATATTCAGTTGTTTGGAGGATCATAATTTGTCAGTTCCTTGGATAAACAATTAGTTTGTCTCTTCTTTTTTAGCTATTACAAATAACTTTCATATAGACATCCTTGTATCTCTTTATACCATTAACTGAGTTTATCTTAGGAAACTTTTCTGGAAACAGAATTACTGCGTAAAACTGCATTCAAATTTTGATAGATACAGTCAAATTTATGAAAAAAAAAGTTTTAGCACCTTACATACTTCCCTTTATCATATAGGAATATTTGTTTCCCAAAACTCCTACCAACACTAGCTGGGTCAGTTAACATTTGCTATTTAATAAATTACCTCAAAGTGTTATGGCTTAAAACAGCCATTTATTTAAATCAGAGCTTTATAAGTTGGCAATTTGAGCCAGGCTCCACTGGACAGTTTTTCTAGCAAGTCCCAGTGCATAAAGCACTTTACATGTCTCTGCTTGTGTCATTCATGTTTATTACCATCCCGTCAACCAAACAAGTCACACAGTCAATTCCAGATTCAGCAGGGGGAGAAATAGACTCACATTTGAATGGGAGAAGCTGAAAATTCCTAGACTCCACCTTTTGATAGAAGAACCTGCAAATTCACATTGCAAAATGGGTATTAGATAGGGATGGGAAGAATCTGTGGCCATTTTTGCAATCTACCTCATTAATTTTATATTAATAAATAGATAACACTAAAAGTCACTATCTAAGGCTTTGTATTTACTTAAATCTATGAGGGAGTGACAGAGCACTATTACCCATTTTATAGAGGGATAACTGAGGCAGATAGAGAATAAGTAACTTGCCCAAGTTTCTTTAATCTCCTGCAATGGGATTCTTACTCCACATACTTAACCTCAATATTCTCTGGCCTCTTAGTTTATGTAATTTGTTTAGTGTGGTTTTAAGACACAAAAATATTTACCAATATTTTCTTTTTGAACATGTATGTATTCGTATTTTTAAAAACTTTTTTCAAATATATTTCCAACACTGTCCTCAAAAATTCCTATTCTCGGTCTGATAAATTCTTATTCAGACTTCAACAATCACCTGAATGTTCAAATCTTCTGAAAGGCCTACCCTGGCTTTCCCTACTCCATTCCCACTCTTTTATTTCTGTACCTTAAGCTTATATCTCTTCTTTTATTAGTCATTTCATGGGTATAAATTATAGTTTTCCTTCCTTTATTCTCTATTAAACTGTGACTTCCTTGAAGGCATTCCCAGCTTTAGGAGCCCAATAAGGCACTAAATGCTTTTTTGTTGTTGTCAAATGAAAGAAAATACTTGCCCTTGAGAAGCTCATTGACAATTTGTGATAGCAGATATGCAAACATTTATCCATGTGTGCCTGTTAAAATTCTACCTATTATCCCAGGCCCCAACATTTCCCTTACTAATCTTTCTGGAACTTCTCTTAGATTAATCTCTTCTTCCAGGTAATCCCATAGGGTATTATTTAAACATAGATCATAATATTTATTACCTTTGAACATCTCTCTAGACCCCTAATTCTCTAGCGCCATAGCAGACTACAAAACAGAGGAAACATACCAGACTATCTTCCTTTACCAAAAAGTTTCTCAACCTTTTTTTAAGTTATGATCTTTTCATTGCTATGAAAAATCTTGTGTGTCTTTGATATTATATAAAGTTTCAAAATAATAAAATAGCATAACTGGCTTAGTTTGTCTGTACCAAATTCTCCTATACATTGTCACTAGATTAATCACTCACAACGTACATTTCTGTTTCTCACCTCACAATATCAGCTCACAGGATTCCTCACTTCTTGTTGGCCATATTCCCACCCATAGGTAAGGTCTAATTCACATGCATACCAGACTCTAAGTATTCTATAATAGTTGTTGTCAGCTTGTTTGTTTGTTTATTAAAGATGTGGTTCTTGCTGGAAACTTTGAGATGAGTGCCTTATATCTTTAGAATATTGTAGAACTAGGCTAGTAGGAAATTGGATTCTGAAATACAAATCCTCTGCCAGCTGCTCAATGTTGCAGAGTTACATCATAACCTTTCAGTCTGGATGTCCTCTGCTTCTTTGTAGGTGAGCTAAGGTCTGAGGATAGAGGAGACAGCTGCTCCTTCTCACGGGAACCCAAGCTTTCTGATTTTCCCCAAACATTCCAGGAAGCCAAACAAAGTTGAGCTGGACCATGAGGGCTGGGTCAGATGGCAACCATGAGTCTATCAGGGTTTCCTTGGGCTAGGTCCAGTGAGAGATGGGTACTCTAGACTCTTCCTTGTGCCTCACTCACATCCATGACTCTGGGATTTTCTTTCTTCCCAAGTACTTGCTTTCCTTCTGCTCTGCTCCAAGTGCTTTGTAACTGTCATCAACTAGACAACTAAACCGAGCTTCTAAGATCTGATCTTTGGGGAACTAAAGCATTGTTTGGCTTCTATGTTCCAAGAAATTGACAGAAGCTTCCAGAGAAGCTCTGGGAGTTTGGGCCAGCTACTAACCCAACTGTAGGGCCTAAATATCACCATCACACAGCTAGTGGGAATGCCTTATCTGATGTTTGTAAAACAAAATCATGAATATAAAACAAAAGTTAAAAAACAAAAACAAGCATGAATGGGGAGTCTCAATTTAAAAAGAGGTGGCTATAACAATGGTTTAAGATGCTAGTGTGTCTGAGGTTATGTTTCAGATAAGGGGCTATAGTTACATTAAGTCAAGTATTTTATTGATCAATATATAACTTTATTATTTCAAGAAATTTTACACTTCTGAAAGTTTTAAGTTCAAGGCAGAATGTGTGAGATACTAAGAAATGGAGAAGAAAGATCAGGCTACAAAGTTTATGAAGGAAACAGAGATATCTATTAATTGAGATTTATACACCAGTAAGGAGACAGACCTGATTAGGAAGGTAGAGAATATTAGAGATAGAGACTACTGTGTAAGGGTGATGTGATTTCTGGTATTCTCTAGCATTCAGGTATGTTTATAAAGATTCTTGAAAATCTAAGGAGACGTTTGTGCATGAACAAGAATATCCCCAGCTGTTTTCCCACTGTTTAATATTTCGTTTATTAAATTCACGTTTTATTGAACTACACTTTGAAAGCCCATTTTTCTTGAGAATTTAAACATTGACTGCATATTTGATTAATTAAATCTCTTCAAACACTTTAAACTACAATTATAAATTGAAATATCTAACAGGATAATGAATGGTAGGTTTCATGTTGTCTCAGAATAGTTGTGAAAGCCTTGTGGCTGAAAATAATACCCACTCAACACCCACATACACTGAAGATAACTGTTAAGAAAATGAATCCAGCAGGCACATCACATCAGGACTTAGTACTACCATTACTTTTCCTTGATTTCCACAAAGAAAGGTAGAAGTTTAAGGAGAAGTCCTAGAAACAGGGATTCATCTTCCTGGTAGGAGACTGACTTTTCCCTTCTCTTTTCTGAAAGGGAGGTACAGAGGCACTGCCTCCCCCACTGCTGTAGAAATAAGCAAGAAAGTAGCTTCAAAGTAATCATCCTGATGAGGTAGAGTGCCTAGAAAATGGGAGAAATGCACATTGTCTCATTTAATACTCTTTTAGTAGACTTGTTGGGCTATCCTTTGTGTTAATTTGAGCCAGGGACTAAAAGAATTGGATAGAAATGGCAGGGAGAAGACGTGAGAGATCAGGGCGTTGCAAGCCCTTCTGCTGTGTGGTCTAAGTCAATATTTTGAGAAGTGGCCAGGCTTGATCTCTATTTTTGGTACGCTCGCCAAGAAAGCTGTCTGGTAGGAAATATTAATCCAGCTACAAGAAGCTATAGGGTATGCCACAGGGAACAGGAGCTGAGGGGTGATTGGAGGAAGTCATATCAGGGCACATGTCACTCATCAGGCAATAATGAAGTGGGGAGGTGATGGAAAGCTAAAAGATATAGAACACTGGCTTCAGGTTGCTCACATATGGACAAGGATACAGGAAGCTTTTTGTTTTTAAGCAGTTAAGGGAGACAAAAAATATCTTATAGACATGACCCCTGTTGTAATGGAATTGAGCATAGGAGTGCTATGTCCTATGTCCTACATATGTATATCTTCCTTGAGAATTCGAAACTTGAGAAGTTTAGATTCTACTGTGGGGTAGATTTAACTTAGAAAAAGGGTGAAAGGGAGTTTGCGATGTAGATGGTTAGCTAACAGCTGTTAGCTGTTGCTATATTATAAAGTATCTTGAAACCTAAGCCTTAGCATTTGGATTCACGCTGATGACTATGGCAAGTCATGGAGAGATTAAATCTGTTGAGACAGAGCTCCCAAACAATGTAAGTACTAATATATTCCTCAGAGTGCTATCAGAGACAAATAAAGGAAAGATTATCTGTGCTTAATTGAGTCAGATATAAGACGTTGGGGTTCAATATTTAAGAATGAATAGGAGTTTTCAAGATTGGGAATGCCAGATGATGGGGTTCTGAACAGAAAAGAATTGCAAAGTGCAAGGAAAAGCAAATCAAATAGGCCAAGGTTGTAACTTAAACCAATTGTTGTTACTAAACTACATCATTATTTTCAGGACAATAGGGTGATTGAATATCATGACACAAATTTAAAATATAGAAAAACTTATGTTTATTTTTGAAAGAACCACAGCCTAGCGTTTTGATATTCTGATATTCTATTTCTTTTGGGCGGTTGTGTAACCTTCTACTCAGAAGCACCACTAAAAAATATTTCTAAACTAGGCACATTTCTTTGTCTTATACTTGTCCTAATTCAGGCCTTCATCTTCTGAACTATTTCAACAGCACTGTTATTGGAATCCCAAATTCTTAGTTTTTTCTACCTCAATTTTCTTGCCTTACATATATCATGAGAGTCTTAAAACATGTTTTTCTCCTAACTCAAAAACTTGGAACAGTATTCTATTTCATAGCTAAACACAAAATCTAACACCTTACTCCAAAATCAATCCTGTGCCTACATGTGCACAAGCCAATTGAAAACCATTCTTCTTTTGTCTTTCAAATTCATAAATAGTTATCTAAGGCTCTATCTTGATTTACAAACAGTTTGTTACAACTTTGGAGTCTCTTAACTGTCTTCAACCTAAGTATATAAGTTTGTTCATTTGTTCATAATGAACTTGGCAACATCTCACAACCATGAATAGGTCCACACTAGCTTCACACAATGTTTCATAACCACCAAACACTGGAGTTTCTTTAGGTTTGTTTTTTGGTTGGTTTTGTTGTTTAGTTGATTCTGTTTCTTTTTCTTTTCTTTTTTTTTTAACATGAATTCATTTCTGGTAGACTTGAAATGCCTTGCTCTTCTGTCCAAAGAGTGATTTGCAGACAGACTAGGTGAAAAACACAGGCTTTGATTCAAGTGTGCATACCTTTGCATTTTTCCAGAAAGTCTTTCAGCAAGTCATGCACCATAGCTCAGAATGAGACTGTGTTTTCCTTCTAGTCGGTAGAGTTCATGCTTCCTTGAAGAGGAGCTAGGAGTTAGACCTCAAGTTGAGAGTTTGGACCTCTCTTAGAGTTTCATCTCAAGTGAAAACTCTCTGTCACAATAATTTTTAATAGATGAAAACATTCCCATTCCCATCCTATTTCCCTAGACCTCACTTCATCAATCATCCCCATTCTTTCTTCAACTCTGCCTCTATTAATTTCTTGGTCTATGTTTATGAATACACTCAAATGTTTCTCATAATAAAATATGTTTCCTCCCTTGTATCTTCCTTTAGCTATTTACCTAGCTTGCTCATTCCCTTCTTACCTAAGTTCCTCAAATGGTTCTATCTGGCCTATATTACACTATCTATATTTACTGCATTCAATATTTATTTATTCACTCCAAGATTTATTCACTCCAATAGGTGTAGCCTATCAACACCACCATTAGTGTAAGTTTTTTTTTATCAACTTGTTTATACTCATATGTAGTAGCCTCTTTTCAATATAGTCTTCAAAATATTGGCTAAACTCAAGTTTGCCAGAAACTCTTTCCTTCTCTCTTAAGCATCATTAAACAAGGCTATAATATTAAATAGCTTTTAATTGTTATCTTTATGAGGTAGAAATAGACATAACAGTAATTGTCACAAGAATTATTGAGCCTTAATACTCTTATTCCTTCAAATAATTCATCTTTAAATTTTCCAAAGGGCTTTGAATGAGTATCCAGCAAGTAATTTGGCTTGTAATTTGTGCATAGTAAAAGAGCTTCCCCTTAAAAATATAGAATCTGTGTCATATTTTTGCCCATTCTGAGCTAGTTACATATGTAAGTTAGATTTAGATAATTGTTTGTAAAGACTAATGCCAACTATTCAAAAGAATTAGACTGTTAAGAATAATTATAAGACAAAAACTCTTTCTTGGGGACTTTTGCTGTTGTCGTGATCAGATATTTAAACATAAATAGAGTTATATAATTCCAAGTGAGAAAATTCTTGAAATATGCAAATATAAAGAAATCATCATAGGATAAAATTAGAGTAGCAATGGCAATGCTTTATATCATTAAAACATAACAGTTTAAAAAGTTGTCACATACATTCTTGCATTTGATTACCCTATCTTTAGAGCTGTTATAAAATACTATCTTCATTTTGCAAATGGATGAATTAAAGTTTCAAACTAAGATTTTTTCCCCAAGTTTCATGATTAAAGGTGGCTAATTTGCATTTCCCTGATGATTAGTGTGTGAGAATATTTTTGTATACCTGTTGGCCATTTGTATGTCTTCTTTGGAGAAATGTTTATTCAAGTTTGTTGCCCATTTCTTTAATCAGGTTGTTTGTTTTCTTACCATTGAGTTCTCGGAGTCCATATATATTTTGAATATTAATCCCTTATCAGATAAATGGTTTGCAAATATTTTCTACCATTCTGTAGATTCACTTTTAACTCTGTTGATTGTTTCTTTTGCTGTCCAGAAAACTTTCAGTTTGATGTTGTCCTACTTGTCTATTTTTGCTTTTGTTGCCTTTGCTGTAGGTATCATATCCAGGAAATCATTACCTAGACCAACCATGAAGATTTTTCCCTATGTTTTCTTCTAGATTTTATAGATTCAGGACTTATATTTAAATCTTGAGTCCATTTTGAGTTGATTTTTGTGCGCAGTGTGGGATGTGGTTCAATTTCATTCTTTTCCACGTGGACATCCACTTTTCCCAGCACCATTTGTTGAAAAGACTATCCTCTTCCCCCATTATGTATTCTTGACACCCTTGTTAAAGATCAGGTGACTGTATATGTATGTTTTTATTTCTGGGCTGTCTATTCTGTTCCATTGGTCCATATGTCTGTTTTTAAGCAAGTACTATATTGTTTTGATTACTGTAGCTTTGTAATATATTTTGAAATCAGGAAGTGTAATGCCTCCAGCTATATTCTTTCTCAAGAGTGCTTTAGCTATTTGGGGTCTTTTGTGGTTCCAAATACATTTTGGGATTTTTTTTTTTTTATTTCTATAAAAAATGCCTTTGAAATTTTGGTAGGAATGCATTGAAACTGTAGATTGCTTTGAATAATATGGACCTTTTAACAATATGAAGTTTTCTAATCCATGAACGTGGTATATCTTTTCATTTATTTGTATCTTCTTTAATTTTTTTTTCAGAAAAGTATTGTGGTTTTCAGTGTACAATCTTTGACCTCTTTGGTTAAGTTTATATCTAAGTATTTTTTTCTTTTTGATGGTATTGTAAATGAGATTATTTTCTTAATTTCCTTTTCAGATCTTTTATTGTTGGTGCACACAAATTCAAAAGATTTTTCTATGTTGATTTTCTATCTTGCAACTTTACTGAATTCACTTGCTCTAACAGTTTTTTTTGTGTGGTATGTTTAGAGTTTTCTATATGTAAGATCATGTCCTCTGTGACCAGAGGTAATTGTACTTTTGCCTTCTTGATTAGAATGCCTTTTATTTCTTTTTCTTGCCTAATTGCTCTGGATAGGACTTGTAGCAATACATTTAATGGAGGTTATGAGAGTGGGTATCTTTGTCTTGTTCCTGATCTTAGAGGAAAAGCCTTCAGTTTTTCACCATTAAATATGATGTTAGCTGTAGACTTGTCATATATGGTCTTTATTATGTTGAGGTACATTCCTTCTATACCTAGTTTTTTTGAGAATTTTTATCAAGAAAGGGTGCTGAATTTTTTCAAATACTTTTTCTGCATTTATTGAGATAATCATATGATTTTTATCCTTCTTCTGTTAATGTAGTGTATTGATTTGCACATTCCTTTACATGTATTCAACCATCCTTACATCCAAAGGATAAATCATCCTTGGTAATGGTAAACGAACTCCTTAAGGTGCACTTGAATTTGGTTTTCTAGTATTTTGTTGAAGATTTTTACATCTATGCTTTCAGAGATATTGTCCTGCAGTTTTCTTTCTTGTAATGTCTTTTTCTGGCTGTGGTAACAAGGTAATGCTGGCCTTATAAAATGAGTTTGGAAGTGTTACCTACCTTTCAGTTTTTTGAAAGAGTTTAAGAAGGTTTGGTGTTAATATTACCTCACACCTATTAGGATGGCTATTGTAAAAAAAAAAAAAAAAGATAATAAGTACAAGCAAGGATGTGGAAAAATTAGAATCCATATACACTGTTAGTGGGAATGTAAAATGGTGCAGCCTTTATTAAAAACAGTATGGAGGTTCCTCAAAAAATCAAAAATATAATTATCATATTATCCAGCCAAATCACTTCTGGATATACATCCAAAAGTATTGAAATCAGGATCTTGAGAAGATATCTGCACACTCATGTTTATTACAGCATTATTCTCAATAGCCAAGATGTGGAAAAAACTTAAATGGCCATTGACAAATGAATGAATAAAGAAATTGTGGTATACACATACAATGGAATAGTATAAGTCTTAAAGAAGAAGGAAATCCTACCATATGCAACAATATGAATGAACCTGGAGGATGTTATGCTAGGTGAAATACGCCAGGCACAAAGCACAAATACTGAATGATTTCACTTATATGAGGTATCTAATATAGTCAAACTCATAGAAATAGAGAGTAGAGTGGTGATTCCCAGGGGTTTGGGGGAGAGGGAAATGTGGAGCTGATGTTCAGTGGATATAAAGTCTCAGCTATATATGATGAATAAGTTCTAGAGATCTGCTGTACAGCATTGTACCTATAGTTAATACTATATTGTGCAATTAAAAAATTTATTGAGAGAGTAGATCTCATATTAAGTGTTCTCACTACAGTAAAATAAAAAGTGGCTGAGGCAATTCCAAAGCCGAGGTTCTTGGAGTCTAAATGTAAGGCTCTTCTTGAATTAAATGTTACAATTCAGTATATAGTAAGGATAAGTATATACTTAGCTTTTAACCTGAATTAGTGATGGTTGATCTAATCACAATCTCAGATCACATCATATTATTGTATTGCCTTTTAAAATGTTACTCATTTTTTTTTTAATTTTCTTTTATCCACATACTACACTTTCATTCTCCCCTCTCACCCACAGGCAACTGCTCAAAATTGGTTAATATCTATCATTTTTCTGTTTTCTTGTAAACGTAAATATATTTTCTGTATGTATTTTTATTTTACATCAATAATAGTATTTCATATATTTCAAAGTTTATTTTACTTTTTCCAATTCATATGTTATTGAGAGCTAACCTTATTTCTATGTATGAAGATAATGCACTGTTTCCAAATGCAGAATTGTGCACATGCTTCATATCATTATCCATTCTCTCAGAGGTGCACACCTAGGTTATCTACAATTTTTCACCACCACAAAAAATATGCTAGACTGAATATCCTTGTATACTTGTATACATTCACTAAGGACCTGTTTGAGACTTTTAGAGGGATATATAGCTAAGAACATAATTGCTAGTCATAGGGGCCAGCCCCATGGCATAGCAGTTAAGTGTGCACGCTTCTCTGCTGGCAGCCCGGGTTCGGATCCTGGGCGCGCACCGACACACCGCTTGTCAGGCCATGCTGTGGCGGCGTCCCACATAAAGTGGAGGAAGATCGGCATGGATGTTAGCTCAGGGCCAATCTTCCTCAGCAAAAAGGGGAGGATTGGCATGGATGTTAGCTCAGGGCTGATCTTCCTCACAAAAATAAATAAATAAATAAATAAAAATAATAATAATTGCTAGTCATAGATTATGCATATACTGTTGTCACTAAGAATGGCTCAATTATTTCACAGTAATTATTATTACTGTAATTACAGTAATTACAGTAAATACTATATTAGTCTCTACTCCCATCAACAGGGCAAAAAGATTCCCATAGACTCCCACCAATACCCCACCTTGATAAACATTTCCTTACACATGCATAGGTCCATGCAATTCAAGCTTAGGATATAATTTCCTTGTGAATAAGAAAACAAGAGACCATGATATAGGGTATCGTTTTGAGTAAATGTACACCAATATACATAAACATCAAGAAAAATTAAATATTGAAATTAGATTTAGTGTATGACTTATCTTCTATCTCTCTGATTTCTAATTGAGAGAGAGACTAGACTTCTTACAGACAGATAAATTGGAACAAAGCCTCATCTACATTAGTAACTATCAGATGGCCAATAATCTTCTCCCTTAATACCTCTAAAACAGGGCTTCTGGAAAAGTGTGTTGGAGATACTTATTTTAATGCGAAATAGATCCTTCTACTCAGCACCTCACATACTTCACATAACGCTTTACATCCACTTCACCAAGATTTGTTCTTAAAAGCCTTTTGTAGCTAAGGAAGCAGGAAAGGAGAGAGAAAATGGTTGGGTTTTACCTCTTCCTACTCCCCTACCACACACATAACAACATGCACACTCGAATACCATGATCGCGTATTCTTAGTGAATCGAGACAGTAGGTGGAGGGGCGGAAATAAGATTCTCCTGAGGGCAGAGGAGTGAGACTTCAAGATAGTATGGCATTCATTTAATAATTTTTAAAGAATTAAACATATATTAATTGAGGCTCAATCTTGTGCCAGAAATGCTAGTCTGGATTCTGGATATTCAGCAGTGAATAAAACAGGCAAAATTTCTATGTTTAAAGATACATTCTGGTAGGAATATATGTTGTGTGTGTGTATATATACATATGGATAGATAGATATTGATATATTTACATTTACATATATACACACAAAGATACTATATATGCACATATACATATATAGACAAAGATATGTGTATGTGTATCTGTTATAAGGAGATATATGTATCTATATATCTGTAGATATCAAATAGATATCTATTTGAATGATATAGATATCTATCTACATAGATACACATATCTCTTTATAAAAGAGAGAAGCATATGTATATACATATCTGTGTATACATGTACATGTATATGTATACACGCACACACTTAGAGATAGGATATAATATACGATATAATGCCAGGTAGTAATAACTGTTACAATGAAAAAATAAGGCTAAAGTATAAAGATGGATAGCATGAAATGGATCTGATCTTAGATTGGATTGTACAAAGATGAAATTTAAGCAAAAATCTCAACAAAGTGAGGAAGCGATCCGTGCAGAACCTGGATCAAGAATGTTCCAGGAAAAGAAGATAGTAAAGGCAAATTCCTTAAAGTTGTGTCATGTATGAAATGTGCTACAAATAACAATGAGATTAGTGCTACTAGAGTAGAATGAGAGTAGAAAGGAGGTATGCTATACTAAGGAGTTTGATTTTACTTTATGTGTTAAGGGAAACCATTGAAGGGCTTTGAGAAGGGAAGTGACATCATCAGATGTAATCTCATAAGATTTCACTCTGACTGTGATATGGAAAAAAGACTCTAGGTGGGTAAAACAGAAGTAGGGAGATCCTTAAGAAACTACTAATGCTTTAGGTGAATCATGATGTTTGACTTGAACCATTGTGGGAGTGGTGGAGACGATAAATGTTTAAATTTAGGACATATTGGGAAGGTAGCACCATTGTGATTTCCTGATAAACCGTAAATGAGGTAAAAGAGCAAGGGAAAAGTCAGAGAAGAATGCAGGCTTTTGGCCTGGAGAACTGTAAGAATGGAGTGTCATTTGCTGAGATGAAAACACCAGCATAGAAGAGGGTTGAGGGAAGGAAGTCATTAGTTTGATTTTCTATGTTACTTTTGAGAAGCCTATTATGCACCCAAGTCAAAGATTTTTCTATAGGCAGTTGGCTGTGTAATTTCTAAAGATGAATCTGGAGATATTAATTTGAAAGTCATTTGGAAATAACCGATTTTTAACCTGTAGACTAGATGAGATAACCTAGAGAGTGAGTGTAGCAATATAGATAAGAGAAGAGGTCCATGGATTGAGCCTGAACATCAAAATTTGGGGGTTGTAGTGTTTAAGAGGCTCCATCAGGGACACTGAGGCACTACAGTGAAGTAGAAGAAAAGTGGAAGACAATGATGTTCCAAAAGCTAAGTAAAGAAAGTATTTCAAGTAAGAAGGAGTGATCAACTATATCAAGTACTGATGATAAAATGAAAAACTGAAAATATGCCATTGGATTTGGCAGTTGGAAGTTGTTGATCACCTTGACAATTATGATTTCAGCAGAGTGGTAGAGATAAAAGTCTGAAGCACATGGATTCCAGACACAATGGGAGATGGGAAAGCAGAGATGGAATATAAACATTTCTTTCTAGGAATTTTGTTCTATAAGGAGCTTAGAAATGGAGTGGTAGTTGGATTGGGACCAAGGGAATGTTTCTGTTTATTGTTTTTTCTATGAGGCGAGAAATATTTTAGTATGTTTGTTTGCTGATGAGAATGATCCCTTTAGAGAGAAAGAAACTGATGAAATAGGGGAGAGAACAAATGTAGAAATTACTTAAATGTCTGAGTTGTAGAGAAATGTAATTAATTTCATTATAGGCCCAAAGTTTTCACTCTTCTCCTGCACCACACTCTTTTGTGTTTTAATTCCTCCTCCTAGAGGGGCAGAGAATTTTTCCCTGACTCTTGAATTTGTGTTTGGCCATGTGACTTGCTTTGATCTGTAAAATGAGAAAGTGACAGAGTGACTAGCTAGCTCTAAAGGCCTTCTGTTTTTCTGCTTGCTCTTCTGAACCTCTGCCATCACCAAGAGAAGAAATGCCCTTGGGGAGTGCTGCCTCCTGAGCCTGGGACTCAAAATCAACCCAAGTGGAACAGATCTGAGTCCAAACCTCAGCAAAGAACCAAGTCCCAGTGGATTTGCTTCAAGCCAATCCTAGATCAGCCAGACTACAGCATAATTGTAGATTTATAGTGAAAATAATGAAACTGTTGTTTTCAGCCACTGAATTTTAGTGACCACAAAAGCTAGTTGTGAACTTTAATACCACAAAAGGTAATTGATACAGGGTCTAGCATACATGCAGAGGTAGAGAGGTTTGTCTTTGAAAGGAGTGTATATAGTCTGCCCATTGTAACTGGAAAGAAGACAGAGCTTATGAGTTTTGATTGCTGAAGGTGATTTGGTAGGTTAGTTGATAAGAGTATGTAAAACTTGTTTTCTGAAGGCTTCTACTTTCTTAGTGAAATAAGAAGCAAGAGTGAGGGAGAAAGGTGGCTTTGAAAGCAGAGGACAAAGCATAAAATATTAACCTGGAAGGGAAGAGTGAATTTTTTTTATGTTTTTCATTGAAATGTATTGGACATATAACACTGTGTAAATTTAATGTATACAACATGTTGATTTGATACATTTTTATATTGTAATATGATTGCCATTGTAGTGATAGTTAGCACCTCTATCACATCACATAGTTATCATTTCTTTTTTGATGTTTGTAACACAATATTGTTGTCTATATTCCTTATAGTGTGCAACAGATGTCTAGGACTTATTTACTACTCATTGCAAGTTTGTACCCTTAAACAACATCTCTCTATCCCCCCATGGCCCCCTCCCCCACCCCCCAGCCCCTGGTAACCGCTATTTTTTTTTTTTTTGCTGAGGAAGATCGGCTCTGAGTTAACATCTATTGCCAATCCTCCTCCTTTATTTTCTTCCACAAAGCCCCAGTAGATAGTTGTGTGTCATAGTTGCACATCCTTCTAGTTGCTGTATGCGGGACGCGGCCTCAGCATGGCTGGAGAAGTGGTGCGTCGGTGCGCACCCGGGATCCAAAGCTGGGCCACCAGAAGCGGAGCGCGTGCACTTAACCGCTAAGCCACGGGGCCAGCCCCGTGGTAACCACTATTTTACTGTTTGTTTTTATGAATTTGGCTTTTTTAGATTCCACATTTAGGTGATATCATACCATATTTGTCTTTTTTTGTCTGGCTTATCTCACTTAGCATAACGTCCTCAAAGTCCACCCATGTTGTTGCAAATGGCAGGATGTCCATCTTTCTCATGGCAGAATAATATTCCATTGTGTGTATATATATATAGACCTTATCTTCTTTATCCATTCATACATTGATAGGCACTTAGGTTGTTTCCACATCTTGGCTATTGTGAATAATGCTGCAATAAACATGGGAGTTTATATACAACTTTTTGATATCCTGTTTTCATTTTCTTTGGGTATATACCCAGAAGTGGAATTGCTGGATCATATGGTATACCTATTTTCAATTTTTTGAGGAACTTCTGTTTTGTTGTCCATAGTGGCTGAACCAATTTACATTCCCATCAACAGTGTACAAGGATTCCCTTTTCTCAATATCCTTGCCAACACTTGTTATCTCTTGTTTTCTTGATGACAGCCATTCTAACAGGTGCGAGGTGATATCTCATTGTGGTTTAGATTTGCATTTCCCTGATGATTAGTGATGTTGAACATCTTTTCATGTACCTGTTGGCCATTTGTACGTCTTCTTTGAAAAAATGTCTTTTCAGGTCCTTTGCCCATTTTCAGATCAAATTGTTTTTTCTTATTTTGTTACTTGCATGAGTTCTTTATATATTTTGGGTATTAATTACTTATCCAATATATGCTTTGAAAATATTTTCTCCCATTTTTTAGGTTTCCTTTTCATTTTATTGATTGCTTCCTTTGCTGTGCAGAAGATTTTAAGATTGATGTAGTCCCACTTGTTGATTTTTGCATTTGTTGAATATGCTTTTGGTATCATAACCAAAAAGTCATTGCCAAGACCAATGTCAAGGAGATTCTTTCCTATATTTTCTTCTAAGAGTTTTATAGGTATCAGGTCTTATGTTTAAGTCTTTGATCCATTTTGAGTTAATTTTGATGAGTGGTGTAAGATAGGGGTCCAAGTTCATCTTTCTACATGTGTTTATCCAGTTTTCCCAGCACCATTTGTTGAAGCGGCTATACTTTTCCTTTCCTCATTGAGTCTCCTTGGATCCCTTGTTGAATAGTAGTTGACCATATATGTGGGGGTTAAATCTGGCCTCTCTGTTCTGTTCCATTGGTCTATGTGTCTATTTTCATGTCAGTAACTTACTGTTTTAATTACTATAGCCTTGTAGTATATTTTGAAATCAGGAAGTATGATGCCTCCAGCTTTGTTCTTCTTTCTCAGGATTGCTTTGGCTATTCAGGGACTTTTGTGGTTCCATAGAAATTTTAGGATTGTTTTTTATATTTCTGTGGAGAATGCCTTTGGAATTTTGATAAGGGTTGTACTGAATCTATAGATGACTTTGGGTAGTATGGACATTTTAACAATATTAATTTTTCCAATCCATGAACACAGGATGTCTTTCCATTTGTTTGTGTGTTCTTTTATTTTTTTTTCAGCAAAGTCTTGTAGTTTTCATTGTATAGATCTTTCATTTCCTTTGTTAAATTTATTCCTAGATATTCATTCCTCTCAGATCAGGAGCAAGACAAGGATGCCCACTCTCCACCACTCTTATTCAATATAGTACTGGAAGTCCTAGCTAGAGCAATTAGACAAGACAAAGAAATAAAAGGCATCCAAATTGGAAAGAAGTAAAATTGTCATGATTTACAGATAATATGATTTTATATGTAGAAATCCCAAAGACTCAACCAAAAAACTGTTAGAACCAATCAATGAATTCAGTAAAATTGCAGGATATAAAATGAAAATACAGAAATCAGTTGCATTATTGTATACAGATAATGAAACAGCTGAACAAAAGTTATAAAAACCTATCCCATTCACAATAACATCAAAAACAATAAAATACCTTGGAAGAGTGAATTGACTAGGAAAACGTACTCGTGTTTCCAAGAAACACTGAGGGTACAATTGATGTTTCTGGCCATGAATTTAAAGTACGTGGGGCAGTGTGTTTTTCTTCATTTACCTTCAGCTGCTCTGATGTAGTACAGAGAAGTACCAGGTTTTTCAGGACAGTACTTTGCAGTGGGAGAGAAACAGATGGCTTGAGGGCCTATGCAAAGGAAAAATTATTATAACCCATGGAGTATAAGCCAAGTAATTAGGGAATTGAAGACAACAGAGTGATGATGGACAGTGGCAAAGGATATAGTTAGTATATTGGAGCTACCATTGGGGTCAAACAATTGACTTCAGAACACTAGAGGACAAAACTTCAGAGATAGGAAGTGCTAATCAGAGAGTATAGGCTTAAAAAAGGAAATTTTGGAGAGGCTACAGTTACTGCTAGTGACAAGTTGTGAGGTATTGTTACCAAACCAGGTTCGTTTTTGCCCATTGTCCAGAAAGCCAAACACTGAAATGACGACATTGCAGCAGAGAGGGTGTTTAATTACAAGGAAGCCAAGTGAGGAAAACGAGAGAACGAGTCTCAAATCTGCCTCCCTGATAATGGGGACTCAGGGTTATTTAAGGGGGAGGGGGCAAGGTGGTCTGAAATGTGGAGATAGATGATTGGAGGTAAGGAGAAGTGGGGTAATTGATGATCTGCGTAAGCGTAGTCAGACTTCATGCCTCTTCATAGGACCCATGTTCACAAAATGGAGGCGTTAGCATGACCTGAGTGTGGAGTTTTTAGCCTCTTGACATCAAAAAGTCGCTTATCGGACATCTGCACAGGCCCAGTTGAAGTGTTGGTGTCTCAACTGGCCTGAAGTGGACAAGGGGTTCTAATTCCTGCAAAACAGCTTAAACACCCATTACCATGGCGACTCAGAATCCAGGGAGATGTTACCTATAGGAACCTAGTGGGAGTCAGATAGCATATTGCCTAAACAGCACAGTTAACAATGGGTGGGTAAACAGCTAAAAGCTATAAACAGTAGAGCAAAAAGGAAAGAAAAAAACTTTAGCTCCTAGCTGCTTAATCGTCAATGGCTAACTGTTAGTTGGTTTCAGTATGACCAAGGGGTTTGATAGAGAGGAGCATAGAGAACAAATCATTAGACATAAGAGAGAAGGAAGAATTGATTAATCATTAGAGAGAGAGGAAAATAACCCCGCAGCCATGAGTCAAATGATAAAACTCTTTAATAAATGGGGAAAAGTGACCAAGTTTATAAATCACTGTGACAAGGAGAAGTAGCTGGTCATATAAACTAAGAGCTATGCTTCAAGGCAGTTGGGATTTAGAGGAAGAGGAGAGAATAATGGTTTGGCAGTGGCCATGAGGAAACACACCTAACCCCCCTTTAAAGTGCCAGTAGTACATGGGTGGTAAGAGGACAACAGCCATCATTGTAGATGCTGCAGTGGAAGCATTATCTTCATGAGATAGCCAGGTTTTACGTGGCACAAGAAGCTAAAGGAAAGTTCAGAGCTATAAACCATAGAAATTTTGTTGAGCACACACACAAAAAATTCCATAAGAGTGTAAGTTTCGAAGGAGTACGGGGGAGGTCATGAATGGGTGGGAGATTAGATCAGATAAGGTCATATTCAGAGCTGAATGGAGATAAGATTCCAGATGAGGGGGATTTGGAGCTTTCTCTGGAGACTGAAGAATATGGGGATATATGTGTGAGGAGATTAGTCCTGAGTGTGACCTTTAATGTTCTGCATGTACAGGGAGCTGTTGCTCAATAGACTTCCTTCTCACCAATATGGCAAAAACTTGACTCTTGAAGAAGAGTAAGAGATAAAAGAGGGACGGAAATATTCATTCCAATACATCATCCCCCTTTTTGGAAAGGGGTGAGGAATTCCCCTTTTTAATATAACTTATAATGAGACGATAAGATTTCTATCTCAGTAACAAATAGGTGAAGTTTTATCCTGTTTTGCTTTCTTTTTTATCATTCTTAAAAAATAAGGCAATTTTCAGATATGATTCAAAATGGCAACTTTCAGAATAAAGTACTAGTTAACATTTTTGTACTGCTGATATATGTTCACAATGATGAGCCTGAGTATCTCAAATATATTTTTGTGTGTGTGTGTGAGGAAGATTGGCCCTGAGCTAACACCTGCCAATCCTCCTCTTTTTTTTTTTTTTTTTTGCTGAGGAAGACTGGCCCTGGGCTAACATCCATGGCCATCTTCCTCCACTTTATATGGGACGCTGCCACAGCATGGCTTGACAAGTGGTGCGTTGGATCGGAACTGGTGAACCCCGGGCCGCCGCAGCAGAGCGCGTGCACTTAACCGCTTGCACCACCTGGCCAGCCCCTCAAATACATTTTTAATAGAGTAGGAGTTTAATAGATTTAGGAGTCATTGTTTCTATAAAAAACCTCACATTAACTTAAATATTGAAATTAATCAGGTTACTATATATTTAATAACTCAACAAATAGTCATATTTCATGTCTATTTGTAATGTTCCCATCATGCTATTTAATATAAAAACAATAATAATAAAAGGTCATAGGGCATTGATGGAGGGGATATTGTTTCCTTTTGAAAGTAATTATCTTGTTAAGACTACTCAGAGGGCATTATTATTTGTAACACTTTGAAAATAATGCAGAAAAATATATACAGTTTTTTCAGAATGCCAGGAGATGTACTTTCAAAACTGAGAAAATTCATTATGGAAAATAAGTGTTGTTGATCTTCTGACATATTTTGGGTATTGTTCTGAGGATGATTTTATTATCAAGAATGTCTAAGCAAATAAAGTTCTTCAACAAAATAAATGCCTAATAAGCAATCTGGGCATTTTCAACAGCAATTAGCAAAGCTTAAAATGAGATATGCAAATAAGCAATGCTCCTATAAATCAGTTTTATTTTCTCTCTTCTGAATCAAAAAATGCAGACAAATAATGAACTGTAAAAATAAGAGACAAAATAATCACACTTTAGAAGTATCTTCCATTTTAAAAATAACACTTTAAATACCATCTCTTCATTAAGAGCAGAACCTCTGAGAGTTCATTTTGCCAAACCTAAACTTGCTTTCATTTAACATACTAGAAAGTCAATCAGTCAACCACATTTATAGTACTCCAACATCACAGAAGCAAGTGTCCTCAATATTAAGGAAGTAAATGGAATGGCAAAATCTTGATGCTTGCCCGAATAAGTTTGTATCATGTCTTAGCTTGGTAGTCAATAAATATTTGCAAAGTAAATTAATAAATTGTGGAATTAAAATCCTCTTAAAATCATAAGCAAATATAATAGTTGATTTTTTAAACAAATGGTAGAATGATTAGCAGCTAAGTGACATCATTAAAAAAAACAAGAGTTTGGGATGAGACAGATCTTGGCTCAATTTCTGGTTATTTTACTTACCAACATTTTGTTTTTAGGTGATTTACTTCATTATTCACATAGTACTCTTTATTATAAAGGGGCAAGAAATTTCTTGCAGTTTAGCAGTGAACCATAATGGATAATGTTTTTGATGCAGGTACCTCTCATTGTGGCACCCAGATGTCAAGCAATAAATAATAACAAATACAGCTTGGTTGGTTTGATCAGGGAATTATTCATGGAAAAAATGTACTTTACAACAAGAGGGATGGCGTAAAGTCAGAGTTCTTCAGAGAAACAGAAGCAATGGAATGTGTATATACATATATATATATAAAGAGATTTATTTTATGAAATTGGCTCATGTGATTAAGGAGGCTCGCAAGTCCAAATCTACAGTGTAGGCCGGCAGGCTTGAGACCCAGGAGAGCCAATAACGCAGTGATAGTTTAAAGGCTAGCAGCCTAGAGACTCAGGAGAGCCAATGGCATAGGTGAAGACCAAAGGCAATCTGCTGGAGAATTTATTCTCTTACTCAGAGAAGGACTGTTCTTTTTGGTCTACTCAGGCCTTCAACTGATTGGATGAGGCCTACTCACATTATGGAGAGCAATTTGCTTTAATCTACTGATTAAAATGTTAATCTCATCCAAAAGCATCCTCACAGAAACACTCAGAATAACATTCAACCAAATATCTGGGCACCCTCTGGCCCAGTCAAGCTGACATAAAATTATCACAGATGGCATTAACCACAGTGCAAAATTGATAGGCCATGTTAGGCAACTATAAGTTGCCTGGAAGACCAAAATACAGAGAACTAAAGAAAGGAAGGACTTGTAGCATTAAACAAAAAAATAAATAAACAAAAACTGCTATACAACACGATTCAGTTTTGGTAATTGTTTTGTTCTTCAGCATATAATACAAAAAAAATATTCTTGAGTCCATGGGGAGAATACATTAGAAATTCATTATTACAACAAATATTTAGTGAGTCTCCACTCTATGAAAAATACAGTTTTAGGAACTTAGCATATAGTATTGAGAAATCCAGAAAATATTCCTCCTGTCTCTTATATTATAGTTGGGAATGACAATAAAGAAATAAATATATGCATATGCTATATAGGCCATATAGGAAGTTATAAAAACCTGAATAAAAATTCTAGAGGAACAAAGTAAAAAGTACAGTAAAGGTATATTATAGAGGAGCAGAATGGCAATCCCTGACAACCTTCTTCATGTATGGGTCAGAGGAGAAAAAAAGTCAGAGAAAGCCTGAGGTAGTAAGTCCAGTGATTACAAGTGTAAAATTGAAATTGATAACTACAACTCCTTTTGACACTGTGAAGATAAAGGATATTGTAGTTCGTTGTTACAGGATAGAATATTATAATTTTAAATGAAAAGAAAACCTGCTCATATCTCACATGAAACAACTCATGCAATGCCGTTTAGCTTTCATATAGATTTAAGCTAAAAAATAATTATTACCTGGTTATATGAATAATTTTTAAATACTGGAATCACAATAATTTTGTTATATGGTACCAAATTCACTGATTGAAGATGAGGAGTTAAAGCATTTTAAACCATATATCTTAAAACAACACAATTTTTGTAAAATACCATGTGGAAATTTCTTTAAATTTATACTATTCCTAAAAATTTGAAATAAAAATAAACCATTCCTTGATTGCATAATTCTCTTATCTGCTTTAATGTTGATTTTCTGTCTCTATACGACAAGTGAACATTTATATAAACGTACATAGATGAATTAATTAATCAATAGACACTCTTTAGAACTTAAATAGCAGTAATTTCAGTGTTCCTTGACCTTGAAGTGTGTTGGTTCTTTTTTCTTTACCTATTATACAACTGTGAAGCAATAACTGTCCAATCACTGGGGAAAATTAGTCCGTTTCATTCTCTAGCTTTGCTCTATTTGTGACAGTTTAGTTGGCCTATGGCATTTTATTCATCTGGGCATTAGCTGTTAAGAATTCTTGCCTCTAGGTCATCATTTTTCCCCTTAAATCACAAGACTATTGACTGAAAATAAAAGGTAAGAAGTGGAAATAAAAATTGTAGGGTAAACTATATATTTCCTTTGATGTCAAGTTTGTTTGTTTTTACTTTCTGGCTGGTGAACAAAGCAGTGGGAAAGCAAGGACAGTTTCATTTTCAATTCAATGATAATTCCTAATTGTTCTTCAGTTTGCTTAAGTGTAGTTCTGGTTGAAAATAGGATATAAAATTTTCCAAATGTCTTAGTTGTATTAACATTATTAGTAACATTATCATTGTTTTTCTGAATCTTTAGAAATATGGAAAATAGCAGAGAATATACAAAATTTCTCCTGGGATCGTATAATCTTGAATTTTTTGTACCACAATACCTTCTTAATATTTGAAATCTCGATGCTAATTTGAAATAAAAGTATTTTTGAAAACTTCGTGAGACAGAACCAATCTTTGTATTAAGAAAATAAAATATATGAAAAATTAATTTTAAAATATTTGTCATTACACTGCTAAAATATTTTATTTGATTTATAATCAGTACAATTATGACAAAATAGCTTGCAAGAAAGGGAGGATTAAAAGCACATGCTATCATTATAAATCCAATAATCCCTTAAAAATAAAAAAGGATAATTTGTTGAATGGGTAGTAGAAATGTTGACTAGATACTTATTTAAGAGGAATAATTTTTTAAATTTTTCCATGCAATAAATATGAAATTAGATAATTGAAGAAAAACAAGATTTATATATATATATACACCATTTGATTTATTAGAAATTATATCAAACACGTGATTCTGTAAACAATGATTCTAGACTTTGATAAAAATGTCTATTATTATAATATTTAAAAATGAGTATATGCTATATAAAATGCTAATAACAGCAATTTGATTAAGTTAAAGAAAATGAATTACAATTAAATTGACATATTACTTGTAAAAGTTTATTTTTGACATTTTTGATAAAATAAACTACACACAAACAAACAAGATACAAAAAACATGTGACAATGGTAGATGATAAGTATATGTACAATTGAAAGATGGCTTATCAAAAACGGTGTGATTATGCATGAATGGCTTAATCTGAGTATATAATCAAATCCATATTATTTTATTAGTACTCAATTTGATTTAAAAAAAGCAAAAGGAAATAAAGACAAATGAACACAAATGAAAGAGAGAGAGGAAAAAATTTCATTGGTTAGAAGAAAAATAAGACAAGTTTAAACTTTTAAAATATTAGAGTTAGTATATTATAGATAAAAGATAAAAAAAAAAAAAAAAAAGGCATTCTGCCCAAACAGGATTGCTCACTACACCTAACTTTCTGCTTTCCTGTCTGGTTTCAAATGAATGTAGTAACACCATTTCCATTATTGCTTCTGATTGAATCTTCATGATCTCGGACAGATCCTCAACCAAAAATTTCAAAAAATTATGCTGAAGAGTTACCCTTTTAATGAAATGACTTCATTTTGCATGGTATGTCGCTTTGAGAAATCCCTGTTCCCTCTTAACATAAACAACTTTCAAATAGTTAACAGCCAGAAAAGATTATTTCTTAATAAGAGCAAAGACAAACCCAAACAGCAACAGTTTGATTCACTATTTCATTTAAATATTCCTATTTTAAATGATAGTTCAAAACCAATGAAAAATAATTTCATAAATGTTTCTAAACCGTGCTTAGCAATAATCATCCAGAGATCAGCTGGCCAGTGTTCTTGTTTCCACATCTGTAAGCAGTGCTCATAATTCCTCTCTTGCAGTATTAGTGTGACCAATACATAACTAAGCACATATTTAACAACAAGCACAGGCCTGGCGTATAGTTGACAATCAGCACATGATATTTTTTCTACAGGCATATTCACCATATCATTTTTACCACTAAAGAATAGAAAACAATAGCTATTATCTACTGTCCCCTAAGTCACACGGACTATCTGTTATGGTCAGGAAAATAAGTCGTGTTTAAGAAAATCTATGTGAAATTAAAGCCCACTCATTTATTATAAATAATTTTATACAAAATATGGTTGAACATTTGATAGTATGGGCAAAGGGTTAACAAAACCCTTTCCCATGCTGCTGGAGAAGATAAACTTTGTTCCTGTTCCCCTGGAAACCAAATAGAGGTAAAAATGAAAACTGACTTGCTAGGCAACGTTGTTGATGATTAAAAAATGACTCCTGGTTTGTGTACTGCATCTAGCCTGGGAAAACTATAAAAATATGATAGGGACAAACTATTTTATTCATTCCTGACTGCCTTGACTATTGTAACTGGTCATGTCTCTTGGGAGGACCATGAAAGCTATGTCTATAGAGATGTTACAAAGATACTGACACATACAGGATGCTGTCTTGGTCTACTGCAAGAACTCTGGCAAAAGAAGAATGTCTGACATTGTCCTGCTGGAAAGGGGTGTTCTCTGTCCAAAATCCTTCTGATTAAACTGATGTTAAGTGTAATCTTTGTCTGTCTTTTGAGTCTGAATATTTCGTAGAGTCTAAATAAACTTCATGGTGAACATTGTAGATAGCAATGGCAAAATACCCCCAAAATATTCCCCTTAGATTTAACTTAGTTTTAGTTGTTCAATATAGGGCATTTAGGGGTACATTTTTTTAAAAAAAAAATTCTTATTTATGTTATCTAACCTGCATTTTTCAGCTACAGATTGTACTGACTTCTATTCCAGAAATGATCTCAAAACCCAAATGTGAGAATGTGAGAATCAGTCTAGCTCTGAGTAGAATTTCTCAAGCGCTGATTAAAAACAAAGAAAGAAAGAAGGTATTTCTTTTTGTGTATCGGAAGCAACATTAACTTCATTATCCATTTATTAAATACTTAAAAAGCAAAGTAGCTCATAGAGTCACAGAATAGTAGGAAAATGTATATGTTGAATTTATTATAACTTCTATGCCATATTCATTTTTTATGTTCCATTCTCTAAAAAAATCAGCTAAGTCCAATATACTGTGCTTAAAGGCTAACAAACTTAAAAAGACAAGAAGACATCATTATTAAGGGGGTAGGGGAGTTGCAATTAATATATTCTAAAATCAGCATGTAAATCAAAAATTACATGAAATCAATATATGATGAGAGTACACTGAAAGCTAAAAATACACATGTAATTACGACAAATGTCAAATTCAGCTGAGGTAGATTTGAATCACGTCCCTCAGCATCCATGGCTCTTGATATCCTTTTCCCACATTGACTCTAAGCTTGGTAGTGGTAACTTTGGCCAATGGAATGTCAGCAAAGGGTTGAAGCTGAGACTAGTAAATCCTTTTTCACTGGGGCTTGCCCTGTTAGGACTCTGCTGCCACCATGTGATGAAATCTGATCTAGCATCCCTCAGAATGAAGATTACATCGAGTGAGAGGTCTTTGGGAAGCTGTTGTGGAATTACAGCCCAGTATCTGGTAGTTGGCTTGAGGACGTTGCAGGGCAATAGACGCAGAACATCCCCCAGGCGCCTCTGAGTCTGTCCATTGGCACTTCATCTGAGTGTGAAAAGACCAGAGAGTTCCTTCCCTTCCACATTCCAGATCTTGTGCATATTTCCTCTCTAATACAGAGGCATACAAGTGAAGTGACACTGGGAAAGATATTTCCCAGTTTAACCAAGTTACCCAACACATTGTACACCAGAGTCCACCTCCACATGGTATCGATATACACCTCATTTAACCATATTTAACTTGAATATAAAATGAGTAAAAATGTGCTCCTACCTAACGTGATACAACTTGTACTACTGAAAACATTAACCCTCTCTCCAAAAGTGGAGACACAAAGTCCCAAGTGGTCCTTAATCCATCTGGTAGTGATGTATAGTTCACACTACACTTTTGATATCTGTAACTTAGGTACAGATATGTGAGATTAACTACAATTAGAACATGTATGTAAGAGTGGGAAAATGGAAAAAGGGAAAAAGAGAATTAATCTATATTTACATGAAAAGCTGAAAAATTACTCATTATATAATCGTCAGTTAGGTTCACTCAGGGGACTATGGGATAGCAATATATCATACAAACTATATCTTTCGCAATTGTTGCTATAGCTGGTGAAGGTCTAGAAATGGAAAAGGAAGGATCAAAAAAAATCTCCAACCTTATCCTCAGAAGCCAAATTGCCCATTTACCAAAGAGAGAAAGAGAAGCAGGGTTATGTGGAGAGGTCTATGGGAAACTGTTGCCTCTCTGTAGGTCTGCAGACAGCAAAAGCTGGGCATGAAATCAAGAAGAGTGAGGACAAGACGGAACCCAGTATCTCTGCATATGTCTGAGACTACATCTTTAGTAGAAGCCACCGAGACCCCACTTCAGGAAATATCCCTCGGTTATAAGGACTGCTGTTGACTGACAGCTCTCGGCTATCAGTCATCACTGGGAATTTCTCTAAACTGAAGAGATCCACCTTGCCAAAAATCATGCTCTGATTCCAGGAACAACCTTCATTTAATGATCTATCTATACGAAAATATAAACGCCTGGCCCCTTCACTCCAACTCAGAACAATTCTGAAAACCTAGATTCAAACATCCCCAAGAGGTTGGCTACACGGTTTGAGAATCTATCACAAGCCACCTTCTCCCTTTGAATAATCTCACTTCCTTCCCTACATGCTAACCTTCATCTCAGAGTTTGCTTCCTGGGGTCGGAATTGGTACCGGAAGAGGGATCTGAATAATTAGTGCTAAATGAGATGTTGGAGCTGGATCACTGCCCAACCTGCTGATAATAGAAATCCATGACTGTGAATGGTGGAGAACAGATAGCCCTAGCATGCTGTGGAATGGAGTCTGTTGAAACTTTCACACATCATGAACCGGCATGATAAACCAAATGAAGTGCATATACTAGCGCACGGGTTAGACAACTATAGCTTACCACCTGTTGTGTCAAAAAAAAAAAAAAAAAAAAAACTTTTATTGAAACACAGCCATGTGTCTGTCTATGACTGCTTTCACCCTACAAGAACAGATTGCAGTAGGTGCTACAGAAACGGTATTGCCCACAAAGCCTCAACAATTTACTATCTGGCCCTTTACAGAAAAACACTAGTGAGCAAAATGTAGCAGGCATTTGAGAAATATGGAGGAAATAATAATTATAAGGATACTAAAATTGGATAGCTGTTATTGGGGTTAATTGATGCTTGAGAGAGAGATAATGTAAAGCTAATCAGTTAAAAGCTATGTGTGAAAGCCAGAGAGAGACTTTTTGGCAGTATATAAAAAGATACCAATCCCCTGTTGATGGAGAGCTGAGAAAGCGCAGGACCAGAACCAAAACTAATTATAAAGAGTAGCAGAGTGCCAGAGAGCATTAGATCCTTACTCTAAGCAGGTCTGCTATACCAAGATCAAGGCGCTGATTGGAAAACAATGGGAGCATCAGAATGGGATGGAGATGTCTGGGTTGATGTACTTAGAAATCTTGAATTCCCATATGCCCCTGAACCCTTTAAGCCTGCAGAAGGCTTTACTCTTCCCTCTATAAAGGACTTTAAAACGATGCAGTCGCCTTCATTGTGCAAGACAGCACACCCCCACCCTTCCAAAATCTGCTCTCCCCTTCCCTTCTGACTATTACGTTAACAATAGAATTAATTATTACACAACATTACCTAGCAAAGAAAATGCTTGGCCTACTAAGGAAGGTAATGGATAATTATTACCCCCTAAGAAACTGTAGCACCTAATCAACATACACCAGAAGGAGGCAGGATAGTACATCTAGAACTATATTCTGAGTGTACTAGATCAAGGTATATGGAACATAAAGTTGTGTGAGGAGATGAGTTTATTGCTATGGCAGCATTCTCTCGGGATACAGGATCCAACACTCTAACAAAGACCCTGTGAGATAATGCAAAGACACCACAAGGATGTCTCCTAGAAACTTGAAGAAAATAGTGCTCTGTTAAATAAAATAGAAATTCCAGAGAATTGGGTATGCTAGAGTGGATATACTATGAAAGTCCAGAAAACCACCAGATGACAATTTCTATGGAAAATGCTGCAAGATATCCTCCCGCACTCCTAAAAGAAAAAAGGAATGCAAAGAAAAGAAAAATGAAAGAAATTTGCTGGTCAGAGTGGTAGCAGATCACTTCAAATCTTGGTGGTGAATATTTGTTGTTCATGGCTAACAGTAAGAGATACCTTTAATGAACTGAATCATTGTATCAATGGGATGATAAGATTCCAAAATAATGGAGACCAAGTGGTAGTGCTCAATCATCAGAAGCAAGGAGGCACAATAATCTTATGAATGGCAAGGCTAAAGTGACAGCTCGCCTTCAGAGAACTTTGAGGATGGTTAATGGAAGACAATGTCTCTATAGGCAAGTTAGGTGGGCAGCTAACATGGTTCATGCTAAGCCTATAAATTCAAAAGAAACCAAGAATATATGATTGTCCAATTTCTTGAACTGAATCAGTTCCCTGATCTGGACCCCAATAACTGAAGGAGTGGCCATGTTTTCAAAAAGAAGAATCCTGCAACACCATGTCAAGTATGTATGTTAATGATTCCCCTAGTCCTTCCCTGCTGGAGACCTATGGAAATTTATTTGCATAATTGTGCACTGGAAAAAAAGAGAATACTCAAACATTTCTGAGGAATTATGAATACAGGGTCCAAATTGATGACACTGAAGGACCCAAAGTTTCATGGCAGCCCTTCTATTAGAAGGGGGACACATGCAAGCCAGGAAATAAATGGCATCCTGTCCCAGGCCCGGATCATTATGAATTCACTGGGTCTAAGTTTCCATCTGGTCGTCATTTATTTGGTCCTTGAATGTAAAACTGGAATAGATATACTTGGTAATTGGCAGAACCCCTACGCATATTAAAATTCTGTGCACTCTACCTGCAAATAGCCACACATTGGTCATCACTGTGTTCAGGAGTATGCGTAGCAGTGGTGTGTTTTGCTCTCTTGAGGAAGGAATCTCAGAAGAGACGACGCTACCCCGAGAAGGGGCAGTTTGGGAAGGAAATTCTGTATTTTGAGGTACCCAGAGGAAAGTCCTAAGCAGAGAGAAGCATTGTCTCCAGGTTGGCACACTCTCTTGGAAAGGCAGAGGAAGAGAAATGCCACACAGGTTCTTCTGGAACCAAGGCCAAGGGCAGGGCTCTCTTACTCTCTACTAAGGACAATACCGATGGAGAAGAGAAACACAGACTGTGAAATGGCTCTGCAGCTGCCTATCTCGTTAGCTCTGAGGAGATGAATGTTAAAATACCTCCAACAATATGTGGTACTGACGTGTTTATTTTCGCTGGATGGTACATTTTGATATATGGTAGAAAATCTCCCATCCTTAACTATTATATTGGAAATTATTCTGTTCTTGAACCTTTTCTCAGCCAACTGGATTTTAGGAACTATACATCAATTTCCAAAAACGAATCTTAGGATTCTGACCAGACTTGCATTTAATTTATAGATTAACTCTGAGAAAAATTTGTATAATATGATAGTAAATCCTGTTTGTGAACATGATTTATATCTTCAGTTGGGTGAGCTTGTACAGAAAATAGGACCCTTCATGTAGTGCTGAGAAAATTGTGAATTGGCACTAACATTAAGAAGAGCAATTTGGTAATATCAATCATGAATACTAGAAGATGTGAAAATCATATTTTCCAGAATTTCTAACATATATACACAAGAGAAGTAGAAAAGGACTTTTTATGTAAGAGGAAAATATCAAAAACTAGTTGTATACCAATATGAGAATATGTAACTATTGTGATTCACACAGAGATGTATTTACCAATGAAAAATTGAACTCTATATGAATTGTTATTAATTAATTGAACCATATTTAAAAGCTAATATTGAAGAGAAAATATTTTCAAACCATATATCCAATAAAGGACTCATATCTGGAAGATATAGAAAACTCTCAGAAATGAACAGTAAAACAAAAAAAAAAATCCAATTAGAAAATGAGCAAAGGTTAACACACATTTCACTAAAGAAAACATATGGATGGCAAATAAGCACATGAAAAGATGTCCAATTTCATTAGAGAAATTCAAACTAAAAACCACAATAAGATCTCACTGCACACCTATCAGAATTACTAAAATAAAAAATAGTAACACCACCAAATAAAGGCGAGGATGTAGACAAACTTGATCACTCACACAATGCTGATGGGGACGTAAAAGGATACAGTAGGTCAGGAAAACACATTGAGCATGCACCTACCATGTAACCCAGCAATTGCACTCTTGGACATTTATCCAATAGAAATCCAAGCTTATAGTCACACAAATACCTGTACAATGTTCTTAGCAGCTTTATTCAAAAGATCCCCAAACTGGAAACAGTCCAGATGTCCTTCAGTAAGTGAATGGTGAAGCAAACTACAATATATCCATATCACAGAACACTACTCAGCAACGACAACAAACTATTGGTACATATAACAATTTGGATGAATCTCTAGAGAACTAGGAGTCGAAAAAGCAAATCCCAAAAGGTCATCTATTGTACTATTATAGAGCATTCTTGAAATGGGAAATTATAGAAATGGAAAACAGATTAGAGGTTGTCAGGGACATTGAGAGGGAGAGTCATCTGGGAGGAAGGTGGATGAGGCTATAAAAGCGCAACAGGAGGGAGCCTTGAGGAGGTGGAATTGTTCTGTATCTTATTGTATCAATGTCAATATCCTGGTTGTGAAAATGCACTATAGTTTTGCAAGATATCGTCATCAGAAGAAACTAGGTGAAGGGATCTTTCTGTATTCTTACAACCTCATGTGAATCTACACTTATGGCAAAATAAAAAATTTTATTAAAAAATAAAAGCGAAATAAACTATTCATATGCAAATCGGATTTTACATGAAATCTGAATTTTTGATCTCTTATAAAATTAGAAGATTTGGAAGCACTTCTACCTACAATCTTTTCTGACAAATTTGGATAGATTTAAATTACAGCTGCCCTTTTATGCAAGATATATGCTCTCTAGGTTGCTAGGGTAACAGCTATTCCTGATGTTTCTTACACATGGATCTTTCACTTATTTACACAATCCTTTGCCTAAAGACTAATTCTGTTTGACTCCACATGCCAGATTGGACTTCTGATATGAAGTAGAGAATTAAGTGTAAGCCTTCATGTCCCTTTGGGATCCAGTAATTAGGAAAGCTGATAACTATCTCAGGACCGTTCTATAGCTGTAATTTCATCTAGCCCGTTCTACCTGATTACGACTTTCTTAGTTTCCTGAGATGTCTCTGGCTTCTTTTTTTTTTGTTTGCTGGAGCATTAAATTTAAATAATTTTTCAAGAACCTAGCTAATCAATATATTTTCTGAGCCAGTGTATATCTAGTAATAACTTTCTATACTTTACCACAAAACAATTCATTCAGTCACATACAACCTTTTTTACTTAAAGACTCTTCAAGTCTAAAAAGCAGTGCTTCATTATCTTCTGGCATTTGATGTCAGGAAAAAGAAGTTTTAATTAATCTAATTACAATTTAATCTAAATTAAAACTATATAAGTTAATTCTGTTGGAATATTTGGAAACATTTGTATCTTTATATAAGTAAATTCACAAATTTAAGAATAAGAGTGGGTCTCTTTTCAATCAAGTTTCTGAAATATTGTGAGGTCTTTTAAATTTTCTGATTCTTAGAACTGATATTTTAAATGTTAGAACACTATTCTGTTATACCTTTGAATGTTGTTTCTAAATTCTTCTACAGGAACCCAATTACTATTCATAAGTGTATTTTCCACTTCTGTCACACCTCTTTTATCATTTTAATTTATTAATAGAGCTACAATTTATTGAGTGTGCTATATATCAAACATTCAGCTAAGTTATCTATTCACATAACCAAATTTACTTTCATAAAAGCCTTATGAGGTCAATATTTTATATAAGACGCTAGAGAAGTGAAACCATGGGGAGTTGATACGCATATTAAGAGTGGATCTAGTCTTTGTTAAAAGCAATATATGATGCTAAGGAAGTTACTTTCCACGGTAAATTCTCAAATTCCATTTCTGTAGTATAAGTTTTGTTTGGCATAGCTTCTGATGCATATTTTAATTTTATCTTTTTATTTGTAGCCATTTTCCTGTTTATTTCAATTTATTGTTTTTAAATTTACTTAAATTCCTTTATGCCTTGGTGTGTTAAAATATACCTGGAATTTGTTTTAATCAAGTATGATAAGACACGCAGACACAGAAATGATCATCATAAAAGAAGACATTTATATTCACAGATCCCTAGAAACCTGAGGCATGGCATGCCGTGCAGGGCCACATGGGGAAGGACTAGGTTAGGAGAAGGCTTGGTTAGGAGACAGAGTGGCACAAGGCAAGAGCATGGCTCAGAGACTTCATTGGGGTTTTCAAGTAAAGGAATGAGTGAGGCAGGGCAGTACAGGGAGTAATTTAGAGTTGGATAGTTTGAATAATTTCAGTGGGCTCTAGGTTATAGCGATGGTCCCCAGTTGTCCAGTACCGGCCCTGCAGTCATTTAGGGCAGGGGGAATATTAGCTTAGTGTGTGAGCCTTTGATAAAGAAGACGGTTGGGGGTGTGGGCTCTGGATTGGGTGGTTTGTATATCAAAGGCATGCTCTGAGGAGAGTCCTTTGCTATCTCTAGGAATTAGCTAGCCCTGAGAGGGACAGTCTCTCCAGGATCATGGCCTCAAATACTACAGCATCAAGAATTCAGAACATAAGAAAATATAGTCAATATACTGTTTCAATAAAGTCTATTTTTAAGCCCTCTTGAGAAAACAAAGAAACCAAAAATTTAACATATATTCTTTTGATATCTAAAGTAAATACTTTCAAAAGTCTTCTTTTCCTCTGATTCTTCAGGGCAATATTTCCCTTATAGCAGTTTCAACATTGGGTCACTATGTCTTTTTTATTATTTTTGTTTGGTCAGTTTATTGGATATACAGTGCTTATTGTGGCGGGATCAGTTTAGGAACTGGGTTTGTCAAGAAAGCTAATGTACTGTTCTCCAATCGCCTTATTTCAGACTTAAGCTAGAGATTGTGAATGGCTGTACCCAATTCATGTTTTCTAGTAGGTTTTTATCAAAGGTACTAGGTAAGATTTGCTTCTGCTCCCACTCTGTGATTCTCTGCTTAGGAAGAAGAAGAAAAAAAAGTCTTCTGAGGACTCCTGGTGTTTGCAGTATTCTTTGACCAGATGCTTTGTATAAAAACTAAAACCTCACAATGCATAACTCAAAATTTCTGTCCACAAGAGGGATCTTTATGTTTCAGAATAAAATCTATTATAACTTATTCCCATGTATAATTTCCTCTTCCCACCTCATTACCACTGTGTTGCACAATGAAAGTTATAATCTTGTGTATGGATATAAAAAGAGTAATATCATAATTAAGAAGGGGAATGTCAGAGACTACTTTCCTGACAGTCTTAGCACAGAAAATCGTTTTTATTTAAGCAAGTTGATCCATAATTGTGCATCGGCTTAGATAACTATGCAGTTTACATGATATCCTCCTTGTCTTAAACTGCAACATAAGTAGTTACTATATCAAAAACTGAGCAGTTTTGCTCAAGAATTTTATTTTTAAAATCTTACCTATTTGTCTATGTTTTAATGTGTTTCAATATCTCCAATAGAGTAAATATACATTCCCGTTTGCACAAAATAGTCCTAATTTACATCCGTTGCTCCAGCATCCCATCTGGTTCAGAATTTGTCTCTGAAATGAAATGTCTCAGTTTAGACAATATATTACATGGTAACCCTATCTATGATCAAAAAGCCTCTCACAGAAAAATTTTACGCATAATTCTTACATTAGGTAAGAATTTTTAGCCTTGTAATCTTGGGCTGTCATTTAAAACCTCAAAACTTTGGTCTCTGCCTCCATAGAAGTCACTTTGACAAGATAATTAAATATTATGTAAAAACATTTATACCAGGCATAGTGTCATGCAAATATAAAATGGTCTATGAAACTTATATGATGCTAATATTCTAGAACTTTAATTCTTGAAGCTTCTGAAGATTAATATTCATCATTTTTGCATTGCCTATAAATCGATAATGAAAGCAAGTTATAAATTTAATGCTAAAAAATAAATTCACAGAGTCTATGAAGTCACAGCCAAGAAAATAGAACTCTACAGGCACTTACAGAATGTACCAACAGCTTCCTGGAGAACATATTTTTTAAATTACTCACATAAAAAGAATTTTTTTTCCTCTAGAAACTTCTGGCACTTGCTAAGTGAAGACTTTAACCTTTTATCTGGTGCAAAAGATAGCATAAGTTCCAAACTGTGTGGGAACAACATCAGGAGAGGGAATCCACTGTCAGCTTCTCACATGCCCAACTCTTAATCTTCTTCCCTGATGGCTTCACAAAACATTTCCCAATGCCTTCTTACTTTGCTAGTTTCTAACCTAAGATACTCATCCCTCTACATGCTTACCTTACCTGTTGAAGATTTTCCAGGTTTTCATCATAGTCAGCTCATATTATGCAAAGTATACCACTTTTCTTCAGTAGCACAAACACGACATTTACAAATGCATTTGATTAATTATTTCTTTAATAGGAGTAATTCAACTTGTAGATGTATAACAAAATATTTTTCATTTCAACATTGTTACTTTTTCTCATGCAGCATAGCAATTGTGTTTAAAGTTGGCATTGAATTTACACTAAAAATTGATATTTTAAATATGAAGTATTTCAAATATACAAAAGTAGACTAATCCTAGGTCCTGGAGATTTCCTGCTAAGTTTTTTTTCTAAGTATAGTTTTACTTTTTATGTCTAAATCTTTGGTCCATTTTGAGTTAACTTTTGTATAAAGTATGAACTTTATGGTTAATTTTTTTGTCCACTGATATCTTCTTCTTCCATCTCCACTTTTTGAAAAGGCCGTCATTTCTTAAGTGAATTGCTTTTGCAGATTTGTCAAGAATCAGCTGGGTATATTTGTGTGAGTCTATCTGGCTTCAGTATTCTGTTCCACTGATCTATGTGACTATCCTTCTATCCTTCTACTCACTGCCTTCACTACTGTAGCTACATAGTTGGCCCCAAATTGGGTACGGTGATTTCTCCCACTTTATTCTTCTGTTTCAAGAGGCTTTTAACTATTCTTAGGCTTCTGTCTTTCCATATAAATTTTAGAATAAGCCTGTCTATGTCTACAAAATCTCTCTAGAATTTTGATAGGAATTGTACAAAGCCTATATTTCAATTTGGGGAAAATTGACATCTTTACTGTGTTGAATCTTCAAATCCATAGACATGATATGTCTCTCTATTTATGTCTTCTTTGATTTCTTTCATCAGCATTTTGTAATATTGAGTATATAGATCTTGTACATTTTTTGTTTGTTTTATAGTTAAATATTTCATCTGAAGCGATTGTAAATGATATGGTATTTTTAAATTTTGGGTTCACATTTTTGTGAGTATGCAGCTATTTTAAAACACAATTTTGGTCAAACAAAACACAATTTCGGACCAAATTTCTCCTGAAATCTACAAGTTTGCAAACTTTGCTCTAGGCAGTGGAATTGATACAAAGTCAATGGTGAAAATATTTTGTTATTTAGTGGAGACAAATAGCCCTTAAGGGCAATAAATGGACTGAGCTAGGCAGTTCCTCAGAACCAAAGTCAAAGGGTTGGGCTTATGGTAAAAGTCTTATCCCAGCAAGGAACTGATAAGCTAGGCACAATAAAGAACTAAGGCAGAAACAGTGTTGAATACAGGTACTCAGAGCAATATCTTATGATATGACATTCTGGACATATGGCAGAAACAATACTCAGAGGTCTCACATGCCATTGGATTTGAAGCTATTAATACTCTGCTTGTGTTGATTAGAATTGGCTCAGAAATTTGTAGTGCATAAGTCTCTGTATGTTAAAGAAGACTTAATAATTTCAATGATATGAGGGTGGAAAAAAAAGGCTAGTAAACTGCTCTTACTCCCAGATAAAGGGAGAAATTAAAATCTTGTTTTCCCAAAGTTCCCCCTCCCTACAAGTGACAAATTCTAAATGACTCTAATATGTGCTCATAAGAAACAGAAAAGATTTCCTTCCTTCTCAAGGCAAAATAATATCATACGGCGTGTGTATATATATCTTCTTTATCCATTCATCCATTGATGGACACTTAGGTTGTTTCCATATCTTAGCTATTGTGAATAATGCTGCAATGAATATGGTAGTGAAGATATCTCTTCAAGAACCTGTTTTCATTTCCTTTGGATATATACCTGAATAAGCCTGGGGATTTAGTATAAAGCATGGTGATTATAGTTAATAATACTGTATTATATACTTGAAAGTTGCTGAGAGAGTAAATCTTAGATGTTCTTACCATACACATAAAAAAATAGTAATTATGTGACATGGTGGAGGTGTTAGCTAAATCTATGGTGGTAATCATTTTGCATCAAATTAACACACTGTACACCTTAAATTTACACAATGTTATATGTCAATTATATCTCAATAAAACTGTGGGAAAAAAGCCCAGAAAGGCAATCAATATAGATAAGACAGATATGGATGGTAGATTGAAAACATGGCCACAGTACTTCACAGCTCCCATCAAGAGGTGGAGTCTATTTGTCTACACCTTGAACCCATGCTGGCCTTGTGACCGGCGTTGACTAATAGAATGTTGAGAAAAAAATTTCGGGAACTTTCCAGAGCTCCTTAGTGACCCTGAAGCTACTGCTCTTGCTCCCTTTGTAGTGCTACCCTGAGACTATCATGTAATGAAACTTGGTCTAATCCATTATTTTAAACAATTAAGTTTTGGGGTGATTTGTTATGCAGCCACCAACATCTCGTACACTATGTTTCTTACTAGTTGAGAAATTTTTTTTTTTTTTTGCCAGGAACATGCATTTTATTTTATTTTTATTGAGGTCATTTTGGTTTATAACATCGTATAAATTCTGGGTGTACTTCATTATATTTCGACTTCTGTATAGACTGCATCATGTTCACCACCAAAAGTCTAGTTGTTGTCCGTCACAATTCAGAGAGAAGATTCAAATGTACTTGAAAATTTTGAAGAATCAGATTGGGGGGTGGGAGCTAGAAATGATAGTGTTTAAACTTTTCAGCTGATTCTTTAACTTTGTAAAACTTCTTTTGCAACCCTGAGATCTTGAGAGTTGAGCAGTTATATGATGTCAAAAAGTAGGACAGAGGCCTTCTTTCTTTTTTATTGTTTCCTAATAAATACCAGAATAGTGCTATTCAGTAAACCAGCTATTATCAATATTGCAATGCTATAACTGACAAAATTAAAGGTAATAAAATATTTGAATTTAATAAAACATAATGTCATAGTCATACTAGCAACTGAAATAAAATTACTTGACTTACTGCATTAATATTTATTTGCAGTGTGAAAACTTTAGCACTTACATGATATGGGTTTCAAAGTATTTTAAACAGAGAAATATCCCATATTGATATCATATGGCCATTATACACTTAGCAGTTTCATGTGCTGTCATTTTTTACAAATTATAAGGCCCATAAAATTAAATTAGTTAAGAAAAAACTAATAAAAGACACCATTCTTTATGTTTTACTGTGAATATGGATGCAGACACATTGGAGTCAGATTTACATTTATTAAATTAATTGAGAAGATTTTAAAAATCAAGAGTAATATAGGTTTATTTTAAACTTCACTAACATGTTAGTGTTATGAAAAAAAGAAAACAAGTTGTGATAATCTTAGAAAAAAATAATCACTGAGTTATGCCAAAAAGGTAAATGTAGCACAGCACTGAGATATTCCTTTTTCTTTACTCTTCTTCTGGCCAGTGGATACAGAAATCACTCTTCGTTTTCATTCAGTTAAATTCTAAAACAAGTTCAAGTTCCTTTCAGAGTTCTCAAACGCATTACACTGTTGTGCTTTTACTTTTTGAGTCAGAAAGAGAAAGAAGGCTTATTGCTGAGTTTGGAATATAACATTGCTATTTTTACTTTCATCTCAGGACTCTCAACTCACGCTAGGTTCTGTGAGGAACTGAGATTGAACAGAAAGATAATGTAACCCTAAAAATTACTGCCATAGAAATGCAGAGTATTGGACTAGCTTTTGAGAGTGTTTGGGCATAGTATCTATCCTGGCTTGTCTTTTCAGTGTGTTACTTCCATTATGGATGGAAAATAAAACGCCACAAGCTCTATTTGCGTTCATACATTTGCTCATGAAGACAAAAAAAAAAAAAGTACAGGTTAAAGCATCTCAAAGCAGACTTTTCTATTATTTTAAAAAGCTAAAAGCAAAATGAGCTACTTCAAAGGCTCTGTTACAGAATTTTCACCTGAAGGTGACCAAAAATAATCAGGCTGACAAAATGTAGCAAATGGACAGTTGGAGTTTATGTTACAAAACCAATAACTTTCTGGAGACAGGAAGAAATGTCAAATTCAGATTTATTACTCATTTCTGTGCTTGGTAATAATAATGCTTTGCAGTCATTTTAAACATTCTGTCAACAGTCCATTGGATTTCAAAATTCAGTCATTGTAATAAAAATGCTAGGAGCTAATAAAGGTAAGTAGCCACAAAATAGATCCTGAAGACATTTTAAATTAATATTCTATCTATTACAGAAACACTTTACAAAAAAAAGAGAGAAATGCTGCTTGTATGTTATTGTCTGAAATGGATAAAATGGCGTTATTTTCAGAGGTTATTTTAATGTCCAAGGGTCACAAACAAGATATTGTGAGGATTGAATGAGAAGATATAACACAGAGTAGGTAATGAAAGGTAAATACTGCAGTGATCTTTTATCATGCTACTAAATCATAATGTTTTCTGAAAGAAAGCCTTGCATTATCAGTGACCTTCAAGTCTTACATTTTGATTATATCATCATCTACTTTCTACCTGTGCCCTAGAGAGTTCCAATAGGGTAGAGAAGGTTAGAGTGGCTCTTCTAGCAGATATATTACTGCCTTTTTCTGAAAAAAGATACCTAGGGATTATTTATTGTATAATAGATTAGAATGAAATTGAGAAAGTACCAATATGACTGTGATTTTCAAAATAATTCCAAAACACAAAAAGAATAAAGCCTAAGCATAATTAGCTGTAAAATATAAACATATCCTGAATTTCTAGGAAATGATATCCAAACTTATAATAAACCATGACAATATGCATACTATTGTTTATACATTAAAATGAATTTCAGGTATTTGCTTAAACTTTGCTACATTAATAGACTTTGCCATGTTTATCACATAGTGATAAAGTAGTATTATCACTGCATAGTGATCAAGTAGTATTACCATTTGAAATGAAAATAAATATATAGTGCAAGTATAATATAAAGAAAATAACAATACTCATACTAAAAAAACTTTCCTATGGAATTTTTTTTTTTTTTTTGAGGAAGATTAGCCCTGAGCTAACAGCTGTTGCCAATCCTCCTCCTTTTAGCTGAGGAAGATTGGCCCTGGGCTAACATCCGTGCCCATCTTCCTCTACTTTATATGGGATGCCGCCACAACATGGCTTCGATAAGCGGTTCGTCTGTCCATGCCCAGGATCCAAACCTGTGAACCTTGGGCTGCCAAAGCGGAGCATGCAAACTTAACCACTACGCCACTGGGCCAGCCCCTCCTGTGGAATTTTATACAAGATATAAATGCTGTGAATAAATAGCACAAATATTACAAGATATCTACTATTTTGTAGACACCATGTTAGGTTCTTTATATATACACTGCTGTTAAATATGTACAGTACTAAGGTAGTTATTATTATCCTCATTTTACAGATGTAAAGTTCAGAAGAATTGAGTAGCTTGTCTTGTTGTACCTAATGAGTTTTGAATTTAGAATTTGGGGTCTAAATTCAAGCCTGTTTGAAACCAAAACATGTGATCATTCCACTCTACCACGCTGCAGGAAACCACTCTTCATCTAGATAGAAGTAGCATCGTATTACCTGTGGATTCTCCATACCCAGATATGCCAATAAGCAGTGCACCATCAGGTATATAACAACACAAAATTTGATGTATATTGTCTGTGCAAGCTATTCGATAAGCTAAGAGACCCTATAATTCTTAACAAGCTTATGCTAGGCATAAACAGGGCTTTTTCAAGTTCATTCAATGGAAGAAATATTCTATAGAAATTTTGTAGTTGGAAGAAGACTCCCATGAACAGTCCATAAGTCCAACTGATTTCCTCCGAGTTAGGAGATGGCCACAGTGTCAAGAGATATTCAGACATTCAGAACTGTGACAACATATTTAGCTTCCCTATAGCTGATCCTATTTAAAGTATGGATTGAAGGTATGGACCTAGAATGAGAGTAAGTGAAGAAATAGGAATAGATACACATGTAGCATCATATTCAAAAAAATACAGCCTTGGTAATAGCACAATTTTTAAAGACCTCATGTTTTTCTTATGAGGAGATGGCTTCTGTACATTTGAGGGAGAGTAGAGTCATCATATAGTTAGTTTTCATCCTTTTATCTTTGTCACCAGTTGCTATATGTCTTGTGGTAGAGTTGAATGAAAGAGAAAGGGCTTTAAAAGTTATCTCAGATATTAAAAAGCTGTTTGTGTGACAGAGAGCCACTTAAATAATTACTGTACCATATTTTGGATGTACAATTATTCCTAGTGAATTGAGCAAGTCCATATAAAGGTTTTGGAGACCAGTTTCAACAGATTCAGGCTAGATTTGGCAACACAATCTAGGGGCAAAGCAAGTGTGAAGAGTTTTCAGTCATTTGGAGGGTGCAGCTATGATAGTAACAAGCTAAATGCTTTCCTCTGTCTGAGGAGATTAGTTACTGAAGAAATTATAGAAAATAAGTAGCGCACAAACTGACAGTAGTAACAGCATCCACGATCTGTTTGATGTCCTTGATCATGGTACAGCCCTCAACTACAGACTGTTGATGCCTTGTGTCGTAGGCTTCATAATGGCTTTCAAAGATATCAGATCCTACAGGTCCTGTAAATATTACCATATATGGAACAAGTGCAGATGTGATTGAAATAGGATTTTGAGATGGATTATCTGGGTGGGCCCCAACTGCAATCACAAGTGTCCTTATAAGAGAAAGGCAAATGGAGAAGAGAGACAGACACCAGCAAAGTAAAAGATGTAACCATGGAGGCAGAGATTGGAGTGAGGCAACCATAAGTTAAGGAATGCTGGCAGCCATCAGTAGCTGGAAGAGATAAAGAAAACAAATTCTCCCCTAGAGCCTCCAGAGGGGGCATGGTCCTCCTAACACCTTGATTTTGGCCCAGTAATACTGATTTTGTACTTTGGTGTCCAGAACTATAAGAGTATAAATTTCTGTGTTTAAGCCATTAAGTTTTTGGTAATTTGTTACGATAGCCACAGGAAAGTAATATATCCTGTTCAGCATTGATGTGGACATCTTAGGTAGATAAGACATACCTAGCAACTTCAAACTCTGGCTTTTGAATATGTATTTTTAGGGGTTTTCCCAGATAAGGTGCTACTGAAGACTAGGTATCTGAAAACTAGGTAAGGGTTACATGCTCCATGATGGTATCTAAAATATGTAATCCAGACCTGTATGATCCCAGGCACTAGTTGATAGAAAACTCTGGGTGGATTGCAGAGAACAGATGGAAGTGTAGTGAAGCTGAAATTGCTTAGGGACACCAGAAATACATTTGTTACTTCCCTGATCTAAAAAAGATTCATTTTCTTTTCTCTTTGACTCTGAAGAGTTGACCTGTATGGTGAAATTAATTGTGATAATAAGGGTAATTATATTAAGACTTCAGTAATTATGAAAATGATGGTACTTGTAATATTTTCCTCAAAGGAAAGAAACAAGAACGTTAGACACTTTTAGAACTTTTAACTTTGGCAAGTAATCACCTATTTGGAAGAAACCAAGATGAATTCTTATCACTTCTCTTGGTCTTTTCTTCCAATGAAGGAAATGTAATTTCAGTTGTTATACTCAGATTTCTTTCTACACTGAGAAGGTGGAATTGATAAATTTGGAAGCATATCTGGGCAGGCACACTCGCATCAGCTCTTCCCTATTTTGTTTCTCATGGGAACAAACTGCATGCAAAGAGCACACGTTCTTCTCATCCTTCCAGGCTCTTTCCTACAGAGAGTGGCTTTCCTTGGTCCAATGTTGTTTGTGCCTGATGGTTAAACCTAGCTCATTCTGGGCATTAAGTACATGGCCCATTTGACTCGCACACTAAGCTACGTCTTCCAACTTTGCTTCATGTGTACTATAGGTGGTATTTTATTCTCTATGCTTTCTTTTCTGCTTTATTTCACAATGTTTTCAGAATTCAGTTGACGATTCTGGTGGGGTGATATTTATTGAAGACTCTCAGAGGGCCAAATGATACAATATTTATTTCAAGTACAAGAGTCCAGAGTCATGTGGAGAATCTGATGGAATACAAGCAGGGACCTCTCCTAATGGGCCCAATGAAGCACAGCATATTGCTTAAATTTGAACAAGACTATATGACTTATTCTTTAATTTAACCTAAAAAAACAGGCATAATTCTGATATTGGGGTCTTTAAAGTTATAATCAGGAAACTATTTATTGTAACATCATCACAATTTGCACAAGTATAATAGCAATGTTCAATTAATATTTAGAACTGGAACCCCTGGCTCTGGGTTTAAAAGTACCTCTATTATGAATCTGGCAGTTTGACTGAAATTGTATGAATCTCTCAAGAGGAAATGTGTTCCAGGTGGAATGTATATTCAGTAGTTCTTTTGCCCCTGTATGGCATTAACTGTCACAGACTGGATTGGGAAATCCGTATTTTGAGGCCATAATTTTATATTGCCATTGTAAAAGTCATAGGATGATGCCACTACAACACCAAAGATGTATTGTTTAGAATTCCACGGGAGCCAGAGTGCTGCCCCCACACTTGTGGAGGAGTTCGAAAGCACATTTAGTCGAGGAAATGTGGGCTCAGTGCAGCTCAGACTGGTGGAGAGTGTCTCCTCAACAATGCCGTGTATGGCATTAAAATCTAGGGGATATATGAGAATAAGGATAAGAAATATGATTAAGCGGAAGTAGTAAAGGGACTTGCAAGGAACTGGCAATGTTCTCTTTATACTTGAGTGATAGATAAAACAAAGCTAAATTTACTGTTTTTCCTTAAGTTGTTTATTAAGGTAAAATGCATGGATATTAAATACACAATTCATTGAGTTTTGACAAATGTGTACCAGTGTAATCAACGTAACAATCAAGATATGAGATATTGCCCCTACCCCAGATAGTTTACTCATGTCCCATTTCAGTCCATCCCGACCCCTCTTCAGAAACTACTGTTCTGATTTCTATAACTATAATTATTTTTGCCTATTCTTCAGTTTCACTTGGAATTCACTTTTGTATCTGACTTTTCTTTTGCTCAATATATACATTTTTGAGATTCATCCATATTGTTACATGCATAGGCAGTTTGCTTTTTCTCTTTTTTAAATAAGCTTTACTGGCAGAAATTTATATACAATAAAATTTACCAATTTTAAGTGTACTATTAGATGAATTTGAGAAAATATGTATGGTTGCATAACCACCACATACATAATCAAGATAGCTTCCTTTTTGTCAAACTCAGTAAAATAAAATTTAGTCCAACATGATGCCAACATGATCCATGGAAACTGATAAAATACAGTGATTTTGTAAACTATCAACAAAGAGTATTTTTCCTAACACTGATGGATATCAACTAGTAATTTGACTACATTCAAATTTTAAAATAAAAATGTTCAAATAAAAAAATAAGAAAATTATGCAAATTGCTTGAGTTTTTTGTTTTATTTTTAAATTTCTAATATGAGAGCTCTAAAACAATGTTATACAGTGAAGAAATAAAAGGAAAAATTAACTACACTGAGATAAATTATAACATTTGGAGTTAAGAGGTGTCAACAATTACTTGCAGTGAAACATTTATTTGAAGAGGTACAGGAATGAAGAGTTTGAAAACAACAGCAATAAAAAAATAAGTCAGACTGACAAAAGGGTACTGGTATCAGAATCAGCTCCCAAAGCCCAAATTGATTGAGAGCAATTTTGTGTGTGTTTGTGTTCATTTTATGGCGTCTGTGCATAGAACATTTACGTTGTATTTAAGAAACCAAAATGAACAGTTAACATATGATAGAGGGTCCATTATAATAAAAAGATTTTAAAAACTTGCTTCAAATTGCTGTATGGAATATGCATTTTTTTTCTCTGCTTTTATTTCAAAAGGTTAGAGAACTTATTGAGAAACGATCTTCTGTAAATTCAAATGTAGGAAACTAACATATATCTTCTGCAAACTTTGCATAAATTATTTTTCAGTCTTTGTAGGACACATGAGTGTCTGGAATACTGCACTCATGACAATTAGTGACAAATCATCAGACAGAAACCATTACTATCTATTTTAATAGCAACCACTATGTACAGTTACTGCTTCTATCATGGTGGAAGAAAAAAGGCTTGCAGACTACCATGGATGCATAGAAACATAGGTACAGCGTTGCTGAGGAATATAGGAATAGATCTTTGCATTGTAATTATTGTGGTTTTTTTAAGATAGTATAAGAGTTTTATAAATAGCCTAAAATTTTAAAAAATATTTTTGAAAAATGGCTGGAAATCATTACTTAAACCAATGTATCAACAGATAATGAAGACAGAGAAAAATAGTGAAGAAAAAACACTAAAGGCCCAGCTGGCTGAGCTTCTGTTAGGTGGGGTCTTAACAAGAATTGCATGAGTAAGGGTTCTCTGCCCTGATTGAAATCAGTTTAGTAATTCTTTTTTACCTACCCACAGGAAATGGTCTCAGGGAAACTACATAGATGTTAAATTACCGCATGCTTTAAGTTAATAAACCTTTAACTTATGATTGACTTTTTTTAAACACGAAGATAAAGACACATAAAAGAACGGAAGGAGGGAAGAAAGGAGAGAGGGAAAGAAGAGAGAAGGAAGGAGGAGAGAGGAAAGAAGGAAAATCTCTTCAGGTATTTTGCCTAAAGGCCCTTGACATCAGCAAAGCTCTACTTTTTAACTTACTGTTTGTGACCCAAAAGCTATTTTTATAGCTTTATTTCTGGACTTATTTAGCAGAAAAGCAGAGGTGGTAGAGGATTCAGTTAGGAGAGTTACTCTCCAGGGCATATCTGCCAGTATTTTCTTTTCCCAGTACATCTTATTTTAAACTACAGCAGCAGTAAGAATCGAAGCCGTCTTCAGCAAAATGAAGATCTTCCAGCATGTTTCTGCCGCAGTGTACACGCCAACACCAGAATATAATCACAGGGGCCTAAATAAGTACACAGTAGTAATGCCAGAAGCCTAACTTCTTTCTTCTTGGTTTTCAGGTAAAAGGAATTAAAGCACAGGTGAGACTAAACTAAATTGCCTTTAATATAATCTCAATTCAACCCAAGTTTTGTTAGTCCCTTTATTGGGGAAATATAATTAAAAACAAAATCTTCTCCCAACCCAGATCTTCTCCACAAATGAAGTAATAAAAGAAACATTTTTATTATTGAATAAACATTAAACCAGAATATGATGTGCAAAACAGGCAATTCACTGCAAAGACAGAAAGAAATCTCATCTTTTTACACGCCAAGCATCTTTTTTTTTTTTTTAAAGATTTTATTTATTTATTTTTTCCCCCAAAGCCCCAGCAGATAGTTGTATATCACAGCTGCACATCCCTCTAGTTGCTGTATGTGAGATGCTGCCTCAGCACGGCCGGAGAAGCGGTGCGTCGGTGCCCGCCCGGGATCCGAACCCGGGCCGCCAGCAGCGGAGCGCGTGCACTTAACTGCTAAGCCATGGGGCCGGTCCACGCCAAGCATCTTTTTACAACCCATTTCATACAAGATCTCAAGATAAACAATAACTAATCCTCAAGTAAGAGGACTTGACCACTGGTCACACATAGTTCATCCTGCTAATTGTAGTGACCATCTATGTTAGCTAATTGGCTTTATCCAGAGGAAAACAAATGTCGTATATCTTTTATGAGAGGAAGTAGTTTTGCAACTTGGAGCAAGTTAGATTTCTGCCCTCCCACATAAACTGAACGATAGAAGTGCTAGCTTCCCTGATGTTTACATTGCAGAGATGGCTCCCAGGTCCTTGAGAAAGACATTCCTGGGTCTTGAAGCTGACAAAAGACCTACCAACTTGTCTAAAGGATTTGTATGTATTTCAAAAGGAGAAAGTGCTTACAATTATAAATTTTCTCACCTAAATGTTCTAAGAAAAAGGAGAGAGAAGTCTCTTTCCTGATTTTTAACAAGGAGAATTAAGTCTCTTATTTTTGTTATTTGTCCTTACATCTTTTAGGTATTTATTGGTTCATTATGTATTCGGCAGCCGTGTACTAATATAATACTGCCTAAAACTACCAATTCTCTTCAATCTCACTATTGCAACTTATTTTATTTAAGAAACCTCACAAAAAATTATTTTAAAAAATAAAACGCCACGGCAGAGTAGAAGATAGATCTCTCAGGCTGTGTTCTAAAGTAATTAAGTGAAATTAAGCATGAAGTTATTTTTCACAGCTATATCACATAAATGGCTCAGGGTTCAGGTAAAACAAAGTTTTAATCTCTCATAAAGACAAGTGTTTCATAGAGGAAAACCCCAGAAGCAAACGTATTTATAGCTTCTTATAGATATCAGACTGTTTATATGGGACTATGGCTAATCAAATCAATATAAACCATGTTTATTTTGTCTAACCAACAGAATTTATTCCTAATCTAATCAGAATAGAAGCAAAGACTATACTGAAAGTGCTTGTAACTCCAAAATTATTAGAATCTGTGTGCAAATTTAAATGTAAAATCCTAACTAAATGCCTAAACTATCAAACGTTAAATTTTCTTGAATAACAGCATAAGAATCTCTTTCTGTATAGCATAGGTTCTCAACTAGGGATGAATCCCACCCCAACTCCCCACCCCTAGAGGACTTTGGCAATTCCTGGAGAATTTTTGGTTGTCACCACCGGAGGAGGGCGTGCTACTGGCATCCAGTGGGTAGAGGCCAGGGATGCTGCTCAACATCTTAGAAGGCAGGAGACAGCCCTCACAACAAAGAATTATCCAGTTCAATAATGCTGAGGTTAAGAAATCTGATGTGCTATAGTTAATTTGGTGACAGTTACAAATTAGCATAATTCGCCTTTTCTTCCACACCGAGATGTCTAATATGGTACTGATCTACAGATCCTCAGTTGAAACAAAAGTTGATATTGATTTTCACTGAAACACAGAAATTATAAAGTATAAATAGATCATTATTCTAACCTGTAAGAAGCTTAACAATTTTCTTCCATTATTGAATAAACTGGCATAAAATACCTGAAGCCAACAAGATGATAAAGCAACGTATGTAGTATAGAGGTAAAAGCTAGCCCTAAAGTCTTCTGTCTTGACAGTTTATTGTGAAATGATTTAGTATCACAAAAGGAAAAATACATCAACAAAGTACAGGGCAGTCCCTAGTTTAGCAGACTAAATCTGATGTGGACAGGCTTTCACGTTTCTAACTAATTAATATGCACAAATTAAATCACACTAATATCTTCAATAACAGTTGGAAATAATAAAAAATGGCAAATCTTTGGCTACAGAAAATTAAATGCTTTAAAGATGTGAAATTTAAAACTTAATGTTTAAAAGAGACCTTCCTTGAGCACTATCTGAAAAAAAATATCTAGGAGAGGGTTAAGTTGTATTTTATACAATGAAGATGTATGTTTTATGAGAACAGACATTTCTTACCAATACATATATCTATCAAGATCTGTTTCTTAGTCTGGGAGTGATAACTGTCTCGATTAGGTATTAGTTTCAGTGCCCCAAATTTATGTCCAAATATAAAATTCATTACCAATGACAGAATGGGATTAAGATTCTCTGTTATTATACGATCAAAACAAAAATCTCTATGTCCCTGTTTCGAATGGTAAAAGTATGGAATTTTGACCATAATAATTATTTTATAGTCCTCTATGGAGGATATTTAAAATCCTCACCTAGTTACATAACATTATTCACTTTTGATTAAAACTTGTAATTTTATCAAAGTAGGTAAGATTATTCATAAAATTATTTTATGCCCAAGGACCTGAAATTCCCTTTGCTGTGATTACATTGTTTCAAAATCCGTTACTGCTCCAATACCATCTCTGAAACAATTTTACTATGATTGTATTGTATCAAAAGTTGTATCTTTTATTCATCAAATAATGGACTTTTTCTTTTACTTTCTTGGCACCAGACAGAAGAAGCATCTTCACTTTGATTATACTTGAACAAGTCTAAATAGTCTGCTTTCCTTTCAGATAAGTTTTTCGTTGTATTTGTCATTTCCAGGATTCACTGCTATTTGCCAACCACTTAAAGTCCTAGTCTGAATAAACAAACAGAACTTCTCATTATAAGGGAGACTTCCAATTCAAAACAGAAGAAACAAAAATAAAAACACTTTGAGACATAGTTCATTTTTTGCTGCCTACTATTTAGAATTTAAAAATCTAAAACAGAAAAAGTGAAAATTAATTTAAAAAAAGAAGAAAAGACAAATGTCTAATAACTTTCCTGGCAATAGGTTAGGGAAAAATATTTTTCTAGTATCTCATAGCTAAAAGACACATTAAAGGAAACTTTAGCTCATCCATGTCTTTCTATAAGCATAGGTCCAAAACCAAAAATTAAATACTTGTAATTTTGTCAAAATAAGAGCAAACTTTGGGGCTAGCCCAGTGGTGTAGCAGTTAAGTGTGCATGCTCCACTGCGGCAGCCCTGGGTTTGGATCCTGGGCGCGCACTGCCGCACCGCTTGTCAAGCCATGCTGTGGCAGCGTCCCATATAAAGTGTAGAAAGATGGGCACAAATGTTAGCCCAGGGCCAGTCTTCCTCAGCAAAAAGAAGAGGATTGGCAACAGATGTTAGCTCAGGGCTAATCTTCCTCACAAAAAAAAAAAAAAGAGCAAACTGAGTTAGAGTAAGGCACTTTAGAAATAGTTTTAAATAACATTAATTAGACTTAATATATATTGACTCATTCTTTCTCTCCTTTCCTCCTTTTCTGCCTTCCTTCATTCCCTTCCTTATCTCTTTCACTAAATGAGAAGACTTGCATATAAATGGTTTTTGCTTAATGACATTGGTAGTGTGTATCTCTATTAGTTTTTTATTACTGCAGAACGAATAACTACAACCTTAGTGGCTATAACGTGGAGGAAGATGGACACGGATGTTAGCCCAGGGCCAGTCTTCCTCAGCAAAAAGAGGAGGATTGGCATGGATGTTAGCTCAGGGCTGATCTTCCTCATAAAAAAATAAATAAAAAATAAAATTAACACAGGTTTATTATTGCAGGATTTCTATGAGTCAGAAGTCTTGGCATGACCTAACTGGGTTATCTGCCCAAGGTGTATCACAAGGCTGTAATCAAGGTGTCAGCTAGGGCTGTGGTACCATCTGAAGACTCAACTGGAGGAGGATCTGATTCCAAGCTCACTCGTGGTTATCAAAAGGATTCGTTTTCTTTCAGGCTGTTGGAACAAGGTCCTCAGTTCCTTCTTAGCTTTTATCCAGAGGCTACCCTTAGTTCCTTGCCATATGGGCCTCCCCATGGCCAGTTCAGAACATAGTAACTTGCTTTATCAAAGCCAGCAGGGGAGAGAGTCTGCTAGAAAAGACAGAAGTTACAATATTATGTGATATAATCATGGGAGTGACATTCAGTCACTGCTGTATTCTATTGGTTAGAAACAAGTCACAGGTTCTGCCCATATTCAAGAAGAGAGGATTGCAGGACATGAATACCAGGAGAAGGTAAGCATTGTGCACCCCCTAGAGTCTGTTCCACATAATAGCTAAAATACATTGATTCCTATATATATATATATATATAAGGTTCCAGAAAAGTCTGATTGTCTCCAATTCTTCTTTCTCTCTACGTACTAAAACTGATGAATCTTGTCTAGGCTTATTATTCCCAGGAATAAATGCTACAGACTTTTGCCTCCCTTACAGCTCATTATAGTTAGGTGGCCAATGCAATAAGAGAGCCAGTTATATGTACAACTTCTTTCTTCCCACATTCTGGAACTTGAATGCATTAGTGAATTATCTTTGATAACATGGCAGTACTGTCTAAGCACTGTACATGTACTAACACATTTAATTATTACACACTTCTAAAAAGTAGGGAGTCTAATTATTCTAATATTTCAGATAAGGAAAGTGAGGCAAAAAAGTGAAATATTTTGTCCAAAGGCACACAATAAGTACTAGTACCATAGTCTGAGCACAAGGAGCATAAATCTAGAGCTTAGTTTTATCATTATTAGTTTTCTTCTTTACAGATTCACAATTGGCATTAGTCATCTAGTTAAAAGAAAACATTTTAAACTCAGACCAAATTATTGCAACAGCAAAGAAAAATCATCTGCACATCACAGAAAGGTTTTGAATTATCCACTTGAATCATCAATGGTGATTCCTATTTTGGTATTACTGGAAAAAAATGAACCCAGAGGAGTAAGCTGAGAATCTTTTGTACATTTATAAATAAACTTTAAATCATCCTTTAAACATTATGGAGTTTTCTGAACTGTTCTCTATTGAGAACAATCTCTATATAAGAAAGATCCATCATTAAAATAAGGCTTATATGAAATAAGGTAGACCTAGAGTTTTATGCTGAATGTCCTTAGCATTTGATATTATTAATGAAAATAGATTAGATTGGATAAATTAAATGAATAAATTTAATTGCCTAAATTACCTAAAACTAGATGTACTCTTTTTTAGCTTCTCCATCATATTTAAGTAGTAGTTTACCCTTTAGTACCAAAATAAATTTTCTTGCTCTCTGAATTATTCTGTTTTTTATTTCCAATCAGAAGCATAAACACAAACACACACACACCAAGAACAATTAAGTAGTGAAAAAGAGATCATCAAGAATTACTTATTATAGCATTATGATAAACAAAATATCTCAAAGTTGAGATTCAAACCCCATCCAACTTGCCCAGAGCCAGAACTTCTCGCAGTATAGTGCCCTGCCCGTACCATCTCCACCCACTGGTCATCTGTTATGAGAATTGAAACAAGCAAGCAGAGCTTCACCTGGTCTGCCCTCAGCTGTGAACATGCGCGTCTGGTGACTCAAATTCTTTGCCATTTGGCATGTCCAGCATGACCACGAAAGAACTGCAAGTATTGATTTTGGGGTGACAAATAAATTTTAGCGAGTAAGCGAATTAGCAAATACAGAATCCTGAATATTGAGGAGAGAAGGAGATCAGTTTCGAGTAATACTTGTAAAATTCTGTTCCCCCTCAAATACTTGCAAGAGTCATACTATTCTTTCTTCTGTACCAGTGACTCCCTATGGTAGTGACACGGTTATAGTGAAGATCAGAAAACATAAAATAGTTTAAGGTTATTTTAAATTATAAGACAAATATGAAAAATTTTATTTTTTTATGGAGAGATATGTGAATAAAAATACAGTATAATCATTAAACTTGTTCATATCAAGTAGCTATGTTCAGTGCCTCTTGATTATTTCTTTAATTCCGTGTCAACACACCCAAACTCCAAAGAGGATGCCTTATATCACCCCTCCATCAAAATTTATGAAGCATATCAAGAATTAAGGCTATTTAAAAATAATTATGTTCTCTGTGGAGTTTGCATGTCAAAGTTTCATATCAATAATGGCCCCTAAAGATGCCCTCACCCTAATCCTGGTAGCCTGTGAATATGTTATATTTCATGGCAAAAGGAATTTTGCAGATCTGATTGAGATTAAGGATGTTGAAATGGGGAGATTATCCTGGATTACCCCAATAGGCCCAATCTAATTACATGAATCCTAAAAAATGGAAGAGAAAGGCAAAACAGTGAAGCTGAAAGATAAGACAGAAGAAGAGATCTGAAGCTTTTGAGGGACTCAACTCACCCTTGCTGGCTTTGAGCACGGACGAAAGCTGCCATGAGCTAAGGAACAAGGGCTGCTTCTACCAAGTGGGAGAGGCTTTGGATGGCAGCCAGCAAGAAAACAAAGCCTTCGTTCCTACAGCTGGAAACAATTGAATTCTGCCAACAACCTGAATGAGCAAGGATACCAATCCTCCCCTAAATTCCAGAAAAGAATGCTGCCCTGGTAACCCTTTAAGTTTAGCCTAGTGAGAGCCATATTGGGCTTCTAACATACAGAACTGTAAGATAATAAATTTGTGATGTCTAAGCAACTAATTTTGTAGTAATTTGCTTTGGCAACAATTGGAAACTACTACAGTAGTTGATATGGCAACAGGGAACGTTTGTCAAAAGTTAACGGAGACTGCGACGTTGCTGATGAAGCTCAGCTCGACAAAGACATTTCCACACTGATCGTTTCCCCTTCTCAAATCAAAACACATATTATTTACAACTGAACCACATATTTCGAGAATTCACTTCAAACATGTTCTCTGCCAAGAAATCCCCAAAGAAATAATTCCCCAAGTTTGCTGTGCTTCCAGAGTATGCTATACATACTGACTCTTAGAGCACTTGTGACATTGCATTTTAAATTTGTGTTTACGTGTCTGCTTTTCTATTAAAAATTAATTTTGTTAGGGTCAGATTATTGTTGTTTCCCTCGTAGATGTTTCTGTCCTCTATACTTAGCATAATGCCTGGCCCAAGGCAATTTCTCAAAATATGTTTCCCAACCAAATTATTAGATAGAAGCAAAAATTATTTTTTACCATTTTATAGTTTATAAAGATTTCTCTTATATATTTGTTTAGTTAGTTCTTAAGTTTAGGATTTGTGCTCTTTTGTATATAAGCAACTGTCTTTATACAGAATTGTCACTAGTTTCCAATGAGTTGTATCTTTGGATTTTTCCATTTGTGATCATATTTTTGATGAGAAATGTTGATAAAGACTTTTAAAGCAGCCATCCTTTAGTATCGTTGCAATCTTTAGCTAAAAATCTGAAGCTAACAAGTCTCATGAGACATAGTGCAAAGTCTGACATTTAAGCTTTGAGGAAAAGGGAAGACTATTGATAGTAGACCAAACTTTAATAACTGCTTTTAATGATCTAAAGAAAAGATTTTGGTTTTCTAGACATATTCACATTGAAGGAGAACAATTTACACTGAAAAACTAGCCATCAATTTTTCAAATGCTTCTGTTATGTAATAATAAGTTTGATTCAATTATGTTGAACACTAAATCCTATCTTATTTGTCTCTTTTTTGCTTAACATAGGGACAGAGTTCAATAGTTTTATCTAAGTCGGGATTCAAACATCATTTAGAGTGTTCTAATTTGATGACCAACAAACTACCTCACAACTTGTGGATTTCATAATTCTGCATCTCCTCAGGTTTGGAATTTGCAAATGGAGGATAATTTATCTGTGCTCCCTTTCTGCCTTCCACACCAGAAGGCTGAGGGAGCTTCTCTGTCTATGTATATCTCACTATGTATAGCTGTACATATATCCCCAGGGGATCACCTTCTTCAAATGAAGTCAGAACAGTTAAAATAGAAAGCCACCAAAATTAAAAATTCTTTATATATCACATGAAGCATAGTCACCTGTGTTTGCTGCTGTAGGGTCAAGAATCCTCTGTGTGTCCAGGGCTTCATTTAGCCTCATTCAGCTGAATGTCAACAGACTTACTCATGAGATACATGGAGGAAAAAAAATCTGAGAAGTCTGTTAAGTTTATCTTATGCTTCCTGGTTTCCTACTCGTAAGGAAGGGTGTGGGGCCTTCCTTCCATTGCTATTTCTGCTCTTCCCTTCCTTCCTTCAAACGAAATGCGAAAGCTCTTATTTACTTATGTTCTTTCATTAAGTATTTATGCATATATTATCATTCATATTCATCCAAGAACACACACACACAAACACACACACACGCTATTTAGCTATATTTCAATAATGAAAGAATTGTGTTTCATTTAAAAATAAATTTCAGGTATTATTAACAAGCAAGCAAAAAGTGATTTAAGGGAAATCAAGGAGTACTCAAAAACTCAACAAGAGCTATACTTAACTGACTCTACGATTACATTGTCTTAATGAGAATACATAATGGTTAGAGAACCGGATAATATACCTCAGGGTCTTTTTTTCCTTGGAGGTACTAATTTCTTTCATGAAATTGACTTAGTAACTGGTGGCACATCTTATTGAGACACTATGGATTATGTATGTTGAGATAATAGTAGTAATTGTTTTTAAAATAGTATATGGTAGGCTGAATAATGGTTGCCTGAAGATGTTCATGTCCTAATCTCTGGAATCTGTGAACATATTACCTTACATGGTACAAGAGACTCTGCAATGTGATCAAATATTTTGAGATGAGGAAATTACCCCATTTTATCTGGATGGGCCTGATGTAATCACAAGGGTCCTTAATAAGAAAGAGGCAGGGGGCTGGCCCGGTGGCGCAAGCGGTTAAGTGCGCGCGCTCCGCTGCGGCGGCCCGGGGTGCGCTGGTTCGGATCCCGGGCGCGCACCGAAGTACTGCTTGGTAAGCCATGCTGTGGCGGCGTCCCATATAGAGTGGAGGAAGATAGGCACCGATGTTAGCCCAGGGCCGTCTTCCTCAGCAAAAAAAAAAAAAAAGAGGAGGATTGGCGGATGTTAGCTCAGGGCTGATCTCCTCACAAAAAAAAAAAAAAAGAAAGAGGCAGGAGGTCAGAGAGATAACACAGTGTGACGATAGAGGAAGAGATTGGAGTAATGTGGTCACATTACAGCCTCTAGAATCTGGAGACCACAAGGAATGACTTCTCCCTAGAACTTTCATAAGTAACTAGCCCTACCGACACCTTGATTTTAACCCAGTCAGATTAATTTCAGACTTCTGACCCTCAGAATCAAAAGAGGATAAATAGATAAGTCACTAAGTGTGTGGTAATTTGTTATAGTAGCAATAGTAAATGAATAGATAGTGATTTGGATTGTGGTTAATGATGATGAGGAAGAAAGTGCTGTTATGTATGTTCTTCACAATATTGTTACACGGGTCTGAAAAGACAACTGCGTATACTAAATCCAGAGTATATAGTCAGAAAGTTAGTAATTATATCACAATCTAGGTATTGCCATAAAGACATACTTATGATACAATGCAAGGACATATGTGAAAATCACATGGCTATTCATTCTACAAGACTAATTTCTTCTCCTACTGCTTAGTTTTCTCATCATCTGTGTTAAGAACCCTTTCTCATTCACCTTGTTTTTTCTATCATAATACCTGCCAGAAAATCTTAATTTAAAAAATTTCCCGTTGTCTTAAGGAGACTGTAGGTTCTCAAAGGGAAGAAACTTACTCAATTTTCCATCTGTTTATCCTCAGCTCCAAATATAGGACCTAGAATAGGATAGACACTGAACTGTTTGTTGAACAAATACATGCCTGGATCTAGGACCTCTTCCAGGACTATTGTGTTAGTTGATACCAATACCATATAAGTTTTGAAAATATTTTAGGACAAAAGACAGAGTGGAGTTGTGACTCAAAATTAAAAGTCACCAATTCATGAGATTGAAAACTGGAAAAACAAGAGGATACATTAGAAAGATAAATAGATGTTAATTTAATATGGATTCAAATTTCACATAAAATAAATTCTGTAATATTTAAAGAAGTTATCAGAAAAATATGAATTCCCTAAAATTTGCATTCAATTTCTGTTAGTCATTCTGTTAGAACACAAGGATATAAGATGGTTAGTATATAGTCCTTATCCTGAAGGAGCTCACTGTCTTCGAGCAATTTGTCATAAATATATAATTATGTGAAAATGTGATAAGAAATACAGAGAGGTGTACATGCAAACTACTTTGAGAACACGAAGGAGTGACTGCCTAATTCTTTTTGGAATAACTTGTAAACTACAGATGGGGGTAATAATTCAGTAGAATTTCAGTACACAATTGAGAATTTGCCAATTATTTAAAACTAAAGTCATTGCAGGCAGAGAGAACATTATATTCAAAATCATAGAGATATGAAAGTCCACGGTATTTTCCATGTTGGTGTTAATGTGGTTGATATGACTTCCAGTTAATGTGGTTAGGGCTTTATGGTCAGAAGTGATTGGAAAAAGCATGGAACTATACATTGAGACCAAATTCTAATGGTCCTTGTATGGCGTTACGATGAAGTTGGATTTAATAATGTAAGCGCTGGGAATATGTTAAAGATTTTTAGCAGGGTATTAATAGTATCAAATCTAAGTCTAGGGTAGAAAAATCTGTAGCTGTATAAAGGATGGCAACCTTACATTTGTTTATTTGCTTGTTCATTTATTCATTTCAAAAGCATCCATAGACATCTCTTCTCTGTCAGGTACTATTCTAGGCTCCCTGGGTATGCAGCAAACATAGCATACAAATTTTCTGCTCTCAAAGATCTTGCATTCTAGTGGCAGGATAGGTGTGAAAACGAGAAGTGTGAAAAAGCAAAAAAAATCCTATTAACTGAAAAAAAATACAAGAAAATTCTAGTCAAGAAAAATAATGAAATGGAGAGTTCTGCGATAAAGAGTAGCTGCGTCATTACTCCAGCAATGGAATTAGAAAAGTGTGCTTTGAAGAGAAATTTAAGTGAAGACCATAATTTGAAGGGGCGAGCCAAACAAAGATCTCACTTGGAAAAAGTAACAATTGACTCAAAAAGCCCAAAACCAGAAAATTTTGACATGCCTAAAAAACTAGATAGGACACAAATGTAGCTAGAATGTAGTAAATGAGGCTGAGAAGGGAAGAAAGGAGGTCTGAATGGTCAGTGGAAGAATAATTTAGTCATTATACATGAAAGTACAAGGGAAACCTTTAGAGACATTTAAGCACAAATGTCATCTGATCAGATTTATCTATTTAAAAAGAAAACTCTGCTCACTGTGTGATATGTGTGTGTAGAGACAGGGGGCAGAGAATGGAAGCAAGTGACCAGGAAGGCTACTGAAACATCCTAGGGACGTACAACAGAAGTAGCCCTGGAAAGACAGAGGATGGATCCACAGAACCAATACTGATATTTTCGAAAAAGTCCAAAGAGCTGATAGAGAGGACTCCATCGAAGGGTATAATACATAATAATGGATGAGAAAGGTTGATTATTTTGAAAAATATATAGAAGTTAGAAAGTATAGGATGTGGCATTTATCTGTATATCTGTATATGTATATTAGTATCTCTACTTTGTTTCAAAGAGTTTTATATGGCTATACATATTGTTTTAATTTAAGCCATTATCATTGTTCTATAATATGATACGCCCCCCAAAAAAACCCAAATTGTTCATTTGGAGAAATAATTGAAATAGATAAAAATAAAAATCACTCAGAAGATGATAATATGGCTGAGACTTTTATGCAGCCATGACACATTGGCATGGCTGAAATATTCTAAAATCAAATCAAATCAAATCACTTAGTATTTCTGCTTATTTGGTATATGCATGGGTACATTTGTGTGTGCACTTGTTCCTTTGTGTCTCTAAACTAGCTTGACAGCTTTTCTTTTATTTCCAACTTTGTCAGTTTTCGTGTGAAGTGGAAGCCACCTGATTTTACTTCCTTAATTATATTTGATATTTGAACATAATATTGAAGTAGACAGCCTATGCAATCTCACATGCTACCATTGTAAATATTATTGCATTTTATAAAATGATTACCTTGCCCAAGTTCCCCTTAGAATTGCATAATCTTTACAATTTGAAGTAAGGGAAGTTGCCTTAGACCTTATTCCTTGTGTCTTTGAAGAGTCCGTAATTACCCTAATTATCTGCTCCAGTGCAATGTTAAAATGCTTTAACACTCCATTTTATCTCCGGAGGAGTGTACTCAGTTTCTAAGAAGTTGCCATCTGTTTTTTATTTGAATACTCACTGTAGGTTAAAAATCCACTTGTGTGTTCAATGCTATCAACATCATCTCTCACAAACTTCCTATTCAGGGGCAAATACTCTGCAAATGACAGTAGGAGGTATAAAAAGCAAGAGCTACAGTGCAGAGAAAGACCCCGATTTGTACCATCTCTTCTGTCTTCTCTACCTAGAGAACAGAGACACTCCTTTCATTCTTTTTTCAACTCTTTTCTTTCTCCTCTTTAAATGGACTTTTAATAATCTTCATCAATCCCAGATTTGTCTTAGCAACTCTCCTTGATCCCTTCCAGTTCTCTATTAATGTATATATTTTTACAAAGGATTATGCAAATATTGCAGTTTTAGAAAAGAAAAGTATGAAAATTAGTGGAATAAAGAGCTTGAATGTCAGAGCAGCATCATATTTGGATTAACCTGAAACAACGTAGAGGACATCTGGGTCTGACTTAAAGCTACGCAGACAATAGCAACCAGAAATATTGATTTATGTCATTTATAGTAATGTAAACTTCCAATCCTGATTGCAATTGATTGTCTATCAATTGGATAGTTTAGATAAAGGGAAATTATTGGTCTTGCAAAGGTCTATAAATTAGTGGTCTGTAAGGACTTTTTTCCATTATAACACAAACCTGTTTGAGAAACCTGTTGAGAAACTTATATATTCTCTCCCTAGAGGGAACAATTATGTTCACTCATTTTACACTGAGTTTAGAAAATTAATGGGCTCCCTGAAATACAGTGCATCTTGACCTGCCATCCAAACCTGTTTGCCTGATCTATCCATAACTGAAAGTGGAGTACTGAAGTCTCCTACTATTATTTTATCGCTATCTGTTTCTCGCTTCTATTGTGTCCATGTTGCTTCGTATATTTGGGTGTTCTAATGTTAGATGCATGTATTTATAATTGTTATATCTTCCTGGTGAATTGACCCTTTTATCATGACATAATTTTTGTCCCTTTGGCAGTTTGCTTTAATGTCTATCTTGTATGATATAAGTATGGTCATCCCAGCTCTCTTTAGGTCCTATTTGCATGGAATATCTTTTTCTACCCTTCCACTTGTAGCCTACGTGAGTCCTTAGATCCAAAGTGAGTCTGTTCTAGGCAGCATATAGTTGGATATTGTTTTTATCCATTTAGCTAATCTGTTTCTTTTAATTGATACATTTAATTCACTTATTTTTAAAGTAATTACTAATAGAAAAGGACTATTTCCATTTTATTGATTTTTTCTGTCGGTTTGTAGCTTTTTGTCCCTCTTTTCGTCTCTTGCTATCTCCCTTGTGTTTCATTGATTTTTTATAGTGACATTTTTTATTTTCTTCTCATTTTCCTTTGTGTATATTATATAGATATCTTCTTTGTTATTACCATTGCAATTACATAAAACATCTTAAAGTTATAATAATCTATTTAAACTAATGACAACTTCAATGGCATAAAAACCCTACTCTTTTGCATCTCTGCCACTCTCCCATTTTATGTTATTGATGACACAACTTACCTCTTTTAATATACATATCTATTTACATAGATTTATAATTACTTTTTATGGTTTTTAGAAGTTTCTCTATCAGATTTGTAAGTGATTTACTCATGTACATTACAATACTACAGGATTCTATTTCTGTATGTATATTTACATCTACCAGGGACTTTCATATTTTCACATGGTTTTGTGTTTCTGTTTATCATGTTTTCACTTCAACTTGTAGGACTTATTTCAGGATTTCTTGTAGGGAAGGTATAGTGATGATGAACTCCCTCAGATTTTGTTCATCTGAGAAAGTCTTAATTTCTCCTTTGTTTTCAAAGGACAGTATTGCCAGATATAGTATTCTTTGTTGTCAGGTTTCATTTTTCCTGTCAGTACTTTGGATATATCACTCCATTGCCTTTTAGATTGCATGGTTTTTGCTGAGAAATCTGATGATAATCTAATATATGCTCCCTTGTACATGGCAAGTCACTTTTCCCTCGCTGCTTTCAAGATTCTCTTTATCTGTGGATTTTGACAGTTTGATTTTGATGTGTCTTGGTGTAGATCTCTTGAGATTTATCCTAGTCGGAATTTTTTGAGCTTCTTGAATTTGTATGTCCATTTTCCTCCTCAGATTTGGGAAATTTTTAGCCATTATTTCTTCAAATGTTTTTTCTGCCCCTTTCTCTCTCTTCTCCTTCTAGGATTGCCATAATGTATATCTTGTTTTGCTTGATGGTTTCCCATAAGTCACTTAAGCTCTCCATTTTTCTTTATTCTTTTTGCTGTTCTGCCTTAGTAATTTTGAAAGTCCCATATTTGAATTCCTTGAGTTTTTCTTCTGCTTGATCAAGTCTGCTGTTAAGTTCCTCTAGTGAATTTTCAATTCAGCCATTTTATTTTAGCTCCACAATTTTATTTGGTTCCTCTTCATAATTTCGATCTCTGTTGATATTCTCATTTTGTTCATACATTGTTTTCCTGATTTCATTTAGTTGTCTGTCTGTGCTGTCTTTTAACTCATTGAGCATCCTATGACAGTCGTTTTAAATTCTTTGTCTGTTTGAATTCATATGTCTTTGTTTAGGTTCAGTTTCTGGAGATTTAATTAGTTCCTTTAAATATGTCATGGTTCCCTGTTTATTTGTATGTCTGATTATTTTTTGTTGTTGGAATTGCGGCATCTGAAGGATCAGCCAACTCTACCAGACTTTGTACTCTGGTTTCATATAGGGAGGACTTTCTCCACACAGACTAGCTAGAGATTCTGAAGACCTCTAAAGCTTTCTCTGGGCTTGTGTGTGCAATCTCCTATTTGAAAAGATTTACCAGTTTATACTCAGGCCCCCCAAACCCCTATCATATTGCCAGGCCTAGCCTCAATGGCAGGCAGCCAGACACCTGGATATAGGTATCAGGTGGGAACAGAAAGAGCTTCAAGAAACACTCTCACTTTGCAGTCTCAGAATCAGGAAAGGAGACTCCTTAGAGTCAGAGAGAATAGAAGAAATCATCTGGAGTTTGTTTTGTTTTTTTTTTCCTTTTTCTCTTGCTTCAGCCCTCTGGCAGTGTCATAGTAACACAAGTGGCAATGGTGATGGTGACAGCAGTGACAACCAGGCAAGTACCTGACATTCTGAGGGAGGAGAATCCTTTTCTGTGACCAGAAGAGCTGTGGTACCAAGAACATGGGCAAATCTTTGTTGCTTGTTTACTCTGTCTGTCCTCCCGCTGCTTGGCTCCAGAAGCAGACACAATCATGGAAAGTATAAGGTAGAGTAGAGAAATTAAAGCCCCAGCTTTCCATATACATACAAAGGAGGCTTCAGGTTGCTGGATAATCTTCGGGAGATTTTTGCAAACAGGAAGGAGCTCAAGAGTGCAATGCTATAAAGTGATGTATGAAATTCTGGGCTCACCTCCGAGCTGCCTATGTGTGGATCTGACACTAAATAACATATTTTGGACTGAACAGTGGATTAGACTAGGAGTCAGCAAACTTTTTTTGTAAATGGTCAGTTAGAAATATTTTAGGCTTTGAGGGCCATATTGTCTCTGTTGCAACAAGTCAACTCTGCCATTATAGCAGAGAAGAGCCATAGACAATAAATAAATGAATGGGTATGACTTGTACCAATAAAACTTCATGTATATAAACTCACAGTGGGCCAGATTGGGACCATGGGCCATTGTTCACCAAACCCTAAGAAAGATGACTGCCCAGGTCCAGTCTATATGTGGCAGAACATCAATTTAATATAACTGCAGAAAAATATACCACCTCACTCTTTATCTATCATTCCTCTACATTTCTAAATAAAACTTAACCTAGACCAAACTACATACTCAAAATTTTATTAAATGAGTGAATAAACCATCCCATCACTCAAGTGTTAATCAATAAATAAATCCATTTGTATTACGTTCCTGGAGTTTCTGGTGTCCTATAAGCTGTCGAAGACCTAATACTTCTTGAGTCCTTTTCAGAACAACTTGTTGAATCATTACTTTTTCTTGCCAACCAATGTAGAGACAGTGAGGACATTCAGTTTCCTTGGGTAAAGACTGTCCATGAAGAAATGAAAGTTTTTCATTCTCTATTAGAGTTTCTTAGAGAGTATACAAAGAGAATAAATATTTTTCTAATGTAAGAAAATAGTGAGAACATAGCATTTCACAGTTGCTGATAACAAGCCTCCAGAGAGTCTCATATAGGTATCAGGTTTTGTCCTCTTTGTTTTAATTCCATTTTTGTAGACAAAATCTCCCTTGTTTACTCAAGAGAATAGAGATTAAAGTAAACCACTGATTCAGGGTTAAAAGCCAATTTGCACTTTGTGATCTGTGCCTTGGGAGGTTACTATTTCCTCTGAGGATATAGTGAGTACCCAGTCTTCGAAGATGTATGGAGACAAAAGTGTATTTAATCTTCTGAAGATATGGTTCTTTAGTAATTAAATATTACCTGGAGTTCCAGTTAAATTTCAATACTTATTAATTAGAATGTCTGATTTGAGGGTCTGGAGAATCTGTATTTTAAATAATCATCTCATATTTTTGATGCAGGTATTTTTTTGCACTTAATAAACACTGTTGCAAAGTCCAAGATAAAGTTCATTCTAGCCGACAAATTGCACAGATGGAGTCTTATTCTTTCATAAAAGAGATGGGAAAATTTTTCTAAATTTAAAATAAAAATCAAGAAAATATTGAAGGATAATTAAAAAATTTTGAATTTAGAACTCTCTTAGAAAATGCAACTACATATCCTACTGTGAACTTTATGTATGGAATGATGTGACTTTTCTTGCAATGGAAGACTACAAGAGACCAGAAAAAATGTCTTAGGATAGAATGGGTTAAGAAAAATGAAAGGGCTTGATTGTTAGAAAATAAATGTGTTGGTGAACTGAATTCTCTGGGATTCTTGCCAGAGAGTTTGGCACACAATAGGCTCAAATTATTATGATGGTCTTTGCCCTTTGGTTGTTGTGTCCTCTTTTCATAGAAATTTGATCCTATCTGTGGAAGAAGGTAGTGGGGAGTAGAATTACACCTCTCATGACAGCCTTACTATAGGTCTGTAGTTTAGAGTGATAGAATTAAAAGGAATGAGAAAGAAAAAAATGGGTGAATTTATAATTAGTGTCCCTGCCTGGTATGTCTGTTATCCAAAAACTATATATCAGCTTTAATGGAATGCCGTTACTTGCTGGATACACTTTCAAATTTTATCCAGAATTTGATCACTTCTCAATCCTTATTGCAACACCCTTATCAAGCTGCATCTCTCTTGGAGGATTACAATAGCTCTTAACTAGTCCGCTTCTTTCTCACTTTCCCTCCATCATTTACCCCCATCCATTCATAAAAGTGCATCTAGAGTGATCCTGTTAAAAATACAAGTGAGATCATATCACTCTTCTAATGAACAACTATCACTGGCTTCCCAATTCACTCAAAGTAAAGGCCAACGTCCATAGTACGGTTTATAGGGCTCTACATGGATCTGCCCCCCTTACCTATATAGATTCATCTCTACTCTATTTCTCCTCATTCACCAACTGGCCCCTTTGCTGTTCCTGGAACTTGTCAGGCATGCTCCTGACTTAAATCTTCAGAGTGGCGCTTTTCTTGCTTTGTATCCACATTCACTAACTCCTTCGTTTCCTTTAGGTCTTTATTCAAAAATCACCTTCTTAGTGAGACTTTTTCTTTTCTTTTTTTTTCTATCCAAAACTCCAACCATTCAACATTTCGTATGCCCTTCCTCCCTTAATTGTTTTTTTCCTCTTTATTACTTATCCTTATGCAATATATTTTAATTATTTATTATATTTGTATTTCCCCCACCAGAAAGTAAGCTCCATGAGAACAAGGTTCTTTGTTTTGTTTTGTTCTCCACTGTATCCCCAGCAACTAAAACAGTTCTTGGCATATAGTAGGAGCTTAATAAATAATTATTGAGCGATTTAAGACTTGATAAGTTTTATTCTTTTAAGGAGCTAACAAAATTGGTTTCTTTAATGCTTAGATCGGTAAGAATGCTGTTACCAGTAAATGGCTTAAAGAGGAGAAAAATTATTCACCTCCCATAAGAAGTCTAAGCATGTAGTAATTCTAGAGTTGCTTCATCTCACGACTTAACAATGCCCTCAAGAATCCAAACGCTTTCCATTTCTCTGTATTGCCATCATTGGCTTTTTGATGGTTTCTCTTATACTTGTTCACTTCTTGATCACAACATTGCTGCCTCAAAAACAATGTCTAGGGGCTCCAAATGAATGCTTTATTCCTGCCATTTCTGTTTTTTAAAAAGTAAGAAAGCCTTTTCCAGGAGTCCCTCACGTGAATTTCTTCTCATATCTCTTTCGCTAGAAATTGGTCATGTGCTCCTACCAAAGGCAATCACTGGCAAAGAAAGAATATTTCCATGATAACTCAGTCTAGTCCATTCATTATCAATCATGTCTTCATTTTAGAACTTGGGAGTTTTCTCAGTTGCGAATTCTTGTGACCCAGCTCCAAATAATTAAATCAGAATCTTTCTTGCTAGAGCCCAAGCATTATTAATTTTTAAAAGCACCCTGGTGGTTACAATTTACAGTCAGGTTTGAAAATCAATGGTCTATGTCTAGACTAATCTGAGGCTGGGTATAGAGGCAATTGTGGTAGATGGAAGATAAACATCTAAACAATATATAAGCTCTGCCAGAATGAGAGGAGTGGGGCAGGGGGAGAATAAAAGGAATAAACAATCAAAATATCTGCTACACAGTATTTAACTTTTGTCCCTGAAAACTTTAGAATAATATTAAAATTAGAAATAGGCATTTTTTTCTTTTGGTTGCAAATAAATTGTAAATTTAATTTGATCCAAATTAATAATTCCATTTATTCACATATATTTACAGATGCTGTACTGTGCCAAGGTTATCAGGGAAAGAGGCTTCTGGCCTTCAGGAAACCTTCTAAGCAGCCTCTAAAGCTCCCGGATAGTGTTCTCACACAGAGGGCTATCCTGCTCTGCTACACCCTGGTACTTTGGTACCGGTGATAACCAATTACACTAACTTTCATTGTCTACATACTTTTGAGAACCAAGGGAAGTAGTTAACCTCTCACCACATCTCTCATGGATGAAGGCTTCTTTTAATCTTATTTTCAACAGGCTTTCTCTTGCAGAATTTTTAGCCAGCAGGGTGACTACAAAGGGTCCTCAAGGCAGTTACTCAAAATTGCAAACATAATATTTATTTCTGGGCAATGCAGACTAATCCTAGCTAAAAAATAAGTTAGTGACCTCATAATGAGTACCTCTCTCAGGTAGTTCTACGGAAATCTTGAGAGGGACTTTGTTATTTCATAATCTGTAGAGATCCGTTATTCTTGGTACTGATTTTGAGCATGAGTATTTTTGGCTATAGAGACGGCAAAAATTAGATTCACAATGTGGAAGGTAATTAGAATGCATATCAGATCAGTGATCATACAAATATTTAATAGCTAAATGTTTGAAATTTAGTGTTGTTGTTAACATAAACACCATTACTTGTCCACGTTACTCAAAATTTTTAGCATTTAACAAGTCCAAGTAATTGCAAATTTCAACTACTAGCAGTGTTTTCCCTAAAGCATCATTAACTTACATATTTGGGAGTTTTTCTATTGCAAATGAGGATATTCTATGAAAAAATAGAGTTTATTCCTTAGTTACCCCATTTCTCTCCCATATGACATTTAAAATCTAAACAGTAAGGAAGATACATTTGGTTTCTATATTATGTAACCTAAGTGCAGAAAAATAATTTTTTTTTGAGTTTTTAAATTATTCCCATGGCCATAGAGAAATACATTAGCTTCCTGAGACTGTGAAGTTAAGACTGAACCAGAGGTTCACTATCAGGAAACATTATGCCCCAAAATTTTAGCTGTGCTCTTCAACAGTCTTCAGCTGTAATTAGTTGTTTGTTGTTGTTTCTAGAAAAATGAGAAAGAAAGGGGCAAATGAAGGAAGGGAGAAAAGAAAGGAGGGAGACTGCTTGAGACGATGATTTGCTAAAAATTAAACAGTATGACTTCAGGTTAAAACATCTTAAACTCAACTTTCTGAGTTATGTGCAACTCAGAGGGAAAGGTTGGTGTAACTCCTAATATATATACTAGCAATGGAGTTATGAAAAATTAAAAGAAAAAAGTGAGAGGAATAGCATTGATAACAATTTCACTTTAAAATATACAAATTATACACATACAAATGTGTATATATATAAAATTTATATACATTCGCACATATTTTTAATAAAATACTTGTGTATATCTATGCACACACACATACATATACATATACAATTTCATCTTTAAATGTACAAATTACACATATACACACGTAGGAAATGTTCGTGTACATGTGAGTATATGTTCAGTTAAAGTAGGATAAAAGCACCTTTAGGCTATAAAACTCTACACAAATATGATTTAAAGAACTGTACTGTGTTGCTTTTTGCAAAAAATTTACAATCATTTTGGCAAAATAAGGCATGAAACAAAAAATAAATTGTGATCAAATTTAACAACCATGAGCATGAACTTTATAGACCTGAGTTTGATTCCTTAGCCTTTAAGAAGTTGTATAACCCAGGACGATTTATTTTAGTTTATCTTCAGTTTTTTTCCCCCCTGAAACCATATTATCCACTTTCCCTAATGTGGCTAAAATGTCTAGCACAGTGCTGAAATACAGCCTGTGCTCAGTAAATGCTGGTTGTTTTATATTGTTTAAATATAAAGTGAAAGATAAAACTAATATCAAGAGAGTACATGCCAAAATAGTCATCTTAAATGATAAAATTATGATTCCAGGAACTTGGAGAAGAAAGCAGACATTTCATGCTGTCATGATCAAGAAAGGCTTTTTGGGTGAGCCTTGAAAAAACTGTTCATCTCTAGTGAGAGACGCGGGGATGGGATGACTACATATGCTAGGTCACCGTAGGTGCATACATATATTCTTTGTTTAATCCTCAAAAACCATCCTATTGTATAGTGCTGTTAGTCTGGTTTTATGAGTGGATCATGCCAATCTCAGAGATGTTAAATTCCTTGCCCTGTTTTCCAAGACTGTGTGAAAACAGTACGTCTTTGATTTTAATCAACTCTGTGAGATCCAAAAGTACCTGCTCTTTTCACCACTGTATTATAATCCTTCCTATAACAGTCACTACAACAAAGCATTCTGGAACCTAAGTGGATGCAAATATGACCAGAGAGAGATGTTGGGGCCATTTACAGATGACTTATTGAAGAAGCCAGATGGTAGGCTGGGCTCGCTACAGAAGGATTTGAAGTATTCTCTGAAGGACAGATAAAATTTAAATAGGAAGGGTAAATATTGAAAAGCGTGTAGCATCAGGAATGTGCGACATTTTTCTACAAGAAGCAGAAGGTAACACATAGTGAAAGGGAGAAAATGAGTTGGAGATGTAGTCTGAGCCAGAATTTTACAGAGCTTGAATGCCAAACAAAGGTGTTTGTACTATATAAATTACAAAGAACTATGAAAAACTTTGCAATATTAGAATGGCAAAAGAAAATGGTGCTCTGGAATATGTATTGAAAATGCTGCAGCACAACTTAGAAATAAAAATAAAACTTGAGATAGTTTGATCACTTAAGAGACTTTAACAATGGTTAAAGTAAATACAGATAGGGACCTGAAACAGGGGCCCTAAGAAAAGAAGAGAAGAAGAGTGTAAATGACGTTAGCTAGGAAGAGTCCACCAAATTTTATGATTGATTACCCATGGGTTGGAGGTCAGGGAGAGCCAAAGACAATAAACTACAAATGTTTGGTATTTATAATAAATGATATAAACAAATAAATGAACAGAGAATCACTACTTGTGTCAGTGAAAGATATGTCATTCAACATGAGAACACAGTTTTCTGATTTAACGTATTTGAATTTTATAATAATAATAGAAAATAATTAAAAAAACTATTATTTCATTTATTCAAATATTTACTAAGTTTTAACAATGTGCAAAAGTACTATTCTAATTACTGGAGTTATGGTGGTAAATGAGATAGATTTTTGTTGTTGTTGTTGTTCTTTTGTTTCTGCCTCCATCACCCCTTTCAAGAAGCATATGTTTAGGGGCAAAGATACACAATAAAATAGTGTGAATTAGTAAAATGAAATGCTACTAAGGTAATAAACCGTATGACATGAGAGGGCCGGCCCGTGGCTTAGTGGTTAAGTGCACGCGCTCCACTGCCGGCGCCCGGGTTCGGATCCCGGGCGCGCACAAACGCACCACTTCTCCGGCCATGCTGAGGCCGCGTCCCACATACAGCAACTAGAAGGATGTGCAACTATGACATACAACTATCTACTGGGGCTTTGGGGGAAACATAAATAAATAAAATTATTAAAAAAAAAAAAACATATGACATGAGAGATAGTTACTAGAGACTCTGAGAGTTATTTTAGTTAGGGTGATCAGAAAAAAACCTCTTCAAGGAGAGGACAGATGAACTGATTCCTGAGGATGAAAAGAAACCATCCATTCAAGTAGCCTGTAGAAGAGCAGTCTAGTCAAAGGTAGTTTAAGGCATGAAGGCCCCAAATCTGGATACAAAGATAATGTAGCTGGGGCACAATAATCAGTGGAGAGAGAGGTTAAAAAGGGACGAAATTATATAGAGCCATGGAGATCGGCTGAAGAGTCTGGGTGTTAAGTTCAGGGTAGCCATTGAAGAAATATAAGTAATGGAGTGTTACAACCTCACTACTGGTCAGGCTATCTCCTGCATAGAGAGAGAGTTGAAGCAGGAAATCTAATATGGGGGATATTGCATTTACAGCGGAGAAGCAACGATGATGGCTTGGACTGGTAGGTTGACAATTAAAGATGGAGAAAAATGAAAGGATTTGCAACTACTTCGAGGGTAGAAATGCTAGTACAAACTAATGAAATCATTTGTGGGAGATGAGAGAATTTGAGGATTTAAAGATAACGTCTACTTTTTTGTTTGCTTATTTGCTTGAGCAATTGGATAGTGATAGCAGTTACTGAGCTAAGGAAGGTTTAGAAGGAATAACTCTGTTATGTGTATGCGTGCATCTGTATAAAACATCGTGATAATCCAATCATTTTAAGCACAATTCAATAGAAAAAAATTTGTCAACTATGTAAAATAAGCTAAAAAGTTTATAGAATCATATTTATGTCAATTATATGCAGACATTAATGCAAGTCATTTTGTTCAGACATTAATGCAAGTCATTTTGTTCAGACATTAATGCAAGTCATTTTGGTTTTTAAGTAATTGTGGTGATTATTGACTTGCTTTTATAAATTAGAGTGAGACAAGTAAAATAGAAAGGGAGTTTAAATGAAAACCTAAGAGTTATTCTATGAGATTCTCTCACCTCCAGTTCCCAGGGAGGGAATGAAATGAGAAGTCTGGAGTAGCAGAGTGTGTGTCACACCAGGTGTCCAATAGCTCTCACAGCACTTCCTACTTCACAAAAAGCAGTAAAACCAGGAAATCTCATTCCACAAAATCTAGATGCAATACTGAATTTCCTGAAAAATTTTCTGGAAGTTAAAACAACTAATTTCACATCACTGAGAATTAAAATGTTCCATTAGATTTCATTGTTGATAGAGAGAACTATAAACTAAATTTTGAAAAATAGAATTATATTTTTTCCCTTTTGTTGTATGTTTTGGGGGAGGGAGAATTAATCTGAAGCAGGCGAGTATCGCAGGCTATCAACACGTGAAGTACACTTTCAGATGTATGTGTTTGAAAATTTAATATTTTTACACAAGCATCATAATATATCTTTCCCTGGTACCAACATTTATTTTTCTCTTTAATTTCACACATGGAAAGGTAGAGTTACTTTACGTCAAACGATAGTCAGTAATTTTTCAATATTATTGTGTATATGCCTAAATGTACACCAGGGACTGGCTTTACTAAAGACAACTTCTCTGTAATTTCTTATATCCACACTGAAGGAAAGAATTACGGTCACAAAGTGAAAACACTTATTTCTAAATCATGTTTTAATGGATTATTTAATAGCAAATCAACTAATAAAATTTTGCCCCCATATATAATATCTTATCCTTCTATATTTTTCCAATCCAAAATTCCATTCAATTTTGAATGGCCCAAATGATCAATCACATTTCCTAAGGGCCCTGAAATTTATTTACAATAAAAATGAAAATCAGTCATGTTCTTCTTAATTTAGTCATTCACTCTCCTCACTTTTCAAATTGTTGCACTGAATACAGACACATTTGTCCTCTTCATAGCTGTAGACACATTTTAGTACAGCATGAGTAATTTTGTTTCATATAAGTCATATGTCAAGGAATTATTAAACAGAACGCATGGGCATGCATATGACTCAATTTTATTTAAATCAGCCTCCTCCAGCCTCTCCTCATTTGAAAAAAATGCCATTTAAAACTCCCTCTTGCTCCTCCACTGTATTCTCTTATTAACAAGATGGTAAGAACCAACACCAAGGAACCCAGTGGTGACAGTAGTGGGTGGAGTGGTGGCAATCACATTTATAAAATTTATCAAGTCAGAAAATGGAACTAATTGCACAATATTTGGCTAGACCGTGTGTAGATTACAAAAAACAAAATATGTCACAGTGGGGTTCAGTGAATACGTCTGAAATCATGGCATTTATATCCCAAGTGTTAACGAAGATTCTACTATATGTTTGGATACAAAAGAAGGATAAGAAACAGTCAGTACCCACATATTACATGGCAAGTTATTTAATCTTATATAAACATCACCACAAGCCTCCAGATTCTTACCATTTTTTTCCATTTTACTAATCAAAATCAGGATGGCACAGCTAATATATGGCATATTATTGGAGACAAAAAACATGGTCCCAATAACTCAGCCTCTGCTTTGTCTTAAGGCCAAAGTTATTGCTCTACAATTTTATTTTGTCTGTTCAATGGTTTTGTCTATTCGATGTCTGTTCAATGGTTTTAGCAGCTTGCCTTCTTTACTCCTTACTTCTGAATCTTTTTTAATAGGAAATTATCAGTAGGAGACCCACCCTTTAACCGCAGCTCTGGAGATTGCTATCCGAGGACTTTTCCTCACTATTACCTCCTCTACTTCATTTTGGACTGCTCAGTTTCAGTTGTTGATCTACACAGCAAAGGAATCTTATTAAACAACTTGAACTTTACACTTTGCTCGTGCTTGTTAGATCTAAGAGATTAACATGTAAAAATAAGCAGGAGATTTAGGAGAGACGGTACCTGAGTTATATTCATAAGGACAAACAACATAAAACATGAAAAGAAGAAAAAGAGAGATGTCTGCCTCTAGTTTCACATAGGTCTTCAGTGTTGGTGGGAAAGAATTCTTTACCTTGAACCTGGTTATAAGGCATCCTCCATTTCTTCTTTCACCAAGGCAGCAGGCTCTAGGCCAAGGGCCAGCTAGTCAGTAAGCCTGGAAAAGAAGGGAAAAAGAGTATTAGTCCTTCTCTTATCACACTGCTCAAAAACTAGCCAAAGTCAATAACTATGCTCCAACTCATCTTCATCCAAAAATTCAGTCCTCCGATTTGTTATTTTTATTTTATAAAATAAATTCAAATAGAGTAATTATGAAAATACTAAGTCATATGAATTAAACCTAATTAAATATATTTGTATTTATATTTCAAAAGAAATCTCCAACAATACTATTATCCCATTTAAAAAAAAAACTGGAGAATTTCCCTTAATCTGTGATATTTTAGTGAATATCATAAATGCAAATGTTTATTTTCATCAATTAATTGTAAATTACTTAAAAATGGACCTGTGAAACCCCAAATAAAGTTCCAAATGAATTCATTGATTTAACAAATATGTTACTAATTATGTTTTAGATTTATGGAATTTTTCTAGACACTGGGGATATAAAGTAGGGAAATACACAGAGTTCCTATTTCATGAAGCATAGAAGAGAAAATAAATTAATATATGTATATGTCAGGTGAAAAGCATTATGGGGAAAAATAACGGGGACAAGAAAAAAAGTATGTGGCAAGGCATGCAGAGTGTGGGAACGGAGGCTGCTGGTTTATCGATGCTGTTCAAGGAAGGCTTCTGGGATAAGGTGTCATTTGAGAATAAACATGGAGGTTGAGCAGGAGTGAGCCATGTGGATATCTGGCAGATGAGCACAGCAGACTGCGGTAAGAGGTGAAGGCCTTGAGGGGGGAGTATAGCTAGAGTCCAAATACAGCCAGGAGACCAGCCTATGCTGAGTGCAGTGAGCATGAAACAGCGTAGAAGACAAGGTCTGAAAAGTAAGGGAGAGGAATGATGGACTGAGGGGCACTGTTCTTCATTGTGAGGACTTTGGCAAGCCTTTCCAATGAGCACAGACATGACAGCCAGAGGGTCAGTCTGGCTGCTGGAAGAAAAATAACTGTTATTCTTACAAATTCTGTAATGTGAATTTGCTCACAGATTTATTATATATTTACAACTTTGTATTTTAACTGAAAAGCTTTCAATATTATTATGACCCATAAAATGAAAAACATCTACATTTTATTGAGAAGAGAAAGCAGGAATTATTTCTCAGCAACATCACTATGAAAAATATTCTAATGATTTAATAAACAATATTCCAGGCAAGATAATATATGCAGACAGCATAAGAATGACATATGCTATTGAGCGAACTCGCAGCATTTCTAAGTACTGTTTCCCTCGCCATATGAATGTTCTCTGTCGTTATCAAAGCCTGACTTCATTTTGGGGAATGTGAAAAGAAAGCAAACTCTTCACTGAGATATACAAACTTGTATAAAGCATTTCTACAATTGAAACAGTACCATATTAACTCAATGATTAGTGATTAAAAGAAATTCGTAGGAAGAAGGCTTTTATTGCCCATAACCTTTAAAATATAATCTTGACATTGAATCCATGAATAACTGCCTTGATATTTCCCCTAATCGAGGTTGTAGTGGATCACTGCCTCATATTGCTTTTGTAACAATTGCACAAAATTGTTAGGTGAGTCAATATCCATTTTCCAGAATAATTTCTGAAAATATACATAATAATGTTGAAGTATCCAGCTCTACTATTTTTTAAATACAGGATAGATAATCTAACACATAACTTTTCTTAGTTCAGATTTCTTGAACACACAGATTTGTTTCCAAATCAACACCTTTTCAAGTGCTATTTCTTCACTCTTAAGAGTTTCTTTCCCCTAGTTTTATTGCCTCATTCCTCTGGCCTCCTTCTTCAAACCACAATATAAATAGTGCCTTACAGAAGTCATGGCTGAAGAGGTCATCTAAAATCCGGTAGTTCCCTTCTCTTATTCATGCAGTTCTTTCACCCAGAGCGTTGAATCGCGTTTGTACTCATCTGTTGAGAGTTTGTAATACCTTCAAACAGCTTTCCCCATTACACTGTAAGCTCTATCAGCATGCACCTTCTTCAACACTAACACAATTCCCAGCATGTAGTGGGTACTAAATATATGAATGAAAGAACTGATGATTATCCAATCTCTGTTTATGTCCACACATACACATAAATCCAAACTGCAGAACCAAAATTGGAATACAAATGCTTACATCAATGTTTCTTCTACAAGAAGAAAAACAAAAAACAAATCTATCACCTCAAGGAGCGATATATAGAAATATTTTCTAAATTTAAAGGTTGTCTAAAACTACCAATAGAAACTGGACAGTAAGGATCTAATATTTTGATCATACTTTGTGACAACCTGGCCCTCTATACCTTTTAGTATTGTGAAAATTAGTGTGCTCTATAATAGAAAAACCCTGGCTAAAGGAACCAGATGGAAGCAAGATACCTTCATAACCAAAGCCATTTTCACAGCTGTGCAAATTACTTCTTCACTTAATCATGTTATGACAAAATCCATTATAATGATGGATAGACCCAAGGACATTGTTAATATTGAAACAAAATTTAAAGAAACTAGTTGTTTCAACTTTGTCTCAAAGATTTTCCTTAGTATAATTGTGAGTAATAACATAAAAAAGTAGATTTTATATGAAGATAGATAAAGATTTCATTTAAGAAAACTGTAGATTACAATTATGATTAATGAGCATGACTATTTTAATGAAAAAACAATTACTGGGAAAAATGATTAATAGTAAAGTATTTGTTATAATTAAAATATAGCCCTGACATTGATAGACTGTATATGGGCTTCCTTGCATAACTAGCTGTGAAATCATTTGAGTGAGGGTGAGGTCTTGTAGGGTATGTGTCTGCTTGGGCATGCAATGGATTTGGTTGATTTGCTATTTTGCTTATCAGTGCATTCATAAGTGATCATGTAAAGAAACAGTATATAAAAGATTATATAATACTTTAATACTTTATGTAATATGTTCAAAGAACTCTGGTCATTTTAGTTAAAAACATGAATGAGAAATTCCATTGTAAATTGTAAGATATTCTGATTTATTTCTGAGTTTTTAAAAAGGAACATTAATAAAATTAACTGTGAAACTATTTGTGAGGATATGTCAAAGAAATCTTTTGAAATTCTTATTTAAAACTAAACGCTCCTTCTTTTCTACTTCCATAGCCCTCTGTAAACTATTCTAACAAATATCTTATGTTGAAAATATTTAATTCTATAAATGTTTTTCCTAATGAAAGTGTAGTGCTTGAGGGGAAGAATGCTGTATTTTTTATTATAGCACCATGCCTGGGCCCAAACTATTGGATGGATGAACGCATAAATGAAAACTAGTTACAAAAGTAAGTAGTGAGATCACAAATACCCTACTACAATGAGGTAATTGTGTGAAAATACAGGCCATTCCTATACATTGTTTTTAGATTGAATGTTTTGTGGTTGATTGTTTTTTTTTTCTATTTTCTCTATTTATTGAGTGACGAATACTACGTGCCAGGCTATTGAACAGTGGTGGTAGTGGCAGTAAGGTGTTCAAATACAAATCTAAAAATACAGTATTTAAAGAAATGGCTTTTGAGTTGTATCTTTAAGAATGAAGAAGAGTTTCCTCAGGATGAAAACAGAGAGTAAGGAAGTTCAAGGCGTGAAGGAGAGAATAATGCCTGTGGTGCTATACGAAACAGGGATCCCTGAGTATGGGCATCACTGGAAAACTGAGTCAGTAAAATGGAAAGAAATGAGATGGGTAACACAAAGTGGTTAAGTTCTCAGAATCCTAGTATGTAGTGATAAGAGAAGAAGGCTTTATTAATTTTTCTTATGTGGAATCAAAAGAGATTCTCAATTAGAGGAGCGGAAAATCCAATTTATTTTTGATCCTAGGACCTCTATTACTAGTTATTGATCAACTGATATAAAACCTCTCCTCTTTGTCTTACTACTCACCTATGCTTAATATTTCCTCAGAGTCAAAAACATGTCATAAAAATATTAGGTTTTTACTTTTCCTTATCTTGCCTTTTTCTTTCATCAAACTGGAAAAAAATCAGCACTTACCAACACCAGTATATAGTTAGTAAAGTTATACTATTAAATCTTAAATTGAATCTTAAGTCTTAACTAAATATAAAATGTAGTTCTAATATCATTTTAGTTACAAAGAATACTTGTTTCCCACAAGTGAGCTTAAATTTTACTTAGTAAATCTTAAATTGAATCTTAAATCTTAACTAAATCTAAAATGTAGTTCTAATATCATTTTAGTTACAAAGAATACTTGTTTCCCACAAATGAGCTTAAATTTTACTAGAGATTTTACTCATTCATAACACCTATAGAGTACATATTTCCCCTGAACTCAGCAATGTATCTTAAATAAAAGATACAAAATAATATCTATCATTACATCATGCACTTAAGTTACATAAAATGTCATAGTCCAAGTTTCAGATTCACATTGATTGTGTTTTGTTTGTTCATTTGTAATATGGATTCTTTCAAAGAATGCCTCAGTTCTTTCTGGACTATTATGCTTTTTTCTGACTCTGAACTTTGCACATCATATTTCCTCAGCCTGGAAAGCTCCCTAATTCTCATTTTCATGACTACCTATCCTTAAGATTCAGTCCATGTATCTCCTTCTCCAGTGGCAAAGTTGATATTTGAAACACAACTCAGTTATATTGCACCTCTCTGTACTGCAATTTACTTATATGTCTGTTCCAACTCTTTCTTTGAATAAAGTTGGGTCTTATGTATTTCTGTATCCCCAGCAGTAGCATGCTTGAGAAAGATATTTTCCTTTATTATTTATGTTCCTGGTTAATTCAATCTAAAAAATAAATGAGAATTAAAAGATAAACAAGAGACCCATTTTGTAGCAGTTGGGACCAAATAGCTACAAAGGATAAAAAGACAACTTGAATTAGCTCATGGGAAAAAATTAAGAGAATGTATTTTTTTTCTCATGACAGAAATTCAGGTGAATATTTAGCATCATTCTCCTGTTGGTGTGGTTTATGGTGTACTATATCCACATGGTGAGAGAGATGCATGCCAACCCTCCCAAGTAGATCCAGGTTTAAAGATACTTAAAATTTGTGAGAGAGACATCTCTCCTTGCATAGATAGTAATCTCACAAAAAGAGAGTGGCCTTACTTATGTATCTCACTCTGGACCAATCACTTTACACAAGGGGAGAATTATTTTTAATGGCTGCCCTCAGTAAAATGCCTGGTTTTTGGTGGGGTGGTGAGTTTTCACTTTCCCCATTAGAATAGCATAGATTTAGTTAGGGAAGGAGGGTAGTTTTATAAACAATGAAATTGAGGCCAGACAGAATATAACTAATGTCCCCTATGTAAGTAGTCTTTTGAGTCAGATTACCTCAGTCTAAATCCTGCCTTTAGCATTTACCAGCTATTATATACAGGAAAGCTTATTGAATCACACTGTGCCTCAGTTTCTTTTTTATAAACTAGATTAGGAATAATATGCAGAAATAGTAATTACTTTCAGATGATGGGAATAAGGCATGACAGGGAAAATGCAGCTAAAACACGGAGCGTAATAGTTCACAAGCAATAATCACTTAAAAATGTTTACTATTATGACAATAACGTAATTCTTAGTCGTAAGCATTTCACAATCTGGGCCTTTGATCCTTGAATATTTTTTAATAAGGCATTAATTTATGGGTGGTTTTAAATAGTGATTCATAGAATTATGGGCTGAATGCTTTCTGGGGATACCCAGGAAGGAGAGGAAAGGAGAGAGAAAAATTCCATCTCATCTGGAATTGTAGCCCAAGTTTTATGAGCTTTACATGTTATGCCTCCAAGAAAGACTTTATTTGGAAACAGAATTCCACAGCTAAAATATATTTTGTAACCTACTGCTGCTCAAAGATATCATCTTTATAGGTCTAGATAAATCACAAATGGTACATCTAAAATAAAACCCAAAAAAATAGCAAGTGTGTTGTGCTTGTTACAAGAGGGCTGAACAAAGAGTATAGGTGAGTAATGTCATACATCATATTGCTCCAGGAAAGCAATTTATAGTCTCCGCTCCACTGAGTGTATTTCAGTAGTGTCACTTTTATAGAGAGAAGACAACCTCGTTATATTATAATGCTATTAACCATATCAAATATCATATGTTTAAAGAACTGACGATGTATATCTTCTTTTTCACTCTAAAAGCATCTTATTCTTTCTTTCACAAATGTAATCAGAGCACTGACAGATAATATAGCAATTTATGAACTGTGGACAAAAATGAAAACATAAAAGCATGATCATATTAGGATTCCAGCTATGCTTATCTTGTTATCTCAGTCAGAGCACAAGAGGTTGTAAGATGTTTATGTAGGAAGAATGTTAACTATTTCAAAAGTTGATTTTTAAATATTTCAAAATGGGAATTTAATAATATCTGTGGGTAGAACATAGGTATGGTTATGGAAAAAGCCTTGGTACTTTCAATGAATATAATCTCTAATATCCATCGCTTCTCATGTTCCTCAATTGCTAAATTTTGAAAGAAAATCTAATTTTTCTGATCATCTTCTAGAAGATAATAGTTAAAATCTGCAAAAGAAAAAATGGCATCTGCAAGTGTCAAATCCTACTGTGAATAATATAAAAATTTTCATGAAACTTAGAAAGTAGTTGTTTATTTTGATTACAGGTATCTGTAGTTTATTCACTACACGTCTGTAGTTTATTCACAATCTGAGTTTATTCACTAATTTTGGATTTTTTGTTGCTTGTTTTAATCAAGACTAGCTCTTAATTGGCCATCTTTCTTGTAATTTTAGTTTATTATTTTATGGAGAATAAAATAAGAACCCTTTGAAAGAGTTTATTTAAAAGTTTGATATTTTCCTTCTCTTTAGATAATTGATTTCTGATATTAATAATTCTTTTTTAGTGAAAGGAGAAAGTGAGGTATCTGATCAAACACAGAAATAGCGAGCAAAATTTATTTCCCCTCTCTGCCCTCTTAGGAGAGGGCAGAATTTTTTTAACAGAGGAAATATGATAGATCTGTAAAAAGAACCTGAAAATAGCTAAGTAAATTGTAAAATATATGACATGAATTATCATGTAATGTGATAAAATCCTAGGTTTTATACAATTTTTATTATGGGTTCTCTGACACTCTCCACACCAATATTAATTGTGCCACATGTGTGTAAGTTTCATAAAGTGAAAAAATATATATCTGTGCCGACAAAGAGAAACTTAAGAAAGAATTAATTATAATCATTGCAAAATTATTTAAATATGTTGAAATACCCACATTTTTAAAGTAGCCTTAAAAAGGCCCAATGGCAATTGGAGGGAGAGATGAGAGACATTAAGGTACTCTACAGGTGGTCTTGGTACAGGCTTAAAGTCCTAGTCTCTCAGGCAAATAGAAAAACAGAAGGAATATGTTTATATATCATGTCTTGTAGCTGATATTATGAATAGAAGGAATGTGATTCCAACCTTGAGATAACCACATGTTGGAATCAACAGATTAGGATTTTAAAAGTGCTATTGTAATTATGTTGAAGGATGTAAAGAAAGATACAGATTGTTGTTAATATGGTTAAAGGAATAGCAGGAAAATGACTGGAGAAGCTAAAGGAGGGGGCTTTGGGGCACCGATAACATCCTGCAAGATGGGCAACCCCTGTGACACTACATCAATTGATACCTTATTCATCCCAGTTAGTGAATTAAAAAATGGCCTAAGTTAAACCTAAATTGGTATTTCTTTTTTACTCTAGGTACCCTGTATATCACATATTCCACTCCCTAAAACTTTTTATAAACATGTTTCTCCTTAACTAGACTGTGCTTCTATGATGCAAAGGATGATGTGTATACATTTATAAATCCTAATGTGAAACATAATGCCTCTAATGTTTTGCTTACCATGCTCCTCACTTCCTCTGAGTCTTCACCAGCAGAATTGTTAACATCCGTATTTCTACTAATCTTTTCAAGACAATCTAAGCTTTTACTGTCCATGTCGCTTCATATTTTTCACCCTCTACCCATTGCCCAATTCCAAAGCCACTTGCACGTTTTCAGGTATTTGTTACAGCAGCATCCCTCTTTGAAGTTCTCAAATCTGCATTAGTTTCCTATGGCTGCTATAATAAATTTATAATAAAACCAAAAATTCAGAGCCTTAAAACAACACTAACTAATTATTTTACAGTTTTCAGGTCACAAGTCCAAAATAGTCTCATTGAGCTAAGATCAAGAGGTATATTCCCTCCTTGAAGTTCTAGGGGAGAAGCCATTTTCTTGCCTTTTCCAGCTTCTAGTGGTTACCCACATTCCTAGCTGGTGGACCCCTCCCATCAAAGCCAGCAATAGATGGTCAAGTCCTTCTTACATTGCATCACTCTGACTCTTTTGCCTCCATCTTCCATGTTTAAGGACCATTGTAATCACACTGGGTTCACCTGGGTAATCTAGTATACTCTCCCTAATTTAACATCAGCTGATTAGCAACGTTAATTGCATCTGCTACCTTAATTCTCCTTTGCCATAACAGAACTTACTCGCAGGTTCCAGGAATTAGGATGTGGGCATCTTTGGGTGGCCATTATTCTATCTACAGTACAGGCTAATCTCAGTTGTGGACAAAATGATACAAAAAATCTCAACAAAGAAACATACAAATTTAGAAATACGTTATCACCCTTAGTAACTTTTTAGAAAATACTGTATTTAGTATATACTAAGTCCTGCTCTAAAAACGTTATCAATCTGTAAATCATATGTCATAAGTGGGGGGTCTAGGATGCAAAACCAGGCAATTTGGCTTTGTGCTCTTAACTACAATGCTACACTGTCTCATTATACTTTCTGTACTATACACATTTTATAAGTATATGTGACGTAAATATTCATATAAATATGACTTAGTTTCATTTATTCCCGAAACATGTGGAAGATGTTATGCGCTGAATTATGCACCCCCCGCAATACATATGTTGAAGTCCTCACTGGATGGGCCCTAAACCAATCAGTTGAGGTCCATAATAACTTTTGGAGGAAGGGAGAATTCTCCCAGCAGACTGCCTTCAAACTGGAGCCGCAGAATCAATTCTTCCATAAGTCTCCAGCCTGCCAGTCTATCCCGCAGATTTTGGACTCCACAACCTCCACAATCCTGTGAGCCAATTCCTTAAAAAGCCCTCTAGACAGACAGACAGACAGATACATGCTATGTATGTAAATATTTATTTCTGTCTCTTTCTCTATCTCTTTCTGCTTCTCTGGAGAACCATAACACAAAAGGTATAACAGATTAAAGGAAAAAAATAACATGTAAAAAGTCTCAATGAATGAAGAATAAACATGATAAAAGTCAGCATTTATTCATTATAAAATCTCCTTGTACATTAGAAATAGAAGTTAACTTGTGTTCCTCAAAAGACGTAATTAAGGGGTCAGACCAGGGGTGCAGCAGTTGAGTTCACGGGCTTTGCTTTGGTTGCCCAGGGTTCGCAGGTTTGGATCCTGAGCGTGGACTAACACACCACTTGTCAAGCCATGCTGTGGCAGGTGTCCCACATATAAAGTAGAGGAAGATGGGCACGGATGTTGGCCCAGGGCCAATCTTCCTCAGCAAAAAGAGGAGGATTGGCAATGGATATTAGCTCAGAGCTAATCTTCCTCTCACACACACAAAAAAAGACACAAGTAAAAGTATAAATAAGAGAGAAATTTATAAAATATGACAAAAATTTTGTAACACATCTAATTGACAAAGGAATAATATCCAGAATATATAAATAATAGGTAAAAATCATGAATAGGTAATAGGTATTTTTGTTTGAGAGGTTTTGTTTTTTTTTTTAAGTAGAAGAGAAAAAATATATTATTGCTGGAAAAAAAAGGTATATGTTCACACTTGGGAATTTACTAAACTATGTACCAAATTTAACACATTGTAAACAATATTGAAGGGAATAAGTTGCTATAAAAAATATTACATAAAAACATGGTGAAAAAACTAATAACAGAACAATTTGAAAAGCTTTGCTGAAATACGTATTCTGTACAATATGGTATATAACAGAGTGCAGAAAATTGTTAAGGTATTTTGCTTACTTATAAAGGATTTGTACAAAATCAAAGAATTTCAAGTTGTTTTTAGCCACAGGCTCCTTTCGTAAAGTGAAATCTTACGTGAGAGTGAAATATATATATTATATAAAAGCAGAGATTATCTGAGTGAAGTGTGGATGGAGATGAGCAAGAGCCATTCTCGACCTACTCTTCATCTTTCATTTCCGCTACATCAGCAAATAGCCTTAGTTAGAAGTCCATGCATTTCCCAGAGAAATCTCAACATCACTAGATTATCGAGATTGTCTAGTTCTTTCCAAATCTAAAAGTCTATGATTTAGTAAAAGACAGGCCTTTTAAATTTAGAAAATTACTGTTATCCATAATATCCCTAATCTCCCCATTCACTGAATGAAAATGGTTGTTACATAAAATTTAATAAATTTATATGGTGTATTATGATTTCCATATTACAGGCAAGAGAATTGAGGCTCAAAAAGCTTCCCCAAATCCTCCATCCAACGAGTTTGGAGTTAGAATTACAAGTAAACTATATTTCTAAAGCCTGATCTCTTTTCATCACACTCCACAAGAGGCAGTAAATCAAGTCCACAATAAAGGTTCTCTTGATCCTAAGTCTTTTTCTTAACAGCCAATCACTGAAGAGTGAATTTACAACACTAAAATTTTAATTTTTTGGCTCATAACATTGTTCCTTTCATAAAAATAAAATATCCCCAGAAAGATAGCACATTGTTACCATGGTTCATTATTCCTTAGGATGAATTCGTTCATAAGAGGGCTTTGAAGAGTTAGCTTTGGATCGCCTTTATGGAGGAGTGAAATATCTGGATCCAGGAGACAGAGCAGCCTGAGCACAGATTGTTGCTGGAGCCAGTTTCCAGTCGTGCTTAAAAGCTTAGGCCTTGGGTCCTACAGACATGTGTTCATTTTCCTGATACCACCGCTTACTGTGTGACTCGAGAAAAGTCACTTAAACTTTCCAGACCACATTATCTGTAAAAGACGGTAAATAATTGTACCTATTTCACAGGCTGTTTTAAGCATTAAAGACAGAAAAAGCACTAAGCACAATTCACATCGAGTAAATTCATATAGATTAAATAGTTAATAAATAGTAACTACTAATACAAATCAGGAGGCATGAGATATGGTTGCATCAACAGCTCTCTGTGAATCATTGGGTAGATAATTTTAACTTTGCTTCTCATTTGTAGAAAGGAGAGATATAACAGGTGGATAATGATTTCTAAGTGTCTCTTCATTTCAAATGTTCAATGATTTTCATAAATTGTGCCCTGGAATAGCCCTAACTACAACCTAGATGCAACTTTTCTACACAAAGAATTTCAATGCCTAAGAAGTAGCTTTCTCTGGAAGACATCTTAATCTGAAAAGAATTGACGGACTGGGTGACAGGATATAGAGCAAGAAGGTCTTATAGAATCTAGATTATTAAATATCACACTTGTAAGTGTGAAGAAAATCAAGATCATTATGGCTACATTTACTTTCATTTGTTTATTTATTTTTTTGTGAGGAAGATCAGCCCTGAGCTAACATCCATGCCAATCCTCCTCTTTTTGCTGAGGAAGACTGGCCCTGGACTAACATCTGTGCCTATCTTCCTCCACTTTACATGGGACGCTGCCACAGCATGGCCTGACAAGCAGTGCATCAGTGCGCATCAAGGATCCGACCCCAGGCTGCCAGCAGCAGAACGCGCGCACATAACCACTAGGCCACGGGGCTGGCCTACATTTACTTTTAAATTCTTATATTAGCCAGCTTCAAAACACACTCATAAGGGGAAAAACTTTTTTAGAAATATTCTGTAGTCTTTGGATCAGAAAAGGCAATAATTTCTTACTCAGTCTAATGAGAGAAAGTAGTTGCAATAAAGTAGAAAAGGGAAGAAGAAAAAAAGCCCTTCCTGGAGGTTTCCACTGCCTTAAAATTACAGCACAATCTCATTAAGCAGTAATGGAAATGGAAATTACTTACTCTTGTAGCACTGACTGTATTCCTGTTAGGTCATTTGCTTACTGTTCAGTGATTGGATTACTGGTGGGGCTGAGAGGTCTCAGAATGTGTTCCTCTGCATTCTCAGCTAACTCTACTGCTGTGACTACAAGAAATCATTTCCTGAACTTAATAATATGATCCTCATGGAAGCATTCAAGCCTTCTTTAGATTTTAGATGAGTATGAGAAGTGTAAACTCTTCTGATGTTGGCCCAAAGCTGCATAATTTTAAAAGGCTTCAAATGTACTTCCGCATGTTATAACGTGGAATGATAATAACTTTCTTAACACTTCCAAATGTGATGAGCCAACACTTACTTTTAGAGTAATGGCTGGTACAGAATGAAAATAAGAAATAGCAAAACAATTTCTGGTTAATATACACGCACCACTTTTTTCTTCTCCACTTTCTCTTCTAGTCACTTTTGTATTATTTGAGGATATGTATTTCTCCCCCAGTGTAAGTTCCTGTGAAAGTAGGAAGAATGTTTTCTTTGTCACCTCCAGGAACTAACATCTAATCAGGCACTTCATACATAGCAGGCATTAAATAAATTAACACATATTTCTAAGAATCAATTTCTATCGTCTGTCTTTTTTCACATATATACACACACACAAAGAAATAAAGTTAAAAAAAGTAAAAAATACATAGAGATTAATTTCTACAAATTCCCCTCCTGTCCAAAGTTTCTTAGCAGTTTTAAAGAATTATCCACGCTATTCATTTCATTAGACGTTTTTTTACCCTTAGGGAGGGAGTGTGAATGATAGCCATGCATTTGGGTATAAACTGAATATTTAAAATAAAATCAGACATTGTCGTTAGCAGGTGTCGGTTTTTCAGTTACATCTGTTAGCATTATCTTCAACAGCACATTTGAAAAATTAGCTCTTTGAGAGATTCATACTTTAGAACCACTGCCACTCATAAAGTGAACATAGATATTGATTTTTAAATGAAGCACTAATGTTATGTTTTGCTTCTTCAAAAATTTCCAGCATTGGGAAAATACCCCAACAATAGAGAGGAAAAATGTGTATTTTCAAAACATTCTAAGCAATTTTCCTTAGCTTAGGCTTATTTATGCAATTTTCTCCTTTTTACCAATTCAATCTTTACTTACAATGTTTTTTTAAAGGAATTTTGTAATTGAATTATTTAGAATCATAATAATCTTAATAAAGACATAGGTAACATTTAATCTGTCTATTTAGGACTCATATTTTATTGTTGAGCTGTCAGGGGTCAGCCTGTTGAGAGACAGCATTATATTAATCCCTAGGTCTGAATTCTTAGGATGTAACAAAGTACCAAGTACAAAATGGGAATTCAATAAAGATGTCCTAATACATTTGGATAACTAAAATGAAGACATTATCACAAAACAAGACTAGGTAAAGACCCTCATAAAAGACATATTTGACACTAAGTTAAGAACACATAGTTAATTTAAAGGAAACATAAAAAATTCAGCACATAATGAAAAAGAGTGAGCCTTAAATTCCAAGTGACCCAGGCTCACATCCCAGTTTAAACATATATTCTCAGCATAATTCTAAGTAATTTATTTAACATCTGATTCTCAACATCTTCATTAGTAAAAATAAACACATTCTATAAAAGTTATGTGGTTTATACAAAAATTAAATGAGATACATTCTATGAAATTCTGGATGATTGGGCAATTAATATGTTATTTTTATCATTGTCATTTCTACTGTTTTTATGTTATAAAAAAATGGTCCTTATTAGGAAAAAAAATCAAGGACTTCAAGTACACATAGAGTTAGAAGTTGAAGTTTGCTTTCATCCATAGCATTGTTCTCCTGCTGAGAAGGAACCACAATTAACAATTTGATTTTTAAAATTTTATCCATTGACAAAAGAGACATACATACATGAAAATGGAATAGTAATTCTATTAGTTAGAGTAAAGCTAAGCTGCTGTAATGAAGAGATCCCAAAATATACTGCGATCCAAAGCACCTGGGTACCTCTGATACAGTCTCTCTCTCGTGAACCCAGCTTCCCTCCATCATTTTGCTGTATCATTCCCTCCACATTGTCCGTATCTTTACAGTTAAATCTGTCTCAGCGCCACGTAGTATTTGCAAAACACTATCTAAGTGTAAATTATTTTACGTCCATTAACTCATTTAATTATAAACGTATCATTATCATCTAGATACTCTTATTATCCTCATCTTTCAGAAAAGGAAAATGGAATACAAACAGGTTAAGTAGCTTGCCCAAGGTTACATAACTAGTAATTGGCAGAAGTAAATATTAAATCATTCTTCTTGAAAGTACATTTATATTGGGTATATTTTTTTCTGTTACTGTAAGCAACAACTGTTTCTATTGGACACATTTCTAAAAGTAGAATAGCTGGAAGAGAAGAAATCCAACTTTTAATTCTGACAGAATCTGACATTATTTTCCAAATAGCTTCTTCCAACTTAAACTCTAATAAGGCATGAAAATGGAATTTTCTTGATATCCTCACCCACACTGAGTTTTATAAAGTTAAAACACACTAAAATAATAAACAGTGTTTTATCTAATTATTATTTTGTATTGAACTACTCTATGAACTTCTGCAGTCCAGCAACATTTTATATATACATTGTGCATTTTCATTTTTCTGCTACGACTTCCCCCTATAGTTATCTATAGAATTACCTTTCTTAAGAAAATGAGAATTAAAAAGTGTTACATATAATTTTGTGTCTGCCCCAGGACTAACTTTGTACGCAGAAGGCACTAAAACAGCAACAAACAAACAAAAAACCTCAAACCACAAATTTCTAGGCATCTATTTATCTATCTGTACACACAGAAAACAAGTAGAAGATAAGGAGCATACCTTGCAAAGAAAAGAGGTCAAAACACTTAGAAGTGAATTTGCGCATCTCCCCTTCTTCCACCCCACAATTTTTGTAATATGTTGGTTATATTTTTTTATTACTTGTTTTTCAAATTTCTCTATGGCATCATACAGAAATTCATCATTGTTTAATATATTTAAGCTTGACCATTTTTCTGATCCTCGACTTAAGTACTTTGTTCTTTTCAAGGTAAACTTCTGTCATTTCATAAATTTTCTACATTTATAATTATATTAGATGTTTAATATTTTGTCTTGTTCTTTATCCAAGTTTAAATAGTCTTGCATCCTCTTCTAGTTCAGTTATAGCTTTTTTATAATTAAACTCTTTAATCGATCTGTAATATAATTTCTTTCTCTCTCTTTTTCTCTCTATGTAGTTGGGTTTTTTTGTTTGTTTCCTTATCAGACTCTTTTAATGAGCCCTTATAGTTTCTTACATCCAACTTGTCAAGTACTCTTTCTTTTTTCCTTTTCAAAAATGTTTTGGTACTTTGCACACCAATTCTTACAAACTACCTTTAGGACTAATTTGTCTAGTTTGTAACAAAATGAAATAAAATAAACCTTTTCTTCTTTACATGAAACCTAAACACTTAATAGATTTCTTATTGATACACTTAAAATGATTTTTATGTAAATTTAAGGTTTAAGTACATATGATTTCAATGTGAAAGTTTAACAGGAAAATATGAAGATTTTGTTTGTATCTTATTTGTATGTCTATTACACAAATTATCACCTTTTAAAGAATTGAGCTAAAACATCCATTTGATTTAAAGCTGCAAAAAGACAATGTTAGAGGCCTATAGGATGGAGAGGAAGCAGGGTGAGACCAGGCCAAGTGACCACTGACTGTCCCGCCCTGTCCCCGCTTCTGAGGCTGGGACCACCATGAGCTCTCCAAAAAGGAATGAGCAGACCAGAGGCAGGCCTGGACAGGAACAGAAGGAAAAGAGACTTTGGAGGTTGGGTCATCCTGGCCTTCATTTCAAGAGCACTGTGGCCAACCAGGACGGTATCCCTGGGTTCAGGGATGGAATCCAAGGGGGCCCAGCTCACGTTGAGAACCTGTTGCTACCCTGGCACTGCATGCCATTTGAACTGAGTCTTCTGGAAGACGCCCGAACAGCTGTTAAAAACAAACTGCCCAGAGCCTAGTGGCTGTGAGAATAAGTGCTGATCCACATTCTTGAAACGTTGCCAGCTCTGTTCCAGGGAAGGTGTGGATATTAATTGTCTCTTCTGGAAACTTTTTTATGAAACCAGATTCATATGAAACCAGATTCATATGTTAGAAATAATCTGGAAGGCAGAGAGCATCTCTACTGAGCAGCAGTGGCAGACAGGACCTTCCAGCTGAGGCTGTATCTGGGCCATGGTCCCGTCACTCAGCTGGACACTAAAGGATCAACGTTAAATCAATTTTCTTTATATACTTTTTAAAAAAGCTTTATTGAGATAAAATTCACATAACATAAAGTTCACCCATTTAAAGTGTATAGTTCAGTGGTTTTTAATATATTCACAACCATTACTACAATTTTAGAACATTTTCACCCCAAAAAGAAACCCATAAGAACTCATTCACTCCTCCCTCACCCACTCCACTCCCAGTCCCAGATAATTACTCATCTGTTTTTTGTTACTGTAGATTTGCCTATTCTGGAATTTCATATGAATACTCCATATGTAATTTTATTTTTTAGTTATATTAATATGTGTATGGTGACCAGTGACCATAAATTCAAAGATTCTATAAATTTGTATCAAGTGATAGGGTTTAAACATATATTTGGCCTTTATAAAATATCAACATTTTTCATTTACAAAAAAAGAAATTTTGTTACCTGCTGTTAAATATAATAAAAAACTAAGCTACCAAGTAAGCTTATATACACAATATCAGGTATTTATAAATTTCCCAGGGCTTTATTCATGGAGAATATTTAACACTATGCTCACATCCATCAACTCTTAAATATTCCTGGAGCATCCCTTTTTATTAGTCTGTGTGTGCTAGCATATGCAAACTAGTTTTAAGGTTAGGCAAAGTAAAATATAATTACAAAGATAAATCTTCCCCAAATTACTCAACACACCCTCCACACACACATGCTTTGATTTTCCTAAAAGTCATTGCATCAATTAAAACCGTTTTTCTTAAGCCTATTTCCTATTACTCTAGCAATGAACCAGAGCCTGTTTATTTCATAATGTTAAATGAGTTTTGCTTCTGCAGCAGTCCGGAGAGATGTTTCACGTGAGGAAAATAAAAATTATGCTGCAAGTTGTGATTTGTAGATCTGGAGCAAAGTTCTGTTCTCCAACCATGTTTTCACTAGTGTTTCTTCTAAGTTTCATAAAGCATTCATTCACTCCGTCAGTATTTATCAGTGAGGTCACTATTAGCGTTTGGGCTAATTTTTTTTTGGCTGAGGAAGATTCACCCTAAGCTAACACCTGTGCCAATGTTCCTCTTTTTTGCTTGAGGAAGATTTTCCCTGAGCTAACATCTGTGGCAATTGTCCTCTCTTTTGTATGCGGGTCGCCACCACAGCATGGCTGATGAGTGGTATAGGTCCGCGCCCGGAATCTGAACGTGCGAACCCCGGCCACCAAAGTGGAGCACACTGATAACCACTATGCCACAAATAGGCCCCAAGGGCAAATTTTTTTATTTTGCGACTCTGTCCTGTGCACTGCTAAACATTCAGCATCCCTGGCTTCCAATCTCTAAATGCCAGTTAACCTCTTTCCCTCATGGTAACAACCCAAAACATGATTTCACCCATTTCCAAACTTTTCATGGGGAGCGTTATAACTTTCCCTTCCACTTTAGCTGAGAATCAGTGCTAGAATAAAAATTCAGTAACATTCTATCTCACTAATTACCGCTTCAGTTCAAATTCCTTTATCACATGCACTAAATAGATAACTAGTACGACTGGGCTTCTGTTCTTAATACTTGAGTTTTATTTCCAGTTGTATGCCTTTACTCATGTGACTTTTTCACTCAGAATTGCTGGGGATTTTTCTGGTACATATCCTGTCTGCCTACCTCGTAACCCTGGCTGAAGTGCAACATTGGCAATACCCAAGACTCACTGTCTCAGGATTCATTAGCACAGTTTTTATACAGTTGCCTCCTTCTATTGGATATTGATATGTTCTTACTATTGTTTTTTTATGGATGGCTAAATGCTTTACTCTGTCAAAAGACAGCTGTTTTAACAGTAGCTAAAAAAAATCTACCCATTCTATGCAAAAGAGATTATGGAACTCTGGGAACTATATGACCTAGAAACTTCTATGTTCTTACTTTCTAGTCCTCAGGGAAATAGAATGAATGAATGGCATATTAAAACTGAAATTTGCAAAACTGTCTAAGGAACATCAGTTGCCATAGCCAAAAGATTAGTCCTTAGTTCTTATGGTCTTTAGGTGAACTCCAAAAGGAATTTATATTTTATACCCATATAAATTGGTCAACAGATAGAATATGTGTCTGGGATCACACCCCTGGCCTTGACTCTTTTCTTTTACAGGTTGACATACCTAGTTACTGTAAAGGTTTAATGTAGTATATTCAAGTATATAATTCATAGGTGCAGGTAGATTTTCCCAAAAACAAATCGCAGGAAGCTCTGCAGGAGCTTCAGTCCAGAGACCTGGTTTACTGGAAACAATAACAAGACCAGTTTTGAACCTTGTTGGAAAGGACCTTATTGAGTACTATTAAATACTAACAAAGCAGTTAAATAACAAGGCATAAATCCCTGGATCTGTGTTTTCAAAGTCAGACAATACATCATGTTTCCCCAGCCTGTAGACATTCGCTACTTGGGGATCTAAAACTGAACTTTTCCCAGGATTCTCCAGAAGCAGACAACATCATAAAGAAAGAGTTTTTTTTTTTTTCAAGAAACTCAGATCAAGCAACAATTTTCTGAACTGGACAGCATCCACCCAAGATTCCCAGACAAAGACCCACAAACGTCATGAGTCACCGAATGGCACATGATTCTCTGTCTTCTCTCTCTCTGCCCGCCTCCTTCTCTCTATCCCTCTGTTTTAGGTCATATTTACTGAGGCATAATTTACATACAGTAAAATTCACTGTTTTTTAGTATACAGTACTAAGCATTTTGACAAACTCATACAGTTTTGTAACTACTGCCATAGTCAAAATATAGAAGAATTCCATCACCCCCTAAAATTCTCTCACACCCTTTTAAATTAAACCCTCTCTTCATACGCAACCTCTGACAATTGCTGATCTCTTCTTCATCCTTACTGTTTTGCCTTTTTCAGAATGGCATATAAACGGAATCATGCAGTGCATAATCTTTTGAGTTTGAGCTTTTTCACATAGCATAACGGACCTGAGATTTATCAGTTTGTTCTCTTTAATTGTTGAGAAGTATTTTATTTCTTGAATTTAATATCATATATTTGTCTTTTCACCAGTTGAAGGGTATTTTGTTTCTTTCTGGTTTTGGGTGATTATGAATATAACTGCTATGAATATTTGCCTATGTGTTTTTGTGGAACAGAAGTTTTCATGTCACTTGCGTAAATTCATAGACGTGGGATTAATGGATTGTCCAATTAGTACAGGCTAAACATTATAATACACCGTCAAAACAGTTTTCCAAAGTTGCTATGTTATTCTGCTTTCCCACTGCAATGGTTGATGGTTACAAACTTTGCTGTATATACTTAACCAACACTTGATATTGTCAGGTTTGTTTTGTTTTATTTTTTGCCATTCTAATAGATGTGTGGTAGAATCATACCATGGCTTTAATGTTTTACTTCTTTGAGCTTCTTGGACCTGATCTGTGGTTTCATGTCCTTTATTATTTTTGGAAAATTCGTGGTCACTAACTCTTCAAAGACTTTTTCTGCACAGTTTTCTATCTCTTCTGATTCTGAGCTTCTAATTACTCATGTGTTACAGTGTTTGATATACTGTACAACTCCTGGATGCTCTTTTCTTTATTTTCATTCTTCTTCTATAATTGGAGTCAGTAATTTCTATTGACTCCAAGTTCACTGATTGTTTACTTGCCTCTCTCAAGTCTACTATTGAAACTGTAAAAGGCATTCTTCATTTCTGTTTCAGTGATTTTTATTTTTCACACTTCCACTTGATTCCTTTTATAGTTTCTTTCTGTTTGAAATTCATGCATGTTGTTCACGTTTTCTACTAGAGCTTTGAACGTATTAATCAATATTTTAAATTCCATGCCCGAGAGCTCCAGCACCTGGGTCTTGTGAGTCTGGTTCTATTAATCACATTTTCTTTTGAAAATCAGTTGATATTTTGGTGTTTCTTAATTTTTTTCTTTTTTTTTTTTGTTTGTGAGGGAGATTAGCCTTGAGCTAACATCTGTCACCAATCCTTCTCTTTTTACTGAGGAAGACTAGCCCTGGGCTAACATCCATGCCTATCTTCCTCCACTTTATATGGGACACCGCCACAGCATGGCTTGACAAGCGGTGCATTGGTGTGCACCCAGGATCCAAAGCCCGGGCTGCCATGGCAGAGTGTGCGCATGCACTTAACTCCTACATTACCGGGCCTGCCCCTCGTGTCTCTTAATTTTTGATTGAATGCTGGACATCATGTTTAGGATAGTAGCAAATAAGGTAAATGGAATGTAAATAGGCATGCTTCTTACTCTGCCAAGCCATTAATGTATTGTGGGGTAGTTTGAGTCAGCTGACCGAGGTTTGGGTTTTTTATCATTGTGGTTACCTTATCCACACCACCACCTTTAAATTCCTCTAGAATTATCTCATCCTTAGGATAGAGCAGGTTTGCTGGAGAATTTTTTTCAATGTTTACGCTCTGTCTTCATCTTTAAGTCTAATATATTTGCCCTTTACCCAGAGTCTCTCTTCATCTTCTTGCCTCTTCTTCCATTGGAAACTGCTCTTTGCATGTTACTCAATGCTGGCTAGCTTGTTCCTGTGGGGAAGAGTGTAGGAGTTCTGTTTTGTCCTTTTTCTTATTGGTTCTACTTCACTGTGTCTCAGGAGTTGGCTCTCAGTGATACTTCCCTTTGTCCATTGTTAAGAGACCTCTAATAATGGAATAGGATCTTGAACTCAGAACCATTTTTTAACCCTTCTCTAGGGTTTGAAAGTTTTTGTTTTCCCTTCCCATAGCTTCAGTTGGTCTTCACCTGTGCTCTGGAGGTGACACAGTTTGGTACCCTTCCTTCAGAAGCTTAATGCTTTCACTCCTTAGAGGAAAATGATTTCAGTGAGACTTTGTACCGTTTTCCTATTGGTGGCTGCTTCTCTCCTCCAAGCCTGCCTCACCTACAAAGGCTTTTTCTGATCTCCCATTCTGTCCTAAACTTTCTTGTGAGCTCCTGCTGGAAGTCCATGGATAAAAGCCTGTGCTTTTGTTTGAACTTGCCTTATATTGATGGCTCTCAGGGTCATATACTTTCACTTAGCCTTTAGTAATTCATTACACATTTTAGCAAAATGTGTCTTAATGCCATGTGTCTCTTCCTCCCACGCTTTGCCTCTGGTGAGCCAGTGCTTGCATCCTGTCTCTCTTTGGTGGCACCTGTATTTCCTTAGATAGCACTCTGGTTGTTTGCCCTGCAACTTCAACTCTTTGATGGGTTCAATAAAAAAAATAATCTATAAAAATTTTATAGATTATCCATTTTGTTCTCGGTATTAAATTGAGGTTAGCACTCCTTCCAGCTTTCTACATCCTAAGTGGAAACCAGATATTCTTTTTATTCTTTTCATAGCTATCTTTTTCCTAGAATTTGTTTCAAATTCTAGACTCCTAACTATCAAGGATGAAATCTACAAGATTTTCCTCTTTGATTCTATTTCTTTGGTTTCCAAGCACTAATCTCTAGTATTTTGGCAATTCTTGAAAGAAAAGATAAAGGGAGGGACAGAAAAGATGAGAAAACTTGGAGACCTGACTACTGTGCCACTTCTCAGGTTTTCTGGATCAGGGAATTCGTATAGGGGGTTGGAGAATGGCATTTGTTTTCTTGTTTAGGACTAGGAAAAATAGGTGAGTAGAGAAGACAGCATTTCTGGGCCTATTAATTATTTTGCTTTCTTTGTTCCTTGGCATCACTGCCCTGTGTTGTATTTTGTCCAGAGTTTTAAATGCTTCTATGCAGCCACTAATTTGATAGATCATAGAAAACCATAACTCATAGGAGAAATTGATATTCATCCTTGAAAATTAACCATCTCCTAAGGTCATAGACCTCATTAGTTTTTCAGATACATAAACCTTAGATAGCAACTACATTAATTTTCTAGTGCTGCGGTAACAAATTACCACAAACTGGGTGGCTTAAAACAGCAGCAATTTATTCTCCCACAGTTCTGGTGGCCAGAAGTCAAAAATCAAGCTATTGACAGGGCCACACTCCCTCTGGAGGCTCTAGAAGGGAATCCATTGACTCTGCCAGATTCTAGTTACTGTTGGAATCTGTTAGCTTCATTGGCTTGTGGTCACATCACTCAAATCTCTGCCTCATCTCCATATAGCTTCTTCCTCTGTGTGTGTCTTTTCTTCTGTGCATTTCTCTTCTAAGTATACTTGTCGCTGAATTTAGGGCCCAGCCAGAAAATTCAGGATGATCTCCTCCTCAAGATCCTTAATTTAATTACATCTGCAAAGACCTTTTCTCAAAATAAGGAAACATTCAAAGGTTCTGGGGATTAGGACTATCATTTAGGGGCTACCATTCAACCCATTACAGTAATAATGGACTGAACTCTGTTGTTTGTCCTAAGCATATTGATCCTCCCGCCAATGCTGACTGAAAGGAAGGACTCGCAGAGATTCCAAAGTATTAAAATCTTCTACTGTGACCTTTTCAAGATTTTAGGCTGCAAGTGTCCCATTCTACTCTTTCTAAACCCAAATAGTCCAACCAGAGGTCTTGCTGCCTCTATTTCCTATTTTGACTAATGCAACCTACATTTTCCCCATTCCTTCTGAGGATTTTAATAGTGAACAATTCTCAGAATAAACTGAGCTTTAACCTTCTCTAGTCAATCTTATAAAATTTTTAAGATCATTATTCCACCTCCCTATCTTTCCTGAATTCTCATTCTAGAGCTGTTCTCACATTGAAATGTGTGAATACATTTTTGAACTAATAGTTTTGGTTGGTTTTGCTTTTCGAAAGTTTTAGGCTCACATTTTCCATGTTGACTCTTCAAACCACTGGGAACATAAATTATTTTATTTAAGCTTTAAAAGTATTCACTGATTACCTACATTTTTGGATAATAACAGAATAATAAGTATATTAGATAATGTGCTGGCTGCTGGGATGTTGAAGACAATATCCAAGAATGTTCAAGGAGTTTATAGCCTGATGCGCTCTGGGCTTTTTCTGATCTCCTGTATCATATTTATCTCAGATTGGAGGCAGTACGTATTGTAGTGAAAATTTTCCAAGCTCAGGGCGTGTATTTCAAAAACCAGCTTTACAACCTGTGTAACCTTGGACACATTACATTTCTAAACCCAATTCCCATATATAAATTTGGGATAACAGCTGTACTTAGTTTATGATTGTTATCAGTATTAAGTGAGGTACTGCATGTTAAACTCTTAGCCAATGATGGAAACACAGCACTGCTAAATAAATGTTAAATTTTAAAATGACACCATCATTCAATACTACCGTCCCTTAAACCTCTGTAAAAATTGAGTTCTAGATCACTTTTGGTCACTTGTATTTTCAAGTTAAGGGAGATGCAAGATAACTCATAACAATTAGCATAGCATGAAGCACCCAATAGGTTCATATACATTTTCCTTGAAATGCAATGGATAGAGTTTTAAGGATATAGCTCTTAGGCAGAGTTATTGAGACAGTATGGATTAGTGAGAAGAGAGAAGATATAGAAAGACGTCATAGTAAAATTCTTGAGAAACTTGAAGTGGGTGTAAGCACCCCCAAAGAAATGGAAGATAGAGGGAATAACTAAAGGAAAGATTTTTATTTAACAAATAACAAATTTGCTTAGAGCCCATCATAGAAGCAAAGGCAACCACCAAAATATATTTAATTTTGCTTAAAATTCAGCCCACAGATTAGCCTATCTAGTGTATTTGGATCTTTATGTATGGGCATTGTTGTAATCATGTTTTTATCTCCCAAATATCTCTCAGCTGTTTTTGATATTTAGTGAAGACTTTAGTCTAATGGTTATATATGAGAAATATCTGCTTTGTATGTCTTGATCAACCACTAATTTCTTTTAGAATATAGTATGTGTTCATAAATAGAAAAAAATAAAATTTGTTGTTTAAGTAGGCTATTTTATATTATTTTCAAATAATGCAAATTATTTCTAGATTTGACAATAACTACACATCAATCTTCAGTGCATCGTATGATTTTTCCCCTCTATTCTAAAATAATTATCCTATTTTTCTGGTCATATACATCTTTGTACAATTTGGGTTATATCACCCTTATTTAAATTTCTATTGGAGCAGGAGGAAATTTATATCCATTTCTTCATGGATTTATTTTGTTTATATCAAATTTTCACCCATGTTGATCAAATATGTGGCTTTTTTCTTTACTATTTTCACTTAAATCACTTTGGTTTGCAGACTATTTTATTAAATGTACAACTTTTTAACTATCATTTGTAAAATGTTGTTAATTTGGCCTTCTATTATCATCTAGTTATAATCTTCTATTTATCATATTATGTTTGGTTTGCTGGCTCCCTTTTGGGCTAGCAAATAATATTTCTCTAAGAATCTGAGAAATCATTTTATTTGTAATATCAAAGTTTTATAAAGGTCAGTTTCACAGAGTATCTTCTTTAGGAAGACGTATTGGATCCTCACTACCAAGAATAATTATCCTTTACTTGTGTAACTGGCTTTCCTTTACCTTATTGGTACACTAATTCATGTATGTGACCATAATTGCTTTTGTATTGGTAGCTAGGAATTGTAGGGCAAATTTTTGATCTCTCTGGTTAATTTATTGATTTTTAAAGCAATAGATTTGTGATAGTTCTATGAAAATTTGATAAAAATTAAGAATGATCCCATTTTTCTGTTTATCAACTTTTTACATAAATTCTGAAATTGCTCACCAAAGCTGGATTTTCACTTTAATTAACTTCATTAAGAAATTGATAAGCTTTTTAATATTTGCCTAGTGCATAATGCAAAAATCACAAGTAATATGTTTGTTTTGCTTCATATATAGCATCAGAATATTTAAAAATTCCTCTGCTTTCTAAACTTTTAATTATAAAACAGTTATAAATCTTACACATTTAGAGTAGGATAAATTCTAGAAAGATGAGTTAAATTTCATTTCTTCACAGACAAGTCACATTATAAGTATATTATCAATGGGTAATAAAAACAATACCTCATATGTCTAGTTGTCACACGTAAGTGATACTTTCTTCCTAATTCATCCTAAAATTAATTTATATATGTATAAAATTAACTCTTTGTTGTGCAGCAAAAAATAAGTGTATTTTGCTATTCTTATATAGACAACAGATTTTTTTCTCCTTAATTTCATTTAGTATACTTAAAATTTGTTTATTAAAAACAATTTATTTTTTATAACTGACCTTCAAATCACTCAGGATTGAACTGACAGAAAATTGTTAAATATTTTTGCATAATTAATGAAGCCTTCTCCATTCTCTCTGTCAATCATTTGTTTCATACACATTTTCACTTTGAAATTATGATCCTGAATCCAGAAACTATTTGTTGTGTTTGCATCATCTCCTCAGTGCCTAGCGTAGTATTAGCTATGGCATGTATTCAATCAATATTTAATTAATGAACAATGTTGATAAATACTTTCCAGAAAGGAAACAATTTTAAATCTATCTAGATTTCCATTTTATCAGACCCTGATTTTTTGCCAGATTATTGTTATTATTTGACTCCTTACCTACAGTCTCAATTCTGCCTTAGACTTTTTCCACTGATTTGCCAGCTAAGATCAGGAACCATTTGAGGATCTCTAAGTCAATACTCCAGGGTTTCATGCTCCCAATCTATTGTTTTTGTGCATTCTACTGATATTAACAGATAATTGCTTAGCCACATAAAATTTCTTCAGTTTAAATAAGTAGTTAAAATTTGGTAACAAATTATTTTAGAAATTCTCGAAGATAATCTCCACTTCTGTGTTCTAAGAACACTTATACTACAACCCTAAAAAAAATTGGGCCCCATTTCAACATTGTTTTAGAGGTGATGAAGTCTTGACAATCAATTCTTCTTTGTCTTTCAATGTCCTTATGTGACTCCTTTTTTCTAGGGTGAATTTACCTTTCAATAAATAACAAATGTGTTTTTCACCCTAAGATTTTCAGCCTTGATATTTCTGTGGCTATATTAACTATTATGTAGTATCTCATATTGGAAGACATATTCAATAAAACCCCTGAAAACTGGATTTCTAGGCTATAAAATATCTAGAGCTTATTTCTTTTATCAATATAATCAAACAATTTCCTGGAGGTTATAAATCCCGATCACATTGCTTACGTTTTTGTCTGGGAGTTCAAGAGACTTGCTCAGGCAGGAAGGAAAAACAGCACATTATATTAAAAGGGCATGAAGAGTATGATTTGATTATATGATTATTCTGTGATTTTTCTTCTCTAAAATAACTGTCCTCTTTTTCCAGTTGTATACTTTTTATGGCATATAACCATAGTTGTGAACTTTTTATGGCTTTTTATGCTTGTTCTAAAGCCGCATTGGTAAATGCAGACAAAAAAATATGGTTCTGAAGAAAGTTTTACAAGTAACTCATTCCAATAAGTAACTGTCATACTTTTATTTCTTCTTTGATACCAACGTTATGAAATAATTTACTCTTTCTAAAAGCTTCATGAAATTCGTAGATAAAACATTTTTTAAGACAAAGAAAATCACTCCTAAAACTCTAGGATTCTAAAGCCATATACGTAAAATTTTCTAAAATACCTTTGACCTAATTCTGCTGACAGAGCAGTTTTGTTTCGTGCTACACAATGATGGCCCTCTCACATACACACATGGAATTTTATGCCTTAAATGACAGTTGCTCAATTCCCATCACTGCCTATTGTCATGTACCTCCTTTCTTTATTCATTTATGTTAACTGTTCTGTTTCTTCTACATTGAAGTGTAGACCTCTGTTCTAAGTTAAAACATTATACAAATATTTAAATTAGATTATACATGAGCAAGAATAGTTCCAGTGACTCCTCGATTGAATTTTAAAGCAAATATGGCCTAATGATCCTGATGAATTATCTTTTCTAAATTCATCATTAGGAATGTAGAAGTCCATGATACGCGTCTTTCTTCTCAAAACTTACCTCCTTACAAAAAAATAAAAATAGAGAAACAAACAAATCAATAAACAAACAAATCACTAAAATCTGGAGTCCTAATGTTTTTATTTATTTTTTCTACTCTAAAAATAAGGTTGACTTTTAAGAATTTTGTGCCAAGGAAGTAAACTAAATGGAACAAACAACAAAATCCAATAACAGAACACACAACAATTCTATAAATATTATATGTGAAAAATTAGAAAGAATGGTAAGTAACATTTACAAATCTGTCATCAAGATAGAAAATTTATGATAGACATGTATGGGGAATTTATAATTCAAAAAAGACCTCTCTTTTGTTGAGTAGGGTACTGTGGAGTTCATGGGGAAAATGTGTTCTATGTGAAAATGAAGTGTTTAATGACATAAAATAAGCACTAGACAACATAACTATGTAGAATTCTAACTATGTAGAATTCTAAAAGCAATTAAGAATTTTGTCTTTTATGTCAAAAATATCTCCAGATGGCAGTAGTCGCAGAGGATTTCCATACGGGTGTTGTGCCTTATTTAGGTCAGATTTTTATTCTGCTCACTAGAGCTGCAGATGACGGTGCTGCTGTCAGAGTCCTTACAATTTTGTCTTTGGTCTGAGCCTAATATTATAATCTTCATGCTATGAAATTGTCTTAATTTGTCTTGGTAATATTCATTAAACATCACAGATATATTTAAAAGAGGGCATTCAAAGAGGTTATGCACCTAGGAACCAATGGAGTTGAGATCATAGAAATTATAGTCTATTGTCTGGTAAAGAATTTTCGGGTTTGGATTGGGGTTAACACGTATCTAGGGGTCCCTGTCAATTTAATTAATGAATATTGCCAAGACAAATTAAAACAATTTCATAGCATGAATACTAGACTCAGACCAAAGACAAAATTATAAGGACTCTGATAGCAGGGCCATGTTTTATACCTGTTTATAATACATCCACAAATACATGAGTTTTGATGAATTACTCCATTTGGAGAAAAGTTACAGAGTGATCTTCAAAAAAGTGATTGAGTGAATCATGCTTCATTTCTTTTTTTTTTTACATGTTTTTGTGATTCCATAAAGAATCACATTCATGAGATGGGAAGTATTCGTTAGTAAAACCTCCCTCTTTTTTCCATAAGTAATGAATTATCTCACAATCATCCCAGTTGTTCAAGCCAGAAACTGGGAAATCATTTTGATCTCTCTCTAATTTCAAGTATATCAAATCTCCATCACAAAGTTTCCATCAATCTATCCCATATACTCCATCCTCACTGTGATTATATGTGCCAATTTCTTGCTTGATTTATTGACCCAAACTGTTTGTTTCAGTCTTTTTTCTACATTGTCATGAAAATGATCCATTTAAAACACACATTTGATTATTAACTCTGCTGAAAAACCTTTTATGGCTGAATACTAGTTACAGTATGTAGTCTAAGGTTCATAGCATGCTATAAAATGCTCTGGGCCATCTTACCATTGCTTACTTCTCAGCCTCATCATTTGCCAGATGCCTTCTTTTGTCCGTGTTGTTGCATCTGCCTGAAATTCTCTCCTTTTACTTCTTCATCTGGCATATTTCTTTATCCTTCAAATCTCATCTCTGGTCCATCTCTTTAGAGATATTTTCTTGACTAACACTCTTAGTCTGACTTATATAGTTCTATTCTATGTTTTTGCTAAGCTACCACACATAACTGATTTAAAATCCTTTATTGATATTTTGAGAATTATTAAACGTAGACCCTATGCATGTGACCTGTAAACCAGCATGATGCCTGTTAACATAGGAGGTGATTCAAAATGATTGTTGAATCTTAAATAAATGAGTTTCGTTTCCATTTTTGGTGTATAATACTTCAATAGCATAAACATATTTAGGAAAGGGAAACAATTACATAATCAAATATAGAACAATGTGATACACTTCGTAAAATGAGTTTTTTCGCCTTTCTTTTGAACAAGAATTTGAGTCTTAGTACATAACATAATATAATATAGCTGTGAATCTCAGCTCCATTTGTTCCTGGATGCATAACCTACCAGAATGTCCAGTTCCTCATCTGTAAAGATAATTTTTCACAAGTACTTGTTGCATAGGCTTATTGTAAGGATTAAGTTAATGTACACGAAGGTGCCTAGCATAGCATTTGGCACACAGTGAAAATATATTGAATATACTCAAAAACATGGGCATTGGACTGTGACTGTTTGAATTCAGTTTGATTAGTATCTAATTCTGTAAACTTTGGGAAGTTACTTAATCTCCAAAGTCTCAGTTTCACCAATGGCAAAGGGGTAAGGCTATTGTGAATATTAAATAAAATTATCCACTCAAAGTCCCCGGCACATTGCAAATAACACTCAGTCATTGTAAACTATTATTAATCTTATTAGAGTAGGCACATAGTGAATGATTGTTCTGAGTTCTCCTTCCCACTCATGTCCCAGCATAAGTATGAAAAGTATTTGGTTAGGTATTCTGACAATAGCCACTATGATAGACCATTAAGAATTTTAGTATTCAGAAATTTAGCATAGAGAAACCACTAGAAGAGCATTTTCAAATATTGAAGAGAATGGTAAAAATTGTTCATGCTTTATGGTATTTTTTCCTTTGCATTGATTATTCTTTTCCAGCTTTATTGAGATATATTTGACATATAACATTGTGTAAGTATAAGGTTGTACAAAGTGATGATTTGGTACAGGTATCTGTTGAGAAATGTTTACCACAATAAGGTTAATTAACATATCCTTCACCTTACATAATTACCATTTTGTTGTTGTTGCTATGGTGAGAACATTTAAGCTCTACTCTCTTACCAACTTTCAAGTATACAATACAGTATTGTTAACTATAGTTTCCATACTCTACGTTAGATCTCCAGAACTTATTCCTCCTATAATTGGAAGTTTGTACCTTTTGAACATGTTCTCATTTTTACCACCCCCAAGTCCCTGGCAGCCATCAATTTGCTCTCTGTTTCTATGAATTCAACCTTTTTAGATTCTACATAAAAGTGAAATCATACAGTATTTGTCTTTCTCTGTCTGACTTATTTCACTTAGTATAATGCCCTCCAGGTTCATCCATGATGTTGCAAATGGCAGGATTTCCTTCTTTTTATGGCTGAATAATATTCCATTGTATATATTTACCAAATCTTTATCCATTCGTCCATCAGTGGACACTTATATTGTGAATGATGCTGCAATAAACATGGGAGTACATAAAACTCTTGGAGATTCTGATTTTGTTTCCTTTGGATGTATACCTAGAAGTGGTACTACTGGATCATATGATAGCTCTATTTTTAATATTTTGAGGAACTTCCACATTGTCTTCTCTAACGGCTGTACCAATTTACATTCTTACCAACAGTGTACAAGGGTTCCCTTTTCTCAATGTCCTTGCCAACACTTGTTATCTTTTGACTTTTTGATAATAGCCATTCTAATAAGTATGAGGTGACATCTCATCATGGTTTTGATTTACATTTCCCTGACAACTCTAGTGATGTTGAGCATCTATTCATATACCATCTTTATTGTTGGTCATTTGTATGTTGTCATTGGAAAAATGTCTATTCATATCCTATGCCCATTTTTTAACTGGATTACTTGGTTTTTTGCTGTTGAGTTATATGAGTTCCTTAAATATTTTGGTTATTAACCCTTTATCAGATATATGGTTTGCAAATATTTTCTACCATTCTATAGGTTGGCTTTTAATTTTGTCGATGGTTTCCTTTGCTATGCAGAAGCTGTTTGGTTTGAAGTAGTCCCACCTGTTTGTTTTTGCTTTTGTTGCCTGTGCTTTCAGCACCATATACAAAAATTCATTGCCCAGACTAATGTCAAGGAGTTTTTACCTAAGTTTTCTTTTAGGAGTTTTATGCTTTCAGGGCTTACATTTAAGTTTTTAATTCATTTCAAGTTAGTTTTCATGAGCAGTGTATGATAGGGGTAACAGTTTCATTTTTTTGCATGTGGGTATCCAGTTTTCCTAACACCATTTATTGAAGAGACTATCTTTTCTTCATTGTGGGTTCTTGCCACCCTTTCAAATGTTAGTGAATGTATATGTGTGGATTTATTTCTGGGCTCTCTATTCTGTCCCGTTAGTCTATATGCCTGTTTTTATACGAATACCATACTGTTTTGATTACTGTAGCTTTGTAACATAGCTGAAAATTGCAAAGTGATATTTTTCTTTCTCAGGATTGCTTTGGCTATTTGGAGTCTTTTGTGGTTCTATATGAATTTTATGATTTTTTTCCTATTTCTGTGAAAAAATGTCTTTGGAATTTTAATAGAGATTGCATTAAATCTGTAGATCATTTATGTAGTATGGACTTTAACAACATTAATTCTTCCAATTTAAGAACATAGGATATATTTCCATTTATTTGTGTCTTGAGTTTCTTTGATCAAAGTCTTGTTTTCAGTGTTCGAGTTTTTCACCTCCTTGGTTAGATGTATTCCTAAGTTTTTTACTGTTTTTGATGCTATTGTAAATGAAGTAGTTTTCTTAATTTCTCTTTCAAATAGCTCATTGTTATTGAATAGAAGTGCAATTGATTTTTGTATGTTGATTTTGTATCCTGAAACTTTACTGAATTAGTTTATTCTAACAGTTTTTGGTGGAGTCTTTAGGGTTTTCTATATCAGATTATGTCATTTGCAAACAGAGATAATTACATTTCTTCCTTTCTGACTTGGATGCCATTTATTTCTTTTTCTTGCCTCATTGGTATGGCTAGGACTTCTAGTAGTATGTTGAATAGAAGTGGTGAGAATGAGCATCTTTGTCTTGTTCTTGATCATAGAGGAAAAGCTTTTAGCTTTTCACCATTGAGTATGATGTTAGCTGTGGGCTTGTCATATATGGCCTTTATTATGTTGAAATACATTCCTTCTATATCTAATATGTTGAGAGCTGTTATCGTGAAAGAATATCTAATTTTGTTACATGCTTTTTTGCATCTATTGAGATAATTTTAGGATTTTTATCCTGCATTTTGTTAACGTGGTTTATCACATTTATTGATCTGCATATATTGAACCATCCTTTCATCCCAGTGATAAATCCCACTTGATCATGGTGTATGATCCTTGTTTTGTGTTCTTGGATTCAGTTTTCTAGTATTTTGTTGAGGATATTTGCATCTAAGTTTACCAGGGATATTGGCCAGTAATTTTCTTTTCTTGTACTATCTTTGCCTGGCTTTGATGTGAAGGTAATACTGGCCTTATAAATGAGGTTAGCAATGTTCCTTCCTCTCAACTTTTGGGAAGAGTTTGCGAAGGATTGGTATTGATTCTTCTTTAAATGTTGGTAGAATTCACCAGTGAAGCCATCTGGTCCTGGACTTTTATTTGTAGGGAGATTTTGGATTACTGATTCAATCTCTTTGCTTCTCATTGGTCTGTTCAGATTTTCAATTTCTTTATGAGTCAGTGTTTGTAAGTTATATGTTTCTAGGAGTTTACCTATTTGTTCTAGGTTGCCCAATGTGTTGACATATAATTTTTTGTAGTAGTCTCTTATGATCCTGTGTATTTTTGTGGCATCAATTGTAAAGTCTTCTCTTTTATTTTTGATTTTATTTGAGTCTTCACTCTTTTCTCATAGTCTAGCTAAGGGTTTGTCAACTCTGTTTAACTTTTCAAAAAACCAGCTCTTACTTTCATAGATATTTTCTGTTGTCTTTCTAGTCTCTATTTTATTTATTTTCACTCTAATATTTATTATTTCCTTTTTTATGCCAAGTTTAGGCTTGGTTTGTTCCTCTTCTTGTAGTTCCTTGAGGTGTAAAGTTAGATTGTTCTATTGAGATCTTTCTTTTTTCTTAATGTAGGTGTTTATCGGTATAAACTTCCCACTTAAAACTGCTTTTCCTTCATCCCACAGATTTTGTTATGTATGTGTCCACTTCATTTGTCTCAAGATATTTTTTAGATGTCTCTTTTGATTTGTTCTTTGACCTATTGGTGGTTTAGGAGTGTGTTGTTTAATTTCCACGTATTTGTTAATTTCTAGCTTTTCTTATGTTATTGTTTTCTAGTCTCATACCATTGTGGTCAGAAAAGATACTTGATATGATTTCAGTCTTCTTAAATTTATTCAGACTTGTTTTGTGACATAACATATGATTGATCCTGAAGCATGTTTCATGTGTGCTTGAGAAGAATGTATATTCTGCTACTATTGGATGAATGTTCTGTATATGTCTGTCAGGTCCTTTGGTCTAATGTATCATGCAAGTCCATCATTTCCTTATTGATTTTCTTTCTAGATCATCTCTCCAATGTTGAAAGTGTGGTATTGAAGTCTCCTACTATTGCTGTCTATTTCAGTCTTGAGATCTGTTAATTGCTTACTATATTCAGGTGCTCCAAAGTTTGGTACATAGATATTCACAATTATTATACCCTCTTGATGAATTGACCCATTGTCATCATATACTGACCTTCTTTGTCTCTTGTTGCAGCTTTCGACTCACAGTCTACTTTGTCTGATTTAAGTATAGTTACCCTCGTTCTTTTTTTGTTTATATTTGAATGGAATATCTTTTTCTATCCCTTCACTTTCAGTCTCAGAGCGTCCTTAAAGTTGAAGTGAGTCTCTTATAGGCAGCATATAGTTGCATCCTGTCTTTATTTTTAATTTATTCAGCTAATCTGTCTTTTGATTGGATAATTTAATCCATTTACATTTGCAGTGATTGTTGATAGGTAAGGATTTACTAGGCCAATTTGTTAACTATTTTCAGATTGTTTTGTAGTTCCTTTGTTTCTCTCTTTCTCTGTCGCTGTCTTACTTTGTGATTGATTTCTTTTTGTAGTGGTATGCTTTGATTCTTTTCTCTTTATCTTTTGTGTATCTACTATAGATTTTTGCTTTGCAATTTTCATGAGGCTTAAATAAAACATATTATAACAGTCCATTTTAAGCTGATAATTTTAATCGCATACAAAAACCCTACACTTTTACTTCCCCTCGATTTTGTTTTTCATGTCACAACTTACATCTTTTTGTTTTATCTATCCATTAAAAAGATATTGTGGCTATAGTTATTTTTAAGACTTTTGTCTTTTAACCTTTTTACTAGAGCTCAAAGTGATTTGCACACCACCATTACAGTAGTAGAGTATTGTGAATTTGACTATATATTTACCCTTACCAGTGGCTTTAAACTTTCATATGTTCTCATGTTACTTATTAGTCTCCTCATTTCAGCTTGAAGAACACTCTTTAGCATTTCTTGTAAGACCAGTCTAGTGATGAGGAACTACCTCAGCTTTTGCCTGGGAAAATCTTTATCTCTCCTTCATTTCTGAAGGACAACTTTGCTGGATAAAGTATTCTCAATTGAAAGATTTTTTTTCCTTTCAGCACTTTGAATACATCATCCCACTCTCTCCTGTACTTGCAAAGTTTCTGTGCGAAGTTAGCTGATCACCTTATCGGGGTTCCCTTGTGTGTGATGAGATTTTCTCCTCTTGTGGCTTTCAAAATTCTCTTGTTGGCTTTGATTTTTTGAGAGTTTGGTTATAAGGTGTCTTGGTGAAGATCTCTTTGGGTTTAATCTGTTTGGAGATCTTGGAGTTTAATGCTCCTGGATCTCCATATCTCTCCCCAGATTTGAGAATTTTTTGCCATTATTTCTTTAAACTAGATTTCTGCCCCTTTCTCTTTCTTTTTTCCTTCTAGACTCCCGAAATGTTGCATTTTCTCTTTTGATAGTGATAGTATTTTCTCTTTCGATTGTCCCTTAGATTGCATAAGTGTACTTCATTCTTTTTCATTCCTATTTCTTTTTTTCTCCTCTGACTGGATAATTTTATGAGATCTGTTTTCAAGTTCACAGATTCTTTCTTCTGCTTGATCAATTCTGGTGTTGAAGCTCTTTATTGCATTTTTTCATTTATTTATTGTGTTTTCTGCTCCAGAATTTCCTTTAGGTTCTGTTTTATGATTCTCATCTCTTTGCTGAACTTCTAGTTTTGTTCATACATTATTTTACTGTATTTGTTGAGTTGCCTGTGTTTTCTTGAAGCTTGCTGAGGTTTCTTAAAATTATTTTGAGTTCTTTTTCAGGTAACTTGTAGCTCTCCATTCTTTGGGATAAGTTACTGAAAAATTATTGTGTTTCTTTGGTGGCATTATGATTTCTTGCCTTTTCATGTATTTCTAGTGGCTTTGTATTACTATCTGTGCTATTGAGAAAGTAGTCACATCTTGTAGCCTGTTTGGACTGGCTTCATTGTGGATAGATTTTCACCTGAAAGTGGCTGAGAGGGCACTGGCTGGATGAGTGCACCCCCTCCAGGGAGGGTGCGGTGGTGTAATCTCCTAGTTCCTTCATTTGTGGCCATTGTTGGTAAAGACTGAGGATGTTCTTGGTGACCAAGGTGTCTGCAGTAGCAGTGATGACTAGAGTTGTGGGATCCTCATTGATGAAGGCTTCTTGGTCCTCCTGTTCTCCATTTTGCTTGTAGAGAGAATTTCTTGTTGAGAAGATCCTTCTTAATATCATGTCTGGTACACTGGCATTCACAGCAGCAGTAGAACCAGTGTCCTGGGATCAGGAATACGCAGAACTACCAAGGCACCTGGGATACAGGCACAGTTGCTGTGGCAGTGGTACCAGTGTCTGAAGTGCGAGCATGTACTAATAGCCCACAGAACTAGGGTCTGTGTCTCTGAGGTTTACTGCTGTGACTTAGGCGATGGGGGCATGAAGGGGGCAGGATGTCACAGTGGCATAGGCCCAGAATGACAGGGTGCAGCAGTAGCCTGGGCCCAGGGGGTATGGTGCAGCAGCAGTGTGGCCCCAGGGATGGCAGGCCAAAGGCCTGAGTCAGGACCCAGAGGGTAGGGCTCAGCGAAATCTTCTGTGCTCTTACATTTTCTAATTTGTGACCATCTTTGCCAAGTTAAGTTTTAATATACATGACTTATGTATTGGAAGGACAAAAAATGGGCTTTAATTTTGAGATGCTTACAATGGCACAGCACAGTAAACATTAAATAGTGGAAATTGATAATGTCCTCAGTAAAACGTTACTGTCATTGCACCATTGTATTTGTTTTAATCTATTTTGTATGTTGAATTAAGATTGACTAACCTGTTGAGACTTTCTATTCATTTTACAATAGTTGAAATTTCAAGGTAATTACAGTAAAAAAAATTTTTTTAATTCCTTTAAGATAGTGTCTATTTCTGGAAGATGTAAGGATGTGATCACAGGTGCCTTATTTGAGTAGTAGAGGCAGACTGATAAAGCTTATTTCAATCATGAATAAATGAACAAAGTAACAATAACTATTTATAAAGAAATAAAATATCTTCTTTGGACTGGTGGAAAAGAATTTAAAAATTTTACAAGTAAAGTTTTACCTTACCACTAACACAATTATGGGCTTATGAACACATCCTTCTCTGGCTTTTGTACTATCCTCTTCCCATCTTTAGACTGCTCAAACCCTTTCATTACTTCTAATTAATTCCAATGCAGTAGAAATTTTAATAGTTTTGGTGGAAACCATATTTTAAAGCCAATAAGTGACATAGATTTTAACTATATATAGCAAAAGTGTTAAATATTTTATTAGTAACTTGTACTCTTGGAATTTAATTCTTCCTAGTGGTTCTTAGTTGTGTGCTTTGTGTTTTCTTCTGGCACAAATGCAACTTGTTTCCCTGTTTTTATATTGCATTGTAACTTTAAATGAATAATATTCTCTTAGCTTTATTATGTACTCCTAGATCTCCCCTCTGATTTAGCTAAGATCTAAGCTAAAGATCCCCAAGATCCAGCAATTAATCTGTTGAATGACTCTGAACTTCCTGAGTGAAGGGACATAGTCGTTCTTTTTGTGTCCAGAATATGTCCATTATGCTTACATACGGCTGAAACTGCACCCAGATAGTGCTACAATTTGAATTTAAAAGCACTTAAATCCTTTCCCTCTCAAAACATTTTAAAACAAGCTCCACCTTGGATTATATATTTGTAATAAAGACTCATGATTTCAAATGTGCCCTGTGGAAAGATGCTTAGCCTGTCATTCAACACTCTAACCTTAACCTAAGACTTAATTGCATTTTATACGCCAACTCTTAGAATCCAAGGAAACAAGGATTTTTTGTATTTTCTAAGAATTTCCTATTTTGTAATTTATATATGGTCTTGGTCTTGTCATCTCCTCCTCTAAACATGCTTCCTATCTTTCTTTCTCTTATTGAAATCTGATACATTTATTCTGTCTCTTCTCAAATCTCACCTCCTTTGTCAAGCTTTTCTCATCTCCCCAGATACCTAAGGTCTCTAGGTGAAACCCCATAGTAGTGAGCACCTTTCTTACAGGACTTAGAATGAAATCTCGTTGAAGGCACTGATTTCATTTAACTATTCAATCTTAGCATTCTGTCTATTGCAATACAAAGCTGAAAAATTGCTTGCTAAAATGAACTAAAAAGTTATTGAAGTCAACGCTTGCTTTCACTTATGTGTTATATTTAGTATCATTTGCAAGCTATGATTTATCTATTTCATGTTTATAATCAGTCTCAAGCTAATAGGAGATGTAGAATTTCTTTTTTAAATAGCATCATTGCTCTAAACGAAATGCTTCTAGAATATTAGACAAGTACATTGAAATATATACGTCCAGTTTTGCCGTTTTTGCTTTATGTAATCAACTACCACAGGTGTTTCTGGTCCTATGTGACTTGCTTAAATACATTTAAAATGGTAATTATTCTTGTGCTTTGTGATTTATGTATAGTTAAATAAGCAAAAAACACAATCATAATAATAAAATTATGTTTCTTAATGGATTTTCCTAACTTAGATTGCAAATGCCATAGCAATCAACAAAAATATAAAATATATACCAAATAACTTAGTTGTTTTGTATGTGCAATACAATTAACTAGTTTCAGCCATTTTATTCATGACTATGTATGTGCCAGCCAAGGAGGTACACTCTGCTCAGACATCCCATCAAGAAAGTACTTGCCGGTTACCTTCAAAGAGTACAGTTAGCTGACAGCCTCCAGCTGTTAATGATTTCAGGGGCCACCACATAAGGTCTCTATTGGCTTCCTGCCTGATTGCTCTCAACACCAAAGCCAAGAAACAGCATTCCCAACATCTCAAAAGGCTTTGGCATATACCCACTTTCTTACATAGTTTTCCATCTGAGGCGATGCGCTTCCCTGGCAACTCTAGCCACTGAGTAAGCACATCATGATTTCTAGGACCTGGGCATTTCTGTCTACCACGCAGCTCCTTTACTAGTTAATCTTTGCTTTGCAGCTCTCCATTGGGTTGGCCAAGACACATTTGCATCATTATCTGAGGTTCTCCTTAACCAATCCTGCTTCATCCTCCCTTTATCTTTCACAAGCAAAACCCCCCAATAGACCTCTTCCATTCACAGTTCTGTGTTAGCATTTACTTTTCAGAGGATTTAACACAGCAGTCCCGGAAGTGGGGTTTGGAGACTGCATTACTTATTGCTTTGTGGGAACAAGGACCATGTTACAGGGGCTTTGTGAGACACGGATAATCCCCAGCACAAAGTGGTGCCTCAATTGCTATAATTCTCACTGGTAGTGACTTATGGAGTTGAGAGAATGTTTTGGTGGAGGAGAAGGCCCCAGTCATTGCAGTGATTTAGGATTTTGAAAAATACAAGGGAAATCATGCATACCAGGACAATGAGACTAAACGGTTGTTATTAACAGTGCTGATGGAGGAATAATGAAAAGCTGAGGAAAATATTTAAATAATGGAAAACTAACAGCAAGGGCCTTAGAGCCTCACTGGTAGCTTACAAAGCGGCCCTTATTGATTACAACAGGAGAGCAGAAAAAGGTTAATCCAACCTCAGGATTTAATAAAGTTACAGAGCTTCAAAGACAATTAAATATTCAACTGAAGTAATCTGTTGTACCAAGATTTTTTGGAAAAACTGGGGCTCTAAAACATGGGATGGGGACACCTAGGTGCATGTCCCTTAGGATTTGGGCTTCCCAGACTCTTCTGTATCCTCAAAGTCTGAAGAGGTGACCTTTCTGTTAAAAGATAGCACTCTCCAGGGCCTAAGAAAATGTCACTATCCAGAGGCACTCCAGAGGCTTCTTCCCCAGAAGTCAGTAGGAGCCTATCAAGACTTGTCTTACCTCATCTCCTGGCTGCCAGACGGATAACTAAGGTTAAGTACCAGTGTAACTCAGCCAGCAATATCTGGGCCTGATAAAGAAGGAAACTACTGCATTTCAGAGGAGCTACAAGAATTAGCTCATGTTAACAGAAGTTGAGGGAGTACCTGTGGAACTAGATTCTGAGGGTGCTTAATCAAGGGGGCTGGACATAGGACTAGATAAGGGAAAGACTATTGACTTGAACTCATGCACTTGAGACACAGAACTTAACATCCTGAAAAGTACTGCAGGGCATGGTACAACCTCTCCACCAAAGTGGCTTCTAGAAACGTGGAGAAAGTGCGACTTATCCTGAGTAAAGTTGAAGTGCCATAATTGCCATCGCAAATGGTAGAGGAAGGGATTGAAAGGCTCAGGGAATTGGGCATGCTGGAATGGATCTATTTTGTGAGGCCAAAAGACTCACCAGAGGGTCACGTTACATAAGAAGATGTAGATAACTCACTGTTCACTGAGACTATCAAGAATATGCTGATGAGAGGGACACTAAGAAGTTCCATGGTAGTTTTCCTCTGCAGGCCAGGGCTGATGACAGGAAAGGCTGTTAATGAATTTGACTCATTGATAGGAAAGGGGATCATGGGGCCCCAAAACAATAGAGGTCAGTTGGTAACACGTAAACACCAGAAGCCAAGGGCTCTTCAAGTCAAATTGGCAGCCAAAAGGGCTTGATCTGTAGAGCCTTGCCAGTAACACTGTCTTGGAACTTACAGATACCTGATCAAAAGGCACAGAATTCCACAAAACATAGCATCTGGGCAGAAAGCCCACTTTATAGCAAAGGAACTATAGGAGTAGGCCCATTACCACGGAATCCACTGATTTTATCATACATTGTACAATCCAGAAGCAACTGGCTTGAGAAAGCATTGGAATGGCTTACTGTAGGTGTAGCTGCTGTGCCTTCTTGGAGGCAGTATCCCCCAAAATGAGGTATACGCACTGAATCAGAGAACTCTATAAGGCCTGTGTCCCCAGTAGGAAGAATGCGTGGGACGAGACCCCGGGGTTGGAAGAATGAGTGCCCCACTTACCAATTATTCTCCATTACCCACTGAGGACTTAGGCTTCCCATCTCACAACTGTGGGATCTTCAGGATCCTAGTCCAGAAATGGAATCTTCTCTAGCCAAGCACAATACAAGGGCTCTATTGGGTTATGATATGGCTGTCACCCGGGCACTTCTGACTTTTTTCTAGGTATTTACAGACAAGAAGAGGAGTCACCATATAAGTAGGAATAATTGACCCTTATCAGCAGGATGAAGTGAGACTGCTGTTAATGAGGAGAAGGAAGACTATGTGTGGAATTCAAGTGATCCCCTTGGGAGCCTACTGTTACTCCCTTCCCAACTGTGAATACAAAGGATAAGTGGAGCAACCCCAGCCTAACAAGGGAATGATTTCCAGGAGCTCAGTCCCATTAGGAATGAGGATTCGAGTTACACCACCAGGTAAGCCGCTGAGACTAGCAAAGGGAATTTAGAATGGTTAGTGGAGAAGGGAGATGGTGAATACCAGTTACACCCCAGGACTCACTAAAGTGGTGAGGGTTGTCATTTATCCCACTACCTTCTCTCTTTTAAGTTTTCCCTCAGAAAGAGTGGTCCACAGGAAAGTTGGAGTAGCTGCTGCCAAAATGCGTGTTGCAAGAGATAGACTCTGCTACACATGGAGGTGTGCTGCTCAGATCTTCAGTCAAAAAAGAAATCACCAGTGAGCTGGACAGATCAGCCGATTACTGAACCTGTTAGATGTACCGGAGTATGGATGTTTTTGCCTAATGCAGGACTGCTCTAGTGGGCAATCTTTGTTCTGGAGCTCCCACTAGGCTGCTGAGAATTTGTCATATCTGCATCACGATCTAAGCCTCTACATGCCCAGTGCTGCTGAAGACTTTCCCTATCGAATCCTGCTAATCATCTCCCTTTTATCTTTCACAGGCACTGCCTCTCACTAAACCTCTTACACTCCTAACTCCTTCTCAGTGTCTGCTTCCCAGGGGACCCAGTGAACACAACAGCTATGTTAACTTAATGATAGTCTCGATGGGTTTTAATTTCATAAATTCCCAGGACCTTTAGGAAACTAGTCTCTCACACAGTCCTCATTTAGAATCTGGAACTAATACAGCTTGTTTTGTCCCCTTTCACTGCATCTCATCAGGAAGCAGATTTAGTAGATTCTTAATTTTGATAAACCTTATATCTCTAGTCTGAACTGACAAGACTAAGATTCTCCTCTTTAGTCAATGTGCTATAAAAACAAGTAACTTCTATTCCTGAGAGAATACACAATTTATTTCAACATATTATTCAGTAAGATTTTGAAATGTAATTCTTCACCACCATTCATAACTAGTATTAATAACTACAGAACAATGTAGGTGAAAAGTAGGAGTAGGCGTTTCAAAGATACGTGAATATGATTTATATGAAAAGTGCTTTAAAAAGCTGAATGTAATTTTCTTATTTTGGGCAGTGAAAGTGGGTGATTTTTCTTTCTAATCCTTCTTTTGTATTGCTTCATTTTGTTAATTTATAAAAGACTCACCATTTTTGTTGAACTAAGAAAAAAATCCTTAAACTCCTTTGAGGTCAGTTAATGTGTGATCCCAAGAGTCATAGTTAGCCATTATACCCACATGCACATCCCTAAAATTATAAAATAAAATATACTCCTCCATTGAGATAAATTAAAAATAGAAACTGGCAGGGTAGAAAGTGTCTACAGAGGGAATACATGTTGTAGTTTAGCAGTTAAATGCAGTAGAGTCATGGAAGCTCAGATGAACAAATTCTGGATATAATTATAATTAATAATATTATTAATGAGGTATGGGTTTAAAAAAATTACTGTCAGAAAAAAATGTTAAGAATACCTATTTAGGTCATGATTTTCCTAAAATGAAATATTGCATCTTTGTCAGAATTTTTTATAGAACTAGGAATACAATATATATTTAAAATATATCTTATGTGTAGGTAACAGCTGACTCATACTTGACTGCAATGTATGCCCTGAGCCGTGTAAGCTGCTTCCTGAATCAGAGTGGGATTAAATTATCTACTATATTAAGCACCGTTTGTTTTGCCCACAAACAGATTTGAATTGAGGGTTCTGGAGGAGAACACCATAATAAGAGAAAATAAGTTTAAAAAAATCATTCTCTGACCGAAAGGAAAACAGAGGCCAGAGATATGTATGTTAATACGGGAGAAATCAATCTAGCTCAACATACCATTAGAATATTAGCTAAAGTTCTCTGTTGAATCTGTTCTAGAAATACTCATTAAAAAGAAAAATCAAGAATAACTGACTGAAAGAAACACAAAGTCAGACCCCTTTGCCTTGTCATTATTTCTTTATTACATACTTCCAGGTTTAACTTCTGTGTTTATTTTCTTTCATTTCTCTCTTTCTTTTTCCACATTTCAAACACACTTCCTCTCACCCCATTATGTACTATGTATTCTTTGTATGTTTTTCATAAACTTTCAGACAGGCTCTTCTCTGTCAATATGTCCTTGTCAATGAATACTGTGAAATTTGGCTTGCTATACTGGTTATTATTATGTGGGAGCTTATCATAAATTATGTATCTATAAGAACTAGATCAACTTCTGGGGACACAAAGTTCTTATTTAATATAAAATGGAAGCGGTATAACAATTGCTCATCATTATTCAAAAAATTGTATATATGTAAATCAGATGTTTATTCAAGTTAGGATCAGATTTTTAAAATTTTTATGAATTACCAACCTCTATCTCAATGATGAATTGAAAGAGAAGCATTCATATAAAGCATTCCTGGAGTGAATTTTACAATGCCTGTCCTATTAATAAATTTTAGTAAGTACATTTACACATATGAACAGACACAGACACAAAAACAATACACTGCCTAATGGTGAAAAAGCAGGCATTTGGATTATCAATATCTCCCATTGTATAGAAAAGAAAAAGAAAGTTTAAAGAAGTTAAATAAAGGGGCCAGCCCGGTGGCATAGCAGTTAAGGTCCCTCACTTGGTGTCAGTGGCCCAGGACTTGCAGGTTTGGATCCCAGGCGCAGACCTACATACCACTCATCAAGCCATGCTGTAGTGGCCTCCCACATACAAAATAGAGGAAGATGGGCACAGATGTCAGCCCAGGGACAATCTTCCTCAGCAACAAGAAGAGGATTGGCAGTGGATGTTAGCTCAGGGCCAATCTTCCTCACCAAAAATAAAAAAACAAGAAAAAGAAGTTAAGTTACATAGGAATAATCCTATAACCAAGCCCTTTGCCTCCAAATGCTATTTCTATTAGAGTATAAGTGATAAAAAATATATTAAGACATGGAATTGTTTTACATATGTATGAATTAAATATATTTTCTTGATTTATAGTGTCATTTTAGAAGTGATACTTCAAAAACAAACAGGAATGATTTGGAATAACATTAACCTGGTGCCTAAACTATTCATTGCAATGTAAAATGTATCATCAATTAAAATAATTGTTGTACTTCTTGAAAGTTGGTTCGCTTATTAGATTTACATATTTATTGTGCATAGTATAAGTATTAGACTTCATTTACTATTCACATATGAAATGTATAAATGTGCACTTAGATGAAAATAACTTCGTGAAACAAAAAAGTCTGTACTCCATTTTCTGAAACCTAGGAGCTAAACGTGTTTTGAATTTTATTTTAGAAAGATAAAGCATAACCCATAAAGCATAAAGCATACAAAACATAACATTCCTATCATTCAGTAATCAATCACTGATATGTATGGACCAAAACCATCCCACATATGTGAGATAAATAAGGACTTTAAAAAGTATGACATCAGTTCTGCCCTAGCCGTATTACTAAATGAATTAAAATTACTTTGAGATCAGTGAACAAATGAGCAAAATATAAACAAAATCAATAAGCAAAAAAATTTGATTTGTAAATCTTTTGGGATTACAAATGGCATATAATAGATTTTAACCTGTAAGGATGCATAAAGAGAATACCAGTGTTAATAATAATAAAAACAGTGAGTAATATGGTCTATGACATTACTGAAGGAACACTGTATTTTTCATTAAAGAAGCAGATCAGTGTTGTTCTAAAGAGTGAGAAATTGTCAGCATTGGATTAATTTTACTCACTTATCTAATTGAAAAACATGCCTAAATATAATTAAAGTGATACTGATGATGACACTGATAAATGCACTTGTTGTAGGCTTACTAAGTGCCCAGGTATCTCATTCAGTACTCACGTAATTCTTAGAAATAGCTAATATTAGCAGTCACATTATATAAATGAGAGAACAGAAACTTAGAGATCTTAAGCAAGGTAACACAATTAGTAAGTGTTGGAGAAAAGGTATAAACCAATAGTCTGGCTTTAGCGCAGCCTGAAATAACTAAACTCTACTGCATAAAATTCTCAGTTGAATATAAAATGTGGCTTAAATTTCTGTTTTATGTTATTTGAATTCAACTCTCCCCGTTGCAATAGAGATAATGCTGTTAAATAAGAACAGCTCTTTGAAATCTCATTTTTAGATTTTAGTGATATAAAATATATATTTATAAGGACAACTAAAGAGAGTATTTTCATAGAAACTCATGTTAGAAATAGATTAGATACAAATAAATTTACCACAATGCAAATGTGTGTAGGTTTTTGTTTTTTTTTTTTTTCTTAACCATTAGTGACTCTGCCCATAATATTTTGTCTGCATTGGTTTTTTATAGTATTTTTTTGAATTGAAAAGGGGAAGGAGGGTCGGCCCCGTGGCTTAGCGGTTAAGTGCGCGCGCTCCGCTGCTGGCGGCCGGGGTTCGGATCCCGGACGCTCACCGACGCACCGCTTCTGCGGCCATGCTGAGGCCGCATCCCACATACAGCAACTAGAAGGATGTGCAGCTATGACATACAACTATCTACTGGGGCTTTAGGGGGAGAATAAATAAATAAATCTTTAAAAAAAAAAAAAGAAAGAAAAGGGGAAGGGCATATCCTATCACAGTTTAAATTGTGCCAAGTCAGAGTAGCACTTTCAATTTTTTTAATGTATATTTACTGAATAAATATGTGAGTCCCTGTCAAGTATCTTTGGGGTGTTTGGTATAAAATTATAATTATTAAATTATCCCTACCCTCAAGAAACCCAATTTCTATTTTTATTATTGAAAGTTCTAAAAAACATTATTCTAAATTCACCACGATTACATTTTGGAATTTATAATTTTTATTAGAATGAGCATGGAGGAACTAAAGAAAAAGTCATGTAGGACTTAACATAAAAATAAAATCAAGTATTTTACTACATAGACATATTCTAACGTTCACTTCAACCCTGTAAAACAGGTCTTATGATGATGATATTGAGTTAGAAAAACTTGATATTTAAGATGTAGTACACTTCCCAAAAGTGTATAGATGGTATGATAGCAAAATATGGTTTTAAATTGGTGACTCTTTGATTTCAAACTGTTAGGTTTTCTACTATGAAATATAGCATACAACAACAACAAAAATATACTGTAAACCTGCAAATCAATTGGGCAAGCCGGTATTCATAGTTTTGCCTATCTACGGAGTAAATATCTATGCCTTATTTTATAAATTCAACTATTTTTTGTATTATGTTTCACTGTATTTCATTGATTCTGCCCTTTATGGTATCATTATAAAAGAAATTGTGCTTAGATTTTTGCAGCTAAATCCCAAAACAATTTTGTGTATATATATACTTGTCGCTGAAGGCAAAATTATTCTATAACAAATACATGTGTCCTCTTTTCTGCCCCTTTCAGTATATCGTGTACATGAATTGTGTATGTAGCAAAAGGATCCAATATATGTTGGTTGAAATATGACCATGTCTTAATTTTCCTTTTTTATTTTGCTCTCTGTCTTCTTTGCTTCTCAGAAATCAGTACTGTGATGGAATGACTTAAATATTCACAAAGGTAATCAGTATTTGAATCAGATGTAATAATGCCATTAGCTTTTATATCAGGATTCTTTTGCTTTACAAAATGAAAAGAGCTTTATTATTTGCCTGACTGTAAAATAATACACATGCCTTAAAAAAAAATCTACAATGAAACAGAAAGGTGAAAATGAGTCAAGTTTAAAACAAAAATTAACAAAAAACCATGCAATTATAACATCTAGGGAAAACCACTATTGGAATTCTTAAAGACATCCTTTGGGATACCTACATTTCTCTTTTTCTTTCCCTGACATGTTTATTTCAGTGAGAGAACGAGAACAAACTTTCAACATTCCTGTATTTATACTTCCTGATGTCTGAGATTCCTTTTTTTATTGTTTTCCTTTTAGAGAAATTCTTTTAGCCGTTCTTTTAGGGTAAGTCAGCTGAAGACAGATTCTTTAGTTTTCCTTCATCTGAGAATGTCTTTTCTTTATCTTCATTTTTAAAGAATATTTTTACTGTTATAGGATTTTGGCATGACAGATCTTTTCTTTTAGTGTTTGAAAAATATTCTGTCACCTTTTTCTGGTCTCCATGGTTTCTAATGAGAAATCTGCTGTCATTAAAATTGTTTTTCACCACAGGTAAAACTTCTATCTCACTGCTTTCAAGATTATTTCTTTTTCTTTAACTTTCAGAAGTTTGATTATGATGTGTCTTGGTGTAGATTTCTTTGGGTTTATCCTGTTTGGAGTTTACTCCAATTTTTGAATCTCTGGATTTCTGTAGTTTCACAAATAGGGGAATTTCCAGCTACTATCTCTTTGAATACTTTTTCAGCTCTGTTGTCTGTGTTTTCTCCTGGGAGGCCAATGATACAAATGTTAGAATTTCGAAATAATCTTACACATCTCTGAAGCTTTGTTAATTTTTTAAAATTCTATTTACTTTTTGTTGTTTAGATTAGTTAATTTCTTATTGTTTTGTTTTATAGTTCATTGATTCTTTCCTCTGCCTCCTTCATTCGGCTATTGAGCCCATCCTCTAAAGTTTTTATTCAGGAATTGTATTTTGCAGTTCTAACATTTCCATTTGGTCCTTCTCTATATCTTCAATCTTTGTTGAGACTTTCTTTTCAGATACTATTTTTTAATTTGTTTTAAGCATGTTGGTAATTCCTTGTTGAAATATTTTTATTATGGTTACTTTCAACACTTTGCCAGAGCACTTTAAACATCTCAGTCATTTTAGTGTTGGCATTTATTGTCTTTTTCTTTCAGTTCGAAATTTTTCTAGTTCTTGATATAAGAAATGAATTTTAATTGTAAGCTGGACATTTTGTATATAATATATGAGACTTTGCAACTTATTTAAGCCATCTGTTTAAATAAGACAGTGCTCTGGCTGGAGAAAGGGGTGCACCACTTCATTACTGCCAGGGGTTGTAGAAGTTCATGTTCCTATGTGGCTTCCACTAACACGATGGGAATAAAGGGCTCATTACTGCCAGAGGGTGGTCAAAGTCCTGTCTCTGCTCTAGGCCTTCTCTTACAACACTGCTGGGGAGGGGGAGGGTTGTCTTGTTTCTGTTGGGTAGGGGTGGAATTCCAGGCTCTCTACATGGTCTTCACTGACATATCTGGGAGGGGGAAAGGCTTTTTACAGCCCAGTAGGGATGAAAGTCCTCGCTCTCTGCTTGGATTTTTTTGACTCCACCCTGGCAGGGAACTTGGCATACCTTGTTATAGTCTAGCAAGTGTGGAATTCTTGGCTCCCCCTTCAGCCTTTGCTGGCATGAGTGAGAGTAGGGCTACAGGTGTTTGAATGGAATAAAGTGGTTATTTTCTAAAAATTTTCCTTTTCTGGTCCTTTGGCTAGAGAGAGGAATCTTTTTGGGGATTTATTTTTTTTCTTCATCTAGGCCCCTTGGTGTTGCTGGGTTCCTGGCTCTTCAGCAAGACGTCTGAAACATACGAGGCAAAATGAAGATCTAAGGAAATTACCACATTTACTTCTACTTTAGTCCATACGGATGACTATGAATAAGGAAAAATTTGAAATGCATACTGAAGAAAATATTGTTGGTTGTTAGACAAGGAAAATATAATTTTGTGCTCTAAAATGTTTTTCTTTTTCTTTAGATTTAATGTAAAATTTAAATATTAAAGTGTGTTAAAGATAAGACCCATGTTAATTAAGTCTTTTTGACTAATGCCCTCTTATTTTTGAAACTTCATCCTGTTATATTTTGAGAAAATTTATCATAATTTATCTTACATGAGTAATTTTAGACAGAAGTATCTTTATTCTAGAAATGTATGCGATATTACATCTGTTAAAAGTAGACTTTCAAAATATTTCATAAGTAGATACACTTATAAATGTTCTTCTTTACTATTAACTCATTATATATATTTGTCATAACTCATAATATTAACAAAAGCATGTTAAGTAAATAATATCTGTTTAGAGCTTTTAGAGTTTACCAAATACTTTCACATACAGTGTATTCCACCCACGTGAAATCAGCTGAATGCTGTGTTTTCCTACATTTTACAGATGAGAGGTGGGAGGTAGGGCGAGAGAATAAAAGAGGGAGAGGGGAAGAGGGAGAGAGAGGACAAGAAGGAGATGGAGAAAGATGTTAGCCAATTTGTCCAAAATTAAACAGCTATTAAACGGCAAATCTCAGTCATGTTTTTGGATGAATGTTCTGTTCTGCAGGACATCAGCTATGAAAAATGGGGAGGAACACAGCCTTTAAAGTAAGTTTCATTCTAACTTGGGGCTATTCCTACAATTTTGGTTAGTGGTAACTTATTGAATTACACTGCCACATGATAAACTTTTCTACAATATGTATAAGAGAAAGATATCTGTTAAAATATAGAATCTGTATTTCATCTTTTAGTTTCATCTTTTAGCTGAAATATAAAATTGCCACTTTTATAGATCAATACAGTAGAACATTGGCAATTTCATAGTTTTAAAACTATTATACAACTAATTTTTTACCCTAAGTAAAAATATGACTCAATTTGATTTATGTTAAAGTATTTTAAGAAAATATCGAACAATTTTAGACCTTTGGGGTGGCTTTATAACTTGTTTAATGACTGTAGCTGCATTCACTTAAATTTGTTTCAGAACTTACTTTTTTTGGACACTAATTTAAGATTATAATTTTAGTCTTTTTTTTCTGGACGCATAGTTTTTGAGGTTTCAGTTTCTTATGATAAACTAAGGTTTTAGTTATTTCTTATTTTTTAATAAATCCATGGAATTGACTTACATAGAACACTCATAGTCTTTAAAGCAGAAACCCTAAAATCCTCATTTTTACCAGCAATTCAGAACAAAAGCAAAAGCCCAAACGATATTACAGGGGACAGGTAACAAGTGTAATTGTTGATTTTTGTTTCTATCCAATCAAGACCAACTTTATCCTGATTACGTGGTAATTAGGTAGTCAATTCTCAAGGTATTGATTCAATTTAGTTCATGCTGAATAGTTTTTTTTTTCCTTAGCCTAGTAGTTTTTGTTTTGTTTTGTTTTAATTATTTTACAGCCTACTATTACTATGCTATTTTCAGCTTGGGTTTCCTTTGAAAGTGTTTCTAAAAGAGGACTCAATTTTCTTTATCCTAATTATAAAACAGAGCAATCTCTTAAAAACTATTTACTTACATATTTCTTCTCCATCTAGAGACACCACTTTATTCTGTCCTCAAAAGTATTTATTTTTGAAGAATGATGTCAGCAAGATGGCCGAATAGAAGGTAGGAGCACTCATACCCTACAAAAACAATGATTTCACAACTATCCACAGATGAAAATACCTCTAGGAGAACTCCAGAGGACAAGAAGCTGCAGAAACCCAGTGGAGCACAAAAACCAAGGCCGACTACACATGAAGTGTAGAAAGCATTTTACCTGCATCATCCCATGCTCCAGGCCTGCTCTGGTTTGGTGGCAAGAGGAATCCCCTTGGCCACTACTTCGCCCCACTCTATGGGAGAAAAGGAGAGCAGGACTCCAGCAGACTTTGCCACCAAGGACCCCCACAGTCTTCACCAGTGGGGACCCCACCTGACATAGTTGCCTGGAGCCCACAACAGTGCACTTTCCCTCCAACGTCCCCTGCAGAACCGGAACCATGGCACCCCATCCAAGCACTGGAGATGCTGCACATGTGCCTGTGCCCCAAACTCACCTCATGAAGCCCCCAGCTGACTTCTTTGCACCCACCTGCAGGTGAAGATTTTTCCCCACCAAAGCTATGCTAAAGTGTAGAAGAGGTGAATGCTCTTTCAAAAGCACATACACAAATACAAGGTTACAAGGAACATGAAACATCAGGAAAACATGACACCACCAAAAGTACACAATATATTTCCAATACCCAACCCAAAGAAATGAAGACATATGAATTACCTGAAAAAATTCAAAACAAGTATTTTTTTCCAGCTTTCTTCAGATATAATTTACAAAACTGTGAGATATTTAAAGTGTAGAACATGATGATTTGATATATGTATACGTTGTGAAAGGGTTCCTCCCATCAAGTTAATTAACATGAATCACTTCACATATTTACCTTTTCTTCTATTTTTTTCTGGTGAGAACATTTGAGTTCTACTCTCCTTGAAAATTTCAACTTTACAATACAGGGTTATCAACTACAGTAACCATGATATACAATAGAAATTCAGATCTTATTCATCTTATAACTGAAAGCTTGTAACCTTTTACCAAACTCCCCTATTTCCCCCACTCCCAATCTGCTGGTAACCACTTCTACTCTATTTCCATGAGTTCAAATTTTTTTTTTATTCTGTATGTAAAAGTGATACAATGAAGTATTTGTCTTTCTCTGTCTGGCTTATGCCACTTACCATACTGCCCTCCAGTTTCATCCATGTTGTCACAAATGACAGAATTTCCTTTTTAAAGCCTGAATAATATGCTATTGTGTATATATACCACATTTTCTTTATTCATTCATCCATTGATGGATGCTTAAGTTGTTTTCATACCTTAGCTACTATGACTAGTGCTGAAATAAAAATGGGAGTACAGATATCTCTTTGAGATAGTGGTTTTGTTTCCTTTGAATATATACCCAGAAGTGGGATTGCTGAATCATATGGTAGTTCTATTTTTAATTTCTTGAGGAATCTACATACTGTTTACCATAGTGGCTGCACCAATTTACATTCCCACCAACAGTGTATAGGGTTCCCTTTTTTCCACATCCTCACCAGCATTTGTTATCTCTGTCTTTTTGAGCATAGCCATCCTAACAGATGTGAGGTGATATCTTGTAGTTATGATTTGCATTTTCCTGCTGATTAGTGATGTTGAGCACCTTTTCACCATTGTATATCTTCCTTGGAAAAATATCTATTCAGGTCCTTTGTCCACTTTTTAATTGTTTTTTTTTTTTTTTGCTATTGAGTTGTATGAGTTCCTTGTATATCTTGGATATTAACTCCTTATTGGATATGTGATTTAAAAATATCTTCTCCTATTGCATAGGCTACCTTTTCGTTTTATTGGTGGTGTCCTTTGATGAGTAGAAGCTTTTTAGTTTGATATAGTCCCACTTGTTTATTTTTGCTTTTGTTGCCAAATCTAAAAAGTAATCATTGCCATGGTCAAAGTCTAAAATCTTACCCATTGTTTTCTTCTATGAGTTTTACAGTTTCAGGGCTTACATTTAAGTCTTTAACACACTTTAGATTGATTTTTTTTGTATGGTGTAAGATAGGAGTACAGTTTCAATATTTTGCATGTGGATATTCAGTTTTTCTAGCACCATTTATTAAAGAGATTGTCCTTTCCCCATTGTATATTCTCGGCTTCTTTACCGTAAATTAATTGGCCATATATGAGTGGGTTTATTTCTGGGCACTCTATTCTGTTCCATGGATCTATGTGTCTGTTTTTATCCGACACTATACTGTTGTTATTACTATAGCTTTGTAATAGAGTTTGAAATCAGGAAGTGTGATGTCACTAGCTTTGCTCTTTCTCAAGATTACTTTGGCTATTTGATGTCTTTTGTGATTCCATACAAATTTCAGAATTGTTTATTCTATTTCTGTAAAAAATGCCATTGGAATTTTGATTAGGAATTGCATTAAATGTAGATTACTTTGGACAGTATGGACATTTTAAAAATATTCTTCCAATCCATGAACACATGATATCTTTCCGTTTTTGTGTGTCTTCCTCAATCTCTTTTATCAATGCCTTACTGTTTTCAGTATACAGATTTTTCACCTCCTTGGTTAAATTTATTCCTAAGTATTTTATTGTTTTCAATGCTATTATAAATGAGATTATTTTCTTAATTTCTTCTTCTGACAATTTGTTGTGCTTAGATACAACTGAGTTTTGTACATTGATTTTGTATCCTGTACATTCACTGAATTTGTTTATTCTAACAGTTTTCTGGTAAAGTCTTTAGGGTTTTCTATGTATTAGCACACATCATTTGCAAATAGAGACAATTTTCATTCTTCCTTTTGGATTTTGATGACTTTTATTTCCATTTCCTGACTAATTGCTCCAAGACTTCTAGTAACATGTTGAATAAAAGTGGTGAGAGTGGGCACCCTTGATTTGTTCCTCATTTTAGAGGAAAACCTTTCAGTGTAGCACCTTTGAGTATGATGTTAGTTGTGGGTGTCTCATAATTGGCCTTTATTATGTTCAGGTATATACCTCTATACCCAGTTTGTTGAAAGGTTTTATCATAAAGGCTGTTGAATTTTGTCAAACAATTTTTCTGCATCTATTGAGATGCTCATATGATTTTTATTCTTCATTTTGTAAATGTGGTGTATTACCTTTATCGATTTGCAGATGTTGAACCATCCTTGCATACCTGGAATAAATCCCACTTGATTGTGGTGTATGATCCTTTCAATGTATTGTTGAATTTGGTTTGCTTATATTTTGTTGAGGATTTTTGCATCTATGTTCATTAGGGTTATTAACCTATAATTTTTTTTTTCTTGTAGTGTCCTCATCTGGCTTTGGTCTCAAGGTAATGCTAGCCTCATAAAATAAGATTGGAACTGTTCCCTTTTCTATTTTTTGGAGGAGTTGCAAAAGAATTGGTTTTAGTTCTTAAAATGTGTGGTAGAATTTACCAGCGAATGTATCTGGTCCTGGACTTTTCTTTGTTGGGAAATTTTTGATTACTGATTACATCTCCTTACTAGTAATTAGTCTGGTCAGATTTTCTAATTGTTCATAGTAGTCTCTTATAATTCCTTGTATTTTTGTGGTATCAGTTGTAATGTCTCCTCTTCATTTCTAATTTTATTTGAATCTGAATCTTCTCTTTATTTCTTGCTAAGTCTAGTTAAAGCTTTGTCAATTTTGTTTATCTTTTCAAAAATCAGCTTTTAATTTCATTGATCTTTTCTATTGTCTTTTTAGTATCTATTTAATTTTTTCTACTCTGATCTTTGTTATTTCCTTCTTTCACTTTATACGCATACAGAAGGTCTATAGTTTTGCACTCCTACCCCCCACATTTTATATTTTTAGTATCAGAATTTATATATTTTTACATTGTGTATCCATTAAGAAACTGTTATAGTTATTTTTAATACTTTTTGTCTATTAACCTTCATACTAAAGTTATAAATGGTTTACCTACCACCATTACAATATTAGAATATTTTGAATTTAACCATATATTTACCTTTACCAATGAGTCTTAATTTCATATATTTTCCTGTTATTTATTAGCACCCTTTCATTTTAGCTTGAAGAACTCTTTAATTTTTATCAGGATGGTCTAGTGGTGATGAACTCCTATAGCTTTTGTTTCTCTGGAAAATTCTTTCTCTCTCCTTTAATTCTGAAGGATAACATTGCCAGGTAGAGTATTATAGCTTGGTATTTTTTTTCCTTTCAGGACTTTGAATATATCATTCCAGTCCCTTTCGGCATGCAAGGTTTCTGCTGGAAAATCTGCCCATTCTCCAAGGGGGTTCCCTTATACATAAGTTCCTTTTTTTCTTGTTACTTTTAAGATTCTCTCCTTCTCTTAAACTTTTGACAATTTAATTAAAATGTGTCTCAGTGTGGGTCTCTTTAGATTCATCTTATCTGATTTATTTTGACATTCCTGTATCTGGATATATTTCTTTACCCAGTTGGAAATGTTTTTAGCCATTATTTCTTCGAATAAGCTTTCTGCCCCTTTCTCTTTCTCTCCTCCTTCTGGAACCCTTATAATGCTTATATTTGTCTGCTTGATGGTATCCCACAAGTCCCTTAAACTATTTTCATTCTTTTTCATTCTTTTTTCTTTTTGCTCCTCTGATTGGATAAATTCCACTGCCCTGTCTTTGAGTTTGCTGATCCTTTCTTCTGCTTGATCTAGTCTGTTGTCGAATATTTCAGTTCATTTATTGTATTCTTCAGCTCTCTAATTTCTGTTTAGTACTTTGTTATATTTTCTATCTCTTTGTTCAAATTCTCAATTTGTTCATGCATTACTTCACTCTACCTCTGTAAGCATCTTTATGACCATTATTTTGAACTCTCTATCAGGTAAATAACTATCTCTATTACATTAAGATCTGCTTCTGAAGATTTATCATGTTCTTTTTTTTTGGAACATATTCCTCTGTGTCTTCATTTTTCTTTATTCTATGTCTTGGTGTTTTGCAACAGAAAAATCATCCACCATTCCCAGTCTTGACAGAGTAGTCTCTTATAGGAGATGAATCTTGTCAATCAGCCTAGCCTGAGCTCCTGGTTGTCTCACAAACTTTTGTGACTATCCAAGATTTCTCCTTTGTTCTTAGTGCCCCCATAGCTGAGTGTGTGCCAAGTCCTGTCAGTGTCCCAAAAGGGAGGATTGTAGTCAGCACATTGATGCAGACTGATTAGAAACTGAGCTGAACCCTCATGTAGCAGCCGAGAAAACATGTAGTTAGCCTCTTCTAGGGAGAAACTGGGAGATGGGCATTTTCTCCTGCTCCCTCCGTGCTATGCCTGGGTGTATAGCTGCAATGGGGTGTTCCTGTGCCCATTAAGAATGGCTTTATTGATTGCTGAAGCCTGTAAGATTTGTGAATGCAAGCCTCATTGGCTATCAGAGCAAGGCCACTAGTTTTCAATGTTGCATATTTGCCTGAAGCCAGGCCTAGTCCCTGCTACGTAGGCACACTCACCACTGAATCTAGAGATGCCATTGATGACCGTGACAGCCTTGCTGCCATTGCTGACTTCTCACACCATTCTCTGCCAAGGATCATGCAGTTGCTGACATTTCAGACACCAGCTGCCTGAGTCACCATGAACTACACATCTCCTGATCTGGAGCCACCACCCACCCCCACACTTGGCAAACCTCATGCCACTAGAGCCAGTACTACTGTGCTCTCACCCCAGTCAGCATCACCATGCCCCCCTTTTCCCCAGATGATGGTCATCCCTTACTGAAGCCAGTCTATAAAGTGTGGAAGAGGTGACTGCTCCCTCAAATGTACAGACAGCAAAGCAAGGATAGAAGATACACAGTTTTTTGATAAGAAATGCACCCTAGACAGGTGATGTCAGCAAGATGGAGAGCTAGGAGGTCCCAACACTCATCTCCCCAAGAAAACAAAACAATAAACAACAACAAACTGAAGAAAATAGCTCAGGGAAAGCTCTGGATTACAACAAAAAAGCAAAAAAAAAAAAAACCACGCAGAGCTCAAGGGTCAAGGATGGCCACATAGAAAAGTACAGGAAGTCTATTACCTGCATGACCACCTCCCCCAGTCAAGAGCAGCTTGACACCAAGTTGGATCCCCTCAGCAAAATTTCACCCCATGGGAAAAAGGAGAGCAGGAGGACCCCAGCAAGACTCACGACTGTGGGCATTTGCAGCCTTTGCTTCAGAGGTATCCCACCGATACTGCTCCTAGCTGATGGAGCTGCCCTGGAGTACCCCCAATGAATCTACTCCCTGGAGCTGGAGCTGTTGCTGCATTGAGACCTGCCCTAAGGAGCCTCAGTCACTGCTGTGCCTCACTCTCTGGGATCAGAATGCCACAGCATCTCACCACATATGGGACCAGCACTACCGCCGCCCTGAGACTTGCCCCTGGGCCCCAGGTAGTGGCTCTGACCCATCATTACAGGGGCCAAGCTGCCACCGCCCTGGGCCACACTCCCCGTTCCCAGGTTGTGTTTCTGAACCATCATTGCCAGGGACACTGCTTCTGCCTTGAGCTCCACCCCAGGGGTCCCAGATCATGGCTCTAACCCTCATTGTTGGGGCCATACTGCCACTGCTCTGAGCCCAGTTCTCCAGGTCCTGACAGACAGCTTTAAGAGACCACCACCAGAGTCATGCTGCTGCTATCCTGTGACTGCCTCCTCACACCAGAATTGAGGCTTTTTACCTACCTGCTTACTTTTACCTACCTATCAAGACCCAGGTCCTGATTCTATGAAGTATCTGCACATGCCTGCACCTTAAACACCAGTGCCACAGACACAGCAAGTGCACCTGTGCCACAGGACCCAGGTACTATGGTAGTTCCATGTGCATCTAATCCCAGACCCAGGCTCCACTATTGTTCTGAGTGTCAGCATTTCAGATTAGGTGCTGAGGAGGATCCCCTTTGCTAGAGTTTCCTCCCATGGGCTAAAAAGGAGACGAGGAAGACCCCAGCTCCTTTGCCTCCAAGGATGTCAATAGTACTACCTGCTACTGCCACCCACAGGACCTCTGCAGTCTTGGCCGCAAAAGTACCTGCAGACTGCCTCAACTTTGATCTCAGCTGACAGAGCTACACAGAGACTATGCCACTGTATCTTCCAAGGAACCAAACTCACTGCATCATACCCAGCCAGCGTCCTTGCAGCCACCTTCAGCTGAAAGATGTTTCCCTACTGAGGCTAGTTTGAAAGGTTGGAAGAGGTAACTGCACCCTCAAATGGGCAGATATCAATGCAAAGCTGTTAGAAACAGAAAAAAGCAAAGAGACATGAGAAAGGAACATGATAATTTTCCAGTAACTGACCCCAAAGAAATAGAGATTTGCAAATTATCTGAGAAAGAATTCAAAATAATTATTTTAAGGGAGCTCAGTTAGATTCAAGGGAATAAAAATAGATAGCCCTGTGAAATCAGGCAAATAGTAGATGAACAAAATGAGAATTGCAACAAAGAGATAGAAATCGTAAAATAGAACCAAACAAAAATTCTGGAGCTAAAGAATACAATGAATGAAATGAAAAATGCGACAGAAATCTTCAAAAGCAGGCTCAATCAGGCAGAGGAAAGAATCAGTGAACTCGGAAGATACATCTCTTAACATTTTCCAGTCAGAGGAAAATAAAGAAATTAGAATGAAAAAGAGTGAAAAAAGAGACAAAAGTGTTGATAAAAACTTTAGCTACAATATTATGTTATTGGATACACAATATAAATAGATATAAATTGGAACATCAACATAAATTGTAGGGGGGTAGTAAATGGGGACAACTTCTTAAGCAATTGAAGTTAGATTGTTATCAGATTCACAGACAATTATAAGATGTATTATGAAAGCCTTATGGGAACCACAGAACAAAAACCTATAATAGACGCACAAATGATAAAGAGAAAAGAATCGAAGTATACCACTACAAACCATCATCAGTTTGAAAAGAAAGAGCAAAAGAGGAAGAAAAGAACAACAAAAGAATCAGACAGTGTGTTTAAAAAGTGGCAATAGTATGTCCTACCCATGAATAATTACTCCAAATGTAAACAGATTAAATTATCCAATTAAAAGACAGAATAGCTAAATGGATGAAAAAACAAAACCCAGCTATATGCTGCCTCCAAGCAACTCACTTACGCTGTAAGGACATTCACAGGCTGAAAGTGAAAGGATGGAAAAAGATATCCATGCAAATAGAAACCAAAAGACAGCAGAGGTAGCTATGCTTATATTAGACAAATAGACTAAATCAAAAACTAACAAGAGGCAAGAAGGTCATTACATAATGATAAAGGGTGAAATTCATCAGGAGGATATAACAATTGTAAACATATACACATCTAATATTAAAGCACCTACATCTATTAGATAATAATTAACAAATCTGAAGAGAGAAATAGACAACAATAAAATAATAGTATAGGACTACAATATCCCACTTTCGATAATGGATAGATCTTCCAGAAACAAAATCAACAAGGAAATAAAGGACTTGAATGAAACTCTTGATTGAATGGACTTAACGGTCATATAGAGAATATTGCATCCAACAGTGGCAGAATATGCATTCTTCTCCAGTGCACAAAGAAAATTCTTCAGGATAGATTACATGATAAGTCACAAAACAAGTCTTACTAAATTTAAGAAGAATGAAATCATACCAAGCATCTTTTGTGACCACAATGGTGTAAAACTAGAAATAAATAACAGGAGGACAGCTGGAAACTTCGTAAATATGTGGAGGTTTGACAACACGCTCCTGAACAACCAACAGGTCAAAGAAGAAATCAAAAGGGAAACCAAAAATATCTTGAAACAATCGAAGATGGAAGTACAACATACCAAAACCTTTGCGATGCTGCAAAAGCAGATCTAAGAGGAAAGTTTATAGTGATAAATCCCTACATTAAAAAACAAGTAAGATCTCAAATAAACAACCTCACTTTACACCTCAAGGAACTAGGAAAAGAAGAACAAACTAAGCCCAAAGTTAGTGGAAGGAAGAAAGTAATAAATATCAGCAGAAACAAATGAAATAGAGACCAGTAAAACAATTTTAAAAAATCAGAATGAACTAAGAGTTTCTCTTTTGAAAAGATAAGAGAGAAGACTCAAATAAATAAAAGCAGAAATAAAAGAGGAGACATTCATTACAACTGTTATCCCAGAAATACAAAGGATTATGAAAGACTGCTATGAAAAATGATATGGCAACAGACTAGATAACCTAGAAGAAATGGATAAATTCTTAGAAATATACAACCTATCAAGACTGAATCACATAGAAAATCTGAATAGACTGATAATAAATAACGAGATTGAATTATAATCAAAAACCTCCCAACACAGAAAAGCCCAGGATCAAGTGGTTTTACTGGTGAATTCTACCAAGCATTTAAAGAATAATTAATGCTCACCCTTTTCAAACTCTCCAAAAAATTGAGAAGGAAATACTCGCAAACTCATTTTATGAGGCCAGCATTACCATGATACCAAAGTCAGATAAGGACACTATGAGAAAAGAAATTTACCAATATCCTTGATGCATATAGATGCAAAAATCCTCAACAAAATATTAGCTAACTGAATTCAACAGCACATTAAAAGGATCATTCACCATGATCAAGTGGAATTTATCCTGGGGTGAAAGCATGATTCAACATATGCAAATCAATAAATGTGACACATCACATCAGTAGAATGAAAAATAAAAACCATATGATCAACTCAATAGATGTAGAGAAAGCATTAGACAAAGTACATCCTTTCATAACAAAAACACTCAACAAATTGGGTCTAGAAAGACTGTTGCTCAGCATAATAAAGACCATAGATGACAAGCCCACAGCTAACATCATACTCAGTGGTGAAATGTTAAAAGCCTTTTCTCTGAGTTCAGGAACAAGACAAGGATGCCCACTCTTGCCATTTCTATTCAACATCATACTGGAAGTTGTAGCCATAGTAATTAGGCAAGAAATAAAAGGCATCCATATTGGAAAGGAAGAAGTAAAACTAGGCCTATTTGCAGATGACATAATCTTCATATAGAAATCCTAAAAACTCCACCAAAAAATGGTTAGAACTAATAAATGAATTCAGTAAAGCTGCAGGATACAACATCTACATACAGAAATCTGTTGTATTTGTATACACTAGCAATGAACTATCTGAAAGAAAAATTAAGAAAGCAATCCCATTTAGCATCAAAAACTTTAAAATACTTAGGAATAAATTTAGCCAAGGAGGTAAAAGACTTGTACACTGAAAATTATAAGATACTGATAAAAGAGATGGAAGAAGACACAAATAAATGGAAAGATAAAGCAAGTTCTTCGATTGGAAGAATATTGTGAAAATGTCCATACTACCCAAAGGAGCTAAAGATTCAGTACAATCCCTAATCAAATTCCAGTGGCATTCTTCACTGGAAAAAAATCTATCCTAAAATTTGTTTAGAACCCCCAAAAACCCCAAATAGCAAAAGCAATCCTGAGAAAGAAGAACAAAGCTGGAGGCAACATACTCCCTGATTTTAAACTATGTTACAAAGCTATAGGAATTCAAACAATTTGATACTGGCGTAAAAAAAAAAAAAAAAAAGGCACATAGACCAGTGTAATCAAATAGAGAGCCCAGATATAAACCCACACGTATATGGTCAACTAATTTTTGACAACGATGCCAAGAACACACAATGGAGAAGGGACAGTCTCTTCAATAAATAGTGCTGAGAAAACTGGATATCCACATGCAAAAGAATGAAACTGGACCCCCATATTATACCACTCATAAAAACTAACTTGAAATGGATCAAAGACTTAAATGTAAGTCCTGAAATCATAAAAGTTCTAGAGAAAACTTAGGAAAAAAGATCCTTGACATTCGTCTTGACAATGATTTCTTGGATAAGACTTCAAAAGCACAGGCAACAAAAACTAAAATAAACAAGTGGGACTACACTAAACTAAAGAGCTTTTGCACAGCGAAGAAAACAACCAATAAATTGAAAAGGCAACCTATAGAATGGGAGAAAATATTTGCAAACCATATATTGAATGAATTAATATCTAAAATATATAAAGAATTTGTACAACTCAATAGGAAAAATGTAAATAATCCAATTAAAAAATAGACAAAGGACCTGAATAGACATTTTTCCAGAGAAGACATACAAATGGCTGATAGTTATATAAAAAGGCGCTCAATATCTCTAATCATCAGGGAAATGTAAATCAAAACCGCAATGAGATATCGCCTCACACCTAGTATGATGGCTATACTCAAAAAGACAAGAGATAACAAATGTGGGCCAGGATATTGATCAAAGGGAACCCTTATACACTCCTTGGTGTGAATGTAAAACGGTACAACCATTATGAAAAGCAATATGGTGGTTCCTCAAAAAATTAAAAGTAAAACTACCATATGATCCAGCAATCTCCCTCCTGTGTATATATCTGAAGGAATTGATCAGTATCTCTAAAGATATCTGCATACACATGTTCACTGCAGCATTAGTCACAATAGCCAAGATATGGAAACAACCTAAATGTCCATCAGTGGGTGAATGGATAAAGAAGATGTGGTGTATATATACACAATGAAATTTTATTCAGCCAGAAAAGGAAGGAAATCCTGCTATTTGTGACAACATAGTTGAATCTGTGGGCATTCAGTTAAGCGAAATAAGTCAGAAGTCAGAAAGAGAAAAGCAAATACTATATGGTATCACTTATATGTAGAATCTAAAAAAGAAAAAAAAAGTAAGTTTCATAGAGACAGAGAATAGAATGGCCAGGGGTTTGGGGGTGGGGGAAATGGGGTGATGTAGGTCAAAGAATAAAAATTTTGAGTTTTAAGAAGAGTAAGTTCTGAGGATCTAATGTACAGCATGGTAACTATAGTTAACAACACAGTAATGTACACCTGAAGGTTGTTGAGAATAGATCTTAAGCATTCTCACCATAAAAAAAAAAGAATTACCTATGTTAACCATGTGAGGTGATAGATGTGCTAATTACCTTGATTTTAGTCATCATTCTACAATGAATATGTATATCAAATCATCACATTGTATGCTTTACATACATACATTTATATTTGTCAATATTCCTCAATAAAGTCAAAAAAATAAAAACATTATGAATATCAAGCAGGATTTCAAGCAAAGAAAACCATACCTAGGCAGATCATGGTTACCTACTGAGAATTAAAGATAAAGAGAAAAATCTTTTAAAATAGACAGTGAAACCAGACATTTTACCTGTGAAAGATCAATAATAAGATCAAGAGTTTCTTCTCAAAGAAACAGCAGAGGCCTAAAGACCTTCAAATATCTTCAAGGTGCTGAATAATATTAACGGCCAATGTAGATTATATAACCAGTAAAAATATTCCTCAGAATTGAAAGTAAAATACAGACATTTTCTATAACAAATAAACACTAAGATCATCAGCTAACTTACATTAAAGGAAAATCCAAAATTAGTTTTGTTTTTTTCTTTGGTGAGGAAAATTGTCCCTGATCTAACATCTTCCTCTATTTTCTATGTGGGCTGCCACCACAGCATGCCTTGATGAGCAGGGTGTAAGTCCACACCCAGGATCCGAACCTGCAATCCCCGGGCCACTGAAGCAGAGTGTGTGAATTTAACCACTATGCCACCAGGTCTTCCCCTCAAAAGTAGTTTTTAAGGCAGACAGAAAATAATGCCAAATGGAATCATGGAGATGTATGAAGGAATGAAGAACAATTCAAGGAATTAGTATTTGGCTAGATATAATTAAATATGAACTGTACAAAACAATCAAAAAAGAAATGCACTCTATATAATGGTAATTTTGGGGTGTAGGTATCAGTCTACAGTGGTCTTCAGACTGGTCCCTCTCTGACACATTCACGGATGTCTAAAACATGTCCGTCATTTTTTGTTAAATTATTCCATTGGACCCTGATGTCCACGAGTCCTAGTTTGCCACAAAGGAGGGATCTGCCTCATGCCTACTTCTCTGGTGTCTTCTCTTACCATCCCTCCTCCCAAGTTGTGGATTCTATGTCAAATCACCTACTGTTCTTCAAATGAGCCATGTTATTTTAAGCCCTCTTTCGTTTTCACAGGTTACAATTCTGCCTGTCTGTATAACTTCCTAGCCTTTAAAACTTAGCTTAGATATTCATTCCAATAAAACTGTCTTGTCCCAACCCTTGTGTGTCAGTGATTTGTAAGTAGTTAGCAATCAGTGTGGGCCAGGCAAATGTTCTACGTTTCCACAACACATCTCTCTAGACTTCCTCTATCCACTAATACCACATGATGAAGTGTTACTAGGTCTTCCTCCCTGTTATACTGTGAGGACTCTTGACAGCAAGAATGTGCCTTTTATTTCTATAAACTCAGCATCTAAGCAGTGTTTGGATTGTAGAAGATACTCAGTAAATATTTGATGCACAAATGACTGATGATGGGAATCTTGTACAGCATTTTCCAAACTGTTTTGAGAAAAATGCTAATAAATGTTCTGTATAAAAAATGATTCTATGTTATAAATTTAGGAAATATCAGGCTAAATAAATTTAAACAGTAAATTTATAACAAGAATTCAAAGAGTTATAGACATACTAATTCACACCGTAGCTCTCCAAGAGCTGGCTACTATATGTAGTGTTTGCCAAATTTGCCTCAGAACCTTTTTTTCACTTACCATCTAGTCATATTTCAAGTTATTTTTCAGAACACAGCTTTAGAAAGCTGGGCTAGTCTATTCTACTCACTTAGCCAGAACATATTTTATTCTCCTACTTAATCAAAAAAAAAAAAGAGAGAGAGAAATAGTTTCTGTACCTCTGTACATTTTTACCATAATAAATCGCAAATAAAATTTTGGCATTAGAATTTCTACTTCTATAACACCTTGATTTTTCCATGTTTGACCTCTTAAAATTTCCAAAACTTTCTATTCCTTTATTTTAATATGGTCATAAAATGAGTAAGGGCATAATAGTTGGTTTCCTGAAATAAGTAGATTAATTTAGTCAAGAGCAAAGGCTAGATTTTCTTTTCTATTTTCTCTTTCTATTCTATTCTCTTTTCTTTCCCTTCATTGAGAGGATATGGTAAAAGCCATATTATATGTAAAAATAATTATAAGTAATCCATTGTATTACTGTTGTTAGTGTAAGTACTCCTTAAAACAATGCTTTCCTGAACAATTCTTTATCATTCAGCTCAACAGCCTTATTGAACTACATTCAGAAGTACAAAAATGACGTATGTTTTCTTTGTGAAGTGCTGACTTGGGGTTTTACATATTCCTTTTAACAGATGATTGCTAAGGTAGTTACTCAAATACTAACTGACTTGTCAGTAGATGACACACTTTGATCTCCACATATTACCTTTCCACCTCATGTAATTTTCATAATTATATCAAAGATTTTAATGCTAAATAATTTCTCAGCACATTTTTCACTTCTGTAAATTATAGATCCAAATATATCTTTATTAAGACTAATTGATTTCTTAAACTATACCAACTGATGTCATTGGCATAAATCCTAACCTCTCAGGGGTAATGGTCTACAAAGGTTTAAAGCAAGTATAAATCTATCTATATTCCTGTATCATTAAAAGGTACAAGTTAAGTGCTATGACCACTTAAAAGAAAGAAATGTCACCTTTGAGGGAGGATAAGAGTCAATCAAGATCAGAAAAATATCACCAAAGAACATAATGAAAGATGTTTTTTCCCTTGAAGACTGGATAGGACTTCAGGAGGCAAAGTCTTTGGAGAAGTCATTCCAAACTGAAGAATTAACAGGTGGAAAGGAATGAAGGTGGCAAAACATGAAACTTGTTCAAGAGCATTGGTTGTGCTGAATAACTGCAATATTATTTAAGTGTGCAGACGTGCATAACAGACTGGAAAGTTCTGTTGAGGCCACTTGGTGGAATTATTTGAAATCAGGCAGATGTACTTGTATTTAACTTAATTGATACTTGTATGTCATTTAAGGTAGTTGAGCAGGATAAGGATTAAATCAGTGTTGCACTTGAGGAACATTGATTAGCCATAGGATGAGTCAGAGTGTGGATGAGTCAGAGACAGGAAGACCAATTAAGTAAAAGGCAACAAGCAATAGGCTTGTGAGAGGGTTAGAGGATCTTATTAAAACTGGAATGAGACTAATGAGGATGGAAAGGAGAAGCTGAATTTGAGAGTTAGAAGATATTGACAGACACAAAATAGGTGATGTCAAAGGGTATTCCATATTTACTCCAATACAGAAATTTAGATAAAACACAGAGAGTGAAACCGTGAAAATTAGGATTACCTAATGGGAATTCATTTTGATGGTTTTACAACAGATTTTTTTCCCAGTTTTATTGAGGTACAATTGACATTAACATTGTATTAGTTTAAGGTGCACAACGGGTATTTTTGAAGCAACATGACTTTATTTTGTTTACGAATTTGCTGTAGGTTTTCTTTAAGGAAACAAAACACTATAGATTAGGTTGAATTCCTTTATATTGCCCTCCTCTGTGATATTGCATTGCTATTATCATAAATTCGGTGCACATTCTGTTCATGATTTATAAAATTCCTACATATAATGTATATATATATGCGTATGTAGGAAAAATATGTAATATTTTCAGCATTTCCTTAATTTTAATTAAATCTTATATTGTTCTGTAATTTGCTTTCCAAAACTATATGTCATGAGATCTGTCTATGTTGATGTATATAAATAAATCTGGTTAATTCATTGTTAACTTTTGTATAGTAAGAATATACCACCATGTATTTATTTTTTTATTTCCTTACAAATACATGTTTAGGTTGATAACTTGATTTTTCTTTTTGTTTATTTAAATAAACTTTTTATTTTGGAATAACCTTAGATTTACAGTAAAGTTGCAGATATAGTGCAGAGAGTCCCTGAATACTCCTCATCCAGTTTAAATTTTGCCTAATATTGTCCTCTTACATTAGAGTGGTACATTAATCAAAATTTCAAAGACAACGTTACTACTGTAAATCTATTTTTGAGAGCAAAACTACATACACGTATGACCCAATATTTTTATCTCTGGTAGACATTCTATAGAAATCAAACATATAGATGATAGGTAGGTAGGTAGATAGATGAATGGATAGATGGATGGATGGAAGGATAGATAGATAAGTACACTTAGCATTTTTTGTGTGAATAATTGAAAATACAATATACAAATATGTCCTCTACAGAACCATTCCAATTCATGCTGTAAATAGTGAGGAGGTATTTTTTTTTTCTCCAGAGAATGTTGACCTAATAATACATGTTAAAAGACCATGAACCAGGGTGGCCATTGTTATAAAGATATTGAAAATAATTTCTTTGTCTTCGAGGGATATGTGCATGTCCTAGTCTAGGTGATATTAGATGTTTTTACTTGAATGACAATTGCCAATTAAAATAAATATGATTGATTGCTTTTAGCAAAAAAACAATGGACTGTGGGGAGGTTTTGTCATAAAAAATGCTAAAAGAAATCCTAAAATTTAAGAAAGAGTTGGAAGAAAACTTGGAGGTGACTTAATTCCATACTCTCGTTGTACAGAGGGTCAAACAAGGTACTCGAGAGGGGAAGTGATTTTTCTCACACCACACAACTGATAAGTGTATCAACAGGGAGTGAGACCCAGGTCCTCTTAATCTCGGTCCAAAGATTTTATTTCCATTGAAGGGTACTGATTTGGGGTGTAGAGCTAAAATAAAGTTGCAATTAATTGTATTTCACTTATAAACAAAGATGTTTAGTGACCTATCCCTATCAAAAAGGAATAATTATTATCACTCAAAATTTAGAGAAAAAGACATATAAAAATTTGTCCATGAACTTAAAAAAGGTCTCATGGTAAATTATAGAAATAGAACATCTGTGAAACTCTCCCTGTAAATGAATAAAATTACATATTTTACAGTGTCTTGAAACTTATGTAGATTGAAAATATGACTGTACTTCTTTACTTCTCCCTGTATCGATGTCCTTTGCAATGTGACTTTGCAGCTGCTCACATCAGGAGTCTCTTTCCTCTCACCTTGCATATGCCTTATAACTTCTTTTGGTCACAGAACGCAGTGCAAGTAATGTGGTACCACTTCCAATTCTGGGCCTCGAAGAAGCTTTGTGTACTCTGCTCTTTCTTTTGAAATCCTACTTCGTCACTGCGTGAACAAGTCCAGACGGGCCTAGAGGAGGTTGGGAGAGAAATCATCCCAGACAAGACTATCCTGTACCAGCCAGTCCCCAGCTGACACAGCAGGGGATCTGGCAACCGACCACAGATACATGAGTGAGCTTAGCTGAGGGTAACTACCTCTGGCCCAGATCAACAGAACTGTCCTGATGACATACAGATTCACGTGATAAATAAAAGATTGTTGTTTGAAGCCATTACTCTTTGATTAGTATTTTTTAAGACAATAGCTTAAGTGATATTCTTTAATTGATAACAAGGTCATTCTTTACATGAAGACATGGAAAATTAGATTATGTGTTACTTATGTAATATGTGAAAGCTCTTTGATAACAAGTAGTATTTGATTCCACAATAAAATGTATAACAAAATATTCCATTGGAAAGCGTAAATCTGGGCTGGATCACTAGGTTAAAACACTCTTCATCAATTTTTCAAAAATGATACACGCTGCTATGGTTATGATTACTTAATATCATAATGTTTTTAAGGTTGCGTTTTATAATCTCATCTAATATGTAAGTTTATTTTGAGCTTTTAAAATATTTTGAGTTCTTTAATCATTTAAATTGTGTTATGCCTCAAAATCAATGCCAAGAAAATACAAATAAAAATTATCAATTTTAATAACTAAGCCTGGTCTAAAAATGACTTCTGTCATAATCAAAGGCATAGAAGCAGAGTAGAATGGTGGCTGTCAGGGGATGGGAGAAGGAGAAATAGAGAATTACTATTCAACAGGTATAAAGTTTCAGTTATATGAGACGATTAAGTTCTAGAGATCAGCTGTACTACAATATTGTACCTACATTTAACAATACTGTATTGTGCACTTAAAAATTTGTTGAAGCTAGATCTCATGTGTTCTTACCACAGTAAAAAAAAAAAAAAAAGAATTGCAAGGCAGCTGAATACCAATTAATAAGACAGGGAGACAATTCTGTACCATTAAATCATTTGATGTTCAGTTTATAAAAAATGAATTGACAGTAATAATTGCAAATTAGAGCATGTTTCTTAATTTATATTTATTAGCTAAGTGTAGTATTTGTATATGACCACTAGATAGAGCTAGTATAATAATATCTTGAGAGAATAACTAAGATATATGAAACACTGTCTTATACTTACACTTAGCAAGTATATAGATTACTTTTCTTTATATTGCGTTCTGTGATCACGTGTAGCTCTGAATTTCTTAACTTTAAACTCATACAACTCAACTTAGCTCTATTTTCACTAAAATTCATTCAACCACCAATTTTATTAGTTTCCCAACAGTGATCTGCATATAACGCATTATGAAGTTTAATGAATAGCAGTCATAGTTCTAAAACCATAATATAATAATTTAAGCTATTTTAGCATGAAAATTGGATTGCTGCTTTCAAATAAAGATTAAAGGTAAAATAAAGGATATACAAAAATAAAGGTTCACACTAGTGATAAAATCATTAAAGCAAATAAGTTAGACTAACTAAATAAAAAATACTTCTCCTCTGTTTTTTTCAATAGACAGAAGACCTCCATTACAGAGTAGCAATAAGCAATACCATTTCTAGGAAACTTGAAGGCAAAGATCATGTCTTAAACTTCTTTTCTAGCTCTTATAACTGTCATCCTCATCATAAAATAAGAACATAATAAGTCCTTAGAGACTCATTCTTAAAGATTAGTTATTTATTTGCTAGGTGTATTAGTACATTATGTATAAATATCCAGAAATTAATTTGACCATTATTCAGTGCAATGTATGTAACTTATTACAATTTCAAATTAATGACATTTCTAAAACTTAATTTCTTAATCTGTGAAATGGTTTTAATATTTTGTGACTTAGGAATGAAGTTAGGAGCAATTGACTTTGCTAGTCAAGAAAGCAACATTTTTCAGATTTTGTTGACCATCAGAATCACCTAGAAGCATGTTAAAATGAATGTCTTAGACCCTCTCTCCAAAGAGTCTGCCTTATTCTGTGATGGGTGCTAGAAATGTACATTTTATCAAGTGCCCTCGGTAGTTCTGACACAAAAGTCCATATACTGTTATTTCAAGAGTATAGTAATTAAGAACATAGGCCCTAAATTGAGACAGACCTGAAATCTAAGCCTCAGTTTCTAAATGGATAAAATAGAACAATAATACCTAACACAAGTAGCCACAGGGGTTAAAGCAACTAACACACATAAAACAGTAACAGTGCCAGGTACATGGTAGCAAGTCTATAAATGGTGCTTATTATATTCCTTTCCCCAGTTATATCTAAATAGTGTGAATATTCTCTGACAAGATATTCAAGGAAGTAAACGATGATGATAGTGATACACATTTTTGATATGCTTTTGTGATTTTATTTCCTTGCTATTTATTATATTATGCAGTTCCTGTTAATCATACACTTACATGAATAGCAATGTCACTTTATCTACAGATAATTACTTACAGCCTTGTTCATGCTTTCTATTTTTTTTTTAACTATGTTTAGGAGCAGATTACATTGCCACAAGTTATGTCTACCTTGTTTAGCACAAATGTAAGTTGTCAAGGAAAATATACAACATGCCTTTTCTCACAAAGAGCTCTCAAACAGGACCTTCAGAACTCCCTCCCTCCTGAAGAAAGTAATTCAATTGAATGTTGTCACCTAATATTTTAAAACCGTTAGTTGGCATAGGATTGCTCACAAAATAGTTACTGCATGACCCTCAGTGAGTTCATTGAACTAAGCTGCTTTTATAGTACTGCATTTACATAATCCTGCTTGCTGATATTATTCTATCTGAAGAAAAATATGTGATGTGTATAAAATACACTGAACACTCTCTTAACAATTTTCTTTTCTTTGCCAAGTGATCACTTTGAAAAGATGTGCATTGATACAATATATTTATATGGCTTTTGAATAAAATTGCTGCCCCACACTGACATATTGAAAAATATTCTGAATTAAATAAACAATTGTAATAAGATAGACTACATGACTTGTACTTGTCCAAATATTGAGCTGTATGTTTAGAAGGTAACTATTTCAAAGGTTTTCATCATGTGTTCCTTTCTTCTCGCTCATAATTAAAGTTAAGGAAGCTAGAAATAATATTATTTAACATTCATTGAACAGTTATTAACTTCTGGACATTCTCCTAAGTGCTCTATATTTAATAGCTCATTTAACCCTCATAAATTGATAAGGTGGATAGTTTTATTTTCCTGCTATTATAGGCAAGGAAACACAGAGTCACAGAAGTATAAGTAATGGGTCAGAGGGGGATTCAGGATTTAAACCCCGGCAGTCTGACTCCCGAGAGCCTATGCTCTGAAGTCACATTAGAATCTCCCCTCCATTTTCATTTTCACAGCCCCATCTCTCACTGAGGTTCTTATGACCTCAAGTAGGCCTTTAAAGGGGATGCAGGAGGCTCACCAAACACACCAAAGTTTGGCTTCAATCTACTTTTCCAATCTACTTTCCAGTAATTCAGCTTTCTATCACCTCTCTTTTAGCTGTTGCTGGTATCTTGAACTTGCCCACCTCTAAATTATTGCTTAACCCACCTGATGCACTGCTTTGTTTTGTAACATACCAATACCACAGTCGTCATTCTACATCCCACTAAAATGCTTCCTGCTTTTTTCATGTTTTATTCAGAGCTCTCTGGTGCAAAGTCATTCCTTCCTTTCCGGATCCTGGTAAGAGAACCCCGAGAACCCAAACTGAGAAAATCTTAGGCCCACAGGTAAGTAAACTCCAAAACCCTCTCTCCTCCAATATACACTTATTTCCCAGAAATAACCTTATGTTTTGGAATATTTTCCACTCATTGGATGAGATCCCCTTCATCATGTGCACGGCGTTTAGGAGATTTACAGGTGACCCACGTTATGATTTATGACTCTCAGTGTGGCAATCCAGAAGGATAGTAAATCATTAGCTCTGTGGGTCCGGTGAGGTGCCTAACGAAGAGCCTTGATCCCACAGGAGGACTTATCTTGAGAGACCTCTAGACGTGAAGGTACAAATGAAGGTTCAGTAGGTACAAATGAAGGTGCAGTAGGTCCAATGCTTGGTTTTCATGTTCAACTCCCACTATATCTTTATTAAACATTGTGTTTATCAGTGGTCCCCACTTTTTCTTTGTTAAAGTAAAAAAACTGCTCACAGATCCCAATATGATAATCATTATATATCTAAGTTGGTTTAAAATAAAAACTATAGTGATTCCAGTAATATATTTAAAGTATTTTGAATTTTGTTAATTCCAGTAGTACCTATGATCACATAAACATGTGAGATAATTTTTTTATTCAGTCAGAAGATAATATGTGTGGAACCTATGAACTTGAGGATTTCCTGTAATAAATCTGTTGTCCACCGTGGTCTGAGAACTGCAGGTTGAAAACCTCTCATTTTGATAACTTATTTGGAATTTTTCTATTTATTGCATTGTGATATTACTCTATGTGCTTTTTTCCTCCTCTCTTTCTCTTTTTCTCTTTCTTCTCTTCCTCATCCTCTTTCTCTTCTTGTTCTTTAACTCTTTGTCATGTTAGCTTCTCTGTATCTTCCCCTTATGATGACTACACAGTAGACACATTTTGAACATTGCAATCTCATTCTATGGTTTGGAATAGAATTCAGTTTAGGGCAAGCCTCTGAAGTCTCACTCTTGGACAATAGCCATTCTCTCCTTTTTTCCTGGCTAAGAAAACCAAATTTTATCCAGGCATGGGAGCTTGGCTTGCCTCTCCCCAGCCACAGGTATCGAGCATTAATTACTCAAGACAATCAAGGTAATTCTTTTACCAGTGCCAATGACTGATCTGTGTGTCATCAATTAGGTATAAGGAAGTCTGCCCCCCTTACATTTGATAAAAGTTTTCCTCCACGATAAAAGTAGACAAACAAAAAGAAATTGCCTTTTTTGCCTCTGGATATTTTTCTATTAAGAAACAATGCTTGTAACTGCTAAAACCATGTTGCAACCCTAAGGGACCCAACATCATGTTGAGAGCAGCAGAGGAAATAGAAGGAAATCAGATCATGGATAAATATTGTCTACTATAAAGTCAGTCTTCACGCATTTTACCTTGTAACCTCATTGTTTAAGCATTGTTAAACTTTCAGTTACTCACAGAAAAATCATCTCGTTACATGCTCATTTTGGTAATCCTAATTTCTCATAAATTATGTTCCAAAGCAAAATATGATCAAAGTCTATTCTAACTGTACTGATATTACATAAAACATCCTTTCTCTTACATGAAAATAGTTTGTAAGCTATCTGAAGAATTCAGGAGACAGTACAATATAAATTTACCTTTTCACTTCAAATAGCTTAAAATTAGCACAGGAGAAAATGAGAACTGTAATAATGATTAGGGAAGTGAATTTCTCCAAGATTTTTAACCTTCTATAATAATTTAAATAGTATTATATGACTAGCTGAGATATACACGAAATTATATTAGCACAACAATGTGTTTATACAAATTTTGGGAACATGATATCTTTTTAGTGAGATTTTATAGTTTATTACTATTACTTATAGCAACATTTTTTCATAAATTTTCATTTCAAATTGAGGCTTCAATACAATCATTTATTTTTAATATTTTATAAATCTGACTTTCTTATACATAGATGATAATTATCTGGTCCTGGCTTTATTTTGGAATTCTCCTAAGAAAAATGATTAATATCAATATAAATTTTAAAGTTCACAATACTTTTCACCATGTATCATTATGATTATAAAGGAGTTATATCATTATTCAAATGTATATTTTATTATTCTCTTTTTACTAATAGAGAAAACTAATTTCAGAGACTTCACATCACTTACTCAATATCATAAACCAAAGGGGCAAAAGAGTAAACAAACATGCTCTTACTCCTATTCTGTATAATTATTCTATGTGTGGATTAGTACAAAATCTCTTAGGAGCTCCATGGTTATTTGACTCCATACAGTTAAGAATAATTACAAGGAATAGTTAAGGAGGCAAGGATCATGGAGAGGTCCAACAAAGAAGCGTAAACAAAAGCTACCAGGATAGTTTATGGTTCTGAAATCAGGAATTTGACACATTTTTCTTAACAAGACTAGCAGAGTCAGAGTCAAGAAATAACATTCCCTGGAAACTTTAGGCAGTTCAGTATTACTAGAGTATAAGGTTGGTCAAACACTATGAAATTACTGATATTCAACCATTTTCGAACCATCTTGAAAAATGCCAATTTCATCTAGTTCAATATAAAAAAAAAAAAAGACAAAGACACATAGGAATTAAAAATGAAGAATAAGTAAGATTAGACAGGTACCAGGACATGGAAGATATTGTGTGCTGTAATAACAAGCTTAAGTTTACATTCTAAATTATTTAAAAGTATTGAAAACATTTTAAACACAGGCATAACATGGTCATATTTTCCTTTAAAATAGACCACTCTGGTTGTGTAGAAAGAACTGCCTTAATGGGTCAGGGAGAGCCCATTACTACAGGATAAGAAGTTAGTAACATTACAGTTAGTTGCAATCACTCAAATAATGAGGACCCAGACCCTAGTATTGGGGAAAGGAACAAATAAAGGGGTAAATGAGAGAAATATTTGTGTGATAAAACTGGCAGTGTTATTGAATGTGCTGTTGATATAGAAGGAAAAGAGTAGATTACTCTCAAGTTTTGGTTTGCATGACTAAGTGGACATATTTGAAGTTAAGTGGCAAGACTGTGACCAGGTGGAAGAATTATGGAGAAAATTATATGTGGATAGGGCAGGAGCCTGTGTACAAAAAAACTCGAAGGACAAGCCAAGAAAGAAGGGGCAGCACTTTAGCTGATAAGGAATAGTGTAGAGTATTAGGAAGGAAATCAGGAGAAAAATGATTCAGAAGACAAGAGAGAAGAGAGGGTAAGAAGAAATATCACCATTGTTATAATAACCAGGGACGGCAAGAAGATTGAGGCCTGTAAAGCATGCATTGTATTTAGCAATTTAGAAGTTATCCTCTAGAAGAGAAACAATTCTCTGAAATCTTGACAGTCACCATATTGAATAAGAAAAAAAAATCAATCTTCTGTGGGCTTATCATAGTTGTCTTTTTTATACTTTCATTTTAAAAGAGAATAATTTTTATTTTTTGTGTTTTTAGTACTTTTGTTGTTATTGTTCCATTTGCCTTAAAGACTGGGACCTCAATAAGTGAGGTCTTTGGAAGCAGGCGAGCTAAGGGGCTAACACGGTTTGTACTCCAGACAGAATACCTAGGAAAGGCTGCTCCCGCTGTCCCACCTTTGGTATGCCACTGGTTGCAGAGATACATTCAGGCTAACAGATTGGGGTTTAACAGAGTCATTTCGTGTTGACCATCTTCAGTTTGAGATGCATTTTGGACATCCAGATGAAGTTAATGAGCGGGCAACTGGACATGCTCTCTGCACTAAGAAGAGGTCTGTGTAGGAGATAATTCCTAAATTATAAGCTTATAGATAGTAAGTGACATCAAGGGAGAGTGTAGTGTAGTAAGAAAAGGCAGTGATAGATCCCTGGGGCATACAAATATGTAGAGGTCTTGTAAACAAGAAGCCAACAAAGAGAACTGCGAAGAGTGGTAAGTGAGGGGAAAAATATAATTCAGGATGGTGATAAAAAAAGAAGGACAGAGAAAAAAGTGTTTCAAGAAGGAAAAGATGGTTAATTGTGATAAATGTTGCTGAGAATTTGTGTAGGATGAAGTCAAGGAATGGGTCATTGTCTTTGGCAGGATGAAGTTAATTGATGCCTTTGATTAGCAAAATTTCTGTTGAATGGAGAGGGAAGTAAACTAGATTGAGGAGAAAAAGGGAGATAGAGGGGTTAAGTGAATGAAATTCGTTAAAGGAATTTTGCTGTGTGAAGAGGAGTAGAGAAAGAGGTGAATAGTGGTGGCAGGACGTTATGTCACGGGATTCTTAATAGGGGATACAAAAGTTTTGGTGTCGATTGAGTCAAATTCCCAGTGAATCTTCAGTGCGTTTTCATTTCTGTAGGGTAAATACTTAGAAGTGGAATGACTGGATCATCTTAAAGGTATATATTTAACTTTTTAAGAAATGGCTAGTTTTCCAAAGAGCTTGTGCCATTTTGAATTTGCAGCGGCCGTGTATGAGAGTTCTAGTGGTACCATTTCCATGTCAGCATTTGATATCATGAGTCTTATTAATTTAATCATCACAATGAATGTATAGAAGGTTTAATTTATATCTCTCCAATGACTAATGACATTGGGCATCTTTTTATGTGCTTACTGGCTATTAATATATCTTCCTTTGAGAAGTGTCTGTGCAAATTATTTGTCCATTTTTTTATTGGTTTATTTTGTTATTGAGATGAAAAATATTTATATTCTGGATACAGGATGTTTTTCAGATATGTGAATCATGACAACTTTCATTGTGTGGCTTGACTTTTTTTTAGGAGCTTTCAAAAGGTGAAGCCAGGTACCTGAGTGTTACTGTAGATATTAGACAAGCAAGTTGCTGTTTTTCTGTTTAACTTGAGAGGTGACTCAGGGGTCACGAGGATTTTGTGAGTTTGTGTTGCAGAAGATGTGTGGGCTTGTTTTGCAGACACAAGAGAATGCCTTCGAGGAGGCTGCGATCACCACATAGCTGGCCCCCAGCCTGCCCAGGGGATTATCAGGAGTGACTCCTTTGTTTCTCCGAAACTCCTCCTGCCAAGCCCCTTAGCTCTATAAAATCGCCTACTTTCTGCTTTTGTAAAGGCGGATTTAAGAGAACCTATGCTCCCACCTTCTTGTTTTGGCAAATTTGAATAAAACCTTTCTCTATCTCTAAGCACTGATGTCTCAGTGTTTGGCTTACTGCACATTGGTCACGTGAACTTGAGTTCAAGAGGTTTGGCATCAAAAACATATTTTTTCCTTATTTTGATAAAATGCAATTTCTCAAATTTGCTTTAATGGTTCATGCTTTTTTGTATCTTATCTAATAAATCTTTAGCAACCTTTAGGTCATAAAGATTTTATCCTATATTTTCTTCTAGAGGTATTATAATTTTAGTTTTTATACTTAGGTCTATGATCCATTTTGAGATAATTTTGTGTGTGATATGAGGATTCATTTTAATTTTTTTTCTTGCAGAATATTTTCGTGCACACTTTTTTGAAAACACTATGATTTCCTCACTGAATTCCCAGGTACTTCTTTAAAAGTCAGTTGTCTAATTCTGGACTCTATTATGTTTTATTAATCTATATTTGTCCTTTCACCAATATTTAATTATATTCATTACTGTAACTTTATATTGTTTTTAAATCAGGCAGTATAAAGGGCTTTCTTGCCTTTGTAAAGTTGGATATGGTCAGAATTTTAGAGCATTTTTTTTAATATGCAAAATATCCCTTATGTCCTTCAGACAAAATTGATAGCAACCTAGTCAGGTTCACAGGCTGTGTTATAGTGCCAATAAATACCAAAGTGAGTTTGAAACCCCAATGAGACTTAAATAGCATTGTAAAACAGAACTGCAATAAATAGAGCTATGCTCTATTAAGCTATGCTTAGTCTATAGCTTGGTCCAGATATTGAAGGTGAAATATAAGATAAATCAATTATGATTTTTGAAATGTATTTGGCCTGAACAACTGGAGAGAATATCTTTCATTTTTAAAATTTTGATAAAATATATATAATATAAAAAATGGTTAAAATGGCAAATTTTAACAATTTTACACTTAAAATTTTAACCATTTTACACTTAAAATTTAACCAATTTTAAGTGTCAAAGTCAGTGGCTTTAATTAAATTTACAATATTGTGCAACCATCACTCCTATCTATTTACAACACTTTTTCATCATCTTAAACAGAAACTCCATAACTATTAAGCAGTTACTCCCCATTCTCTCCTCACCTCCAGCTCCTGGTAACATCTAATCTACTTTGTCTCAACAAGTTTGTACATTCTAGATATTTCATATAAGTGAAATCATACAATATTTGTCCTTCTGTGCCTGACTTATTTCACTTAGCATAATGTTTTCAAGGTTCTTCCATGTTGCAGCAGGTATCAGAACTTCATTACTTTTTATGGCTAAACAATATTCTGTTATATATAGATGCCATGATTTGTTTATTCCATTCATCTGTTGATGGACGCTAGGTTGTTTATGCCTTATAGCTATTATAAATAATGCTGCAATGAACAGTCACGTACAAGTATCTGTTTGAGTTCCTGTTTTCAATTCTTTTGGATATATACCTAGGAATAAAACTGCTGGGAATAAAACTGCATAGAATTATATGATAATTCTATGTTTAACTTTTTGAAAAGTCACCATACTATTTTCCATAGCAGCCACACCATTTTACATTCCCACCATCTATGTATGAGGGTTCAAGTTTGTCTACATATTCACCAACACTTGTTATTTATTTTTTTAAATTACAGCCATCCTAGTAGGTATGAAGTGGTATCTCACTATGGTTTTGATCTGCATTTCCCTAATGATTAATGATGTTGAGCATCTTTTCATATACTTATTGATTATTTATATATCTTCTTTGGAGAAATGTCTGTTCAAATCCTTTGCCTATTTTTTAATTGGGTTGTTTGTCTTTTCATTACAGAGTTTTAGAATTTTTTTGTATATTCTGGATATTAAACTCTTATCAGATATATGTGATTTGCAAATATGTTCTCTCATTCCATAGGTTGTCTTTTCACTTTCTTGATAATGCCCTTTGATGCACAAAAGTGTTTAATTTTGATGAAGTCCAATTTATCTGTTTCTTCTTCACAAACAACAAACTTGTGTTTTTAGTACCATATATAAGAATCCACTGCCAAATCCAAAGTCATGAAAATTTATCCCTAACTATTGTTCTAAGCATTTCATGGTTTTAGCTCTTATTTTTGTTTATCCATTTTTATTTAATTTTTGTATATGGTGTGAGGTAGGGGTCCAACTTCATTCTTTTGTATGTGGAAATTCAGTTGTACCCACACCGTTTGCTGAAAGGACTGCTCTTGCTCCATTGAGTGGACCTGGCATCCCCATCACAAATCAATTGCCCCTAGATGTGTGGGTTTATTTCTGGATTCTCAATTCTATTCCATTGGTCTATACGTATATCTTTATGCCAGTACCACACTGTTTTTATTACTATATTTTTGTAATAAGTTTTGAAAGTGTAAGTCCTCCAACTTTGTTCTTCTTTTTTAAGATTGTTTTAGCTATTTGAGACCACTTGCAATTCCATATGAATTGAAGAATCACCTTTTCCATTTCTGCAGAAAAGGCTGTTGGAATTTTGATAGGGATTGCATTCAATCTCTAGATTACCTTGGGTCGTATTGACAGTGTATTTATACATCTGTGTGTTGAAGCCTATATTAAATGACTTCTTAAAAAATTAGTCTTTTGTAGTTTATCTATTGGAGGAACATGAAGTGTTATGTTCCATTCCTTAGATTCAGATAGAAATTCTAACGTGTGAAAACAAGGAAAAATTATACTGACTAAACCTATTTACAGGAGAAATAAACAATTTTTTGGTTTGTTGATTTATATCCTGTCATAGCTTAGCACTGTTAGATTTACACTGTTAGTGGCCATTTTAAAAACCATACATAGCTTTTTTATTCTCTCTGGAAATTCTGTGTTTTATATAAAAGGGCCTCAACATTTGTTTTTGTGTGTGAGAGCCAGAACAATTTTGAACTACTATAAAGGAAATGTATATCTATACAAGGAGAGAGTACTGGTGATTTTTACATGCAAGGTAATTCCTATTTTAACCAAACATTTGAGTGGCATAAAGAGAGGCAGGATAGCACAGTGGTCAAGGCAGAGGCTCTAGAGTCAAACGTCCTGTATCTGAATGCCAGCTTCAGCATTTACTGACTATATTGAAAATTTACTTAAGATCTCTCTGCTTCAGTATTCTCATCTATAAAATGGGGATGGAGATAGTTACTTCAAATGGTTGTCATGAAAATTAAATTACTTTATATTTGCAATGCACATAGTAAGTGTTCAGTAAAGATTATTATTATTATATGCAAATAATTTGCACCTGTATTTCACTTTACAGTTTACAAAGGACGTTTTTAACATATTCTGTTATCTAATCGCCAGAATAACCATGTGAAATAGAAGAGAGAGATATGATTAGCCCCATTTAATAGGTGAAGAAACTAAAACTCACAGAGATTGTGACATACTAAAGTCATATTAAAAATTAAAGCCTATAAAGTTTTAGTCATGCAAGATAAGTTCTAGATATCTGTTATACCACATGGTACTTGTAGTTAACAGTACTGTACATTTAAAAATTTGTTAGGAGGATAGATTTTATGTTATCTGTTCTTACCACAATTAAAAAACATCAAAACCTACAAAATCCATCATCTTAAAACCAAACAATTGTTTTTCAGACCTATATTCTTTCCACCAGAGCAAACTGCTTCTACTTTTTATTTAAATTGAACAGTAAGAGTAATATAAATTGAAATTATGTAATATAACAGAAGAGAAATTGAAATAGTGAATTTTTGCAACAATCTATACAGAGTTAATTTCCTTTTCCCACCGTTCATATTTGTTTTTTCTGGTTTTCAGGAGAAAGAAAGTGAATTACTGGTTGTGAAATTTATGCAGCAGTTAGCAATCTGCTGAATGTGGGATCATATTTAACATTTGTACTGCTGTGATTTCATTATAAATAATCACAGTTCATCCCAGGTCTTATAACTCAGGGTGCTAGCATATCAACAATGACATATGCTTGCATATTTGCTGTATATTTGAACAACTCTTGATTATTGACTCATATTTTAAGAAAATTTACCTTGTTCATTTTTGGAACCTCATAAACATAAGTAAAAATGAAAGATTACACTGACCTTTTTTAAAGATTCAACAGTACAACTTAGAACAATATAAAATATTTTAACAAATCTATTATTTTAATTTAATGAACCAATTATCTAGTTAGTAAATGTATGCCTATGTATAAATTTTAATATTATTATCCACTATTATAAATGGAGGCATTAAAACATTTTGATTGAGGTCATGGCTTTGAGTTAGATACAGAAGAGTTTATAGAGTTTGGGAAAGTGATTTCCATTGCCTTTAAACAGTCAATTGAAAGTAAACAGTATAAGCACCATATAATCAGAGTAACAAACATTGAGGCAAACAAGACATGTACACAGAATTCACAGCTTAATAAAAAAGCATCTTTTCTAATAATGGCATTAAATATACTCTTACTTATGGGCAATATTTACAGATCTGTGCCAGAATTATTTATGATACTTGAGATTATACCAATTCTGAAAGAATCATTGGTTTTCTTGAATTCTAATTCGTTAACAGTGATTTTACATTTGTCAGTTTTCACTTAAAAGGTAGTAAAACTAGTTCAATTAGATTATGACTCATAACTTCAGCAGTTTAGTAGTTACTGGATGCCCATTCTGCTCCAGACACTATACAAATATTGAAAAAACAAATGCTTAGAATAAGCCCTGAGACCAATGATATTACATTCAACAGGCATAATCAAAAAGAGAAATGAAGTTAGGCTGATATAACTTGTTCTAGGAAAGTCATGCTAGCTACTACTGACCAATTCATTTTAGAAATTCAGCAAAAATCATTATCAAATTTTTTAATAAGCTTTATTTTTTAGAGCAGTTTTAGGTTCACAGCAATATTGAGCAGAAGGTATAGAAAATTGTTAAACTTTTTACTCTATGTTGGAAATTGCTTTATTTTCATGTTTTGAAAATCATTTAATATATCTGCAGAATTTAATTATTTTCTTGTGCTACAAAATTATTCTTTAAACTCCAAGTTAATTCATACTTAGTTTCAGTGAAATTATATGACAATTTATTATTTTAATAGGTAGTTAGTATTAAAGACTCCAGATTTTTTTCAGTGAGTAAATGATACACAATTCAATAAACAACATTTGGACAATTGCACAACAATGAGGATGTTAAATTAAGTTAAATTCATATCATTGCCCCCCAGTAAACTTCTAACTGATTAAAGATTTACAAATAAAGAGCAAAACTATGAAAATACCAGAAGGAAAATATAGTATATTAGAAAAATAATCTAGGGCTGAGGAATTTATTCCTAGGCAACTTACAAAATGAAAAAGCTATAAAAGAAAAGTAAATACATTTATTATATAATATTTGAAAATTATGTATGTCTAAAGGTGCCATAAACTAAATTGTATGTGTCAAGTACAACTAAAAACTAAATAGAAATCATTTGTAATTCTCTCCAACAAGTAAGAAGAAATGACTTTATAAAACAAGATCAGAAAGAGTAGCAAGATCTATGGAGAATATAGGTCAAACTATTTAAAGGGTAATTCAGCAAATATACAAAATTCAAGGGAAATCAAAATGCACAAATAAAAATGCAATGATAGGGGGCCGGCCCAGTGGGATAGTGGTTAAGTTCTCGCATTCCACTTCAGTGGCCCAGGGTTTTCAGGTTTGGATCCCGGGTATGGACCTACACACAGCTCACCTAGCCATGCTGTGGTAGCATCCTATATACAAAATTGAGGAAGATGGGCACAGATGTTAGCTCAGGGCCAATCTTCCTCAGCAAAAAGAGGAAGATTGACAGAGATTAGCTCAGGGCCAATCTTCCTCACCAAAAAAAAAAAAAATCTTAAAAAAAAATACAATGACAGAATTGAGTCACATAGGAGACAATAAATAATAGAAGTGATAAAGTGTAAATTTATATAATGACATGAAAAGTTCTCCCAAGATGAAAATAAGAAAAAGCAATGAAAATATAAGAAAAGGAATAGATATGGAAAACAGCTAATTTGCCTAAAAATTAAATGTGTTCCAAATGATGAAAGAGCTATCTGAAAAGAGTCATTAGCCGGACTGCATTGGAAATAGCTTGAGTAAGAAAGAAGAGGAAAAAAGTCTCAGTGTTCAGATAAGAAGGTTTCACTGTGTTTTATCACAGGGATTCCACGGAAAAGAGAATGACATCCACAGAGTGAGTCATCAAGTCCCCCCAATTAGTAAGGTACTCCTCTGCTGAGGTTGCTCCTTGGTAAGCATTCACATGAAATACAAGTATCTTCACACACTGTGTCCATTCAAAAAACTCTATCCACATACATCTTCCCCAAAACTCCTCATTATCAATTTTTTAATTATAGATATAAATGAAGACCAATCAAATGAAAAAAGCAAAAGATATATTTTTTTTGAGCTTGCTATAGCAAGGGAGTCAGCCACCATGACTTGTGTTTTGGCAGAGACTCAAAGGCAGGCAGAAGAGTGGGAAAGCTTTACAGTGGGGAAAAAAGGAAAGCTTTAGGTATGCACTGATTGGAGGTTGTTGGTATAGGGAAGCTGTAGGTGTGCTAACTAGAAGGTGGGCATCCTATGTGATTGGTTAGGGGTGCATATTTGGATTTCTCTGGTTGGTACTAAGTTGGAAGCAGGGACAAAAATTAGGGAAGCTGTCAATTATTAATCAAGTCCTGGCTATGTTGGGTCAATTGTTACAGAAGTTATTATTTAACTTCCTGGATTGTTATGAAACATAACAACCTGGCTTCCTATAAATCTGACTTATAGCAGGCTGGTTTCCTGGGTTTTTTATTGTAGATAAGGGGGTTGGTTTCCTAGGCAGGTTACTTCAGCTTGTGGGGCAGAGTTCTATTTTTATACGTGGTCTGGCCATTGTCCATTTGTACATTCAGTCTCTCAGTGTTATGTTTGTCTCAAGTCCTGGATCATTGTGCCAAACTACTGACCCCTATGATTGAATCAATGTAGCTCATATCTCTGGCCATGACTACTTTCAGGCAAAATGTGTACCAGGTACAGTACTCAAAGGTGTCTCCAATGGAGAGATTTCCCATTTATTTCTGTCCCTCAGAACCACCCTGGAGTGCAGCTATAGTAGCACTGATTTCATCTAATTTTGAGTATTGCCAGCATACTGTGCAGAATTATTTGTAAAAAACACACCTATTTTTTTCTTCCTCAGTCAGTTGGTCATAAGGAACTTACTATGAGGGCATAAATGTGGTTATGAGAGAAAAGCAATTTGTCAGGAATAGACATTTAGGCCACTTGCTCATGCAACTTATTTGTACTATCAGAGCTTGTTTAGCTCAGTCTCAAATATACCACTCCCATTTAACAGTGGAGTGCTGCTGTACACACTCAACTCTATGACCTGGTATCTCAGAAAATACCCAGTTCATCATGGTCAAGTTTCAGTCTCTATTAGGCCCAGTAGCAAGCTAGAAGCTGCATTTCAAAAGGAAAATAGAATAGAATCTACAGAGGATGGCATGGCCTAGCCTCAAAATCTCAAAGGTTCGTGGTATGACTCACCTACAAGGGTGTGCCAGAAGCTTCATACAGCAGTCCTAACTGCCACAGACACTCCAAGCACCATCAGATCTGCTGAGCATTTCGCCCAATGGCAGAACAACTTGTATGGGAGCCTGTACCTCTTGCAGTCTTTTTTTATTCTGGATCTCACTCAAAACAGGCAACCTTTTAGGTTACTTGGTAATTGATTTGGAGTAGCATACTGGAATGAGGAAATACTTTTCTTCCCAAATCCAAAGAGATCTATTTGGCATGGTGGCCTCCTTCTTAGTGGTAGGGAAGCAGATGCAGCAAGTCATCATTCCCCCTGAAATGGATAATTCAACTTTTCCAAGATAATTGGACACCTAGAGATTTCACTGAGGTATCAGACACCTAGATTTTTGTGAGATTTATTTCCTCTTCTCTGGCACACTTGTTTCTTACCAATGCATCTAGAGTAGTCCCAACTTTCCACTCTTCAGATCCAATTAATGTGTGACCATCAGTGTGATGGACTAGCATGATGTCTTGTGGAATAGCAACGTGGTCAAGATCTCTGAATACTACACTCTGACTTAGAGCTGGTGCATTGGTACAGTCCTACGGTAATACAGTGGATGTGTATTGCTGGCCTTGCTGAAAGGAAATTGTTCTCTATGGTCTTTTTAAACAGGTATAGAGAAAAAAGTGTTCAAGAGATCAATAACTACACACCTGCATACCAGGTATTAGAGGATGTGTTGATTAGCTCCAGCAACAAAAAAGCATCTGGAACAGCAGCTACAGTTGGTGTCAACAGCTGACTAAGTTTACAATAATCCACTGTCATTCTCCAAAGACCACATCTCTTCATCACAGGTCAAATAAGTGAGGTCAAGGGGAATATGGTGAGAGTCACCTTTCTTTCATCGTTTTTGTCCCTGATGGTAATTTTAATCTCTGTAGTGCCTCTTGGAATGCAGTATTGAGTTTGCTTTATTATTGTGAGAGGTAGAGGCAGTGCTAGTAGCTTCCGCTTGTATTTTTGTGCCATTATAACCCATACTCCATGGGTCAGGAAACCAACGTTGGGATTTTACAAGTTTCTGAATGTGTTTATTCAACATGAATAGAATTGTTTATAGAGTTTATAAACAAAAAGAATATGTTTATATGTTCTAGAATTAAGGAAATAAACCTGAGCCAGAACTCTATTTCCTATGCTTCAAATTTCTTATCTGAAAAAATGGGGTATGACAATAATATCTACTTTATACTATTATAAGATATAAATGGGGTAACTATAAGTGACATGCTTATAAAAATTCTGGCACATAAGAAGCCTCAAAAATATTAGAATTTTTTAATTTGAGGTGCATGGAAAATATTTTTACCATGCTGACAATTCTATATCCACAATACAAACTTGATTAAGTAGAAAAAATTAAAATTAAGAAATCAAACCACTAAATACATAGTCATTTTTCATTATAAAATTCTGAACTTTAAAATTAATCTTTAATATAATTTCTGATTTACATTTTTTAAATTTAAGTAATTAACATACCTTTTATAATAATAATTCAAAAAATAATTTGAATATACTATGTTTTCATAACTATTGTAAAATATGTAGAGCAAAAATGTTGTAAAATATGTATATACTATATTATCATAACTATTATAAAATATGTGTAGAAAGACAAAATAAATTTTTATCATGGACTGTGAGTAACTTTTTGTTTTTGTAACAATTGTGTATTGGTATTTTTTATTTTTATAACTTTGTTTTAATAGCTGAAATAAAAGTTTAAATCAAATCTTGAAAAATAAAAAGTCAGACGAAATCACTTCTGAAATCCAGAACAGCCTCCTAGGCCTTTTGCTTATAATTTCCTGTGAAGACAGCTGGGAAAGGCCGCTGGTGAAGTGCAGACATCCAAGAAGGACAGTTAGGGCTGAAGCAAGTCTAGTATATGGGGCTTGTTCAGTGAACAGGGAGGCCAGAGAGATTGTAACAAGAATAACACATGGAGAACTCCTGTCATTACTAGGATGTATAAAAAGGATTAAAACGGGGGGAGAAGGAACCAAAATCCAGCATAGGAATGGAAGTGAGTATAGCAGGAAGGAGTATCAGGAACCTGAGGGTGAAATCAGCAGAGAACAGCAAGAACATCCACAGTGGTGGATGAGCTGACCCTTCAGGAATAGTCTTTTTGAATGATTCTCTTTCCCATCACCACTGTTACCACCCTGGATGAGCTCCTCTGTATTGCAGAGACAAGGATAGGCTTTGCTGGAACGAGAAACACCGTAATCTAGGGACTGAACACAACCAAACATGATTTCTCCCTCATGCCACTGTGTGCTGAGTGTTGGGCAGCTTTCTTCTAAGCAGTGAGTCAGGGACACAGGGCTTCAGATCACCGTGGCATCATCCATCCAGAAGAGTGGGAAGGGAGAGTGAGCAAGTGGTAGCCCAGATCCTATGTTACCTCTCCCAAAGCTGACCCCTCTCCCTCCACTCACTTGCTTTGGCCTGTACTAATGACAAGGTAAACCTAACCCCAGGTAGGTGGGGAACTTAGAGAGGCACCTAGACATTGGTTTCATAACGGTTTCTTCCATTCCACCTTCACCTGTTTGCTCCTAACTAAAATAACATTGTTATTAATCTTCATGACAATTTTCTCCTACAATTCCAATCCATATATTTTCTTTAAAATTCTCCCTTCTCAAGGCCAGCCTGGTGGCATAGCAGTTAAGTTTGCGTGCTCTGCTTCAGCAGCCCAGGGTTCGTAGGTTCGAATCCCAGGCGTGGACTGATGCACCACTCATCAAACCATGTGTGGCGGAGTCCCATATACAAAATAGAGGAAGATGGGCACAGATGTTAGCTCAGAGCCAATCTTCCTCATAAAAAAAAAAAAAACTCCTTTCTCAAAAGTGCCATCATTGACAACCTATCACTACTAACTGGGTTGACACTAAACTTCATATCCTGATTTACAAAAATCTCCTTTGGCCACTCCTATACCACTCTTGGAATTCAGATTCAGCTCTGGAGATCCTTAATTGGCGATCATCTCTTGAGGAATGAGAGGGACCAAAATCAGCAAAGAGAAATACGAAAAGGGGGGCTGGCCCAGTGGCACAGCGGTTAAGTTCACACGTTCTGCTTCGGCTGCTTGTGGTTCGCAGGTTTGGATCCTGGGTGCGGACCTACTCATTGCTCGTCAAGCCATGCTGAGGCAGTGCCCCACATAGAAGAACTAGAAGGACCTACAACTAGGATATACAACTATGTACTGGGGGCTTTGGGGAGAAAAAAAGAAGAAAAGAGGATGATTGGCAACACATGTTAGCTCAGGGCCAATCTTCCTCAAAAAAGAAGACAAAACAAAAAACAAACTAACAAAAAACATTCACTGTCAATATTTAAAAAAAAAGAAGAAGAAAAGAAAGCAAAAGAGAAACCCTCAAAGTGTAGTGAGATGGAACTGCTATGAGATAGAGTATCTTAAAGCAAAATAAAAGCACTTAGGATGACTCAATTATATTTCAATTATATCATAAAATGTTCTTATATGCTTTGGAAGAAATAACTCCTTAGTTACAAAGTAAAAACAATCATAGTTAAATGGGATCTTTTAATGCTGACACTGCAAGTTAGAAAACAATCAAACAGTATGAAGAGTCAACAAGTCACATACACACACACAGTATAAAAATATATTTGCAAATATGGGAGAATTTGGAAAATAGAGACCTTAGGAAGAAATAACATAAAGAGAAGGGAAAGAAAATCTCTTCTGATATCTCTTTCTAAGTAGAAAGTCAGTATTTCTTTTGATCAAATCCCTAAAATATTTTTTTTGCATTTCTGGAGTTCTAAAAGTATTACTTACCTATCTCTGAATTCCTCACAAAGATATGGAATATAAAGATTTACTTACTCTTTACTTATAAAGAATCAGGACATGTTCTTGCCCCAAATTTTGTAATGTCCACCCAAAATAGGACAAATGGAGACAGTATGCTTTCCCAAAAGAAATGTGTCCTCTTAGAAAGGTAAAATGAAAATTAGGTCTATTTCCATGTTTATGATAGAAAGACTCAACATTGTCAAGATGCTAGTTCTTCCCAACTTAATCTATACATTCAATGCAATCCCAAACAAAATCCCAGCAAGTTATTTTGTGGATATTGACGAATTAATTCTAAAGTTTATATGAAGAGACAAAAAATACAGAATAGTCAACACGATATTGAAGGAGAAGAAGAAAGTTGAAGGACTGACACTACTCAACTTCAAGACTTACTTTAAAGCTACAATAATAAGGATGGTGTGGTATTGGTGAAGGAATAGACAAATAGATCAATGAAACAGAATAGAGAGCCAAGAAATAGACCTCCATAGATATAGTCAACTGATCTTTGACAAAGGAGCAAAGGCTATACAAATGGTGCTTGAACAACTAATCATCCACATGCAAAAAAACATGAATTGAGACACAGACTTTACACCCTTCAAAAAAATCAGCTCAAAATGGATCACAGACGTAAATGTAAAGTGCAAAACTATAAGCTCCTAGAACATAACAGAAGAGAAAACCTAAATAATTTGGATATGACAATGACTTCTTACATACAACACCAAAGGCATGACCCATGAATGAAATTGATAAACTGGACTTCATTAAAAACTTCTGCTCTGTGAAAAACAATGTCAAGAGAATGAGAAGACAAGCCACAGACTGGGAGAAAATATTTGCAAAACACGCAAGTGATAAAGGACTGTTATCCAAAATGTACAAAGAACACGTAAATCTCAACAATAAGAAAAGAAACAACCTGATTAAAAAATAGGCCAAAGACCTTAGGAGACACCTCACCAAAGAAGATATACAGATGGAAAATACGCATATAAAAAGATGTTCCACATCCTATGTCATCAAGGAAATGCAAATTAAAACAAAACAACAACAAAAAGTTCCAGTTCAAGATGATGACATAGGAGCCTCCTGAACTGACATCCTCCTCACATGGACACACTGAATCTACAGCTACATACAGAACAATTCCCTCTGAGCAAAATCCAGAAACTAGCTGAACAACACATCAGGTGAACAAGAAAAAACCCACATTGAAACAGGTAGGAGAGGCTGAGACACAATATCACCGTAAACGCCACCCCCAGCACAGCCACATGTAACGAGGAGGAAACTCACAATTCCCAGCTTCTCCATGAGGGGCCAGATGTTTGGACTTCAGATGTTTGGACTACCCCAACTTCTAAGACTTCCACTTGAGAGATGGAACCCCAAAACATCTAGCTTTGAAAGCCAAATGGGATTGCATTCATGAGACTGACAAGGCTATAAGGAACTCAGAGACAGTTCTGAAAGGGCTTGTGCAGACTCATGGTGGCTAACCCCCCAGGCCCAGCACAGAGGGAGCAGACTGAAATGCACCTAGTCTTTACATGAAAGAGGACTATTTGCTTATCTTAAAAGCTTTAGCCTGATGGGCAGGCTTCTAATTTAATACACATGTAGGGGTCTACTGCATTATTATCCAAAGACCAGGGAGGTTAGCAGGTGCTGTCTTTGCAATCTCCCTCTGCCTTGCTCCAGGTCATTGATCTCTCCTAGAAAGGAGCTTGTGCATACCTCTGGTGCCCCAGTTTTTGACTGCCATCCAGGGGACACCACTTGATCACCAGGCTCTGGTGGCCATTGGGGCTTACATTTGTGGGTCTCACAAGACTATAACAAAAAGAGAAACAGTTCTTAACCAGCTATCCCCCAGGGCACACGGCAGAGGCAGCAGACAGACATGCCCAGTCTTTCCATTAAAGAGGCCTATTTGCTTATCTTAAAACTTGTAGCCTGAGGGGCAAGCTTCTAATTTAACACACGTCTAGAGGCCAACTGCAGTCCTCTCCAAAGGCTGGGGAGGCCAGTGGGAATCATCTTTGAGCTCTCCCTCTGCTACTAAGAATGAAGTAGGCTGCTTGGACAATCAAAAAGGTTTGAGAGACAACCAAGAGCTAGGGCAGGGTTAAACAATGAGGTTCATCTCCCACATGAGGCCACTCTTTCAAGACTGGGAGAGATGGCTGTTTTATCTAATGCTCAGATAACAAAACAGAGTCATGGAAAATGAAGAAACAAAGGAATATGGTCGAAAGAAAAGAACAAGATAAAACCTCAATTAAAAAAATTTAACAAAGTTTTTTTTGTTTTGATAATTGATTTACCTGATAAAGAGTTCAAAATAATAGACATAAAGCTGCTCACCCAGAGCGGGAGAAAAATGCATGAGCAATGTGAAAAATTCAACAAAGAGATAGAAAATATCCAACAGAAATAACAGAGCTGAAGGATACAAGAACTGAACTGAAAAACTCAATAGAGGGTTTCAATATTCAACTAGATGAAGCCAAAGAAAAGATCATGTGAACTCGAAGACAGAGCAGTGGGACTCATCCAATCAGAGGAGTAAAAAGAAAAAGAATGAAAAAGTGTGACTATAATGTAAGGGATTTATGAGACAGTATCAAGTGGAACAATATTCACATTATAGGGGTCCCATAACAGGAAGAGAGAGAGAAAGGAGAAGAAAACTTATTTGAAAAAATAATTGCTGAAAATTCCCTAACCTGGAGAAGGAAAAAGACATCCAGATCCAGAAAGCCCAGAGAGTTTCAAATAAGAAAACCTAAAGAGACCCACACCAAAACACGTTATAAGCAAACTGTCAAAAGTTAAAGATAAGGAGAGAATCTTAAAAGCAGCAAGAGAAAAACAACTTGTTACATACAAGGGACCTCTCCCCCTCATAACACTATCAACAGATTTTTCAGCAGAAACTTTGCAGGCCAGGAGGGAGTGGCGCAATATGTTCAAACTGTTGAGAGGAAAAAAATGCCAACCAAGAATACTCTACCCAGCAAAGCTCTCCTTCAGAATTGAGAGATAAAATTTTCCAGACAAGCAAAAGCTGAAGGAGTTCATGACTAGACCAGTCTTACAAGAAATGTTAGAGACTCCTGTAAGCTGAAACAAACAAGCCCTAATTAGTAACAGGAAAACCTATGAAAGTATAAATCTCACTGGAAAAGGTAAATATATGGTTAAATTCAAAATAATCTAATGTTGAAATGGTGGTGGGTTAATCACTTATAAATCTAGTATGAAGGTTAAATGACAAAAGTAGTAAAAATAACGATAACTAGAATAATTTATTAGTGGATACACAATGTAAAAAGATGTAAATTATAACACCAAAAATATAAAACAGGTGGGGGGGAGAGGAAAATGTACAGCTTTAGAAAGTGTTCAAACTTAAGTCATTATCAACTTAAAATAGACTGTTATAAATATAAGATGTTTTATGTATGTACCATGGCAACCGCAGGGCCAAAACCTATAGTAGATACACAAAAGATAAACAGAAAGACATGTTAGGCAAGTTGGAGTTAAACATTTACAAAACATTGCATCTAAAAACAGAATATATAATCTTCTCAAGCACACATGGAACATTTTCCAAGATGGATCATATGTTAGGCCATAAAACAAGTCTTAACAAATTTAAGAACAGTGAAATCATATCAAGCATCTTTTATGACCACAATGGTATGAAACTAGAAATTAATTACAAGAAAATTGGAAAATTCACAAAATGTGGAGATGAAATAACATGCTCCTGAACAACCAATAGGTCAAAGAAAAAAAATCAAGAGAAATAAAAAATATCCTGAGACAAATGAAAATGAAATACAACATACTAAAACTTATGAAACACAGCAAAAGCAGGTCTAAGAGGGAAGTTCATAGTGATAAACACCTACCTTGTTAGGAAACAAAAAAGATCAAATAAACAACCTAATTTTACACCTTAAGGAACAAGGAAAAGAAGAACAAACTAAGTGCACAGTCAGTAGAAGGAAGGAAATAAAGATCAGAATGGAAATACATAAAAGAGAGAATAAAAAAACAATTTAAAAAAAAATCAATGAAATTAACAGCTTGTTTTTTAAAAGATAAAAAAATTGGTAAACTTTTAGTTAGACTTACAGAGAAAAAGAGAAAGGATTCAATTAAATATAATCAAAAATGAAAGAGGACACATTACAACTGGTACCACAGAAATACAAAGGATCATAAGAGACTACTATGAACAATTATATGCCAAAAATTGGACAACCTAGAAGAAATGGATAAATTCCTAGAAACATACAACTTACCAAGAGTGAATCGTGAAGAAACAGAAAACCTGACCAGACCAATTACCAGTAAAGAGATTGAATCAGTAATCAAAAACCTCCTAACAAACAAAGTCCAGGACCAGACAGCTTCACTAGTGAATTCTATCAAACATTCAAAGAATTAATAACAATACTCAACCTCTCCCAAAAAATGGAAGAGGAGGGAACACTTCTAAATTCATTTTAAAGGCCAGGACTACCCTGATACCAAAAGTGACAAAAACATCATAAGAAAAGAAAATACAAGCCAATGTCTCTGATGAACATAGATGCAAAAATTCTCAACAAAATATTAGCATACAGAATTCAACAATACATTAAAAGATTCACACACCATGATCAAGTAGAATGTATCCAGGGATACAAGGATGGTTCAATATTCATAAAACAATCAATGTGATGCACTACATTAACAAAAGGAAGGATACAAATCATATGATCATCTCAACAGATGCAGAAAAAGCATTTGACAAAGTTTAACATCTATTTATGATAAAACCTCTCAATAAAGTAGTGGGAACATACCTCAACATAATAAAGGCCATAGATGACAAACCCACAGCTAACGTCATACTCAACAGTAAAGTGCTAAAAGCTTTCCCTCTAAGATCAGGAACAAGACAAGGATGCCAACTCTCGCCATTTTTATTCAACATTGTACCGGAAGTCCTAGCCAGAGAAATTAGTCAAGAAAAAGAAATAAAAGGCATGCAAATTGCAAAGGAAGAATTAAAACTATCTCTATTTGCAGATGACATGATATTACACATATAAAACCCTAACAACTCCACCAAAACAGTGTTAGAATAAGTTAATTCAGTAAAGGTGTGGGATACAAAAGTCAATATACAAAAATCAGTTGTATTTTTATACACTAGTAACAGAGTATCAGAAAGAGAATTTTTTTTTAAAGATCCCATTTACAATTGCGTCAAAAAGATTAAATACCTACAAACAAATTTAACCAAGGACATAAAATACCTATACACTGAAAACTATGACATTGCTGAAAGAAGTTGAAAAAGACTCAAATAAATGGAAAGATATTCTGTGCTCATAGATTGAAATATTAATGTTAAAATGTGCATACTACCCAAAGCAATCTACAGGTTCAATGCAATTCTCATCAAAATTCCAATGGCATTCTTCACAGAAATAGAAAAAACAATCCTAAAATTTGTATGGAACTACAAAAGATTCTGATTAGAAAAGCAATCTTGAGATGGAAGAACAAAGCTGGAGGCATCAAGCTTCTTGATTTCAAACTATATTACAAAACTACAGTAATCAAAATAGTATGGTATTGGCATAAAAACATATACATAAATCAATGAAACAGAATAGAGAGCCCAGACAAACCCATGCATATACCGTCAATTAATTTACAACAAAGGAGCCAAGAATATATAAGGGGGAAAGGATAGTCTCTTCAATAAATGGTGTTGGGAAAACTGGACAGCCACATGCAAAAGAATGAAACTGGAGGGGCCTGCCCTATAGTGTAGTGGTTAAGTACTCGCACTTCTCCATTGGTGGCCCGAGTTCGGATCCCGGGCGCGCACCGGGGCACCACTTGTCAGGCCATGCTGTGGTGGTGTCCCATATAAAATGGAGGAAGATAGGCACAGACGTTAGGCCGGGGCCAGTCGTCCTCAGCAAAAAGAGGAGGATTGGCATGGATGTTAGCTCAGGGCTGATCTTCCTCACAAAAAAAAAAAAAAAAAAAGAATGAAACTGGAGCACTATCTTACACTATACAAAAAAATCAACTCAAGATGAACTAAAGACTAAACTGTAAGACTTAAATCTATAAAATTCCTAGGAAGTTTTAGGAAACCATCAACAAAATGAAAAGGCAATATATTGAATGTGAATATTGAATATTGAATATATTGAAATATTTGCAAAGCATGTGTCTGGTAAAGGGTTAGTATCCAAAATATAAAAAGAACTCATACAACTCAATAGAAAATAAAACAATTCAACTAAAAAATGGGCACAGAATCTGAATAGATATTTTTCCAAAGAATAAATACAAATGGCCAACAAGTACACGAAAAGATGCTCAACATCACTAATCATCAGGGAAATGTAAATCAAAACCACAAAGAGAATATCTCATAACTGTTAGAATGGCTATTATCAAAAAGACAAGAAATAAGAAGTGTTGGAAAGGATGTGGAGAAATGAGAACCCTTGTACAATGTTGGTGGAAATATAAAGTGATGCAGACACTGTAGAAAATAGTATAGAGGTTCCTCAAAAAATTAAAATTAGGGGCTGGCCCCATGGTGTAGTGGTTAAGTGCCCGCGCTCCACTGCTGGCGGCCTGGGTTGATGCCAGGTGCACAGCAACGCACCACTATCAGGCCATACTGTGGCGGCATCCCACATAAAGTGGAGGAAGATAGGCATGGATGTTAGCTCAGGGCTGATCTTCCTCATAAAAAAAAAAATTAAAAATAGAAATACTATACAATCCAGCAATTCCACTTCTGGGTATTTATCCAAAGAAAATGAAATAACTATCTTGAAAAGATATCTGTACATACATATTCAGTGTAGCATTAGTTATAATAGCCAAAACATGGAAACAACCTGAATGTCCATCAGTGGATGAATGGATAAAGAAAACATGGTCCATATAAACAATGGAATATCATTCAGCCATAAAAAAAGAAAAAAATCCTGCCATTTGTGACACCATAGATGGACCTTGAAGGCATTATGCTAAATGAAATAGTATATACAAATACTATATCATCTCACTTACGTGTGTAATCTAACAAAACAAACAACAAAAAAACTGAACTCATAGATACAGAGCACAGATTGGCAGTTGCCAGAGGCAGGAGTGGGGGGATGTTAGGAGAAATGGGTGAAGGGGGTCAAAAGGTACAAACTTCGCATTAAAAGATAAATAAGTCCCAGGGATGTAGTGACTATAGTTAACAATATTATGTTGTATATGTTAAAGTTACTAAGAATAGTCTTAAAAGTTCTCATCCCAAGGAAAAAAATTATCTGTCACTATGTGTGGTGACGGATGTTAACGAAACATTTTTGTGGTAATCATTTTGCAATATATACATATGTCAAATCATTACATTGTATACCTAGCTAATACAATATTTCATGCCAATTATATCTTAATAAAAAGACATATATATGCAAAACAATAACAACAAGATACCACTATACACCTATTAGAATGGGCAAAATCTGGAACACTGACACCAATGCTGGCAAGGACATAGAGCAACAGGTTAGAGGCTGGTCAGCTCTCATTCATTGCTGTTGGGAATGCAAAATGGTACAGCCACTTTGGAAGACAATTTAGCAGTTTCTTACAAAACTAAATATACTCTTACTATACAATCTAGTAATCATGCTCCTTGACATTTACCCAAAAGAGTTAAAACTTATGTCCACATCAAGACCTTCCACACGATTGTTTATACCAGTTTTATTTATAACTGACAAAACTTGGAATCAACCAAGATGTCTTTCAGTAAGTGAATGGATAAACAAACTGTGGTACCTCCAGTCAACAGAATATTATGCAGAGCTAAAAAGAAATGAGATATCAAGCCATGGAAAAACATGGAAGAAACTTAAATGCATATTACTAAGTGAAAGAAGCCAGTTTGAAAAGGTTACGCACCATATGATTCCATCTATATGACATTCTAGAAAAGACAAAACTATTGAGACAGAAAATAGATCAATGCTTGCCAGGGGTTGGTGGGGATGGGGGGGTTGGGAGGGATGAATAGGCAGAGCATAGAGGATTTTTAGGGAAGTGAAAATACTCTGGATGGTACCATCATAATAGATTCACTATTATATATTTGTCCAAACCCATAAAATGTACAGCTCCAACAGTGAACTATAAGGTAAAATATGGATTTGGGGTGATTATGATGTGTCAATGTAAATTCATCAATTGTAACAAATGTACCGCTCTGGTGGGTGATGTTGACAATGGGGGTCGGCTATGCATGTGTCGGGGCAGGGGCGATAGCCCCTCATATATCAGAAATCTCTGTCCCTTTGCCTCAAAATTGCTGTGAACCTAAAACTTCTCTCTAAAAAAAGTCTTAATAAAAACTTAATAAATAAATACATATATACAGACAGACTAGGTATATTTCTTGTGAAAACACTGTTTACGGAATAAAAGGTATGTTATAGAATTTAAAGATTATTTTGATGGTGGGACACAACACACTGACAATTGGATACCTGGAAAGCAGAACTCTTGGTTATCGATCCAGACAAGAACATGCTGCCATGCAGGGCCACACAGAGGTTTGCATCCTGGGACAGGGCAACGGCAAGCTGGAGCATAAGGAACAGCTTATGTATGCCAAGCAGCGTCGGATTAGCTTGGTTTTGCAGGCTTCCTGTGGATTGTTTAATTATCCTGTGGATATTAATTGTTTGATTGATATCACAGGCTCAGGGGTTGGGGGCTGTCCCTAGATGTCTGGTACCTGGTCTTCATGTGATTAGAGCAGGTGCATATTGCATCTCACAGCAGAGTTTTAGAGCCCTGTAAGGAAAGATCAAGAAAGCATTTTTTAAAATATCAAACTATATTAAAAAATGCAAGCCAGATGTTCATAAAACACATATCTGGTAAAGGACCCCAGAACAGAATACGTAATACTTTTCAATTCAACAAGGAGAAGACCAAAAACTCAATTAAAAAGAAAAATTTGCAAAAATTTGAATATACACCTCCACAAACAAAATCTAAGATTGAGAAATAAGCATATTAAAGGATGCTCATTAGTCATCAGGGAAAGGCAAAGTAAAACCACAGTGAGATGCCACTAAATATCAAGCAGAATGGCTAAAACCAACATCAAATGTTGATGATGATACAATACAAGTAGCCTTCTCACATTTTGCTAGGGAGAATGCAAAATGGTTTAGAAACTTTACAGAATACTGTAGCAGTTTCTTATAAGATCCAGAAAATCATTTTCTAAGCAGTACTCAAGGTAAACAAAAAGACACGTTCACACAAAAGCTTGTGTCTAGATATTCATAACGGCTTTATTCAGAATATCCAGATGCTAGAAACAAACCTTATGTCTATCAACTTATGAACTGATGAAGAAATTGTTGTATCCTTACAATGGAAATCTACACAGCAGTAAAAGCAATTAACTACTGGACCCATCAACATAAATGAAACTCAAGAGGAGCCTGCTAAGCGAAAGCAGCCGGACACAAGACTGTATACTCTATGATTCATTTATATGATATTCTGGAAAAGGTAAAATTATTGTGTCAGAAAGCAGAGCAATAGCTACCAGGAGCCAGTGGTTGGTTTTAGAATAGGTTGACGGCAAAAGGGCATGAGGGAACATTGTGCAGTGGTGGAAGTCTTTTCTATCATGCTTTTCAAACTCAGAATTGTCTCCTTAAACTGCTGAATTTTTTATATGCAAGTTATACATTGAAAATACTGATTAAAAATATAAGCCCACTACAACTTGGTTATTTTAAATAACAGCATCCAATTCCTCTACTGAAAAGCAGAATTTACTATTTAATTTCTAGTCCTAATTCATAACATAATTCAGAGTTTTCATCTATAATTAAACCATTTAATAACTGTCCAGCCAAAATCACTGATTCCTGTCTCGTAACTTCTACAGTTTCCTTATACTCTTAAGAAAGTCAGTTTTACACGTGTACTCTTATACTTCAAACCAGATTTTAGCCTTTTAAAATAAAATAATACGTGAAATAATATTTTGTAGTTTACAAACCATTACAGAAATGATAGTTACTTTTATTTATTATTTTTTATTGTAGGAATTGTTCCTAATTCATCTTTGTATGGAAACAGTGCATACAACATGATTTTTGCTCGATATGTGTTGAATGTGGTTGAATAGATGATTAGGATCCTTATTTTTACGTTTGGATTTTTCCAAGTTGCAACATTTAATTTAGGCACAACATGATAGCATTATCCTTGGGACAAAAGCTGAATAGTGACTGACTGTGACTATCTTGCTTTTCTGTCAGTTTTACTCATCATCACATTTCCTCCAAGTGAACTATTTATTGAGTTTCAGTAGCACTGAGTGCCAAAGGACAATTAAATTGATCCTCAACAAATTACTAAGAAACATTTCCTTGATTTTAGTGTTTCCCCTTAATTGTGAAACCATGGCAGCTCCACAAATAAATGTGTCGCTTAACAGACTCCACTGCTAAAAATGTGAAAAGCCCACATTACCTAATGTTGCTTACAGCATCTCTATTATCACTCTGGATGTAGCCAAAAATAGAGTGATGAAGACAAGAATAGTTGCTGTATTTTTCACCGTAAACTACACTCAATCCTTTACAAACACACACACTAAAATATTAAACCCATGCTTTTTAATGTTTTGCCCTTGTTCAATGGTTTTGACATGAAGAATTTGGTCCTTATAAGCAGTTTATAAAGTAGAGGAGAGTTTCACTTTATAGACACGAAAACTAAGGCTCAAAGAGTAAAATATGTTTTGGGGGGGAAGTGTCTACAATTCTGCTTTAATTTCAACACAAACTGTTTCATTACCTAGAACTAATTGACGGTTTTCAGAAATCTAAGTATGAGCTACATGGGAGTAGCTCCATGTATAAATTTTTCAGCATTTTATCAGCAATGCCTATCACATTGTTTAATTCATAACACCTGAAACGCGTAGAAAATAAATAATAACTACCAATTCGGAAAGCCTACGTTCCAGAAACTGTGTTAAGTGGTTTGTATATTCCATCTCATTAATTCTCACAACAGCTTTGTGAAATGGCCTACACTACTCTCATGTTGCCTCTACTTCACGCGCCCCTCCATTCCATGATAAATACATTCCCTTATGTATTAGTTTTCTATAGCTGTCGTGACGGAGTGCCACCAACTTAGCAGCTTAGAACAACACAAATTTGTTATCTTCCAGTTCTGAAGATTAGAAGTCCTAAAATCAAGCTATTGGCAAGGTCGTACTTCCTGGAAACGCCAAGGGTGAATCTGTTTCTTCATGTTTTCCAACTTTTAGAGGCCACCCACGTTCCTTGGCACACGGTTCCCCTTCTTCATTTTCTAAACCAGCAAAGTCAAATTTCTCTCTGACTCTTCTGTGGTCACATCTCCTGACCACGACCAGGAAAGGTTTTCTGCTTTTAATGACTCGTGACTAGACTAAGCCCACCTGCATAATCCAAGGTACTCTCCCCATCTCCAGGTCTTGAAGCTCAATCACATCTTCAAAGTCCCCTTTACTATGTAAGGCAACATATTCACAGGTTCTGAGATTTAAGTCCTGGACATCTTTCAGGGGCAGTTATTCTGCCTGTCACACCTATAGCGTCAACTTTTCAATGACCATTCTCTTATGCTTCTGGCTAAACTGAAACAGCTTCTTTCTGAAGGCGTTACTTTTCTTACTACTTTCACAAGAAAAAGTAAACGCTTCTTTCACTTCCCATGCTCCAAAAGGAACAGAAGCAGGACTTGTGTCATCTTGGTTCCACGCTGCTAATTCCAAACCATTATTTCCAAGTACCTATTCATATGAGTTTTTTACCATCCAGATATAAAATTTCTACCCCACCTTGTAATTTTCTGTTATTAGACTTAGTCATCCACAATAAACTTCCTTCTTGCCGCTTATTCACACGGCCTCATCCTCAACCTTGCCTGTCATTCTCTGTTGGACTACTAACATATTGACCACTTACTTTTCCTTCTTCCTGCTTATTTTTGCCTTTTTGCCTGTATTAAAGAGAGAGGAACGCGTTTCCTCTTTATGGGCACCAGTGAGCAGAAAGAATTAGGAGAACATTTTCCCCAATTGTTAATCTGTCTCTTCAGATTCCCCAAGACTACAGCCAGAAAATACTTCATTTAATTACCAATTGGCACATTTTAAAAGGCCAGTACAACAAAATAGAGAAAAGGATAAACTCTTGATAAAATGTTTCCACCAGAGTTCAAGGAAAAGATCTTTGAAGTCAGTCTTCTCTTCCAAGTATTTCCAGGGTGAGTGCCACCACTACCCCACCCAGGACCTAATGGATCTTTGCCCTGAGGCTGTGTTCCTATTTTCTAAATGAATCTTTCATTAAATCTTGATATAGAAATCTCCACCTACCTCTGAGGAAAATCCACTCACATACAAAGGATCTGATTGCCTGAATCCATTTCCTCCTCTCCAGTTCATTTGCCACAATTTGAGTGTGAATATCTTTGCCTTAGTTTCCCAAAGAGCCATGCCCTTTGTTACTAATGTCCCGTCAATTAGGGTCAGGTGGAGTGAGGAGTTTGGAGAAGTAGTGGAGGGGAACGTGGTGATGGTGGTCGAATGAATTCTGGGACGCTACCATTGGATTTGACCAGGAATCCATCTTTATTGTTATCCTCACCTGTAAGAGCTTAAAACATGATCATTTCTTTAATTAGTGAACCTGTTAGCTCAAGCACACATACATACCAAGGACAGAAACTCAGGTGAAGATATTGTCTAATCTAAACCCACATAGAAGAAGGAAAAATGTCCTAGTTTAGCAAGATATCTATTTCCTATGAAGAGAGTAATTCCCATTTCTGTGTAAAATATTGCTTGGTTTGTTTTCATTCGTATGAAGTGCCTTATCAGAGTAACAAATGTAATAAATTACCTCTTAGATTTCTCATTGGTTATCACAGGAAAGGGCCTAGTTTGTTCATTCTAGTAAAGACGAAAGGAAATTATTACACTCAGTTTTCCTTTGGATGTGGAGGAAAGGAAGGAGAAAGGATAGTCACATTTTCCATATATACTTTGGAACCTAATTTTTCTACCTGATATTTGCATTCCATAACATTGCCAGTTCTTAGAGATTTTCGATTGTTTAGTGCTTCTTTCACCTGTGACTTCAACATCTTCACTAATAAGTTTTCCACTAGTGTGTAATTTGCTTAATATCTTTTATGTAAAAATAATTTAAGAAAATAAATAAAAAGAATCATGGGGGCTGGCCTGGTGGGGTAGAGGTTAGGTTCGCGCACTCTGCTTTGGAGGCCCGGGGTTCGCAGGTTTGGATCCTAGGCCCGGACCTACTCACTACTTATCAAGCCATGCTGTGGTAGGCGTCCCACATATAAAGTAGGGGAATATGTGCATGGATGTTAGCCCAGGGCCAATCTTCCTTAGCAAAAAGAGGAGGATTGGCAACAGATGTTAGCTCAGGGCTAATCTTCCTCACACACACACAAAAAAGAATCACAGACAACCTTCCACTACTTCACCTCCTCCACCAGCTATGTTTTTGGTTTCTGACCTACATTTATAGCCAAAATCATTTACACAGTTTTCTAAACTTTCCACTCTGATTTGCTCACTGATCACTTACTCCTTATCACACTGAAACTGGGCTGCTGTGCCCATTATGCACCAAAATATTCTTTCCCTGGTCACAACTGGTCTCCATGATATAAAATCAGTAGACATCTCAGCAGCTTTTAACTTTCTTTTAAAAATTTATTTTCTTAGCCTCTCTTACCCCTTACTCTTCATTGAGTTATCCCCTAGTGATTTCCTCTCAGTATCCCTTAAGATCTACTCCTCCCCTATCAGTCCTTTAAATGTCAGTGTTGTTCAACTCCGGGCTCTCCTCAGTCTACAGCTCTTGCAGTTTGACCTTACCATGAAGGTGGGTCCAGTTGTCACCACTCTTTCTTGATTCCCAATTCAGTATCTGCTATTCAGACTTCTTTTCTGACTCCTTCTGGCTAACGTTTGCATAGGAACCTCTTAAAAATCTCAACTATAGCATGTCAAAAACAGAACTTTTTATTCCTGCTTCACACCTAAAGCCTACCATTAAAAAAACGGTGTATCCTATGCAAATGTGACCAAGCTAACAGCAGACATTAAGATTTTTTGGACATATTTAAAACTTTAAAAGTTGCTAATTATTTTATTCCTCATAAAAATATGTCCTTGAAATTATTATCAGTTTGTTAGGGAAAACTGCAACAAGATGTGTATTTATAATGTAAATATAATTCAAGAAAATTTACAATTCTTGGAGAAAACTGAAGAAGTTGAAAAATCCTGAATGCAGATATTTCCATTAAGACATTGAGTGTAACTTAGTTGTGTAAATTAGGTATATGCATTACCAAAACTATTACTTGGCAGAATTTGTGACTTCCTTTGGGAAATATTTATTTTTATGTACATAGATTAATTCCACAGTATGCATTTTATTGCAATCCATGAGAAAATATGGAGGAGTGTGGTAAAAATGTCACGGCCTTTGGAAACAGCCCTGAGTTCAAATCCTATCTCTATTACCTGCTAACCTATAATCATTGGAAATTTACTTAATCTTTCTCAGTCAGTTTCCTTGTCCATAAAATAAGGGCACTGATGTCTAACCTATAAGCTTGATACAACGATCATGTCACCTTACTAATCCTGCATGTATGCATGTAAGTGCATGTATCTGCCAATCGAAAAAATGAAAACTGTTATAAATATTATTATTAACAATATTGTTTTACTTGGTTTCTCATGCACATGTTGCTGTTAAGGAAAGAATGAATAAATAGGAAATATAAATGTCTGATTCCTAAGTTTTGTTATTTATAGTTTTGATTCTATGCAAATATATTTGCAATCATTTGTTCTTTTGCTTAGTATCTTTTGAGCTTGTACAGTTTTGTAAATGCTCCCAGACTGCTCAACACAGGAGATACTGAAAAAATCAAGTATAAGAACTTAAAGAAATGAGTCCCAGACCAAACCAGTATATTATCTTTGAAAAATAGAGTGACCCCATCAAGTTATTATCCTAACTGAACTTGACCAAGCAACATGAACTTTTCTTCTGGTGGTAGTACCTCTTCTCTTAAATTGTAACTACCCTTTGTGAAACTTGTATTGAATCTAATATGATCCTCACACAATGACTGCCTAGAACCACTTGTAGCATATATTTTAGGTCACTTTTATTTCTTTAATTTTTGTTTTGTTTTTACTTTACCCTAATTAAGAAAAAGTAAAAACATGTCTGATATTTTATCTAAAATAGCAATGGAGAAAGCTGTATAAACAGTAAGAATCATATTCTGAAAATAGCATTTTAAAGTTTTCTATTATAATAAATGTTTAATTTTCTTTAATTACTATAAATATTATTTTAGAGACCTATCTTTGAATATATTTATCAATGTAACACCATGCTATAGAGGTGATTTCTCAGAGGGAATTTTTTTATATAACTAAATTATACCAAATAGAATGTGTACTAAATATTTAGAATCATCTAAAAAATAATTCTTAGTTATTATTAATTTCATTAACCTTTCCAGCTGAATAATTTGGAATCTTTGATGCTTATAAAATGCAATTTTCATGCATCAATTCACTTTAAGTAATAATTAAGCTAATTATTTTAGTTAACAAGATTTGTTGACTATCTATTCAGTTTTATTGGAATTCATTTACAGATTATTTTATCTTCACATTATCCTGCCTGGAGATAAGATTCTATAATTGTTAGTAATAAAATATTTTAAAATATTACACACCATTCATTTCATACAACTTAAAATTGTGAGAACATATCCAATTATCTGGACAGTATCATCATAACAGTTACAATAATTAGCATTTTATGTTCAGCTTTGCCATACTCAAAGCTAATTTAAACCATACTCAATTTTCTCAGTTTCCTTACTTATCAAAAATGAAGCTGATTAAGGGGCCGGCCCGGTGGCACAGGCGGTTGGGTGCGCGCGCTCCGCTGCGGCGGCCTGGGGTTGGCTGGTTCGGATCCTGGGTGCGCACTGACGCACTGCTTTGGCAAGCCATGCTGTGGCGGCGTCCCATATAAAGTGGAGGAGGATGGGCACGGATGTTAGCCCAGGGCCATCTTCCTTGGCAAAAAAAGAGGAGGATTGGCGGATGTTAGCACAGGGCTGATCTCCTCACAAAAAAAAAAAATGAAGCTGATTAAGTCACATTAACATTTATAGGACTAGAAATTGTTTAACAATGTAATTTATCATTTTGCTCTTCTCTATTTTTTTCTTAAACCATTTGTCAGGACAATTTGTTAATACTTAGAAGTATAACATAGTAGCATTTTTCCATAAAATATGAGAAGTTACACTAAAAGAAAAAAATCAATATAATTTTTATTACAATGGAATAGAAATTGTATTCAAAACGTTTTCAATAATAAAAATAATCTTGCTAAATACTTAAAATGTAAAATTCTAAAGAAAGATAACAATTCTGAATGCAAAATAGTTCCAAAAATAATTACAAAATAGCCTTTCATGCTTTCACTAATGTATTCCACAAATATTTTAAATTCTATTTGTCAGGCATCATGCTAGACTCTGATATCCCAAGAGTGACTGGGAAAGCCAAGTCCCCTCCTCTCAAGGAGCTAACAACTCCTTTTATTACCAAAGATAGATTTTTCATCAGAGAGACTGATTAGATTTCATGTAAGTCAAATATTTTTTTCTATTTTGATGTTCATGCTATCCTTTATATTTACATAATTGTTATCTCAAATTGTAATATGATCCATGGTAAAATATATACAATAGTCAAAACAAATGTTTAGTTTATTAATATTTTCTATTAACTCAACCAAACATTCAGAATAAATCCAAAATAAGATTGTTAAATAAAGTGATACTGATTTTGAGCATACGTTGTAGTCAAACATCTTAGTTCAGCTGAATTTTTTCAGACCTACATATAACGATACTCACTGGAGGTTAAGCCAAAAAAAAAGTCTTGTCAGAGTTTCAGTCTCAAAAGCTGACCCATTGTTGCTCATGGCTTCAGGATTTGTGCCTAACCTCTCCACTTCCAGTTTGAGATTCCAGTCTGAAGAGAGAGAAGGGGATGTCTTTCTAAGTGAGGCATGCTAGAATTCCAAAGACTATTCCCTCACCTTAAAGGGATGTGCACTTATATACTTGTTTAAAAATCTTGAAAGCTCTTTTTCTTATATATTTCCCTGCTAAGAAAAGGGGCTCAGAAAGTTTGATAACCCTTTGAAATAGCATTCCTTAGATGATTCTTCATTTATTAATATGTGTTGTTTTATTTGAGCTGTAAGGTAAAATATCCTGACTGTTTTTTTCTATGTTGAAAGTGCTCTTTTATAACTCTATACTATCCCTACTTGGTAATGCGCCTTGTCAGGCCCAAGTCTCTCATCTTCTGACAGATCCTTATTCCAGTTGCTGTTTCTGATTTGCATAAGGACACACCACCCTGTCTATCATGATTTCAGTTTATCACTCCTAGTACTAAGCAGAAGCTGAAAACCAGAATTGGTGCAACAGGCTTCTCACTGTATTTGCAATGCTCTTGAGTGAGGATCATCCCATGTCTGCTTAGACTTCAACTAATAGAGACCCAACTACTCTATGAGGGGTAGTCCATTTCATCATTGGGCGGTTCTAAGATGAAGAACATCTTTCTTATACAGATCCAAAGCCTACTTCCTTATGATACCAATGATTCGCTCATTTATTCGTCCAGTTCATAGTGAGCACCTTATTATGTACTAGCCTCTATGAATAAAACAAAAACAAGACACAATATCTGCCTTGAAGGCAATTCATTGTCTAATGGGAAAAGACTACAATGGAATAAGGTTCTTGTTCTAATGAGGTAGTTGTGTAACCACACCTTCCTATCTCAGTGGATGGTTCTTTCCAACTAATCCTTCCAATCTCTCATTAAACATCATTACATGACCCTTGAACCTGAGAGGGGTCCTTTGTTATGTGCTGTGAGAAAAATCTTACTCTATTACTTTAGAGCCCATAGCTCAGTTTTTATAATTGTGACTATATAACTCATCTCTCTCCTCTGTTACATTCTAAGCCTCATGAGAGTAAGAACTAGACTGTGTACTTTCTTGCTCATCTCATTTCTAATACAATGCCTGGCACATAACAGATAGTAACTAACAAATGAGTGAATAAATGAATTAATGAATGAATCGGCAATTTTAGTATCGGTCCTAATTTTCACCACACTATAGCTGTATTAGTTATCTATTGCTGCATTACAAACTACCACAAAATTAGAAGCTCAAAATATCGTATACTTATCTCACAGTTTCCATGGATCAGGAGTCCAGGTATGGCTTACCTGCGTACAAGCACCTTGAAACTTGGCTGCAATCAAGGTATCAACCAGGTCTCAGATCTCATCTGAGGCTTGATGTCCTCTTCCAAGGTCACTGATTTTTTGATAGAATCCAGTTATTTGTAGTTTGTAGCTTCTAGAGCTGCCCACCATACTCTCTACTGTGTGGCAGTTTGCTTCTTCAAGGCCAACAGGAAAGTGTCACTGGTGCTTCTTTTGTCTCTGACCTCCAGATTCTCTTTTAAAAGGTTATCCAGAGTTTAGCTAAGCTACTCCATAGTATTGCTGCCTTGGCATCCATTTTGTTTGGCCAAGTAGCCTGCCGTGACCTCAAACTGACACTAGCCCCCTCATGCAAGCACATGCCCTAGATAGCAGTCTGCAGAGTCACAAGCAAATATAAGTTTCTGATATGACTTCCCAAACAGCTCTTGTGATCGACAGTCTTCTCTGCCTCCTACTGCCTTTCCCTTATGTGCCCCTTACATAAGACCCCCATGTGGCTTACCAAAATCCAACTCTTTTGGTTTGAATTAACCAATCCAGTCTTAGTCCAGAAACCCCAAAGCACTCCACCTATGGACCCTAAAAAGGCATGTGCCCCTGTTTCTCTCTCTGTCTGTACTCTGCCTTGACCTCCCCAGGTGGCCCCTCAAGGCACGCCAGATACTTCCTCCAGGACCGGTGAGTAATAAACTTCTCTATTTCAGTTGCTCTGGTGGTCTGTTTTTGAACCAAGGCCCACCATCTGGCATCCTGTGTTCCACTGAATAAGTGTTAATTTGACAAATTCATAACAAGAGTTCACCTCATTAAGTCAGGCCCCTCCAATCCCCCTTTTGATTAACTTAAAGTCAACAGATTAGGAATCCTAATTATATCTATAAAATCCTTTCACTTTTGTGGTCAATCCCATACCAAAATATGGAAACTGTATTTCTATGTATAAAGCCAAATTTTATATTATTTTTAGAAGTTATGCCATAACATAGGTTTAGAGTAAACTAAGTTCTTGAATCCCTTTCCCAGAAACTCCCTCAAGCTAAGTTTTTCACATTTGTATTTCAGTAATTGGTATTTGGAAACTACATACAAGAAACATTATTCTTTGCTAATAAAACTCTTTTTGCATGTGTGTTATTTCATATTTTAAAAAATTGCAAAATAATTGACATATAATGTTAGTTTCAGGTCTACAACATAATAATTATATGTATATACACACATTTTTTTTCTTGTGATGAGAACTTTTAAGATTTACTCTCTTAATTTTCAAATATGCAATACGCTATTTTTAACTATAGTACCACACTGTACATTATGTACCCAGGACTTATTTATTTTATAACTGAAGTTTATACTTTTTTCCCACCTTCCCTCATTTTACCCACCCTCCACGCCCTGCCTCTGGCCACCACCAATCTGTATCTATGAGTTTGTTTTCTTTAGATTCCACATGTAAGTGAGATCATACAACATTTGTCTTTCACCGTCTAACTTATTTCACTTAGCATAATGCCCTTAAGTTCCATCTATGTTGTTGCAAATGGCAAATGGCAGGATTTCCTTCTTTTTTATGGCTGAATAATATTCCATTGTATATATAAACCACATTTTCTTCATCCGTGCGCCCATCAATGGACACTTAGGTTGTTTCTGTCTTGGATATTGCAAATAATGCTGCAATGAACATGAGGAACAGATATCTTTTTGAGTTAGTGTTTTCATTTTCTTCATATAAATACCCAGAAGTGGAATTGCTGGATCATATAGTAGTTCTATTTCTAATTTTTTGAGGACCCACCATGATGTTTTTATAGTGGCTGCACCAGTTTACATTCCCATCAACAGTGCACAAAGTTTCCCTTTTCTCCACTTGCTCCTCCACAGCACTTGCTATTTCATGTTTTTTTGATAATAGCCATCCTAACCAGGGTGAGGTGATAGCTCACTGTGGTTTTGATTTACATTTTCTTCATTAGTGATGTTGGTACCTTTTTGAGTACCTGTTGGCCGTTTGTATGTCTTTTTTTGAGAAATGCCTATTCAGAAACTTTGTCCATTTTTTAATCAGGTTATTTGTTTTTTGCAATTGAATTGTATGAATTTCTTTCGTATTTTGTATATTAACCCCTTTTATCAGATATATGGTTTGCAAATATTTTCTCCCATTTTGTAGGTTACTTTTCTAACCAAGTTTTAGAGAAAGTATACAGAATGTACATATCTTCAAACAAAAAATTAAATATATGAGGTTATAGAACACATGAAACTCTAAGACATTGCTGGTGGGAATAAGGAAAAATAGCATAGACACTTTGGAAAACCAGTGTCTAATTTTTGAAACATAAGTTTAACATATGACCCAGCAATCCTACTCCTAGATAGTCATCCAAGAAAAATATTGAGATAAACCTCTGTACACGAATGTTTATGGCAGCATTATTCACAATTACCTGAAATTATAAATATCTCAAATGTCCATCAACTGCTGAATAAATAAGCAAACTGTGGTATATTCATACAATAAGATACTATGCAGCAACAAAAAGGAACAAACTCCTGATAATTACAAGAATATGTATGAATTTTAAAAGCATTGGCCTAAATAAAAGAATCCAGACAAATGCTACCCTCTCTATGATTTGATTTATATGACATTCTAGAAAAGGCAAATCAGAGGAACAGAAATCAGATCAGTGGCTGTCAAAAAGTAGAGACAGGGGAGGAGATTGCATCCAAAACAATACTAAGGAACTTTTGAACATGATGGAAATATTTTATATCTCGATTTTGTTGGTGGTTACATGACTATATATGTTTGCCAAATTCTTAGAACCATATACATAATATTGGTGAATTTAATAAGTATTTGCTTAAATTATGAGTCAATGTAATCTAAATAATCCAATCAGATTATTATGCACAAAAACTATTTCCTTATGCCTGCTACTAAAGCTATGTAGAGTGACCACAGGGTATAAAAATGACAATTCATTCTTTTATAATCTAGTTGCAAAGAAAAAATGGAGAATGATAATAGGGTACTCTTTTGTCTTGCTCAATATTATCAAAGTTGATTAACATAATTGTATTACCTTGAGTCATATAAAATTGAGATATAAGTGCAAAAACTTTTTTGTAGCATATGAAAAACAATTTAAAATTAGAATTTGTGCACCTGAAAGTTTTGATGAGATTTTTGAAAAAATATCGCTAGTAAATGTCCTCTTTTTGAGAGTAGATGAAAATACAAGGAAGGATTGAAGTTTATTTAAAATGTTGTCATGAACCATATAATTTTTTGAAGAGGCAGTCTTATATTAAAAAAATGGAGTACAGGGGCCAGCCTGATGGCGCAAGCTGTTAAATGTGTTCGCTCCACTGCGGTGGCCTGGGGTTCGCCGGTTCGGATCCTGGGCGTGCACCGACGCACTGCTTGGCAAGCCATGCTGTGGCGGCGTCCCATATAAAGTGGAGGAAGGTGGGCATGGATGTTAGCCCAGGGCCAGTCTTCCTCAGCAAAAAGAGAAGGATTGGCAGATGTTAGCTCAGGGACAATCTTCCTCACACACACACACACACACACAAAATGGAGCACATATTTTGTTTTAATTTCTTTTGCTTGCAATCCAAAAATTTAATTTTAATAATCTTGTAATTAAGGAATCTGATAAGGAATCCTGAAATAATGATTTTATTTCTTGAGCAATAAATCAACTTGTTAAAGAAAATATAAAACTTGTTTAGTCATATCATTATAATTTGAAGAAGCAACTGAAAATATTAACAGATGACTAAAGTAGTTCATTTTTCTATAGTATTTGGGCTATATGTAAAACCTCATAGTATATATGATCTATATGTGGAAGATACCAGCTTCATTTGTGGGAAGCAGAACAGTGAATAATATTGTAAAGAGGAAGTAATGAATGCTTGATATAAAGAGAAGAGGATTTGGAGAAGAAATGATAGATTCGTCAAGTAGTGAAACATCCCTGAGCGCAGAGTTTGGCTCAATGAACATAGGAATAGTTTTCTACCTGACTGAAAATACACGGATCATTCTATCAATTGAAAATTCCCATTAGGGAATGGAAGATAATCATATGCATATTATAATGAGATGTCCTGGATTGCTGAGAGGTTAAACTAAGAAGACACCTTCCAATTATGAGGTTTTTTTCAGTTCTAATACTGTATGCATATATGATGCAATGTAAACAATACACAGATATTTTTCTTTCTACTGCAGGAAAACAAAGTAGAGAAAATCCTATTAAAATGATAGCTATTTCAAAGACTTGGTTACACTGATACTGAAATCATATTCCCTAATTTCACAGGAGAGTAAAAACTAGTCAAGTCCTGCTCGTGTTTATTCAGTTAAATTAATAACTAAGGACTTATTATCTCCAGCTCGAAGCCAAGTTTTACTTTTATTATTTCAAAGAAAGTGCAAAGATTCTTACTATATTATGACTTTCCTGTTGAATTTCAATAATAGTGAATTATTTGATTAAAAAGTAATGGCCAGCTGCCAGAGCATTCTGTTGACAATTTATAAAGAAAGACCAAATTTATCTAGAAAAAAAGTGTTGCCTGGAGTCTTTTCCAAATGAATATAACACATGAATGTGGCAGAACTCCTGGTAAATAACACTAAACAAAGGAAGCTTACATCAGCTCTTACTTCCAAATTGAACTGGGATGTTAAGTCCACATGAAACAAAGTAAACAAATAACACATATTCAGCATATTAAGCAGTGAAGACATCCACTCCTCACAATAGAGATCCTGAAGTCCACATGCACCATCTGCAGAGAACAAAGAAAGAATCTCATTTTTAAAGATACAAAGAAAAAGGATATAGCAGAGCAAAGGATTACAATGACTACTGTTATATTTTGAAAAGTTATGATACTAAAATAATACTTCTGGGACCCAAGAGCCATGATTAAAGATCCCAAGTTATGATTCAAATATCACCTCCCACCCCCAACTGTCAAGAATCAACTTCTTTTAGTATTTATTTTGAAAAGATGGAGTTTGATGTACTTTTTCATTTTTCCATCTGCAGTTTTGTTTCCCAGTGTGTTTCTTCTTACATGCTTCATTCATTTCTATTAAAAATCTCTTCTCACTTTGCCAAGGGTGATTGAAAGGAACTCTAGGATTCAGTCAATACAATGTTGTCACCACTTCATGGGCCCCAACAGGGACATATTGTCCTTTACTGTCTGTCTCAATCACAGTCCTGGCAGGAAACAGAGCGTATTCTGGGTGACATGAGGAAAGTTTCCACTTCCTCCATGAAAGCCTTAGGTAAACTCCTTCACAAGAGTTCCCTTTTGTCACTATCCTCAAATTCTTATTTTTTTTTTAATAAAAACCATATCTATGGTTTTCACTCTTATACCCAAGAATATATCTTTTTCAAACCCCACTCCTCGGACTCACAGGATTTGTTATCATCATAAGATTCACTCCCTGTTCTCACAAGTATATTCCTCAAAGTCAGAATTAATATTCCTAAAATAAAACACAGAACATTGCAACAGAAATGTGCATGGGGCATTCAGGCACTCAAAGTAGAGATCTCTTGGAGGTTTCCCCACCATATGTACTTTCATATTCACCCAATTGTAGCGTACATCACACGTACATATGCACAAACGTGCATGCTCACCCACAGTCTCACACACACACACACACACACAAATGAGGAAAATCATTATTTCTCTATGTCAGTACAGCCTAAACCACAATGAGAAAAATAAGCATTTTCCCAACTGTGACATATTCAGACCCCATAATTCTCAAGGTCCTCTCTCCCACAATGGAATTATTACTTTACGTTACCATTTAGAGCCATGTTTTTCTTTTGTTTATCTCCAAATGCCCTCTATATTCAAATCTTGCCCACTTGGGCCTAGAGAGAATATGAAATATATCCATTATTGAGTCATATACAGCAGAAATTGTTCATCTAGGAGTCAGAACACCAGAATCATCCAAATAACATAATCCATGATGACTTTCTGTGATCATCCATTTCAAACAAACAAATAAAACAAAAAAGTGATGTCACGATAATTGAAGAATTCTCTTCTCCACAGTACAGTGTATGGTAATACCATCTTCTGCTCAGCTATGAATGACCACTTAGAAATATCACAATCTTTCCTATGTGAGCTAAGAAGACAGATCATACAGATGAACGAAAGTGGTTTTTTTTGGAGTCAAATTGAAAATAACTGACATAAATAAGAAAATTACTAATCAGGATATATCTTAGTTGTACAAATTATATGTTACCACATTCTATGTACAGATCAATTAGAATTTTCCAGAAGCAAAATTTACATATATTATTTTATGGAAGGTTATTATATATCATTTTAAAGATATATGTTTGTGTTAAAATTTGAAATACCTGAGCAAGAAATAAAAAGTAAAACAATTATGTCTAGGCCACTAAATATTTTATAGAATATGTGAGGTTTTTCTTTTAACATTTTTAGGAAATAATATTTTTTATTTCATGGGAAATATTGCCATATTTAATACTTTCTTCAGATGACTTCTAGAATATGCATATTTATATTTAAGATTATTTATTACATATATATTTTTCAAATACAATTGTTTCTCACGGCATCTCATATCCCACATTATGTACCATCCTTTATGTACTAAAACTCTCTTTCTTTTTTTCTATTACTGTATGTTTTGGAGTTAAAAAAGATAGGTTTCAGGAAAAAAAGATCTGTAAAATTTCAGAATATTTTTAATGTGCTTTTTAATGACTGCTTTTGAACAGTCAGGCCTGTCTAAAATTTTGAAATAATTGCTTTGTACTTAGATTAATACTTACACAAGGATAGGCTGGCCCCGTGGCTTAGCAATTAGGTGCGTGCACTCCACTGCTGGCGGCCTGGGTTTGGATCCGGACGCGCACCGACGCACCACTTCTCCGGCCACGTTGAGGCCGCTTCCCACATACAGCAACTCGAGAAGGATGTGCAGCTATGACATACAACTATCTACTGAGGCTTTGGGGGGAAAAAAATAAATAAAATAAAAAAAAATACACAAGGAGCTGAACTCTTTGCTGGTCTCTGTGACGAGGGAAAAGTATTCCATTTTTCTTAAATAAAAAAGAAATACAAAGAAAGTATGGAACCCAAGCCTTATATGGAAGTTTATTTATTTATTTGTTGGAAAGGCTTAATCTACCTACATTGAAGTCTGAACCTATTATTCACTGTGAACCAAAAAAACCCCACCTACTTTGTAGAGCTAGCAAATAAACAACATCAATTATTGCTTTTCCTTCCTTCAGGTAATCAAAAAGGAGTAATGAAATGGTTCAGAAGAAAAAACACACAAACATGAGTGTTGCATCCAGACTCTGTCATCTGCTACTCAATTTTTCTGGAAAATGATTAACTTCTCTCAGTCTCCGTTTCAATCATTCATTCTAAAATCATTTACTGAGAAGCTACTAGGCATAGGCGATATAGCAAGATTCTTGAGAATTCACTTTTGTTGGAGTAGGAGACATTTTGCAATTAAGTATACTCTTAGTAATTTCATCAAAATTGTATTAAATACTATGAAAAGCAGACATTAGGAGCTAAGAGGGTATTATCAGACAAGTATCACTTTTAGGGAAGTCAGAGAAGGTGTCCGTGAAGAGGTGACTTTTAAGCTATCTTTGAAGGTAGAGAAAGAATAAACTTCACAAAAAGTTTCTTGTTGGAGAACATCTAAAATCATCTAAAAGACAGGTGATTTTATATGCATAAGACCTGAAGTGGGAGGGAAGATGATCTGCTAAATACATGAAAAGAAATCTAGAGGCAAAAGTTCAATGAGGATTAAATAAAATATTGCAGTTCTGTCTTATTCTTCCCCTGAAATCAGTCAGAAATAAAAAAAAAAAAGTACAAATAAATAGTTTCCCAAAGGTCAATGATTATTTTGGGGGTTCATCAAATGTAAAGTTTCATGATGACATCCCTCTTCTTTTGAGTTTAAATGCATTATTTAAAAAAATAATTAAAATGGAAAGTTTTTGTCTCAATTCTAAAACAAAATACTTCAGTCCCACTCTGTCATTCACTTAATATTTCTTATTTTTTTCTTATTTTACCATATGGGTAAAATATTCTAATTTTCTTATTTTTTTCTTATTCTACCATACGGGTATAACTATGACCATAATGTCAACTGGTTGAGATGGCTTCATAATTATTCAAAATCAGAGTAGGAGATAAAATACTTAATTAATAGACTCTATTGGCGTTTTAGGACCCAGCTTGTGTTTTTCACAAAAAAGCATAGATCAGAATGTGTTACAGAACCTCCATTTTTTAGTGGTATTTTATTATTCTATTTGATATTGAAAGAATTTTAATATTAAAATCTCCACAAAGGAAATCTTATATTAGATTTTCTTTATCATAACCAATTGACAAATGCTGGTCTGATTTTAAAAGGTCTAGAACTGACTGGTGCCTTTTTGCCTTCTTTATATTTAATTTGTTTTACATTTATTCTATTAAACATGCTTCTTGTTTAGCTTACTCTCCTTTCAAACTATTCAGTCTTCTTATATGACCCATGTTTTTTTCTTTCTCTCCTCATATCAGCCAGAGAGCACCAACTTAGCAGTTTATAGAATAAGAATTTGGGATGTCTTAAATCATGAATTGTCAGTGAGAAAATAATGCAAAGTAGAGGAGGATCTTCTTTTCCATTAGGCCAATGGTGGATGGATTAGCAATCTGGAACCTCATTTATTAAAGAAGAAAGTAGGTGGTGTGGGCATAATTTTTGAAAAAGAAAAGAAAAAAATAAGTTACTGCCAATAAAGTATTCTGCAACCAATCTACAATGAAAATAAATAAACAAGATAATGGACAAAAAAATATTAAGTTGTCTGGGTTGGGACTGCTGTTCTTCATTTAGATTTCAGAAGATACAAATTTCACGGACTGTTCTGAGACAATTTTCCCTCATCACTTTTATAAACAACATAGAATTTCAATATTAGCATTTTCAATGTGCCCTGTATTCCACAGGCTGACTAAATTTACTAAACAAGTGCGATGGGCATGATACTCAGTTCACAAAGTCACCTGTAAACAAACGGAATTTTTCATTTGTATATAACTCAAAATGAGTACTTCTGAGCTCTCATTCTTCTGAACAAGCAAAATAGTAAAAAACAAATTACAGCAAATAACTTAAGTATTTTCTAGTCATTCCTATCTACTCCCTTTTTAGAGTTATGCCACAATTCTATGCATTGCTGGGAAATGGCAGAGGGGATGATGGAGTTCTAATAGAGTCCCCAGTCCATCTTTCACTTGCAAAATGACCCTGAAGCTTCATTATCCCCACATATGTCACCCCTTCAAGTCGTCTGGGTTTCTTCTATTTCCCTGCCACTTATTTGATGCAGGAATCTTTTGAGAAGTTATATATGGATCTTTCTTTCTAGAAAACAGACTACCAGTGCCTTGCGCCTTTTGAACCAATGGACTTCTTTCTCTCTCCGTCTCCTCTCAGTCTGGGGTAATCTCTTACTATTATTAAAACACATGTCCCTTCATATATTTTCACTTGAGGGAAGCAATAACAGTGACTTAAACCTTGCCACAATTCACGCCTGAAATCAACTCGCAGTTGAATGTACTTGAACGACTCAGTACAACTTGAATTGGGGAAAAGAGAGGAAGGAGTAAAATTTTGAGTTCTGGACACTCTAACCTATCCTATAATTTTTCCTATAATCTTTTCTTTTCTATAATAGGGGATTCTAAGAAAGGAGTCTGTATATTATTGGGCCATAACACTTCATCTTAGGAAGTAAAATATGAAGATGCAAAGGAATTATAAGCTCCAAATGCATAACTACAGAATTACTGGGACTTCTTAGAAGGACATTTCAAATAATAAGAATAAGAGGGTTTGAGTTAAGTGAGTTTTGGTTTAGTCTATAACTATACAGATAATAAATATCTAAGAAATAAAGAAACAAGGAATTAGGTACAGAGTTGACATTATAATTAACATGCCCTTCTTCTCTCCACAGTATTCCAAGTATGAGGAAGTATCTTTAACCTCTTAAAACTTCTTCTCCTCTGCTGACATCCTTTCGAAACTTTATGCCCACTGCTACTAAAAGAATCTGTTGCTTTATAAGTTCTTTTAAAATGTTTTTTCTTATCTCTGATGGTTTCCCTTGCCACGTGATTTACAAATTTTACAGACTAACACCAAACATTTGATTTAAAATAATCTCACAAAATGATTGGCACATTGATTGATTAATAAATGTTATAGAAGGATTTTTTTACACCAGGAAAGTTTATTCCCAATCCCTATGTAGTTAGAAATTGGGATCAGAAAGAGACATGCTTCTCCAAGGGTAGGCAGAGATAATCTAGGCAGGAGACTCATAAATCAAACAACTGATAGTAAAAGAGCCTTCTTTCCTTCCTTCATTATGCCTTTTCTTCCTCTTTTAATTTTATGCTTTATTCATACATCTATTCAGTGTTCATGTAGCAGAGAACCAGATGTTATTTTTATTGTCCTATCCAGAGACACAATATAAGATTGTCTTTTTTTGTATATCTTAAAAATTGTGAAGAATAGGCAACTTTGCCAGAGGAGAAAACAAAATATTTTTTTGTTTCTATTTTTCCAATTCTTTTTAAAGAGAAAATATAGTGATTAGAACTATAAGAGTAAAAATTTTCCATATTTTTAAACATTTTAAAGCTGGAGGCTGAAATGGAAATACTAGATCTCTCAGGAGGTAACGCATTCTCACGTTTTCTAGCCTTATTTCTCCATCAAAGAAAGTTCAGATGAGGAAAAGGAACTCAACCTCCCATAGCTTTGTGATTCACCTATAACTAATTTAAAAGAGAATTACTCATTCTGTTTCATGGGCTACACCAAGGAGATGTTTTACTGCATGTCTTTTAATCAGTGAATGTGAGTTGAGGCCCTCCCAAGAGGTTAGAAGTGAGTGCAGAGAAAAAGAATATATAATTTTTAGATTCATGATTCCTCATATTCGTTAGAGAGGCTTAACTACTCATTACAAGGGATTGTCCCAAATTTAACTTCCTATGTTTGTTATTGGTCAATGTAACTCTTTGCAAATCCTAGACATATGTTTTATTACTACTCCTAGAAGCAAGTTATTTTTCATGCATGTGATTCATTCAAGTTGTAATATTTTAAGATAGATTTTTTTTCTAAATATTCTTGGGGCTTAATTTAGTTCAAGAAAAGTTTTTCATTGTTTGGAAAAGCATGAAAAAATGAGGGAGCTCTCTTAGATGAAGACAGTCCAGGCTAAGTTGAGAATTAGTTCAAAGTGTTCGAGGAAAGAGTAGGAATAAAGCATAGATTTATGGAAGGAACTTCTTCCTAGTTCTGGCTTATGCCAGCTGCACTATATTAATTTGTAATCTAAGTAAATTAAATACAATGATGTGTGCAACACAAACCCATAAACTTTGTTTTTCATACCTATATATTTTAATTAATTTTTTAGTAGCTCATTATTAGGTTACCTTAGTCTTTCAATTGACTTTACTATCTTAAATTCTCTATAATCATGAGTCAAAAATCCTTACAGTGTATTTTCTTGATCACCAGTTAGTCTCTTACTCTGACCTACTCTTTATTCTCTTCCTTTAGTTCTCAAGAACAAACTTGTTTTAAATCTCTTCACCTATGCTTATTCTTCTAACTGTTCCTTCACTTCTGTGCATCTACAATGAGTATAGCTATTGTTCTATCCTATTTTACCTCTTCCAACTGCAGAGGAAAGCCCAAAGGCTCTAAAGTCACACTAAATTAAATTCAAATATAGAAGTGAACAAGATCTTCAAACTTGATAAAATTTAGCTTTCTTATCTCAAAAAGGGGGATATAAATATCCACCTCAAACATTGTTGGAAGGCTAAAAAGAGAAATAAACATTTCTTAATAGTGTGTGCCATATATATCTTTTACTTGGGCATGGATTTTTGTGACACATGTTATTTACAATGAGAGAACTCAAGTTCAGATAGACTGATCACAGTTGTGGAGCTGGGATAAAGCCTAGGTCTTTGATATCAAGTTTAATCTCCTTTCTATTATATCACCATGATGCTATATCTCAAGTGATAACTTTATTTATTTATTTATTTGAAAAATTGATTTATAATGTAGAAATATTTGAATGTACAGAAAACCCTACAAAAATCCCATTTGTGCTAAAACCACATGCCCAGAGACTACTACATATAAAACATTTTGATATATATCCTTGGATAATCCTTTATATACTTACTTTTTAAAAATAAAACTCTATGAAATCACATAGATTGCCTTTTAATATTTTCATCATATATATGTGGAACATTTGCTTTCCCATCATTTATTAGATATATTTCTGCAAAATCAATTTTATTACACACGTAGAAATTTGTAATATGGGTAACACATTTCCAAAATCCCATAGTACTTTCAAAATTTTCTTAAAAGAGTGCTATAAGGTAAACATCCTTGTAACTACCAATCACAAATTTCTTAAGATAAGTTCCAGAAAAGAGTTCACGGGTAAATACATAGGGCATAACTTTTTTTTTTTTTTTGGGGGGGGTGGGGAAGATTGTCCCTGAGCTAACATCAGTGCCAATCTTCCTCTACTTTGTATGTGGGAAGCCGCCACAGCATGGCTTGATGAGTGTTGTGTAGGTCTGCGCCCAGATCTGAACCTTCGAACTCTGGGCTGCCAAAGGAGGGCACGTGAACTTAACCACTATGCCACTGGGCCAGCCCCATGGGCACAACTGTTTTTTCAGGCTTATTTTTTAAATTACATTTGAGAAAGACCACCTTATAAAAATATCTTTTAAAATATTTTTACACAGTTTGATTAAAGTATTTGAACTTTAAAATTTCATTAATATATAAATTCTGGATTTTTTTTTTCCTAGAAAGCAATACACATAGTAGAATAAAAATGCTATTTTATTTCATTTTATTTTAATTTTCGCATAGTCACATGAAATTCTCTCTTACCTCACCCCCCTGCTCAAGAGACTTTCCTGAGAAATATATGTTTAGGCAACTTTTTTCTTAATGTAAGAGCAAATTGATGAGCTTTTGATCTCTTTTATTCTCTGCAGCTTTTAACCTATAAGGATTTTAGTGTTTTGCAAGTGAGAGGATGAGTTGCCTGTGTTTTTTGTTTTTCATAAAGACACGTTATATCATAATTTCAATCATCCCCAAGCATAATTTCCTTTCTTTCAATTCTATCATAAACTAAAAAATAAAGGTAATGGTAGAATTAGTGTCTTATAGGGAAAACAATTTTTGACCATCAATAACAAAGCGTTTTTTACATGTTTTGTTAACAAACAGATTCTGTTTTATAAGGAGCTTGTGTAACAGAATATTTAATATGTAAGAAAATGTTCAGCTTCCTCGGATATTTATGTGAATATAAATGTGTCCACAACTAATCTCCTGCATTTTTCTTCAAACTTTCTCATTATCAGTGTTCATCTTCTCGGCATCTCCATTTATCTAGCTGCTGAGGAAAAAAATCTTGTGACATCCTTAAATTATATTTCTTTTGCAACCCTTATCCAATCCATCAGCAAATTCTGTTAGAATTGCCTTGGAAATATATCCTGATTTTGACTGTTACCCACCCCCCATCCAAGCACTACCATCGCCTACCTTGACGGCAGTCATCATTCCCCATCCACTCTCCCTGTGATGTCTGTTCTCTCTAGGTCAGTTCTCCACCCAAGTGATACTTTTAGAATTTAAAACAGGTCACTACACTGATCAAACCTTCAATGGCTTTTCACCCGACTTAGAATAAAATCCAGAATCCTTATATGTCAACAAGTCTTCATGTCATCCTTGGTTTCATCATTCTTAAAATGTGGAAAATAATAGTATTTACTTTCTAAGTCTACTGTGAGGATTGACTAAGATAATGATAATATAAAGATAATTGCAATAAACTGAGATAATATAAATAAAACTGAGATAATATAAAGAACTCAGTGCATGGCGATTCCTTCATAATTATTAGCTAACACTTTTACCTGCTCTTTATAAAACACACATAATGAGTGGTGATTTTCTTATCAAGGAAAAAAACAGATTTCTTCAACTTAAATCTATATATTAAGGTTATGATTTAAAATGTAAATTTAGAGTTTTTTAATCAAAAAGCAACTAAGCATAGAAATTAAAAGACCGTGGACTTAAGAATCAAAAGACCAAGGTTCAAATTCTGACTCTGACGCTTACCAGCTAGGTAGTCTTGAGCAGTTTACTTAATCTTCTTGGGACCTTTAATACTTTTACTCAGCCTTATCGCTAAAATCCAATAATACTATCTGGATTTATTTTAAAGGTTAAATACAATTATATATGTAATTATTTAGCTATAGTTTTTTTACAATGTTTAGAAATGTGTTTAAACTACACAGAGAGATGTTTCTACTATGTATAGAGCATATGTGTTTTTATTTCCTATGCCTTAAGCATAGTGGTTTCAGTATTATCACACTAATTAATCTCTATATCTCAAGTAAAAATGTGATTTCTCTTGGTTTTTGTCATATTATCTTCTTCATGACTTGATGGAAATAATTCAGAATGGGGAACAACTCTTCAGACCATCTACACAGCCCTGAGAACAAAAGCCTGCATTCTGAAATACCTGATGTGAAGCTTTGACAGTATTTGTAGTGACCTTTATCTAAGTCAGAATTTTCATACGGTTCTGTATTGTATGTTGTTTGTCATATAAGGAGAATGTTCTTTGAAAATGAGATTACTGAAAAGTAAATAGTAGGTGAAAAAGCATAAAATGTTTATTGCTGTATCCACTTAAAAATATGAGGCAGAAGAAAAATACTGAGATAACTTTACATTATACCTAACATGATTTAGAAGCATTTGAAAATATAAAATCATATTATAGCAATGAAAAATGTATATTCTTTACATAAATTGAGCAGTTGACCAGTTACCTTTTTTAAATATGAAGAGGAAATGCTCTCTACTACACAGGACACAAGACATCTATTTTTACATTTTATTTCTTCATTCTAACTTCTATAAAATATATCAATGAAAACATAGTCTCTAAAACTGATATTGAGAATAAATTATCTAAACTAAAGAATGATTATGTAACAGTAATTTTTTAAAAAGATAGCATCATGATCTTAATGGTGAATAATAATTATTATTAAAAACTTAAATTTGTATACTACTTAAGATATCCAAGCATTTGGATGTATAACTACATTTTGATCTCTTGACAATCCTGTAATGTTAATAATTATTATTCTGTTAAGGACAATACTATATATTTTATAGTAATCTATTAATATATTTTCATATATTATTTTGTTAATACTCATAATATTTTATTAATACTTTATTAATTAATTTGACAAATGTATAAATTGGGGATCAAAATATTCTAAGTGACTTGATCAAGGATTCACAACTTTAATAAACAGGGATAGAGTGAAGCCAAGATCTTCTGACATCAACGGTAAGATTCATTTCAATATGTTCAGCTTCCTCTGTAGTTCCAAAGTTTCTTTGATGTTAAACAAGGTTAAATTCAAGCTCTCTCTCGGTTTTTGGTTATAGCCTCCAAGACCAACAGGAATAAAATAGGTACCATGTACTTCACATTTCAAAGATAGGTGCCAGATCATCTATGGAAGCCTTGCTAAAGGGGCTTCTAAAAACCAAGACTGTGAGTTTTAACCCAGCACCCATTCATCTTAAGGAGGTTGAAGAGTTAAGCAGGAGAATTTGTTTGAAAAATATTTTAGACGTGTTTGGGAATTTCTAAGTTTTAAAGTTTGATAACTACATTAGTCACTAAAATGTTTCTATTCCTGTGAGTTAAAGAAAACGAGTCATTTTCTGAACTAAGAGTAATTAGGAAAGTTCTGAGATTTACCTGAGATTTCACCCTAAGTCAGGAAATAAAATAAGACACAAAACAAATGTGAAGGGACAATGTTCTTCTGCAACCCAGTGACATCCCAATATTTATTGTAATAGTTGAAGTAGAAAGCTATCCAAGACATATTTCGAATCACAGATGTGTTTCCCTCAACTACATAAAATGTTTCTGAATTTAGTTTTCACGTTATACAGCATTTATTCAGACCATGAACACTAATATTTAATATCAAATTGAAAGAAAAAAGTAGGACATCAGCATAGTTGCATCAATTAATTGATTCCTTTCCTCTAAGAAATATAAGTAACTTTTGATTTGTGTATTATTTATTTTAATTTACTACTTAATTTTATTGGCATAAGGTTAATGGTAAAATGAGCTACATCTGTAGTTTTACCTTTACGTGTGATTCAACACTAAGAAAAGAGTCATGGGCACAGTACTAATTTAGGAGTAATTTGACATTGAAACAAGCCAGTGGTGATCAAGAGGGAATGCTTTAGGAAAGAGTATTGTACAAGACATTTTAAGTCTTTCTGAGCACTTATGTAAAAAGGAGCTCACTTAACAGGGACATTATTTCTGTGATGTACATTTCCTTAAGGTGGGGTGAGGAGTAGGAGAGGGGATGGAGAGCAAAATAGCAACGTAAATTTCTTCTCTATGTAGGGATTCTCAAAATTCCTTGGAAAGAAGTATTTGGTATTTATTTATTTTTATTGAGATATAATTGCCATGTAACATTGTGCGAGTTTATCGTGTAAACGTGTTGATTTGATACATTTACATATTGTAATGTGATTACCACCATAGCATTAGTTAACACCTCTATCATGTAACATAATTATCATTTCTTGTTTGTGGTGAGAACATTTAAGATCTAATTTCCTAGCAACATTGAAGTATACAATACAGTATTGTTAATTATAATCACTATGCTGTGCATTAGATCTCCAGAAGTTATTCATCTTCTAGTTGCAAGCTCGCACCCTTTAACAAACATCTCCCCAATTCCCCCACCCCTAGCCCCTAGTGATCACCATTCTACTCTGTCTATGTATGAGTCCAGCTTTTTTAGATTCCACATACAAGTGATATCACACAGTATTTGTATTCCTCTCTCTGACCTATCTCACTTAGCATAATGCCCTCAGGGTCCATCTATGTTATTGCAAATGGCAGGATTTCCTTTTTTCTCATGATTGAATAATATTACATTGTACATTCCACATCTTCTTTATCCATTCCTCTGTTGACAGACACTAAAGTTGTTTCCGTATTCTGGCTATTATAAATAATGTTGCAATAAACATGGGAGTCTTCCTGCAATTACTCTCCTGGTTTAGGAGCTAAATTCATCAATTTGAAAAATGTGAATTATACCGTAGGTTACTGTGATGCTGTTGATAAGACTAAGCAATTATCACTGACTAACAGGGCCCTAGTACCCCACCTTAAAAACAGGACTTGCCTTTGAGAAAGATTCCCATGGGTGATGGTCTAGACTGGCAATCTTTCTTTTTTCTCCTGAATCTTCAGAACAGTTCCCAATACATACTAGAAACTCAGTGAGCATTTGTCAAATTAATTGATGAATGCAAGAAGGAAGAAAGGAGAAGTGGTTAGTCTCTGAAAGTTATTCTCCTAAATTTTTTACTACAATTTAAAAAAATCAAAGCAAGATCTAATCCAGAGAAAAGTGGCATCTTTAATTCTGGCAGATTTCAAAACGGCTTATTATACTTCTCATTGCCTACTCCAAAACTTTTCAAATGCTTTTCAGTAACAAAACATACTCATTGTTGAGCATATTTCCCTAAAAGTTGTCCCATATGACATGTTTATAAAATCCAGGTGTGTCTGCCTCCTCTTAGTAGGTGAGTAGGAACTTTAAACCCACTCATTTATTCCTGGAGACATGATATGAACCAAATGAGGGAATAATCCCACTTCAAAAGATTTTAATAGTTTAAATTCCAGTGATAGATTTACACTAGATTAGGATCTGAATGTTAACTGCACCTGCTGTTCAAAGACCCTCTCTAATTATATGTTTATATGTATAGGCTTCTTAATATTATCTGGAGTATATACTTACAGATTCATACAGCCATAAACAAAACCTTAAAAGCTGATTGGTCCTGTATGCAAATAATGCCATGACTTTTTATACTTCTTTAGACTTTATAAACGCTTTGATGAACACTGTCTATAATTTACACTCACAGGGACCCTGTGTTCATAACGACCCTCAGAGATAATTAGGGAAAGCATTTTATTCCCCACTTCTTGGATGTTAAATTGAGATTCAAAGTGGTTAAGTTTTTATGTGAGGTCACATAGTCAGGAATGGAGCCATTGGCCTTTCAACCCCATTCCTGACCTCAAATGTTGTTTATAACAGAGCAGTTATTCTCAAATATTGATGTGCATAAAAATCGCCCAAGAAGCTTATTAAAATGGAGATTACCGTTGTCGCTCAGAAGTTCTAACTCATAGTCTGGACACGGGGACATAAATGTTAATTTTCAATAAGAATTGGGCTACATTTTGAGAAGTGCTATATTACACCATGTGATTATCAACAAGCATGACACGCCATTCATGTTTTTGTTGTATCTCTTAAAACTGAGCCAAATATAATAGAGCTTGAGACTGCAAATGTCATGAGGCTATAGGCTAAGAACAATTGGTCTCATTATTTTATCTTAAGTATCTAGGCATCGGGAAAACGGTGTGACCGTCACCATTTATACAGTGAATGAGTATATCTAGAGTTATATACAGTATGCATAAGTTTATATCTAGATGATTGGTTTTTGTTTCACATAAATTAATTCTGCATTTTCTCTCCATATTAAGCATATTAAATATAAATTACTTTCAAACAGTTCAGTAGGTAGCTTCAAAATTGTCAGTTTGCTCTCATGTGCCTGTATGCACACTTCAGCCATGGGGACTTTCACTTCTATTTCTTCTCTCGGAAGGCTTTTTTTTCTGCAAATAGCCACATGGCATCACTCTCTTCATTCACTCAGTCCTGTTTTTTTTTTCTTTTGCCAACACTTTATTCTGAAAATTTTCAAACCTACAGAATGGTTAATTAATGTCAAATTAACATTTTATTTTACTGGCTTTAGCAAATATCTTCCTTCTCTCCATGCATCTATGCATTTATCAATCCATCTTATTCTTGATGCATTTGAAATTAAGTCCTAAATATTTTAGAAGGCATAAAATTAACTAGAATTCCATATTATTTTATGTTTACTTTTTCTTTTGAGATAAACTTTTCATACAATGAAATGCACAAATGATAAGTAGATCATTACAAGGGTTTGACCATCGCCTATAACTCCTGTATAAGTGAAACGTTTGTCAAGGTACAGTACATTACCATCATCCTAGAAATTTCACACATAAAGCTTCTCAGTCAATACTGCCTATACAATCCCCTTTGAAATAAACAGCACACTGATTTTCTTTTTACACCGCAGATTAGTTTTGCTTGTTTAGAACTCCATATCATTTGAATCATAGTATATTTTCTCTGTGTTGTTATTTTTTTCACTCAGCAAAATATTTTTGAGACCTATCTATGTAGTTGCATGTATTAGTAGTTTATTTATTTTTTATTGTTGAGTAGTATTCCGTGGAATGAATACATCACAGTTTTGTTTCTCTATTCTCCTGTTGATGAATATTTCTAGTTTTAGCTATAGTGAAAGAAAGCTGCTATGAATTTTCTTTTTGTGAATAAATCTTTTTGTGTAAATTATCAATTCTCATCAGTTGTAGCATTTCAACTGTACAATTTTACATGAGGATCAACAATTCTGAGCTCTAGTTGCTTCATATTATCAAAATATTTGATATGGTCAATCTTGTTAATTTTAGCCATTCTGTGGGTATAAAGTCATAACTCATTGAGGTAATAATGATATTAATCTCTTTTTCATCTCCTTATCAGTCATTTGTATATCTTCATTTGTGAAGTAGCTGTTCAAATCTTATGGTAGGGGCCAGCCTTGTGGCATAGTGGTTAATTTTGGCACACTCTGCTTCGGCAGCCCAGGTTTGCGGGTTCAGATCCCAGGCGTGGACCTATACTGCTCATCAGCCATGCTGTGGCAGCAACCCACATATAAAGTAGAGGAAGGTTGGCAACACATGTTAGCTCAGGGTGAATCTTCCTCAGCAAAAAAAAAATCTTATGGTATTCCAAATACTTGTATATCGGAACTTTTGTTATTACACAGATAGCTGAGGCTCTTCATTTAAAAAAATCTATTCTTTCTTTTTTTCAAACTGGATAACTTTTGTTTGTTTATAATCACATTCTTTTCTTTCATCATTTGTCACTATTCTGCTCTTAAGCTCATTGAGTGAATTTTGTATGTCAATGATTGTTTTACAATTCTTGAATTTTTAATGGTTCATTTTATAATTTTTATTTCTTAGCTGTAAATTTTCTATTTGTTTGCTCATTACAAGTATATTTTTATTTATGTCTCAGAACATTGTTTTGATTACTTCTTTTAAATCCTGGTCTGCTAATCCCAACATCTGGGTCATTCATCTCAAGTTTCTCTCTGTTGATTTTATTTTCTCTTATGAATAATTTTCCTGTTTCTTCACATATGAGTAATTTTGAATTGTGTCCTGGACATTGTAAGTGACATGTCTTAGAGACTCTGAGTTTTGTTATATCCCTCTGAAGAATACAGATTCTTTTTTGTTGTTATTCATTTAGTGGGAACTTCACTGACTCAAAATACAAATTCTTCTCTGTAATGTGTGGCAGCTTAATTTCCATTTACTTATTTTTGTCTTAGCTGTTCCCCTTGGGTTCTGTTCCATGTGCAACTCCTTTGGAAAATAACTTAGTATTATTTAAAGATATTGAGCATGTGTATATCTCGCAACTAACATACAAATATGTATATTCTTTAGAGTTTTGCATACAAATGAATCAAGGAGCAGTGCTACAAGAATATTCACAGGTCTTGTTCATGATAGGAGGAAAAAACTCTAGAAACTGTCAGATTCATTAAGAATAAATTATTGAATATTCATGTAATGAAATACCATACAGTTATGAGAGTGAATGTACTACTGTTACATGCATTAACATGATTAGATCTCAAAATATGACATCAAACAAAATAAGATGTTCATAGAAACACACATGCAATACCGTTCCATTTATAGAAAATTAAAAAACAAAGTAATACATTTTTTCCTCTTTAGGAGAATTCAGGACTATGGTTTCCTCTTTAGGGGAAAAAGGAGGATGGCTATAGGAAGAGCTATGTTGGAGGATTCTGTTAAACTATGAGCTTTTGGCCTAGGTAATGGGTATATGGGCTGGTTTTATTATTGTCCTTTGTACTATACATATAAATTTCCAAAATTTTGTTTGAGGCATGCTATGATTCAAAATAAAAGAATGACAATAGTAAAAACCAAAAGCAAAGGTAAAATAACAACTTCTATTACTATTTGTCAACTTTATCCCTCATGGTTTCTTCCCATAACCCTTATTAATAACTCACATATTTCATATTTATATATTTGTTTCTTGGTGTGTTTTTCTCTTCTCCCATTAAAATATAAGCTCTGTGGAAATAACTTTATTTTGTGTTTTGAAAATTGCTGTAATCTCAACCTCAATGCCTAGAATGGTCCTTGATGTCTAGTATATAGTAAGTGTTCAATAAAGGTGGTAAATGAATATGAAAATATTAAATATATAATTAAGTATAATATCTTTAACAGTTGCAGCAAAGTGTTGGGTAAATAGAAGGACTTCTTTACAACTTGCCCAGATTTCTAGTTATTATATATTTTTATATTTCCTTATCACATCTATATTTATGAAACTGGCATTAATGTGTACATCTAAACAAAGTAAATTTACATAAAATTATAAGCTTTTATGGGATTATATTTTTAAAATAGCAATACTGATGAGGGCATAGTACAAATTCAATTTGAAGTGTTATCCTGTGCAAAAACAAGAGGCTCAATTAAAATTGTAAGACATATAGCTTTTTAAAAACTTATTGACAAATATTCTGCTTAAAGTAGCAGACTATGATCTGATCTATTTCGATTTAGAAAGTTTGCTAAGCACATCCTTGTGATATCTGCTTAATGTATTTCATCACACATATAGTCAATAACATTTGGGTTGGAGAACCCTAAAGAAAACAGACAAGAACGAGAATACTTGTTATAACCTTTCAGTGAATCTGCTCTTATTCTAAAAAAGGAATATTATACAGCCACCTTAATATCATAACCATTTCCTGCCATCTTCACTGTTGGAAAAATAACACAAAACACTTCAAATATTTTCATGTAATTGTTGCAAAATCTGAGCATATTTTGGGAAGCATAATGGGAAAGTCCTGTTCAAGTACATAGTCTAGGTAAAATTTAAGACTAGCATGTCAGGTATTTTCTTCTTCATATAAATAAAGATCTACCTTCTGAGAATAACTAAATTGGAGGCATAATTCTTTTCAGTTTACCAAACTAAATGAAAAGACAGTTAGAATATTGTATAAGAAAAAAGAAATTCATCAAGCTCCTCTTAGATTATAGGAACACTCCAAATAGAATTGTCACAGCTAATTCACAAATGACATACACTTAGCTTATAGAATCTCAAAAGAAAAATATACAAGAATGACCTTTATATATAGGATTAGAGCTGATATTTAATGCACGTTACAGGCGTAGTTGTTTGCAACATTTAGTCTGTATAACATCATTGGTTGCCTACCCAACAGCCATATCCCCATATTCTTCCTTGCCAAGAGAACCCTAATTTTGAGTGCATGGTAGTGTGCCCAGAGAGCAACTAAATCAAGACTAAGTCAATCATGAAAGTACCTTTCCTCTTTCAGGTAATACATGTGGCCATTTATTTCAATTCTAAGCAATGAAATATAAATGACAGCCTGCTGGGAGCTTCTGAGAAAAATTTTCCGCTTGATAACAGAGTGGTCCTTTGTCCCCACCACGTTTTCCTTCTTGGGACCCTTCCATGTAAAGACGTAGTACTTGGAGCTTCTGATGGCTAATATTATGTGTCAATTTCACTGGGCTAAGAGATACCCAAATAGCTGATAAGACATTATTTCTTGGCTGTGTCTATGTGGGTGTTTCTGGAAGAGATTAGCACTTGAATCAGTAGATTGAGTAAAACAGATGACCCTCACAAATCTGGGTGGGCATCATCCAATCTATTGAGGGCCTGGATAAAACAAAAGGGCAATGCAAGGGTGAATTCATTCTCTCTGCTGGAGCTGAGACATCCATCTTCTCTTGTCTTTGGACATCAGTGCTCAGGCAAATACTTACACCAATGGCCATCCCTCCTCCCCACCAAGTCTCAGGCCTTTGGACTCCGACTGAATCATATCACTGGCTTTCCTGTTTCTCCAGCTTGATCATGGGACTCCTCAGCCTCCACCACTGTCTGAGACAATTTCTCTAATAAATCTCCTCTTATATACAGGCATACCTCGGAGATATTGCAGATTCGGTTTCAGACCAACGCAATAAAGTGAATATCGCAATAAAGCAAACCACGTGAAATTTTTGTTTCCCAGTACATGTAAAAGTTATATTTACACTATACTGTAGTCTATTAAGTACAATAGCATTATATCTATAAAAACAATGTACATACCTTAATTAAAAAATACTTCATTGCTAAAAAATGTTAACCATCTTCTGAGCTTTCAGCAAGTTATAATCTTTTGGCTGATGGAGGGTCTTGCCTCCATGTTGATAGCTGCTGCCCAATCAGGGTGGTGGTTGCTGAAGTCTGGGGTGGCTGTGGCAATTTCTTAAAATAAGACAACAATTGGGGCCGGCCCCGTGGCTTAGCAGTTAAGTGCGTGCACTCCGCTACTGGTGGCCCGGGGTTTGGGTCCCGGGCACACACCGATGCACTGCCTGTCCAGCCATGCTGAGGCCGCGTCCCACATACAGCAACTAGAGAGGGATGTGCAACTATGACGTATGACTATCTACTGGGGCTTTGGGGAGAAAAGTGGGGGAAAATAAAAAGAGGAGGATTGGCAATAGATGTTAGCTCAGGGCCAGTCTTCCTCAGCAAAAAGAGGAGGATTGTCATGGACGTTAGCTCAGGGCTGATCGTCCTCAAAAAAAAAAAAAAATAAGTTACGATAGCATTAAAAAAAAAAAGACAACAATTAAATTTGCCTCATGAATTGACTCTTCTTTTCGTGAATGATTTCTCTGTAGCATGCAATGCTGTTTGACAGCATTTTACCCATAGTAGAACTTCTTTCAAAATTGGAGTCAATCTTCTCAAGCCCTGCCACTACTTTACCAACCGAGTTTATGTAATATTCTATATCCTTTGCTGTCATTTCAACAACCTTCACAGCATCTCCACCAGGAATAGACTCCATCTCAAGAAACTACTTTCTTTTCTTGTCCATAGGAAGCAACTCCTCATTCATTAAAGTTTTATCATGAGACTGTAGCAATTCAGTCACATCTTCAGGTTCCACTTCTAATTCTAATTCTCTTGTTATTTCCACCACGGTCTGCGGTTTCTTCCTTCACTGAAGTCTTGAACCCCTCAAAGTCATCCATGAGATTTGGAATCAACTTCCTCCAAACTCCTGTTAACGTTGACATTTTGACCTCTTCTCATGAATCATGAATGTTCTTAATGTCATCTAGAATGGTGAATCCCTTCCAGAAGGTTTTCAATTTACTTTGCCCAGATTCATCAGAGGAATCACAATCTATGGCAGCTATAATAGCCTTACAAAATAGATTTCTTAAATAATAAGACTTGAAAGTTGAAATTACTCCTTGACCCTTGGCCTGCGGAATGGATGTTATGTGAGCAGGCATGAAAACAACATTAATCTCATTGTACCTCTCCATCAGAGCTCTTGGGTGACCAGGTACATTGTCAGTGAGCAGTACTATTTTGAAAGAAACCTTTTCTCTGAGCAGTAGGTCTCAACAGTGGGCTTAAAATATGCAGTAAACCATGCTGTAAACAGATGTGCTGTCATCCAGGCTTTGTTGTTCCATTTATAGAGCACAGGCAGAGTAGATTTAGCATAATTCTTAAGGGCCGTAGGATTTTTGGAATGCTAAAGGAGCACTGACTTCAACTGAAAGTCACCTGCTGCATTAGCCCCTAACAAGAGAGTCCGTCTGTCTTTTGAAGCTTTGAAACCAGGCATTCACTTCTCTCTAGCTATGGAAATCCTAGAGGGCATCTTCTTCCAATATAAGGCTATTTCGTCTACATGAAAACCCGTTGTTTATTGTAGCCACTTTCCTTAATTCTCTTAGCTAGATCTTCTGGATAACTTGCTGTATCTTCTACATTAATACTTGCATAAGCAGTACTTGCTGTTTCATCTTCCACTTTTATGTTGCAGAGATGGCTTCTTTCCTTAAACCTCATGAACCAACCTCTGCCCGCTTCAGGCTCTTCTTCTGCAGCTTCCTCGCCTGTCTCAGCCGTCATAGAATTGAAGAGTTAGGGCCTTATTCTGGATTGGTTTTGGCCTAATGGAATATTGTGACTGGTTTGATTTTCTATCCAGACCGCTAAAACTTGCTCCATGTCAGAGATAAGGCTGTTTTGCTTTCTTACTATTCATGTGTTCACTGGAGTAGCACTTTTTTTTGTGTGTGTGTGAGGAAGATCAGCCCTGAGCTAACATCCGATGCCAATCCTCCTCTTTATACTGAGGAAGACTGGCCCTGGGCTAACATCCGTGCCCATCTTCCTCTACTTTATATGGCGCACGGCCACAGCATGGCTTAATAAGCGGTGCGGCGGTGCGCGCCTGGGATCCGAGTCTGCCAACCCCAGGCCGCTGAAGCGCAGCGCGCGCACTTAACTGCTGCGCCACCGAGCTGGCCCCTGGAGTAGCACTTTTAATTTCCTTTAAGAACTTTTCCTTTACATTCACAACTTGGCCAACTGTTTGGCTCAAGAGGTCCAGCTTTTGGCCTATATTGGCTTTTGACATGCCCTCCTCACTAGGCGTGTTTATCTCTAGCTTTTGATTTAAAGTGAGAGATGTGCAACTCTTCCTTTCACTTGAACACTTAGAGGCCATTGTAGGGTTATTAACTGGCCTAATTTTAATATTGTTGTGTCTGAGGGAATAGGAAGGCCTGAGGAGAGGAAGTGAGATGGAGAACAGCCGGTCAGTGGAGCAATCAGAGCACACATGACATTTATCTATTAAGTCCGCCATCTTACATGAGTGCAGTTTGTGACACCTCAAAACAGTTACAATAGTAAAATCAAAGATCTCTGATCACAGATCACCGTAACAACTACAATAATAATGAAAAAGTTTGAAAGATTGTGAGAATTACCAAAATGTGACACAGAGACATGAAGTGAGCAAATGTTTTTGAAAAAATGGCACAGATAGATTGCTTGACACAGGGTTACCACAAACCTTCAACTTGTAAAAAATGTGGTATTTGCAACTCCCAATAGTGGCACTTGCTAGATGAAATAAGTTAATATCTTTATTGGTAAAACCATGTTTATAGGTAATTCTGATAACTCTCAACTGAATAAATTAATCCTGGTTCATCTTTAAGACAATTAGTGTTCATTTTGGACTCTTTCCCTGTCTGTAAAAGTAACTTAGAAAAGATAGCTGATTCCATTGACAGCTTTAATTCTTTATTTTTTCAATTCAATTGAATTCAGTTCTTCTATTCCTAAGTTGAAGAATTCTTTAATTCTTTTCCACTCTGCCCTGTATCATGCCTTTTGCCATATCACTTGCAATTTCTTGCAACTAAAAAGGCAGTTGAATATAGACTCAGTGATGTCACTTGCTCTGGTGAGTAGAAGGAGAGCAGAAGTGACCGTCTGTCACTTCGGAGCCTAGGTCTCAAGGGACTTTGTATGTTTCTGCTTGCTTGGCCTCTGCCATTGCAGTGAAAAGGATATGTCTACACTGGTCCACTGATCTCAGGAGGAAGATAAAGATAGCAGAAACAGTGGATAGACGATTGAACCCAACCGAAATGAACAAAACCCTCTCTAAATCAGCTGATTGCTGCAGACACATGAGGAGTACATGTTTATTATTGTATGCCACTGACTTTTGGGATGGTCACAACAAAAGCTAATTGATATGCTGGCTCTAAATACAATTGATTTGTTGCTCCTAATAAATAAGGCATGGTCTAAAGCAAGTTAAATGAAATTGATATAATTATAAATATATGTACACAAATTTTCTCTTAATGATTAAAAAGTAAATCATTTCTACATTTCAGTACTTAATTATTAATGAAGAATTAAATATGACGTAACTCAAAATTAAATCACTATATTAATATCGATAATTGGAAAAAGCACTCAGACTCACAAATTTATTTTTTTTTCTCTTGGAAATATTATTTGCCTATTTTCTAAAATGTAACTAAGTTTATGTTTTGCTTTTCATTTTAATGTCCATAGAGTTTATACTTAAGTTTATAATTTCTAGGAATATCTTTTAATCCATCTTCCTCCAACTCTACATCTGCTATACAATTTCATGTAAAATAAAAAGCAAGGCATAAAATGTTGGAAGAGACTGGATCTTATTTATCAAGAGCTACAATAATTACATTAAAATAACTAATATTGTCATGCTGTTAATGGGAACTTAAAATCATCTCTTGGGTATTCTAATGTTCTATGTCTTATGTCAATCTCTCTTACACTGAAACACTATAGGGAAGTTTGGATAATTTTTTTCTTTTTCACCTAAGTGGCAAGAGTCATGTCTCATTTCAGAATTTAATATGGCGCTGGGAACCTCTAAGATCTCCTTATCTATACTCCTACACACCTTGCACACTATTGCTTAGTTGAAATGGGATTTCAGAGCTTACAATGCAATTCTTTAACAACTACTTTAGTAACCAATATAGTTAAGTAAACGCATTCCTTTGGATCGCAAGACACTAAATAATAAGATCAGTGATAAATGGAGCAATCTGCGTTTATTGCAGGACTGGGAACTGAAATGTTAAATTGATACACACTCCTAGAAGATGTTTTTCTCTGTTAATGATATTTCAATTTCCTTTGATCTAAGAGACTTTCAATTCAAGTTACTGTGCAGCATATGTGTATCCCTGGAGACCTCTTTCAAATTTACGATTTTGTCACTCTCAATATGTGAGAAATAGAGGCAAGTTTTGAAATTACTGATTCATTACTTTTGGACCTGCCCTACCATGCCACTATTCCACCTGAAAATATATGTACTTATTTCTTTCTGAAAGAAGTTAATATAAAATTTTATAAAAGCATCATGTCATGTTGTAGAACATGCAGAGATTTTACATAACTGGTAATACAGGATAGCTCTCCTATAATAAGCACAATTTAACTCATATTAAGAATATTGAGATCTTTTCAGGTATTAATGGTTTAGAATACTTCACTATTTAATATAATACCTTAATATTTGCATTAAGTATATACTACTTTTTTTGACATACATTTAATTTTGTATTTTGGAAACAAATATATTCTTTACTCCCAAATGGAAGGATGGATCATATTCCAGATTTTTTTAAGAATTCTCTCCCACAAACACATAAATATATATAAATTTTATAAATTTCTGTTGATCATTGTTTTACCTATCAAAACTTGTCTTAAAATTCAAGAATCTTAAATTTACAAATGATATAATATGTCACACTTTAACTCTCTAGCTCAAAACTAGCTGATAGCTTTTAACCAGAGCCCACACACACACAGTCACACACACACACACACACACACACAAATAATGATGCCTTGCCCAATTTCAAGATACACATTTCCTATTGTAGTTATCATAGATTTGTGTAGTTAGCATGACAATTATCCTGCAGATGACAGTAATATGTTTTGAGGAAAGGGTGTTTTATCCAAATATGCACAAAGATTTTTGGGGGCTAGTGGAGTGATGTTTCTAATCTGTGATTTATGATGCTAATAATAATAATAATAATTTACATATAAACTGATTTATATTTATATGATAATTTATAATTTTATTTATCAATTCTTACTTTCATTCATTCATTCAATAAAAATGTACCATTCCAGATCCTGTACAAAGTGCTGGGGATACAATGCTGAATAAACCAGAAAAGACCTTGCCCTTGGGATTCAGAATTTTCATTATCAAAGGGAGAGAAAAGTGGACAATTAAAAAAACAATATATCATACACCTAATAGTAATAAGTGCTATGGAGAAAAATAAATCAAGGCAAATACGACAAATTGTGCTGAGTGTGGGGAGGGGTGCAGAGTATCATTAAAGGAGACCTCCCCGATAACATGACATATGGGCAGTGACCAATGAAGTGAGGAAACCAGGCATGAGGATCTGGAGAAGGAACACTGGGAGCAGAGACAACTACAAAGGAAACTGCAAATGCAGATTCCCTGGGATAGAAGTGAGCATGATGGGTCCAAGACCTTCAAGAAGGCCAGGGATAGAAATGAAGTTAGTGAGAGTAAGAGGGTTAGGAAGTGAAGTCAGAAAGATAGCAGGAGTTAGATCTTAGTGGGCTTGAAAGCCATTGTAGAGACTGTCTTTTATAAACAAATGTGATGAAGACAAGGAATGGGTATGGTTTCAGAGACTGACCTTTCAGAAAGAATGTTCTCTGAGGTCACAGAGCAAAGGTAACAAGTTGGGTTGATAAACTTCATCCAAAATCTTTTAGACTGGTTTCCAGCAAGGGGCCACTCTGTCTATCCAGCCCCAAAATTTCTCTTCCTCAAAAACTCCATTCTTCTTGAATATTAATCAGAATTAATTAGTTAAAATTAACCAGAAAGTAAAGTTCTTGAGTGAAACACAGAACTGAGAAAAGAGAAAGTGAGCAGCATATGGAATATAGGAAATGAATTGGAGCTGAAACCGTTATTAATCTCCCTTCATTATTTTATCATGAACTCTATGGTATAAAGCAAACTTAGACAAGTCAAAAGTTTATATAAATATCTGTTCAGCAGACACCCAGAGACACTTATTCTACTAAGAGCAAACATAAATGGTCACCTCAAGTAAGGCCCATGCTATAAACTAAGATGGAGAAGAGACATCCATTTCACCGAGTTCTTTCAATGACAATATAGAGGCTCTAAGATTAACTTTTCAGCTCTTATATAAATTTTACATGGTAAGTTCTACCATCTCTCCTACAATTGAAAGTGTTCAAGAAGGTAAGAAAGGAAGGCAACGTGGTGGAATGTTACTGTTTATCTTCCTTAGATTCTTCTACCAATTGAGGGCCTCAGTTACAGGCAAGTGAACTTGAGCACTTTGTCTGCTCTCTGGCACTTCAGCATGCCCCATCTATTGCTATACTGCAGGGGGGTAAATGCCATTGTGTGGATAGGAACTACTTGTTACCGTCCATTCACAATGGTGAAATCACAAGAGGCAATCCACAGAAACAATCCTTTCCCTATTTCATCTCACCTATAAACTTACAGACCCTTCTCTGCATCTTTTTTGGTTAATTCTGGAGAACTATCCATTTTTAATAGAAGGCCAAGTTCTTCTCTCTCTTCTCTTCATTTTATCCATCTTGTCTTCACTGAAAATTAACTCTGTCAATGATTCTGCATTTTTCTTTATCTTTTTCTGTCCCTTTTATATCATCTTCTGTGTAGCCTATAAATATGCTCAAACTCCCTACACACACATGATCAAAAAAATTAAAATATATATATATATTACAAACCAATGTTACTGCAATAAAAAATAAATTAATTTAAAAAATTAAAAAAAAAAAAGTCTGCCCTGTTGGTACAGTATCACTCTTTCACAACTACTGTATATTGTTCTTTACTTTTTAGTCTTAAAGACTTGACATTCTCTGTTTCTACTTCCCCTTCAGCCCTAGTTATCAGGTAAAATTTCTCTGGCAATGAACTTTATGATGCTAAATTCAATAGGCAGTTTTTGTTCTTATCTTTCTTGCTCTCTTAAAACATTTCAAACAGCATATAATTTTCTGCTACATATAGGGTTTTTATGAATCTAACTATTGTGTTAAAAATTAGTCACTTCTACCTGAAATTCCTCACATCTTTGGATCTCGTAAGAACTTTTTCTTGAGTTGCCTACTATCTATCTGAACATCCTGAAACCCGTTAGTGGAAATTTCTTTCTTCTCGCATCCCTTAAAAATTAGCATTCCTCATGCTCTGTAAAATGTCACTGCTCTTCTGACTTTCCAGATATGCTCTCCAGGTAATCTCATCCACTTTCAAAATTTTAACAATCACTTTATGATGATGTCTCCCTGATTTATCTCTAAAGCTGAATTAACTGTGTGTGGGTTTTAGACACAAAAACCCAGCAGACATCTTTATTTCATTAAAGAAAAAGATGAGGAGAAGGTTGAATAGAAGGAAGACTGAAGAACAATAGCTGAACTTTATTAACATATAGAGCTTTATTTAATGTTTAGTCTAATATGCATGACCATATTAAATCCTTACAAAACCCTTGATTCAAGTACAAATATAATTATATTAAATCTCACAAATGAGGACACTAAGGCTTAGAGAGGTTAAATAATATTCCCATGCTCCTAGAGCCAACAAAGGACGGGGAAAATAATTAGAACTCATGTATGTATAAAACCTAAGCCAGTGTTCTAGCCGCTATGCAATGGGTGCTTCTACGAGTATGTCATATTCAATATGTCCAAACCATTTCTACCTTCTATTCCTGTATTGTCTCTTCCTGTGTGTGTTAATTATATTGATGACATTTGCATCTACTCAAGCCATAAAACTTGTCCTTCTTCCAGAACTGTGATGACCAGGCTCTGTCAATCTCCTCCATTTTAGCTCCCACTGCTCCCTAGCATGTGTTTCAAGCTGTAATAATATGGAACAGCTTTTGTTTCCTCAGTGTCACCATGGTATTTTATTTCTCTGTAACCTTGCTCATTCTGTGGCCTCTGCTACAAAGCACTCCACTCCTTTTTTTAATCTAATTGCCACCTATCCCTCTTGATGCAGTTCAAGCATTCTACTCTCCATATATGGTTTCCTGAAATCAAAGCCACCACAAGTCCAAGACGTAATGTTCACTTGTCGTTAGAGTAGATTTGTTTAGTTATTACAACAAACTGCTAGCAGATGGTGGTAAAGTATAATTAAGTATAATTGAGAAAGATGATTTTTTTCCTAACTTGTACAAAGTCTTACAAATTGGCCTGCCTAAACTTTAAAATTTGAGTATCCTGTCTTGTTAATTATAGCCATTCTGACGGGCGTGAGGTGATATCTCATGGTAGTTTTGACTTGCATTTCCCTGATAGTTAGTGATTTTGAAAATCTTTTCATGTGTCTGTTGGCCATCTGTATATCTTCTTTGGAGAAATGTCTGTTCAGGTCTTTTGCCCATTTTTTAATCGGGTTGATAGTTTTTTTGTTGTTGAGATGCATGTGTTCTTTATATATTTTGGAGATTAAGCCCTTATCAGAAGTATGGTTTGCAAATATCTTCTCCCAATTGTTAGGTTGTCTTTTCGCTTTGTTGATGGTTTCCTTTGCTGTGCAGAGCTTTTTAGTTTGATGTAGTCCCATTTGTTTATTTTTTCTACTGTTTCTCTTGCCCAGTCAGACATGGTGTTTGAAAATATGTTGCTAAGACTGATGTCGAAGAGCGTACTGCCTATGTTTTCTTCTAGAAGTTTCACAGTTTCAGGTCTTACATTCAAGTCTTTAATCCATTTGGAGTTAATTTTTGTGTATGGTGTAAGGTAAGGGTCTACTTTCATTTTTTTGCATATGGCTATCCAGTTTTCCCAACACCATTTGTTGAAGAGACTTTCTTTTCCCCATTGTATATTCTTGGATCCTTCGTCAAAGATTAGCTGTCCGTAGATGTGTGGGTTTATTTCTGGGCTTTCGATTCTATTCCATTGATCTGTGTGTCTGTTTTTGTGCCAATACCATGCTGTTTTGGTTACTATAGCTTTGTAGTATATTTTGAAATCAGGGAGTGTGATACCTCCAGCTTTGTTCTTTTTTCTCAGGATTCCTTTAGCTATTCGGGGTCTTTTGTTGTTCCATATAAATTTTAGGATTCTTTGTTCTATTTCTGTGAAAAATGTTGTTGGAACTTTGATAGGGATTGCATTGAATCTATAGATGGCTTTAGGAAGTATGGATATCTTAACTATGTTAATTCTTCCAATCCAAGAGCATGGAATATCTTTCCATTTCTTTGTGTCTTCTTCAATTTCTTTCAGAAAAGTTTTATAGTTTTCAGTGTACAGATCTTTCACCTCTTTGGTTAAGTTTATTCCTAGGTATTTTATTCTTTTTGTTGCAATTGTAAATGAGATGGTATTCTTAATTTCTCTTTCTGCTACTTCGTTGTTAGTATACAGAAATGCAACTGATTTTTGTATGTTGATTTTGTATCCTGCAACTTGACCGTATTCGTTTATTACTTCTAAAAGTTTTCTGGTGGATTCTTTAGGGTTTTCTATATATATAATCATGTCATCTGCAAATAGTGACAGTTTCACTTCTTCCTTTCCAATTTGGATCCCTTTTATTTCTTTCTCTTGCCTGATTGCTCTGGTTAGGCCTTCCAGTACTATGTTAAATAGGAGTAGTGACAGTGGGCATCCTTGTCTGGTTCCTGTTCTTAGAGGGATGGCTTTCAGTTTTTCACCATTGAGGATGATGTTAGCTGTGGGTTTCTCACATATGGTCTTTATTATGTTGAGATACTTTCCTTCTATGCCCATTTTATTCAGAGTTTTTATCATAAATGGATGCTGTATCTTGTCAAATGCTTTCTCTGCATCTATTGAGATGATCATGTGATTTTTATTCTTCATTTTATTAATGTGGTGTATTACGTTGATTGATTTGCGAATGTTAAACCATCCCTGCATACCTGGAATAAATCCCACTTGATCATGGTGTATAATCTTTTTAACGTATTGTTGTATGCGATTTGCTAGTATTTTGTTGAGGATTTTTGCATCCATGTTCATCAGTGATATTGGCCTGTAATTTTCTTTTTTTGTGTTGTCCTTGTCCGGTTTTGGTATCAAGGTAATGTTGGCTTTGTAGAATGAGTTAGGGAGCTTCCCTCCCCCTCAATTTTTTGGAAGAGTTTGAGAAGGATAGGTATTAAGTCTTCTTTGAATGTTTGGTAGAATTCACCAGGGAAGCCGTCTGGTCCTGGACTTTTATTTTTGGGGAGGTTTGTGATTACTGTTTCGATCTCCTTACTGGTGATTGGTCTATTCAAATTCTCTACTTCTTCTTGATCCAGTTTTGGAAGGTTATATGATTCTATGAATTTATCCATTTCTTCCAGATTGTCGAATTGGTTGGCATATAGCTTTTCATAGTATTCTCTTATAATCTTTTGTATTTCTGAGGTGTCTGTTGTAACCTCTCCTCTTTCATTTCTGATTTTACTTATTTGTGCCTTCTCTCTTTTTTTCTTGATGAGTCTAGCTAAAGATTTGTCAATTTTGTTGATCTTTTCAAAGAACCAGCTCTTGGCTTTATTAATTTTTTCTATTGTTTTTTTGGTCTCTATTTCATTTATTTCTGCTCTGATTTTTATTATTTCCCTTCTTCTACTGATTTTGGGCTTGGTTTGTTCTTCTTTTTCCAGTTCCTTTAGGTGCATTGTTAGATTGTTTATTTGAGATTTTTCTTGTTTGTTGAGATAGGCCTCTATTGCTATAAACTTCCCTCTTAGAACCGCTTTTGCTGTATCCCATAAATTCTGGCATGTCGTATTTTCATTTTCATTTGTCTCCAGGTATTTTTTGATTTCTTCTTTGATTTCTTCGTTGACCCAGTTGTTGTTCAGTAGCATTTTGTTTAATCTCCACATATTTGTGGCTTTTCTTTTTTTCTTCCTATAGTTGATTTCTAGTTTCATACCGTTGTGGTCAGAAAAGATGCTTGGTATTATTTCAATCTTCTTAAATTTATGGAGACTTGTTTTGTGGCCTAATATGTGATCAATCCTGGAGAATGTTCCATGTGCATTTGAAAAGAACATGTATTCTTCGTTTTTTGGATGGAATGCTCTGTATATATCTACTAGGTCCATCTGTTCTAGTGTGTATAATTAACAAGACAGGAAACAACATGTGTTGGAGAGGATGTGGAGAGAAGAGAACTCTCATACACTGCTGGTGGGAGTGCAAACTGGTGCAGCCACTATGGAAAACAGTATGGAGATTCCTCAAAAAATCAAGGATAGAACTACCATATGATCCAGCTATTCCACTGTTGGGTATTTATCCAAAGAGCTTGAAAACACCAATTTGTAAAGGTACATGCACCCCTGTGTTCATTGCAGCGTTATTCACAATAGCCAAGACTTGGAAGCAACCTAAGTGCCCATCAAGGGATGAATGGATAAAGAAGCTGTGGTATATATACACAATGGAATACTACTCAGCCATAAGAAATGATGAAATCCAGGCATTTGTGACAACATGGATGGACATTGAGGGTATAATGCAAAGTGAAATAAGTCAGAGGAAGAAGGTCAAATACCGTATGATTTCCTTCATTAAGTAGTAGAAAATAACAACAATAAACAAACAGGGACAGAGATTGGATTGGTGGTTACCAGAGGGGAAGGGGGGAGGGAGGAGGGTGAAAGGGATAATTCAGTACATGTATGTGGTGATGGGTTGTAATTAGTATTTTGGTGGTGAACATGATGTAATCTATGCAGAAATAGAAGTACAATGATGTACACCTGAAATTTTTACAATGTCATAAACCAATGTTACTGCAATAAACAAAAAATTAAAAAAAAAAATTTATTAAAAAAAAAATTTGAGTAAATGTCCCTCTTGTACTCCTTGAGTCCTCGAACTTATATAAATGGTTAATTGCCTACCCAATTGTAATTTCTAGTCTTTTTCTTCTTTTCTGCCAAAAAACCCCACATCACTTGCTATGTGCTCAAATTCCAAACATTTACATATGCAGCCTTTTCTGCTACAGCTAGGCAATGGCCGTTTGACCCAGTCTTAGCTAGCCATCAGGACCTAAGAAAAAGTCTACTGAGAGTAACTGAGAAAGATTTTACTCCTCAACAGAAAGAGAGAGAAGCATGAGGAAGCCCACTCTCTCCAAACACTTCCTATATTAATTTGCTAGTACTGCCAGAACAAAATACCACAGCCTGCGTGGTTTAAACAACAGAAATTTATTTTCTCACAGTTCTGAGCTTTGAAGTCCAAGATCAAGGCACTGGGAGGCTTGGTTTCCTCTGAGGCCTCTCTCCTTGGTTTACAGATGGCCACCCTCCTGCTACCTCATCACATGATAGTCCCTCTGGGCATATGTGATTTGGTGTCTCTCTGTGTGTCCAAATTTCATCTTCTTATAAGAAGGCAAGTCAGAATGGATTAGGACCCACTCTAATGACCTTATTTTGACATAATCATTTCTTTAAAGGCCCTATCTCAAATACAGTCACATTTGACTTCAACGTATGAATTTGAGGGGAGGAAAATACAATTCAGCCCATAATACTTCTCAACCATTTATTATCTTGGACATTGCCATGTAATGTGATATTTTATACAGTAACAGACACCTGAAGGGAAAGACAAAAGAATCCCAGAGAATGGAATCCAGAGCCCTAACATCGCTGATCCACCTTATTCGCCAGTCTTAAAACCCCTTGGCCTCCAAACTTTTTCAGTTTAATAAATGCACTTAGATTTAAAAATAATTTTAGTTTGATACATTGCCACTTGTATTCTAAAACACTTAATTGATACACTAATATAGCCCTTATATAATATTGCGATAATCAATGAAATTGATTCTAATTCAAGAGTAATATTGTATTTGTCATTATCTCTCTGCTACCCATTACAGTGCCTAACACTCAATAAACATTTATTGAACTGAATGACTTCTAAGCTTCTACTCCCATATTTACCCCCAAGCACACATGCCCACAACCACATACTAAATTCCCTCTCCTGAACCTTGAATCTCTCTGGAAAAGTCTTCACTGAGTCACTTTTCCTCATAACCACTAGAAAAATTCCTCTTTTATATTTCTTCTCCAAATCCACCTGTATCTGTCTTTCCACATTTTGACTTTCCTTTGCTCTCTAATTGTTTGCATCTCCCAGCAGTCACGAATCAATGGCGATTTTATACTTTAAGAAATACTGTGTATTAGTTGTGACTTTATTACATAAAATAGATGATCCAGTTGATAGTTTCATAGTTGTTATACTTTTTTGTTCATTCAAAAGTTCAAAGTTGAAAAAATAATAATTTCCCAGATTCAGTAAGCACCTCTAGTGCATTCATCTGCATTCCCATACAGGCTCAGTTCCTCTTCATTTAACTAAGTTTGACTCGTTCAATAATTTTTTTCAGATGAAATGCTATGTTCACTTTAATATTAAGTTTTATGACTTTCAAATCAGAGTTAGAACCGCACTGACTTTTGCAAATATGTAATGCACCATAACTTATGATAATAATCTATAATTTGAGCCTTCAATTTTTAAATATTCTCAGTTTTTTAAGAAGACATAGAGAAACATAGGTAGCTTCATGCAGTGAATACTAACACTGCTTGCTCCTTTATCTAGCTTCAGCGGAAAAAAAATCTTTGAGTTTGACGTAGGCTTCAAGCTTCTCTGATTCATTACTATGGGACCTCAAACTCCCTGAGTATCCATAGAAGCTCTAAATTGATGTATATTTCTGGTGAAACTATGTCTTTTGCTACTTCATCTTGACAGGTGCAGTAATGACTAGTCTCAGTTACCCACAGCAAAGAGAAGCAGAACTAAATCCATTCCTTGAAACTTTAAAAAAAAAGAACTGCTTACTCTCAGTCTTGCTTTGCCCTATTATTCAAAAACTCCAACTTTCCCAACTTATTGGGAGAGCTTAAGGATTGGATTAAATGGAAGTAAAAACATCCGTCAAGATGGCTCCATGTAAAATACAAGAGCCTTATCTATATTTGATGTTACAGTGAAATAAAACTATCACCATTAAAATCCTTCATGGATGGCCAATTTACACTTGGTGCTTCATTAGTCAGTTAAGCACAGGTTCATTATGATCCCTATCTTCTAGAAGGATAAGAATCCAAAATAACAATAAGAAAGATATTAAGACTTCACAAATAATCATACAAATAAGGAGCTATGGTAGTTGTTCTTGGAAAGGAATGAACATCTTTCTTCTAACTAGTCATTATGTTAACCAGGAAATGTGAAAATCAGTGCATTAAAATCATACTCTCAGAACACTTTCAGTGATTTTTTTAAAGATAGTCCTTAAAATGCTCTTCTGATGATAGGTAATCTTTCTCTAGTGTGATGACAGCTGTTTCCAAAAAGTCATAGTATGTTTTTTCAGATTCTCCATAGGAGCATGTTTTTGAATTCCGTATTACATCTTTGTGCAAATGGGCCTGTTCTTTCATGCATTTATTTACATTCATATAGCTTATTGCATATGACAGAGCATTAGGATCAATTTTTCTTATAAATCAAGGCAAGTAAAATATCCTTAGAGTTTTTTCAGCTTATTTTACTGAATTAAACTCACAAAGATAATATAAATGATATTCTCCATGAAAGATTTTATATACTTTTAGTTAGATTCTAAGACTATACTTTGTTGGCAGACATGCTAAGTAGAAGGAAAAACACTCAGCTTAAAGGTGAGAACTCTCACACAATTCATCTTTACACATCAACTGTTTCAAAGGAAAAAAAAAGGTTTTGGCTCTCAATGCGGGGACGTGAACAATCGTTCCAATACCTTCCCAAGGAGCTGAGTCCATTTACTTTAAGAAGTCAAGAATAAATAAATGCTGGAGATTACTGCCAGGGGAATCCAGAGATGAAATATGGTATTGTTAAAAATAAAAGCCAGTATAAAAGAGTTTTTCTGGAGTGACATCGTAATTTTATAAAGCCACTAGGCAATTGTGAAATATCTCACATAGACCTTAAGATGGTAAAAAATATATAATTTGAAATAAAAATCCAGAAAGGATATCATGTTTTAAAAATGTTCCTTATGTGTGAAAATAGTAGTCAATGTTTGATCCCGGAGGCCATTCAGTGCTTAGTTCCTAGAATCTAGGGGATTGTAAAAATAGCTACTGATTCTACTTGTTTACTTTGACAAAACAATCTACAGTATAGAAACTAATAGCAGCTTCATGGCATTTTATAAGTACGCTAAAGGAATAACAGATATGGAGAATGTGTCATTTAAAAGAAGAGGGATAATTCAGCACAAGGAAGATGACTGGCACAATAACATAGTAGTTACATTTTCCACGTTGAGCATTTGTGAAGCTGAGCAAAGTGAAGGGGAGAAGGAGAGGAAGAAAGTGAATTCTGAACTTCTGTCATTTATTGTAGATAGTACTAAATACAGACAATCAAGCAGACATGTGGCTATAAGGTGGAAATGAATAGGTCCTGTTTGGAAGGTTTACTAAGCCAAACAATTTATTTTCCTCACACGCATCATTTCCCTTCAATGTTATATCTACCCAGACCCCCAAACATATCTTCAGAGAAAGCCACCCAGATCTCATGAAATTTTAAAACTACTGAGATTGTTCTATTTTTTAAAAAAAGAGAAGAAAATCTGCTCAATTTTGTTCTCAAGAGAGTTTTGAAATAGTATAGACAATACTTAAATGACTAACAGTTAAACGACATCCCTAAATAAAAATTTGGGGTGCAGTTTTTGATCAGACATGCATCTAATAATAAAATATACAGACTATGTATATGTACAATGTAAGGAGACTCACTGATTCTTTCAGGCAGGTAAACATGACGCCTTCGTCAATGAAGTGGTGGCTTCCGGTGATACACCATGAGGATATGATGAAGGAGGAGGGTACTTAGAAATCTATCTGAGATTAACAGAATCTACCCTTTAAATTAGTGACCCCACAGATACCACATTCAGACCATGGTCAGACCCAAGATGTTGTTACACTGTTTCTTATTATTTTATGATGTAAATCATCCTTGAGCAATTTTCTTCTCTCTTAAATAATCAATTTCTCTCTCTGGGAGTATTGAATCCATAAAAATACATACATGCAATTGTATTTTCCATTTTTGAAGTTATTCATCTTCCACATCCTCTTCTAGCTACCATCTCATTTCTCTCTCTTTTTTGTTTTTTGCTGAGGAAGATTCTCCCTGAGCTAACATCTGTTGCCAATCTTCCTCCTTTTGCTTGGGGAAGATTTGCCCTGAACTAACATCTGTGCCAACTTTCCTTTATTTTGCATGTGGGTCGCCGCCACAACCTGGCCACTGCCAAGTGGGTGTAGGTCCATGCCCAGGAATCAAACCCGAGCCACTGAAGTGGAGCATGCCAAACTTAACCACTAGGCCACAGGGCCAGCTCCCTCATTTCTCTTTTTACATCAAAGTTTTGGAAAAGATATCTGCATGCCCTGCCTCCATTTCCTCTCCTTCCATTTTCTCTCTTTCCTTATCTAATCAGTCTTTTTCTCTCCATAATTCAACTCAGGCTGCTCCTATTAAGGTCAGCAATTACCTTCTCTGTCTAAAACTTGATGTCAGTTCTCAGTCCTTACCTTGTTTGAACTGTCAGCGACATTTAACACCATTGCTTATTCCTGCCTCACTAACATAGTGTCTTCTCCTGGCTTGTAAGATATCACATACTTCTGATTCTCTTACTAACTCTGGTTATTTCAACAAATAAATGTTGACATTCCCCAGGGCCCAGTCCTTTGATCTATTCTGTTCTTTCTCTACATTCACTCCCTTGCACTCATACAGTTCCTTGGCCTCAAATAATATCTATTTATTGACTACTCCTCAAATTTTATCGGCATCCTAAGCTTCTTATTTCAACTCCAGTCTCATATATCCAAATGTCCATCCACTATCTCCACTTGTATAGCAAATGCATTTCAAACTCAACATGTCAAAAGTCAAATACCTACCCTTCTTCCCAAAATCCATTTGTTTTTGTCTTTTTTTCTCAATCTTCCTCAGTGTAGTCAATGGCAGCCACATCCTCCCAGGCGCTCAAGCTCAACTCAGTCATTCCTGACTGCTCTCTTCCTCACACTCTTTGTCAAATCCATCAGAAAAAACTCCATGAGTATACATTTAAAATGCATCTGTCTATGCAGAAATAGAAGTATAATGATGTACACCCGAAATTTATACAATGTTATAAACCAATGTTACTGCAATAAACAAAAAATTAAAAAAGAAAAATAAAATACATCTGATAACTCATCATTTTTCACCATCCTTACTGCTACTACTCTGTACTAAAGTATCATCAGATAACCTGCATTATTACAATAATTTCCCTGCTTCTGCTATTACATCTCTAAAATCTTTTCTCATCACAGCAGCCAGAGCGATCCTTTTACGATGTTATTCAAATCTTGGCACTCTTCAGATTGAAATGCTCCAGTGGCTTTCTTTCTCACTTTGTAAATGCCAAATTTGTAGTAACGAATGGAAGGCTATAATATCTGAACCTGTTACCTCTCTAACTTCTTTTACTACTCTCCTCATCTCTCTCTACAGTCTAGCCACACTGGCTAGCTTTTTCTTAAATACATAAGTCATGATCCATTCCGGCACTTCTCATATTTCTTTTTAATGCCTAATTTTTCTCCATTATACTTCCCACCATTTGTTATAATCTGTAGGCCCTTTCCCCCTCAACTATTTGTCTCCACCACTAGAATGAGCATAGGGATTTGAAACGGTTTTGTTCATCGTTTATCCTCAGCACATGGAACAATACCTGACACATAGTACATACTTAATAAAAATGAATGAATGAAGTGACGTTGCATGAATTTGAAATATCTTTGTTCAGAGGGAACATTTTATTAATAAATGTGAAGTTGGAGAAAAGAAGAAAGAGATATGTGTGAAAATCCTGAGAAATCAAATAGGATGTTTTCAATTGATAGACATTTGTTGTCCGAGCTCTGTTTTACCTGTATAGTGCTATGTTCAAATTCTTAGAATATTTTATCTCACACATTGGTAATATCACACTCTGACTAGTTTACTGTATTATTCCAATGTTTGGTAGTTAATTGATAATAATATGCTTATATTTATACTTATGGCCCATAGCATATCTACCACGTGTCTGGAATATAATTGGACATTTCTTTTGTACCACTTCAAATCTTCTCATCCCAAACTCTTACTCCAGCCGTGGCTGCAGCAGCTGGTTCCAGGCAGGAACTGGTTTTGCGTGGGATGCCTTCAGGAAATATGTGCATTTATGCATGTCCAGCCTTGCCATGTGAGGAAGTGAACACTGGAGGGACAGCCCATGATTAATGGGGAATTAGAACTGATGGATACGGGTTTCATCCTTTTGTCCTCTGGGTAATCAGTTTTGAAATGTGTTTAATAAGGTTTTTCATAAGGCGCTGGTATGATCAAACACCAATGACCCATAGCAGTGGTGAACTCAGAAATGCACTCTTGTATTGGCAGTCTTGCTTGTTTCACAGCCCTGTCTTGCATTTCCACTTCATGCATGCAAGAATTCGTTTCAGTTTCTGCCTTAGAGGGAGCCCAAATTTTAAACATTTTTAAATATTGTATTAAACATTTTTAAATATTGTTAGTCTATTCCTTTGGAAACATTATTAAGTATTATTACAATCTCCCTTTTTTCAAAAGATGAAAATGAGGCTCATCTAATTAACATATCTTGCAAAGATAAAAGAGTCAGAATTGAAGTCATTTTTGTCTGACTCCAATTTCATGTTCTCTCTATGGGGTAGAAAGACCTAAACTAGTGAGCTAATAGGATTCCTGAATTCATGATGCTTTTTGACTTAAAAAGTAAAATGTGATAGGGTACAGAGTTGATAATGCACAAAAATTAAAATTACAGGACAACTCATCAGAAAAACCTTCAAAAGAAAATACACTAGAGGTCTGTAAATCATTATAATGTGCCATAACAAAAATGTGAGGTCTTTTCTGTGTTAATTTGTACATGTGTGATATTTTCTGTTTGCTTCATCCTTCTCTGCCTTGTAATGTATTTCTGGGAGGTTCATCTTTAGGAACTAGATAAGCAAGCTCCTTTGCCTTCTCGTCACAGTTGGTTTCAGCTGGTGGAAGACATTGGCAGAACACAGAGTGGGCTGGAGTATGGCAAGGGTCTCTACTGCCTAGATTCCTTCACTGCCTCTGGAGAACATCACAACCCCTATACATAGTTCTCTTTGACTTGTAAGAAACTCTCCTATTTCTTGCTCATTCAGGTTCACTAGCCCTGGGCTACTGCACCTCTCTTTAATGATTCTCTTAACTTCACCCATAACTTTATAATTAGCTGCTTTATTAAACTCTTCTTAATTATTCCATTTTTGAGTATGCCATCTGTTTCCTCCTGAGATTCTGGATCATACAAGAGACAACAAAAAAAATAATAAAAAACGTAATATTCTTCAGCAAGAAGTAGTTGAAAGTAATTAGGGACAGTTGGTCCATTTGGAAGGTCGAGAGGGATACAACAATTATTAAGGGGACTTGGTAGTTATATATTAAAGAGGAAGAAAGAAAATAAATGCATTATTTATGGGCCAGAGGGGACTCTTGCAGTATAATGTGAGAAATGGAAAAATTTATTAACTAATCAACTAACTAACTAGCATAAGCCTTTGTTATGTATATTTTGTGGAAAAAAAAAATGAACCAACTTTCAATGGTGTTGGTCATCAATCGACAGAATGTTCTCTATGTGGCTACCATACTTAACAAAATGTCAACCATGACCTGTAGATATTAGTGATTATATCCTTGGTGTAAACCGGCATAGGCATTGACCTCAGACATATTTACTGTAAGTTGTATGGTGTGGAATTTGAAATCATTTTTATAGAGAAAACATTCTTCTCACTACATATAGGTTTGCACTAAATGGATTTTATTCTATATAGATTGTCCCATAAAATTGGAATCTTAAGTTAAATTTTATGGATATGAAACCATGAAATCTAATCTTAATAAAGAAAATTTCAGAAACTACTTCAGGACTGGAGATTTATATAGCTGTAGAATAGAAGATTAATGGAGTAGAAAGTCTGAAGCATAGCTTACTGCATTTCCTTCTCTTTTTAGACTTGGTGTTCAGCCTCCTATTACCTGGCAATGTTGTAAAATCTCTCTTCACATTTCTCTTCTTCTCAAATCACTTTTTACTTTAAAAATGGGAACTGTTTCAGCCTTTATTTTTTTTTGGTATTAAATAACTCTCTCAATAACTTTTCAAGCTGGTGCAAGTTAAAATATGAGACTCTTCCTGATTATGTCCTCTCTCAATTCCTATTAGAAAGAGCCCTTGCTCACAGAAAGACAGGGAAGTTTCAACTTTGGCATTTTTAGATAAGCATTTTTCATATTACTTTACTTCAACATGGGTCCAGCACATATTCTGCTAAACATAACCAGAGCAACACAATAGATTGAACAGTGCACCTGCTGCTCATGTTATCTGAATCTCCTTAAAATGTTGTCTTGATAAGCTCTCCTTTTTTGTACTATGCTTCTGTATTTTTATACTTCCTAAAGAAAATTTAAATACAGAATTTTTCTCTAGATAATATAGCTTTAAAATATTTCTTTATTAAAAATTATAACACACCTAAAGAAAAATACACAGAATGATTTATCTCAAAGTAAATACCCATATTACTTGCGGGTAGAAATATTGCCAATATCCCCCCAAACCCTTTATTCCTGCTTTCACTTATTTCCTCTTTCCTCTATTAAAACGTTACAGCTATTCTGATTTTTGCACCAATCACTCCTCTGTTTTCTTTTAAATTTTACTCCCTTAACTTGCCTCACAAATCACATAGTTGTTTCATCTGTTTTTATTTTGGGGGGAACATATATAGATGGAATCATACAGGATGTATTCTCAGTACATGGCTTTTTTACTTACTATTTTTTTGTTGGACTCATGCATGGCATTGAACATAGATACAATGTGTTCATTTCCACAGCTATACGACATTTCAAATTTGAGTTTGATGAACTGAAGAAAGGATGGTTTGTTACCAGTGATGCTGGGTCATCGGGCCTAAGTCACCGAGAATATGACACTGTCATAATCATCTAGAGAATTCAGGAGGGAGCGCCTGCTGTGGAGGATGACATGTTTAGATTGAACATTTTGTAGAATGTTAAAGGACAACAGGAGGCCAAGAAGAAGTAAACAGAGACATTGAAAATATGGAACTGGGTAGAGATCAGATACAAAGAAACGAATTTGGGGATCACTTTGAAGGCAGTAATGCTTCTCACAGCAATCACTATTTTATGGTTAAAAAGAAATAGTGAAAAATAACCTTTTATATTCAGAATATGCACACGTATTTGCATAAGGCAACATCAAATGTTGTAGCTGTTATTATTTTTTGGAATCCTTATAGTCAGGTAATTTTATAAGTGATTTGTTGTGCTCTGTTACATTAATATGTATCATGTAGTTGCGCTGTCTCAAATCTTAGATTGCCAATTTCCTGAATGTAGCCGTGATACATTATACATCATTGGCTTCCTAACAGTATCTAGCACATAGTTAATATTTATCAAATATTTGTTTAATTAAAGCAGGAAACAATAAATGAATAAGTGAAATAGGGATAAATAAATGTGGTGGCATCATTCATTATTCTGTGTGTACCTGAATAAATAAATCTTTCAATTTATATAGAAAAAAATGTGAATGAGGCATCAAGAAAGATTGCCTTGCCTTTTAGAGCTTAAGATCCAATGAAAATTACCATTTAGGAATCTGGTCAACTAAAATGTCTTGGGGATCTGGAGATGAAAGTCATCAGGGACTGCTGGTGTAAAATGGAGCAAAAGACTCTTACACAAAACGAGACCACATTGTACAATCCTTTCTTAACCAGAGTCTTGTGATACTGCCAAGTCAAGAACTTTATTCCTCTGTCTTCTCCTTAACTTTTTGCTATCACCTGCCTCAATCTGTATCCAATCAAACAGTGCTAAGCACCTTTTTTCTTAATTTATAATCAGTCCTGCCAGAGACCATTTGGATTCTCAAAGCATTGTCGTATTCTAGGGTCAACCAACATTATCATCAAAATAGTTAAAACTTTCCTTTTTATACTACATTGTAATTCAAAAATATTCTTATCAGTGTTATTCTTTAATTTTAAAAATAATTCTATGACATAGGTATTACTATCTGCCTTTGACATATAGGAATTTGAAGAAGACAGAAATGGTAGCTAATAAATTATAGAATGGGGACTCAACTGCAGGGCTTGAGTTCCAGACACACTACTCTTTTCACCAGGAAGTGACGATGGGCAGGGATGCAGCTGGGTGTCAGAAACAGAAATAAACAGAGACAGGGTCTGCAGGAGGGCAGGCTGATCAGTTTTTCTCCCTCATATTTGTTGTTCTTTGAATATATGCCTCCTTTTTCCTTTCAGAAGAGTTTCTTCTGTTCTTCAGTTCATTGTCAGAACAGAACCACCACCACCCTCTAAACCTTACTTTTATGAGAGAGATTCCTACTTCCTGACCAATACCATTTTTTCCAACTTCATTCATAATATAACAATGATTTCTAAATGATTATTCCACCTCACAGAATAAAGACCACATTTCCTAGCCTTCTTTCTTATACTGGTGGCCAAGAGATGTTAGCAAAATTTGTTAGGAAAGAAACCATAAGTAAGAATTGAAGGTTTTCCTTCATCAGTTCTTTCTATTGGCTGAAATGTAAATGTGACAGCTAGAGTGCTAGCAGGCATCTTGGGTGATGACATCAACAGGAAGATGGAAATTATTGTTAAGGATGACAGAATAGAAATACGGAAGAAATGCAGTTCCCTAGTGATTATGAAGTCACTGAACCAACAGAGGTAGACCCACCTCCAGACTTCTTTAATATGAGAGAGAAATAAGCTTCTACTCATTTGAGTCACCATAGTCATTATTTTATTAACAATTAAACTTAACACTAACTGATACTATAGCATATTATATTCACATGACTAAAGACTGATCAATACTGCAAGTTCTAAAATCCCGAGAGACTGATTTACAGAAGATAGTTCAGATTCCTGCCATTTTACCAGTCAACTTTATTTATGAGGGGAGAATCATATTTTATAAAAATTATTCTTTTTATGGTAATCATATGGATGGAGATGGCAATAATTCTCTGAAAATCTAGGGACCATGAAGGCAACACAAATGATGACCAAGAAAACTTTTTCAAAATATCGCCTTTCTGTGAGTGACCTTTGAAATTTTTTATCTTAAACTCTATTTTCCTGTATTATTTTTATAAGTGAGTCATAGTTAATATAAATTTAAAAAATGTGTAAGAAATATTGTATGCTTTTAAGCAATAAAATTTATTATTATTGGCTCAGATCAAAACACTAAGAATTAAATTGTGTTGTCTAATCTTTTTTATGTTCAGTGTGAGATAAAGGATGGTAGATTGTTTTAATTTCACTAATAAATATGCCACATTGGATTTAAAAACTGTGTGAAATGAATGACAATTTTGTTATTGAGAAATAATTGGAACTTGATATTATAGTCTGGGTAGAACCATGTGACTCATTAACTTTTCTTTATAAATTCATGCAATTGTCTTGACAAGATGTCTATTTCTGAAAGCAACATACGTTTGTCAATAAAACATTTACAACCATCATTTTGCCCTAAAATCAGAGAGAAAAGATATTTACTTGGCAGATGGTACAATCATAACATTTCATTGGTTTATATAACACCAAAGTTTGTTTAATTTACATTGTTAACTTTTTATCACTTTGTGAATAACTTAAAAATTATTTAAGTGTGAAATTAAGAATATTCACCCAAAATTGTAGATTATGCTAATCTAAAATATTCAAGATACTTTTTTAGCTTCTACATTTAGTAACTCTCTTCAAAGACTGAATATTAAGATAGGTAGAGCAAGATTAAAATTATTTTTTATACAGTTATTTTTTTCTCATGAGATCTATTTCTATGAGTAAAAGTTGTTAGAAAATCTATGCATAAACTTTCCATTTAATACTAAGGAAATAGAAACATCCATATTAACATCTTGGGAAACAAGATACCAGGCAGTATGATACAGAGAGAAATTCTCAGGGTGAATGTAGAAAAATAAATTCTAGCCACATTTCTGTATTTAGTAGCTATGACCTTGGGCAAGTCACTCAGTCTTAGTATATGTCAGTTTTCTCATGCATAAAAGGAAGTTAATTTTATCTAACTTTACATGAATAGTGTGAAGACAAAAATGTGCTAATGGGCAATGCATTAAAGAAATTTAAAAAACTTCCAAAGATGGAGATAATACAATATATAGAAAGTAACCACTATTTGTCAGACTTAACCCTGTAGTATTTCAAATATTTTCAATGGAAGTCAGAGGATTTGACAAAAGAGAAAGAAAATGAATTAATGTTACTGAAATGTGAGAGAGATATATATTTTTAAATTTTTATATGCTATTCTACTCAGTCAACACAGTGTATGGCTAGCATGAAGTTTTTGTTTTGTTTTGTTTTTTGGTTTGGAAATCCTGAGTAGAATATGCTTTATAATACTCAAAAATCATGAGAAATCTATCTTTACCTGTGAATGAAAACAAATAGATTCTTATTTCACAATTACATTTTCAGTTTTCT